>NC_091392.1:5625000-6250000 GCF_032191515.1 Phaenicophaeus curvirostris | reverse complement strand
GGCAGCTTCAAGAGATGCTAAGCTAGTTTGGTAATCACCATCAACAATTTCTGTCTATGATGCCTGTCAGTTTGCTGGACTGTGGCCACCCCAGCTGATGCCTGTCTTCATCCTGTGGCTGCTCTCCCACCTTCGGGGGTGAGCAAAATGGAAATCTGCGATACAAAGCAGGTGAGTAGCAAAAGACGAGTTGTCCTTTTTAGTTCTAGGACTCGGGGTGGGATTCTGCCTGAAGCAGTACCTACACTAGGTCTCCACATGTATACTTAAGTCTTTAAACTCCCATTATTTTCAGTGGTGGTGAAGTCAATGTAGAGAGCAGCACGACAGACCAGACAGTCAGGGACTGATTTGTTTGACCAAACACAGGTGTCAGTCCAGAATTGTAGAGGTCTTCCTCGGATCCCACATCTTGTTGGCCAGCCCCATGCCCTAGGCTCAACTTGCTTTGTGGGTTCTGCTGGCTCTGAGAGTCCAGGTGCCAAAATCACACAATCTTAATTAAATCTGGTGCCTCAAAGCTGAGCTCTGACATTGACTAACCACCTTCTTCGTTTTTTCAAATAAAATACTCAAAAAATATGGATCTTGAAGGATGCTTTGATTAAATCCATGGTGAAAACTTTTTAGGTACCACATAGATGCTATCGAGATTTCTAGTGATTTTTATAGCCCTGCTCTTCCTGCAGCCTCTATACCTTGATATGCAACCGCGCATGTTTCCAGACTCAGCTTTTGGCCAGCTGTTGCACTGCAATACAAGGGAAAAAGTGTAGAGGTAAGTGTAGAAATCTGTGTACTTTGCTCAAGTCCCTGCATTGTCCCTGCAGGGACAGGCAGTTCTGTTTCAGGGCTCAATTTAACTGGTGGCCTCCAAACTGCGAAAGGAGTTTTGTCCTAGCAATGAAGCCACCACAGTGACTATGTTTACCTCTGGCAATACACGGTCCTTCTGGTCTCACTTTACTCAATTTAGAGTTTGCACAACACCCAGAAGTCCAGAGGAGTGTTCAATAAATGGTATTGGCTGCCTTTTGCACCTCTCTAGGTGGAATAACTCCTCAGGAGGGCTTTTGTTCCCTGGGAAACTGGGTGGGAAGAGAAACACAAGAACATGCTGTTCCCCTTCCTGAAAGGGCTGAGGGCTGTTCCTTATTTTGGCATTTGAGGAAGAGTATTTTCACAGAAAGCGTGGCAATTTACATGGTTGGTTGTCTCCTATGAGTTGCTTTGCCCCGCAGCGGTGAGGACACCGTTTGAAGGGGTGCGGCAATCACTGTTCCCTTGTGTGAGGGGTTTGTCATGTGTGGTAGTGCTGCTTCTGGGGTATGTACATTTGTCAGTTGAAATTTTTCTGCAATTTTCTTGACAGAAGCAGTGAGTGACACACATTCCCTAGGGAGATATTTCCACGTTCTTAATATTTTTCAGGCTTCTGTAATGTTTTCCAAGTCCGGTTGTCGGAGCCTCAGGTTTGAGCATCTACACTGCCATGGACCACACCCCAGCAGGGATAATTTGATCTTTCAGTGTTGAATGCGTTGACTTCTGCAGCTCACAGTATGCACAGTTCCAGAGTGGGTTTCTCATGTTAAACCTTAAAACACACAGTGGAAACCTCTGTCACTAGGTGCTCAGTGGTACCAGGTCCAGCAAAATTTTTCATTCCTCTAAATCCCAAAATTTACTTAAAAATGAAGACTAAAAAGAAAACCAAATGTGCTTTTGTTTTCTTTTATGTAAAGAAACATACAGGACTGAAATTTTCAGGCTTTCAGCAATACATAAAATGCATGCATACAAGAGCAAGAATTCCAGCTGTTAGTGAAAGCACCACTTAGTGCGAGTTTCTTGGTAAAATCATGGCAGTTCACAACACTGAGCAGCAAGCACAAGCTACACAAAGCCAGCTTCTTTTCTGAGTGAGTTAGCAGTGACAACACTTCTCTGGCCTGAATATTGATGTGTCTTTTCAAAATCTCTGGTCAGCTGTGAAAATTTAGACAAAGTACCTCTTGCTTTCCCTGAAGTTTAGAGATCTCTGATGACCCTTGCTGAGAGTGGGGTCTGTTGATGGACAGACAGATCATGCAGCCACCTCCATCCTCATCACAGTGAAAAGAGAGCAAAAACCATCATTCCCCACACTTCCCCCACCCCCACTTCCAGCCTGAAGGTGCATCTGCCCCAGTAGTTTGATTTTCTGGTAGCCCCTGGGCCATATGTACTGTGTGTAGGTTCATTCCTCAACTTTCAACCAGCTTGTTCTCCCCTGTGTGTAACCTTGAGGGCACTTATCTTCAGGGACCTCTTCTCCCCTCTTCTCTTCATTAATCCTCTCTGCCCTCACATAGCCCAGTTTGAGGTAGGTACTCTAAATTTTCAGTACACTGGGACAGTGTTAAATTAAGATCTTCCTATTTCTGGACAGAGGAAAAGGGACTGATATCAGGTACCTGAGATCTTTCACCAACCACTGGGGAAAAAATGGAAGCCTCTCCTGTTATTGTTGTTGTTAGTAGTATTGTTATTGTTTTTATTATACTAAGAACCCACTGATGCCCTCTCATTATGTTGTTAAAGTCACTGTTTTCCCTGTGCACAGCATTCTTCAACCTGGGAAAGATAAAGAATTTTTGACAAAGATATGCTGATAATGTTGCTAATTAGTTTCTCATTTCTGAAAATACGGCTGCAGGCAGCTGGAGCGATCTCTTTGTTGCAGGACATTGTAGGCTGAAATGTATAGATGCTTGATTTCCTCTGCAGGGATCTCACAATATGCTAATTTGTCCTTGCAGCAGGGTTCATTTTTTTTTAAGTCTTTGCCACTCTATTTTGCAAATCCACTGTGTCAAAATATAATTAGTCATATGTGCACAAGATACAAGCCTACACCAATGTGTGTGTGTTTGCATGTTCACACACGTATATACACTAAAAAAAATCCCACAGATATGTGTCTACGCACATATATTTATATACACACACATATTGATTAAATGTTTAATGAAATTAAATGTGTTGTTTTATGATTACCTGTAATATATGCATATATATATACCTATGAGATTTGACATCTATTTAGGAACTCAGCATGTGAATGGCTTATCGAACTCTTAAGCCTTAGCTCTTCTAGGGAACATTTTGCTCTCATTTCACTTTAAATATATACTTTTTAGCCTCTGTTCAACACATACACTTTGCAAGCTTAACTTGTATGCTTGCCTATTCATTTTCCTAACATTTGCATCTGAACTCTCATTATAGTTTACTTTCGATAGCTATCATCTGTCATTTTTAAAAGTTGCATGGTAATGTTGTTAGTTCATATGAAAAATGATGTTTTCTCTAAATTTCACTGTGATTGTGACATTGCTGTTAGTATTTTTGTAAGCTTGGCATCCACAAGCTGAAAAGACAGGTGGTAAGTTTATTCTTGTAACTTCCATTTCAACAACATCTCCCTAATTAAAAAACAAAAAGTCATATAAAAAATTTTCAACCCATTCCCTGGACTTTCTATGTTTATTTCCAGCAAAATTTCAGTGTGGCAAAGGAGAAGGGCTGAGCTTTTTATCCCTTCTGATTAAAAAATTGCAGGTTTCAGGTGCTGAGGATGACAAATATTTCTTATCCAATGAAAACCATGAGCTGAAATACTATGCTCATGTGTTCTTCTCTGCCAGCACCATCCTCTTGCATAGAGAACAAAAAGGCGCCAGAGAACATTTTTCTTCATTTTCAAGCTTTCTTAGAGAGGAAAAAAACAGGGAGGAAAGGCCAGATCTTGGAGTTTGGAGGAAAATGGTAGTAATGTGTCTGAAGATGTGGGAACAATGTAAGTTGGTCCATGTCAGTGCTGTGGAACACCCTGCTCCGTCCTCCCAGCTCCTAGTGACATCCCAGCTCATTTTCTGCACTGGGCAGATGGATTACTACTCAAATATCATTTTTTTTGCCTCTTTCCTCCTCTGGGTGCTCTTCCTGTTGATGCAAAGAACCAAAGGAGGCTCATGGAGTTGCAGGTTTGCATGACTGAGAAATGGGAATGACTTGTCCCAAGCAGCATCCTGTGGCTTGCCAACAGCTAGAAGCTAAATGACTCAAATGTGGAGCTTTGTGGCAAAATTTGTATTTCTCTTCCAATGGCTGAAACAGGTGGTTTCCTTCTCCATCTTTATGAATTTTGAAAATGATATTTGGAAAAAAAAAGTAATTTCTAGTGAATGGAAACCTGTTTTTAGAGCATTTTCAAGAACACATTTTGGAAAAGCATCCATGACCTCTTCCATTTAAAAAAAACCCAATAACTGTTTTGCCAACTTGTAAAAAAATCAGTTCATTTCAAGTCTATTTTCCCTGTGCTGCTTTTGCCTTAGTTATTCCCCTGATCAACCAGCTGTAGCAGAAGGAAAAGTTTGCATATCCTTTCCTTCTCGTTATCCAAAAAACTTATAAAACTTATAAAAGTTGTGAATCACACTGAAAAAGATTCTCAGTTTTCAGTAACAGGGTCAAACCAAACAATAATTGTAAATGATTTTATTCGAGGCCTGTTTTAGGCAAGAATAAACAAGCTTTCCTAACTAGACCACTTTAATCCGTGCTCAAAAATAGTTCAAGGTCACATGGAAGCTTTTCTATTCTCCTTATAATATTGCTTCTATTTGAAGTCTTAACATTTTGCATGACAGTGGAGGACTGGGAAATCTCATAAAAAGAAACATTAAAATCTTGTGAGCTTTGGGAGATGGAATGTTATTTTTCCTCATGTTGTGGAATCTCTTTTATCTCTGACTAGTTCACTTTGGAATCTTTTCTGATTCCAGACTATTTACTAGATTCACTCAAAACCGCAAAGTGTTGTTTTACCTGTTGCTGCTCTTCAGGGAGCAAACGGCGAAAAAGCTGATGGGCTCGTGCAGGGAAAGGCAGGAGGGTGTGTGGGCAGAGATTTAGGGCCAGAGGGTCATTTCTGTGGAGCCACCATGAGTTCAACAAAGGTTGGCTGTGACCTGGAGCAGTTGCCAGCTCATCTGTCATGGATGTAGGTTTAGTGGTGACATTTTTCATCTGTCAGGAAACATGCTATCCCAAATGTCACAGGTCATTTTTTTTTCATTTATTTATTTATTTATTTATTTGTTGCTAGCTGTTCCCTTTGCTGTTAGAACGACTGGGGATAATGAAGCTCCTACACTGTCTGCCCTTCCCTCTGACCCAAGATGAACCGCTAAGGCCATGAGGGTCACAGGCACATATCACTCGCGCCAAGGTGGCTCAGGTTGCTGGTACCCAGGGAGAGCTTATGAGCCCCAAGAGACCAATGCAGGCCTGTCCTGGGCTACATGAACAAGAGCTGCCTTTAGCTTTTTCTTCTGTTTCTTCCCTTGGCAGGAACTTTTGTCTTTCCTTCAGCTCTCTCTTTATCTGCACCCAAAGGAAATGGTATGGTTACTCCAAATAAATGTGCAGTCAGCTAAAATAAGCTGGTTTTACAGGCAGTTGTTTTTCCCCAGAGCCCAAGCTTCCCTGGACGTGTGGGAACTGCAGGAACACGTCCTGTATTCAGCGGCACGTTTGCATTGACAGCTTGTTAGTGATGTGATGAGTGGTGCTCTGGACTTGCTTCTGTATCATCGAGAGGCACAGCAGGCAACAGCACAGGGCCACATATGTTGGCTTTGGATGGGGATGGGACATGACTATCTGGATGCAGAATGAACTGGGGAGGCTGTGAGTGACTAGTGATGAGGAGGATGACTTTAGGGAGGGAAGTGTTAGATAATAAATGATGAGACTGCCAGTGGCAAAGACAAAAGGGGATTCTGAGTAAAAAGGCAATTATTTGATCGAAGGGGAAGGGAAGGGGAATAAATGCCAGGGGGAATGAAAGACTGGTGCTCTGGAGTCGCCTCTCTCTGCCTGATGGTACCATGGCCACCTGTCCTACCTGTCAGCTACTGTCTCATACCACCTTTTCTCCTGCCTAATTGCTGCCTGATTGCTCCTGCCTTTATTTCACCCAACAGTTCTTTTGATTGACTAGGGGGTTGTCCGTTCTTCAGATCACCTTCTCCATCAGTTCCTACCCACTGGCTTTCTTGTCAGCACGTTTGTTATTTTAGTCCCCACCATCACTCCCACTGTTCTCCTGAGACACTTCACTGGCCTTGGTTGGCCCTGGATTACCAAATCCTAACACTACTTTCACTGGAAAACCACATTTAATGTCATTACTAACTAATCATGCCCAATCCTGTCATCCTCTATGGCTAAGGATGGATGAGAAAGCACTGAAATCCATCCTGAGTCCCCACATACAGGGGGTGGGTAGATGGGCAGGGGCAGGGACATGATGGTTTGTTTCACCACATGTGCATGTTGAGGTGAAACCCATCCCAGCTGTTCATCCCACCTCTTCGTTTTGACTGTCATACAGCTACAAGGACAAACCAACATTTCTCGTCCTCCGTCTGCCAGAGTGGTCTCTCCTCTGAGACTCTTAAGGGTCAGACCTTGCACCTGAAAACCAATTCGAAATAACAGCCTTAGATATCTAAAGTAAGAAATAAACATTAATCAAGCACCTCTCTTCCCTCCCTTCCCTGTCTCCATGACCTGGGAACCGAGTCTAGCTCACCTCCAGGACAGAGGACATGAGCATCTTCATGACAGTAGGGTCTACTGCAAATTGTGGCAAAGCTCTTCTAACAATCACTTACATTTTTCTCAGGTGTAAACACACTGCCATGGGCTCACAGGGAGCCCATCAGCCCCATGCCTCAGGGAAAAGGCAACTGTCTCCTGCAGCACGGACATTTCACCACTGTGAAGGTGTTTCCCGTAGTGGATTGAGTGCCCTGCTAGGACTCAGCTGAAGAGAGAGATGGGAATGTTATTTTTGCCTCATGTTGAGGAGTTTCTTTTACCTCTGACTAGTTCCTTTTTGCAGGAGATTTTGTTCCTAAGCCTTCACCAGAGGATAAAAGTACATGCCTTCTAGTATGTCTCCCACACATGCACTCAACAGACTCAACAGCTGACATCTTCATCTCTGGGTGATGTGGCATAGAGCAAAGGAGACCTTCCCAGGGATGGGGGCCACCCTGGACACCCCACAGCCACCACAAATGGCTCAGGATTTTGTATGCACAGAGCAGGGCATGTCCCAGCCAACAACAATTGGTTGCAGGTATTTTTTGCATATCTATTTAACAGCTAAAGGCAGGTTGGGAGAAGGTGTTTTTATTGCGTAAGGGTGGCGTGCTGTTTTTCCAAAGATTTCCCCTGTACAACATGCAGAGGCTCAGGGCTGGCAGGTGAATGAGTATTACCTCCTCATAAGCCCAGAGTAGGACATTCAGAGATCCTATAGTGGCCAAAAGGCTCAAGCTGTGATGTTCAGTTATGTTAAGAGGGATCTCATCGTATTTAAAACTGATCCTGCCAGGCACTTTTCACAGACAAGATGACTTTTCCCTTGGCAATGAGTCCATGGGGTGGTCAGATACTGCCTGGGTCACTAAAGGTGTTTTCTCACAGCTTTTCAGGCAGCATGAGCTCTGCCATGCTGACTAAAAGCTGCCTAGCAAAGGATGTCTTTAATCTGTGCCATGTTAACCCTGGCCACAGGGCTTTGGTTTTTTTAGGACACGAACAGCATGATATCAGGGCAGCCCACACACTGGCTGTATCTCTGAAGGAGAGACATGTTCTTTGGCTCCAATATTTGCATAATGGCTTTCATGTTTTTAAAGAATATAGATTGGGTTTGCCAGGAAACTCACCTAAACTACCTTTTGGATGAGCTAATGAGTGCCAAACACATTAAGAATCATTTGCTCATTTGTTTTTATTCTAAACCTGAGACAATTATAATCATAAAAAAGACTGAAACATCAGGAATTATAGCCTTGCCTTCATGTCTGACCATGCAAGGTAGTGCAGCACAACCTGATGAGTCTCCTTCACCACTGAAAGCATGAAAATGCCATGAGAATGTGGGATTCAACAGTAGAGACACCAGAGTGGGATTGGGAGACCTGGGTTAGCCACTGGCCCCCTGCAACCTTTGGGAAAAATTGAGCCAGTCTGGTCTTTGTCATCGCTTTCCACTCTTTATCTGACTCATCTCTTTGGACTCTAGGTTCTTCGAGACATGGTATATCTCTTTGTATCCATCTGCAGAGTATCTTGAGGCTCATCTCTGTGCTGTTAGTGCTACAAGGAGCATTTCCACTGCACTGAAAACACTTCAAGTCCAAAAGTATTTTCTGAAATGGATCAAATCTAAAACCAAATTTCAATATTTTCCAATAAAAAAAACTCCTTAAATATTTAATTTCAGATTGATGAAAACATCCAGCTTCAAACAATTCCTGACTCAACAAGGCCAGTCCTTTTAAAATTTCTTCCAGTACTTTATTTTATGAAATTCCACTTAAAAATTATTTTCAGGTTATGGAAATTGTTTTCATTGGATGTAATCAACATTTTTCTACCATTCTTGTTGCACTGTGACCCCAAACCAGCCATTCTGAACTGCTTTTCACTGTGTCTGCAGGTGGCTGGGTGGCAGTTGCATTCTCCTCCTACAAGTGGCTGAATTTTAGTAGTGGAGTAAAAGATACCCACTAGCCATTAAAGTCAATGTTCATCAGCATTTACTTTGTTCTAGTGGCTTAGAGAGTGCAATTTTCATTTCTTGAAGGATAAGCTGCTGCAATCCTGTGACTTCTCTATTGTACAAGAGTATACTGGAGTTTCCATTAATCACTATAAGTTGCTGAGAGATCGTAGGCAGAAAAGCTCTCGAAAGAACAAAATACTCCAAACATTACAAACTTAACCAAGAAAAACTCAAAATCACTGTAAAAATCAACTTCAGAATTGCAAGTTATAATTATTTTACACTCCCTGTGACTGGGATCTCATGGATGAAAAAGAAGATCAGATTCAGGCTCTATTGCCTCACTGTATTTGCTTGATTGCTTTCTCTTAGTTCAAGTCAATGTCATCCAGGATATACTATGAAGAAGATATCGAAAGTTGCATTCTGGTCAAAAGTGACAAAACCATAATAAAAAAATTACATCTGCATTCATATTTTCAGCTCTGGGGAGCAGTACTGCAAAATGCCATGGTGAGGGGAGTTAGGAGAGCCCTGCTGATGCTCGGTTTTCTGGCTGGAAAAGACTTTCTTGAAGTTCCATTTCCATATTGAAAAGAAAGGATGAGAGGAAAAATCTGAGTTTGCCTAAACTGGTAAGACTGATTTCTTGGAGCTATTTCACCTTCAGCATGTGCTTTCTGGTTCCAGAGCTGTTAGAGTTGGTAGGGAAAAAGATCAGCAATAGGATAATGGGAAACAGAGTGATAGAAACTATGCACTTTATAATTCACATAAAGAAATCCATTATGCTTCAATGTCCCTGCGAGGGGGATATGTCATGTCTGTTATTTGCCTACCTGACCAGGACATTGATAATTTTATTACAGTAGACACTTTCAGATTTTCCCAAAGAAAACAAGAGACTGCAGACAGCATGAGAGCTCCCATTCTGAGTAGTCTTTTCCCCAGAAAACAGACAATATCTGGAGGCATAATGCCTCCGCTCAAGGCTATGTAGCCAAAAAGCTGCAATTGGAGTGCCTGAACATAGGAATTGTGTCTGTCTGCTTGCACACTGAGATTGCCGTATAATGTGTTCTTTGAAGAGGGTCCAGTACACAGGCTTCTCCATGGAGGTGCATAATACATGTTTAGTCCTTAAATTTCTTCTGGTATCTCTTCTCTATAGCAATGAACATCATGTGCAAATTCTCCTTTTGTATAATATATATGCTGCTGTGCCTAAGATCTGATGAAGGATACTTGGGCAGGAAGGTACATAATGTGTTTTGTAGTACTGCTCTGAGGGTAGATTTAGATCACATATTAGGAAGAAATATTTTACTGTGAGGGTTTTGGGGCACTGGAACTGGTTTCCCAGAGAAGTCATGGAAGCCCCATCCCTGAAGGTGCTCAAGGCCACGTTGTATGAGGCTTTGAGCAACAGTGGAAAGCATCCCTGCCCATGGCAGGGGTGTTGGAATTGGATGAGCTTTATGGTACCTTTCAACACAAATCATTCTATGATTCTATGAAAATTCATGATCCAATTTCAATATCTGCAAAATCCCAGCGGGAGCAGGTGGCTCATTTTTTTTTCAATTGCTTGCTTCTTGCTTATGGGCTGACCCTTGTTTAAATGTGTTTGTTATTCTGAAGAATCTGCTAAATGGGTTTGTGCAAAAAAACCTCTTTGGGATCAGCTCCCAAGGTGTTGCTGAGTGCCAGCTACCGAGTGCAAAGTACAACATTTGTGCTGTGTCATCAGCTTCCTCTGTTGCTGGGTATCATTGCCTCTCCATGGCTGGATGCTTCTGTCTTTTAAAGCAGAACAATTAGGAATAAAGTATGTCAAATGAGAAATGGACTATGAAGGACAAATATTTCCATTTCTGCACAAATAACCTGTCCTTGTTAGCCTTGGAAGATGGTCCGTGTGCAAAAAAGGAAAAATAAAGCTATTATCCAAGTACCTGGCTAAGTGAAACAGCAAATGCATGTTTATTTATGGAAAATAAAGGCAATTCCTGGCTTGCAAGCCCAGAAAGGATCATTGTCTTATCTAATTTGCTCTCCTCTGTAGGAAGCCCATCGTTTCCACCTTGTTTCCTGTTTGAGGCGTTGGCAGGTCTCAGCTTCCCATCACGGCTGTTTCAACCATGCAAACAAATTCCTACAACTCTGCATGACATGTCAGTTAGTAGAGATTACACTGACAGGGCAGAAGGACTTGAATGATTATGTTTGTGCCAGGGTGTAAGCCTGAACACAGGTTTTCTGTGGTCAGCTTAGTGGAAGTGCCCTGTCCTGCAAAGCCTGAAGCCTTTTCAAAGGCTGCAGGTTAGTCACCCCTGATCACCAAGAACATTCTAGATCTTTGCCTCCAAGCTGTGGAGTGACTGCTGACAGTTCATTATAGGAGATAAAAAGATCTGTCTGTAGCTGTGGCTAATTAAGAATCTACTGCTGCATCTTATGCACCAAGTGCCAATGACAGTGAGCACAATATGTGGTTAATTTGTGACACTGGTTTTCCTTGTCATATATGAATAGCCAGAAATAAGCTTAAAAAAAGCACAGCAATGATGCTGGCAATATTTAAGTAACACTGAACTAGAAGCTGGTAGCTACATGACACACTTTCTGCTGAACTCGGTTTAGTTGTTTACGATTTGTAAATGCAAGCACTGCTGACTCTGGGAATCATTTATTAAGAGACCTATTGCTTGAGACCTATTGCTTTAGACCTATTGCTTTTACTATTGTCAGTGAAAGAATAATACAGATATATTTGGAACTACTGGACTAAAACACATTTTTACCTGGCTCCCACGCGTAGGATGATGCTTCTGAATGCTGTGCAACAGAGTCACATTTGAATGAAGCTATTGTCTTCAAATAGAACAAATAATTTCTGGTTTCTACATTTATTAGCCAATTGTATGAAACTGTTCTTCATGTTTTAATTCGCTCTGCATTAACAGGGTATTCATATTTCTGACCCTCAGATCACATCCCGCCTTATTTGCCTTCACCTCTTCAAAGACAGAAGTATGAACCTGCTTCTGTTCTGCAAATGGAGGATATAGAAAAAATATTTTCTCACCTGTCAAAGCCTGGGTGCTTTTTGTGTGTTGAGAGTTACATTTACTGGCTGGCAAAGAGCATGCAATTTTTCCTACCATTGGCCCTGGTGTACTATCAGAACTCAGGAACTGGAGGCTTTTCTATCTTTTACATCATCTGAAAGAATTGATCATTAATTTCTAATTGTCGGACACACGGTGTAATCCCACCGCTGTCAGACTGTGCTCTTGCTTACCCATGTGTAACCTCCAGGAGACACTTTATTACTCTTGATGGATGAGCCTGGATGAGCTCATTGTGACTCTCAGAACCTAAGCTGCATTTACAGCCCTGGCAGATGAGAATCTGGAGGAGAAACATTTTGCTAGTAAACAGAGCAAATGAACATACAATAAACCTCTGAGACACAGTAATCCCAGAAACCCATGACACTATTAATAATGGGTCCTTTTCAAAGTGAAAGCACACTACATGCCCCAAAGCCTCCTGAATTATGTTTGGGTAAGCTGCAGACATCACATTCCTTGGAGGGCAATAGCTTGTATCTTCCACTTGTCTGATGCCACTTATTTTTTCCCTTTATCAGAGATGGATATGGTTCCCTTAAGAATCCTCATTTAAGTAGCTTCAATCTTTTTCCACTTTACACATATTGATCTTCTGGGCAGGTTGGGTATTCTGGTTAGTGGAAGGTTTTAGGGGTTTGCAGTTAGTTTTTATTCTCAGGATGGATGAAAGGAGTTTTGACTTGTTGATACAGATGATGTCAGCGTCTTTACGTGCAAGAGTACATATTCCTCTTCCTACCTATACCAGTTTTATATTGTGGCTAACAGAGACACTTATCTGTGTCGAAGAAAAAAACCAACACCCATACTTGTTCTAGATTTGAGCCTGAGTGAAGCTCACAGTCAGCACCGTATCACTCTTCTGGGCTCGTGGTCTCTTTTATTGCCCCCAGTCCTCATCTTCCTAACTTGAGAGTACTTTCTGAAACAAAAGGTTGTATCAACCATCTCTGTGTATTGCTCTGTGTGGCTGTAAGCAATGACTTTGTGCTCTTGGACAGCTCATGATTGAGTAAGGCCCTATGTAGATTTCCTCCACAACTTGTTAAATCAAAGCAAGAAACTGCCACAGAACCTCAAAAGTACAGAGCTGCCCTCTGCCTCCTGAAGCACCTAATTTGGGTGTCACTTAACAGAATGACCACTGAGTACTTAAATGTTCACTGGTGGCTGTGATTAAAGCTCATGATACCCAAAAATTCATCAGGAGAATGCTCACAGGTCCACTCTGAAAAGTTCAGCCTCTTTTCCTGCTCCTTGGACATCCTGAGACCAGTCAGGAGATTTGCAGCCAGTATGAAAGACTTTCCTTCCACCACAGATGGAGCTCTGCCCAAGTCCTTATGGCTGTGGATCCAAGATAGCCCACCTGTTCAAGTTCCTGGCTTTAATGGTCAACGCAGAGTTTCGAGCTGGGTCTATGACGTCCATGTGAGGTGCTCTAATCATGCTGGGGAGCTGCCAGTCTGCAATGAGTTTTCTCACACTCAGTCTGAGCTTAGGAACCAAATCCTAGCTCAACCGTTATGGCTCACATTCACAAAGCACAAGAGATGCCTCTTCTCCACCCAGGCAAGGTTATACCCAGGGGCTGCATTGTCTTCCCTTGGGAGGAGGGACATCAGCTCTGAGGAATTCATCCCCACATTTGGTATTGCAATGCCCACAACCTGTGTGATGAAGTGGAACGGGATCTACTGCTGCTGCTGAGTCACATGCCCAGAGTTTATGCTGATACTGCAGCAGTTGGTCTATCAGTTTTCAATGCTTTGATGGACCGTGTTTCTGAAAGTTGGCCTTCCTGTGTTGTAAGTGTTCTTGATTATAATGTGAGTTGGATTGCAGCTGGAACTGTTATAGACTCACAAAAGATTTAATTTTTATTTTTTATTTTTATTTTTTAACCAGACTTGGCGGTTAAGTGGATATTCCATTATGCCATTATTATAGCTTCAATATTATTATTTTTCTTTAACTGGGATTGTTTATTATGCATGTGTTGAAGCACAAATGTGGAACAAATGAATCTGATATCAAATTAATGCTATGATCAGTTTCCCCCCCTTCCTTCTTTAGTTGCCATAACAATCTGTGATCTTGAAGCAACAATAAAATTAGAATTGCATTAAAGGTGTTTACATCATGTACACTCAGTCTCCCATTATTATTTTTCATTGTAGTGAAAGCACTGAGTGTTTGCTTTAGAAGAGAACACCATTATAGCTCTTGCCTTGCCACATCTCACGTTGCTTTTTTCTCAGCCAAAAGTTGTTTGTTTTGAGAAGAGGGAAGAATATTCTGGGCTGGAACTTTTGGAAGAATAGTGATTTTGTTTGTGTTTTTTAAGATAATTGTCTTTTACTTGTAGGATGCAATTTTGAATGAGCTACCTTTGAATTTCAGAACTTCAAAGAGATGCATCTCTGCTTTTAAATGTGTTGCAAATCTTCCCCACTACTGTTGTGGAAAGTACATCTTCCAGTTTTTCCCCTTACTGGCAAAAAGCAAAATAAAGAAACGAGTGAAGAAAGAGATATCATCAGTGTGTACTGTGTGCACGTGTGTGGGTGCCTATGTACGCGTACAAATGCATGTATATGATGTAATTTATCCCATGATGGAATAAGCTTCTGCCCCTAGAGACATGAAGAAAGGAAAAAACATGACAGTCATGTTGCCTAGTGCATGACTTGAAAGTGCTCTGTTAGTTCAGCAACGAACGTTATGGAAAAACAGTTATGGAACAAAGAGGCCGTTATCTCAGTATCCTGACTGCACTGGGCATCGCAGAGGCCCTTTACTGCTGCTCCTATCCTGTCTGGCACATTATTCATTGCTGTGACATCTTTCTGTGTAGTCTTTGTAGATAATCCTTGTGATAAAGCTACCTTCAGAAAAATGGAAGTTTTTCATTTTTAAATATGTAACATGATCACCTTATGCTGAGGCTGGACTTGAATAGAAATACCATGAGAAGATTTTTCCTTTTCCAACCCCTAAGCCTGCTGTTCTCAGATGCAAACCGTCGTTTGATTTTTCTTTCTTTCTTTTTTTTTTTACAAGTTTAGCCTCTGTTAGGAGCATGGGATCCATCTATTTATGAGCGTCGTGTGTGATTTTTCCCCTGATTAATCTGAATATAAGGCATACAGCAACACACTAATTCTAAAGCCTCTCCTGTTGGTGCTAATATGTCTTTGAATTCTTTATTTCAGATTCTGTACAACACAGAGAAGAACTGCTACATTGGGCACAGGGATTTGGGGGAGTAGGATAAAAGAAAACCAAATGCCATGTAGGCTGAATGAGGAATGTATTTAGCTCTCATAAATCTCTGAAGACAAGATCTCTCCAGAGCTGGGTTCATCTAGCGATCCCTTCACTGACTCCAGTCCTAAAGATCAAAGAGTGGTGGATTAAATAGCACATATTCTGCAATGACGTGCTGCTGGGGATTAGATAGGTAGGAATCACCTAACTAAAAGATCAAAGCATCATACTACAATTTTGACTGGAAGGGACCTTGGGAGGTCCTAGTCCAACCCACTGCTCAGGGCTGAGCCAACTCCAGTGTTGCTCAGGGCCATGCCTAGTTGAATTTTGAATATCTTGAAGGATGCAGATCCCACCTCCTTGCAGGACATCTGTTCCAGCGCTTAACTGCTTTCATGGTGAAATTTTCCTCCTTATATTTAATTGGAGTTATCCTTGCAGCAAATTTTTTGCCCATGCTGTCCAGGTAGCTTTTTGTCCTTTTCTTGTATGCTCTTGAGAAACAAGTGGCTCCATCTTCTCCCTTCCTCTTAGGCTATCTCTTCTGCAGGATGAACAGACTGTCTCAGCCTCATCATGTGCCCAGGCTCCTTCATCATCTTGGACTGTCACCAAACTGATATCACTCCAACTGGCTGATCACTCTCTTGGTGACCACAAACTGGTCACATTAGTCTAGATGTAGTCTCACAAGAACCAAATAAAAACGAATAATCCATTCCCTTGTCCTGCTCATGTCACAAAGGAGATGCTCTGGGATACCGCTGATACTGCAGAGCCTTTTGAAGCTGCCACCAGCTGTCACTGACAGTGACCTGTATAAATGATGGACCTAGGCTTGTTCTCAATGCACATAATTCACATTGAGCCTGGAAAAAAAACACTAGTTGTCTCAAAAGAGGTCCAAAGACTAAGGTATGTTGGGTGGTAGGTTTCACTCTTATTTGGGACCTATCAGAATGAAGGCTAACTCCTTTAGGGACAGGTGGAAGTATCCTGTTGCTGGTTACATTTCTTGCCCTGTTATGGTTACATTCAGACCCCCATGCTAGGAATCATAGAATCATAGAATCATAGAATCACCAGGTTGGAAGAGACCCACTGGATCATCGAGTCCAACCATTCCTATCAAACACTAAACCATGACCCTTAGCACCTCGTCCACCCGTCCCTTAAACACCTCCAGGGAAGGTGGCTCAAACACCAATCTGGGCAACCTGATCCAAGCCAAGATGCCATTGGCCTTCTTGGCCACCTGGGCCACTGCTGGCTCATGTTCAGTTGCTGTCAACCAACACCCCAGGTCCCTCTCCTCCAGGCAGCTTTCTAGACAGACTTCTCCTAGTCTGTAGCACTGCACAGGGTTGTTGTGCCCCAAGTGCAGGACCCGGCATTTGGCCTTGTTAAACCTCATGCCATTGGACTCTGCCCAGCGGTCCAGCCTGTTCAGATCCCTTTGCAGAGCCTCCCGACCCTCCAGCAGATCGACACTTCCACCCAGCTTAGTGTCGTCCGCAAACTTGCTAAGGGTGCACTCGATGCCTTCATCCAGGTCATTGATAAAGACATTGAACAGGGCTGGACCCAGCACTGAGCCCTGGGGAACCCCACTTGTCACTGGCCTCCAGCTGGATTTCACACCATTTCCCACCACTCTCTGGGCCCAGCCATCCAACCAGTTTTCCACCCAGGAGAGTGTGCGCCTGTCCAGCCCAGAGGCTGACAGTTTCTCAAGCAGAACGCTGTGAGAAACTGTGTCAAAGGCTTTACTGATGTCCAGGAAGATACATCCACAGCCTTCCCCTCATCCAGCAGCCGAGTCACTTTGTCATAGAAGGCGATCAGGTTAGTTTGGCAAGACCTGCCTTTTGTGAACCTGTGTTGACTGGGCCTGATCACCCGGTTCTCTTGCATGTGCTTCATGATAGCACTCAAGATCATCCACTCCATGACTTTCCCTGGCACAGAGGTCAGACTGACAGTCCTGTAGTTTTCCGGGTCCTCCCTGCGACCCTTCTTGTAGATGAATGCTAGTTGGAGATGTAGGAGAATGCTAGGAATGTAGGATAATGCTAGTTGGCTGCAGGGGCTCCTTCTGGAGTAAATAAGTCACCTGGAGAAGGCTTTGGGCACAGTTGCCACAATAAAAGAGAGCAGGCTCCAGAAACAGGACCAGGCTGGTTCTCTAACAGGTTCCTACCAGGCTTTGGACCTTCAGACATGTTCTCATTCCCTGGTCTGGGGCACTGAATTCACCCTCAGCATCATGCTGTAAAGATATAACAGTAAGAGGTTGTGAAATACGAACTGGACCTCATCCTGTGGAAGTCCTCCCTCCACCAAATGTTTGAGGGTCATATGACATCACGTGGGAAACCTAAGTCAAGCTGCTGACCAGTGCCCACACTGGCCCCTCTACTCCACAAGCTGCTCTCCCCAGTCAGCTTGGATATAAGGCACTCTGCCTCAACTGTTTTTGGTGAGGGGAAGTGAAATGAGGGGGCTTTGCTATGGCCAACAATGTAGTAGTATGCCCAAGAAAGCTATTTTTGAGTCTGCTCAAATTTCTTAGCAGATGTTGTCCTCAAGCATTTCTTGTGGTTGTTACTGGTGACTAGAAAGAGCATACAGGGGCTAAAAAAAGGAGCAAGGAGAGCCGAGGATATCTTACGCTGGTCTTTGCCATATAAAGACTGTACTCATGCTGAGTAGCACAATGGAGACACCCTCTTGATAGCTCCAAGATCACACGGTGTAGCTATGTCAGTATAGACATATGTAGAATCACAGAATCATAGAACAGTTTGGGTTGGAAGGGACCTTAAAGCTCATCCAGATCTACCCCCAGCCCTGCCATGGGCAGGGACACCTCCCACTGGATCCTGTTGCTCAAAGCCTTATCCAACCTGGCCTTGAACACCTCCAGGGATGGGGCCATCCAAGACTTTTCTGGGCAACCTGTTCCAGTACCTCATCTCATTTTTACACAGTAAAAAATTTCTTCCTACTATCTAAATCTCCCCTTTTTTAGTTTAAAACTTTTCTCCCTCATCCTTTCCCTGTACTCCCTGCTAAAGACCCCCATCCCATGTCTCCTGTAGGCCCCTTTTAATTACTGGAAGGTTGCTATAGCTCTGTGCCCAAGAAAAATTGTATCACTGCTTTTGATCTGGAGAATGGAGATCTTTGCAGATATGCTTATAGTGTCTCTCAAGACCTGAAATTTCATCCTTGCATGGTAGTCCAGCTCCTTGGAGGTAATGTGGTGGGTCACCATGCCATCTCCCTGGACCTGGCAGAGACATGCACAACTGCCCCACTTTTAAGTTTCTGCCTTTTAGAGTAAATGCTTTACAACATGCCTATTTACTGTTTTGAGAAATAAAAACTAACTGAGAACTTGATTACCTTGTTCTTCTGATGACGTGAATCACAAGGTTTGCTGCAACACTTTCACACACTTGCTGCTGTACTTGTGCTTTCCTTTGGGTGACTTAGTGCTATGCAGAGCAGCTCTGAGGGTACTCCAGTGATTTAAAACATGCTTTCTAGTTGAGGGCATGTATTTATCATGTTACAACAAACGAATGATTAATAGTTGCCATAGTGATAATGAGAACTTGAAGTCTTTGAGGACTAGAGAGTCACACGCAACCCTTGGCACATCTTTGCTGCAAAGCGATCGTGGTGTGGTCTTAAAAATAGAGACTGAGGAACCAGCATCACTTAGTAACACTTTAACACCCTATGGAGAAAACACTAAAAACTAATCATACGCTTATTTAGAAATGTGAAAAAAACAGATGGGAAAGACTCACTTCGGGTTTGTAAGAAGACATTTAAATATTTTCACAGATCTACTTTTGCTTTTTTTTTTTTTGATGCGACAGAAAGCTGCTGCTTTTTACTACTAACCTTCCCCCTCGCCTTTCCCCCGGCACAACTTCGCTCACTGAAATGTTACATGGGCAAAATCTCAGCTTTCCAAGGTCCTGCCAATGCTTCTCTTTAATCCAAGGCACATATTCACTTCTCATGTCTGCTTACCAACCATCACTAAGAAGTCTTTGCAGGGATGCACAGATTTGCCTATCATTATTTCTTGATATACTGTGAAAGAAGATATTATTCAGACATCTGTGGGGAATTCTAGGGCATATAGGTTGTTGCTGAAGCTTATAGCTGTTTGTTCAAGATCACAAGTCCCTCTATATTCAACAGCCTGTGCTTGTTAGAAGGGCTTGTTAGAGATGAGAAATCTGGATTCAGTATCTGGTAAAGTTAATTTGGGTGATGTGTCCTAACAGTCTCACATTATTCCCCCCAAAATGGCACAGGAAAAACTGACTCGGTTATATTCCACGCAGTGTCAGCTGTGCAACATTTAGCCTGGAAGTGAAAGTTCAGCAAAAATACAAATAAAATGTTGAGAGTCCTCCTCTTCTACCTGATGCCTCCTGAGATAATTTGTAAATGAGACTCTTGTAACCCACAGGGAGAAACAGAGAACAGACTTGGTGGCCATTAACTACTACAGGAACTAATTAAATGAGAGGGATGGAATCTGAAACCACTGGGACATGCACAGGTTTTGTTTTTTTTACTGGAACACTGAAAAATTTCAGCTGAGGATCTGGAAGATAAGTTGACTGATATATCCAGGAGAACACCTAACAAGCAAGGCAACAAGTATTGTGCCAAAGTAAAGAACATGCACAGTATTGCTTGCAGTTAATGTGCAGCAAATATCCTCCAGGAGGAAAGTGGTGAGAAACCTCCTCCTACAGTTACTTCTGCATTTCCCCCCTGCTAGAGGCTTTTCCCATGAACAGCTCTGAAACACTTAGATGCTGTACTGTAAAACTGTCATAAAATTACTTTTCTTGCTCTCTCAGCCTGAATTGATGGAAATCTGAAAGCACTGTCAGATCTCTGGAGCACTGAAGGTTTGAGGGACAGCAGGCAGTCCTCACATTAACACCAGTAAATTAGAGAAAAGAGAACACCATGCATTGTTAGGAGTCCCATGCAGTGTGATGGTTGAGGAAAAACAAAGATAAAGTGTTTTGGTGTTGCTAGCAAGGTATAAAGCATTGATTATTAGCCAGTACTGCTTTGCAAGCCAATGTGGATGGGAGGTTCAGTGGTAGCAGTTATCTCCTATCAACTCACACAGCCCAACAGACACCCAAAAAGCTTCAAGACCTGTGAATTCCTATTGCCAGGTGTTACCATACATGTGCCTCTGCTTGGCCAAATGTTTAATGGCTGCAGCAGCATCGGCACATGGCTTGGTTGCTATAAACTCGTAAGACCCATGTGTGTGGGAGCCACCATCCAAAGGCTATACAAAGCACACAGGCAGATTAGATGTGTTGTCTTTGCCGCATGAGATGATCTTGCACTCTGCCTTTCTAATTAGGTCAAGAAGAACACGATGCTTCAGCAGCTTTGAGGGCTCAGGGTAACTAATTCAGCACTAGAGTGGGAATTGCTCCAGTGACCGAATTGTGTCCCATAGATGTATTTTAAGTATTGAACGCGGCTAATGAAGCTATTAAGAGGAAGCAAAATTTTAGCTATTTCAGCGAATGAGCTAAGTAGCAATCCCCTCAGAAAGGCTGGAATGGACGTCTGTAGCACTAAAATGTCACACTGTGGTATGTGACAAAATCGTCCACTAATAATGGGCTTCAGCCAAGCCAATGTTTGACCATTCACAGTTTCCTTGGGTTGCCCACAGCCTAGCTCAGGTGAAGGCATCACATTGTCTGGAGCCAAAATGGGCTTTGCGAGGTACAAAAATAATCCTAAGGCTTCACATAAGCAACAAGTTTGTGTGCTATTTCTGAGCTGTACAGTCTTCCAAAAAAGGCAAAATGATCACTGCAGTAAGAAGGTTTTGAACAAGCTTTTGTTCAATTAGTGCAAGTTGATTTATTGCTAGGTGAGCCCTCAAACAGCCTGTAATTACAGACCCACAATGGCAAAGTGAGAAGATTATGAATGTTAAACATATCAAGTCTTTGCATGAGCAGGAAGTGATCAATGAAAAAAAAAGTAGAGTTAACGAGAGATAAAAGGATTCAAGAGCATGGCAGATAGGCTTGTATGAGGACATTCTGTAATGAAAGGAGACAGCACAGCAAATGAAAGCAGAAAACCCTGATATTGCTCAGAGTGCTATTAGAAATCTTAGATGTAGTGTTCACAATTAACTCTCTTTTCAGTCCCAAATTCACCTGCTGTGCTAATGCAGTGTCCTCTTGCATTCAGAGCTGAAAATTAATTACTTGAGTAACAAGGATATATAAAAAAGTATCTTCAAACAGGTTATAAAAAGAGTTGTTTGCACTGAAGGGAAGTTGCCCACTGCATTTTAAGTTTGCAGCATGAATAAACCTCTTTGTGTTCCCGTTTCAGTGCTTTCTCTCACACTGTGTCCCACCGTTGTGCTTAGAACGGAGAGACAAATGCAGTCTTACAGACTAGTTAACCTTGTCCTAGAACGATTACTCTTAAAGACCATTTTTTGCTCTTTGCAATCCTAAATCCCAAGGGAGGAAAAGTTCTCATGCTACCCCAGAGGCAGCCTTGCCCTCTATTACATTTCTCTTTAAGGAAATATTTTCCTGATCTTCAGCCTTCATGTCTCACTTGCTTAATTCCTTCCCACTGCACCTAGTTAGATTCCCTTGTACAATCCTAAATAATTAATCACCTCCTTCATTCATTTCAAACACTTGCTGAATACAGAGCAGAGAACAAGAATTACTCATAGGAAGTAAAGAAATGGGAACTGGATGAGAGAGGACCAGTTGAGAGATGAGGAATGGGGAAAGAGCGATGCTCCAAGCATAAAATCTAAGCTGTTGGTAAAAGAGATGCAGAAGCATTGCAGTGCCCTGTGACTGATTCATGTTGCTTACTTCTGCATATCAATTTGGGAATGCAAAGCGCAGTACCTCATGGGGTCTTGAAATGCTCTGCTCAGAAGAAGGTATTGTTTGATACCTGTCAGTCTGAAACAGCAGTGGTATGCAGGCAGTTCCCCAAGTGTGTCTGAGCAACCGAACATCAAATGGGAGCAGCAGTGAGCACAACACAAATGTAAAACCTACAGCCATTTAGATGCCCCTTGAGCCTTCAGCAGGTGAAAGCTGCTCAGAGGAAGGCAGTTCTGCATATATGCAGAAGCAGAACGTAAGAAAGCTTCCAGCACTGGTAGTAATACACAGTTGACACAGTTTCTCACAGCATTCTGCTTTGGAAACTGTCAGCCTCTGGCCTGGACAGGCGCACACTCGCCGGGGTGGAAAACTGGTTGGCTGGCCGGGCCCAGAGAGTGGTGGGAAATGGTGTGAAATCCAGCTGGAGGCCAGTGGCAAGTGGGGCTCCCTGGGGCTCGGTGCTGGGTCCAGCCCTGTTCAATGTCTTCATCAATGACCTGGATGAAAGCATCGAGTGCACCCTTAGCAAGTTTGCAGATGACACTAAGCTGGGTGGAAGTGTGGATCTGCTGGAGGGCAGGGAGGCTCCAAAGGGATCTGAACAGGCTGGACCGCTGGGCAGAGTCCAATGGCATGAGGTTTAACAAGGCCAAATGCCGGGTCCTGCACTTGGGGCACAACAACCCTGTGCAGCTACAGACTAGGAGAAGTCTGTCTAGAAAGCTGCCTGGAGGCTTGTATCAGAAACGGCGTGACCAGCAGGTCCAGGGAGGTTATTCTCCCTCTGTACTCGGCACTGGTGAGACCGCTCCTCGAATCCTGTGTTCAGTTCTGGGCCCCTCACCACAAGAAGGATGTTGAGGCTCTGGAGCGAGTCCAGAGAAAAGCAAAGAAGCTGGTGAAGGGGCTGGAGAACAGGCCTTATGAGGAACGGCTGAGAGAGCTGGGGGTGTTTAGCCTGGAGAAGAGGAGGCTGAGGGGAGACCTCATTGCTCTCTACAACTACCTGAAAGGAGGTTGTGGAGAGGAGGGTGCTGGGCTCTTCTCCCAAGTGACAGGGGACAGGACGAGAGGGAATGGCCTCAAGCTCCGCCAGGGGAGATTTAGGCTGGACATTAGGAAAAAATTTTTCACAGAAAGGGTCGTTGGGCACTGGAACAGGCTGCCCAGGGGGGTTGTTGATTCACCTTCCCTGGAGGTGTTTAAGGCACGGGTGGACGAGGTGCTGAGGGGCATGGTTTAGTGTTTGATAGGAATGGTTGAACTCGATGATCCGATAGGTCTTTTCCAACCTGGTTATTCTATGATTCTATGATTATATGATTCTAATATATCTAACAAGCTTGCTTTCCCAAGGACTCGGGTGGATTTTGCTGCACAAAATCAATTTTGAAGGGTTGTGGTGAATTTTGGGTGGGTTTTTTGTTTGTTGGTTTGGTTTGTTTAGTCCAAAGACCATAAATTTCTAGTCATGCTCAGAAGTGCATTCCTAGAGTGCAAGAGCTCCTAAACCGCAGAAGGCACGCCACAGTGCACTTTGTCCTACTGTGATGAGCTGAGAAACCAACCAGGATGCTAAAGTCTGATCTCTGCATCAGGATCCCTTCCTCACTCTCCTTCAGCAGAGAATGAGCAGTTTCTTCAGATTTGTGATAGGTCAAGCTAAGGTCTGACCCACATGCAGCAATAACTCTCCAGCTTTCCCAACAGGTGTACAGAGATGCTCAAACAATCAAGAACTTTGGTTAACAGAGCCCAAGGGCTGGCCACACAGAAGCTCTTATGATTAAGTAGGCAATTTGGTACCGGTCCCCTGGGCTAAACTCCACAGCCCTGAGTAGGTAGGAAACATTTCTGTACTTTGCCAAGGGAGAGAAGTGGAGTCAGCAAGCAGGGAGATGGCCAACTGTTAATAGAAAAACAGTAAGGCTAAATGAACTGAATAAAATGAAGCCGGAGGAGAAGGGGCACTGTGAATGCCTCCTGTTAAGCCTGTTTGCCCGCCATGCAAAGCTATAATCCATCTGTTTGGTGTTGTTTCCATGAGTTGTGCACTTTTTATTTATTTACACCTGGGAACATGACCTCTCATCCAGGAGCTCTGTTGCACCATGAGTAAATTTATGGCTGGCATCTGCTCCTGCACCAGGCGTGGGGAGGTGATTTATGGCAGAGAAATTGCATTCTGACCCAGTGACAAGCCATTTTTGCCAAGATGTTGAAGATATAAATAGTCAGACTGTGGCATAAGCATGGGTACAATTTCAGCGAGTGTAAAAATGCTTACATGTCCCAGTCCACCACACAGCCTCAGTACTGCTGTTCAGAAGCTGGCTGCATCTATAACTCTTTTGTGAGGAAGCAATAACACTAAAAAGGAGGCACATGGACTGAGATGGGACAGCATTATGGTTTTCTTTTAATTGAGGAATATATTTTGGCACAAATGGAAGTTGTCTAGTAAGCAAGCGTCCCCAGTCATAAAGAAGGGGCTTGGAACTGTCAGGGAAGTGAGGTGCTTCATGTGGGAATTTAAAGTAGCACTTGACTGTGTGAGGCCCATGAAGATGACCATGGGATTCACTGGCTTCGTGAATGTTGTTGCAAAACAATTAAATAAAAGCAGACCTGCTGGTCTTGTTTCTCCTCCTTCTATGTATGACCATGGTTTGGGACAGGAAACTGGGATGTGGAAAGGGGAGGAGAAATATCCGTTCATGAACCCTTCCTCTCCCTGTACGTATGCTGGTCAAGGTCCTCATGCCTTTCTAGTCAGCATGTTCTCAATTTGTAACTGAGTGGTGGTGGTATTATTTTTTCTTACCCTGCTCCCAAGACTACTGGAAACCTGAGATCTGCTGAGAGCGTGGTGGCAAAGGTGAGCTGCAAAAAAAGCTGGGATAAAGATAGGAGAGCAGCAGGCCACAAAAACCTCATGCTACAAATTGTGCTCCTGCCTGTGGAATTGAAGACTGGCTTTGACTGCTGGCGGCAGCCTGACACTCAGTTAACAAGGAAAAAGGTGAGTCTGTGCATTCCTGTTCCCTGCAAGCTCAGGAATCTCTGGTAGTGCTGCACCAATAGCTCTGGTTTTGACACTACTGTGAGCATCCTTAAGCACCAGGAGCTGCTTTGGCCTGTGAAAGCATTGCCCAAGAGTGTGCTTCACAGCGTGATGGGAAGCAGCAATCCCAGTCCTGCCTCCCAGGGTGTGCTCAGAGAGTGTGATGAGTTACAGTGTGTACATTAGATAAAGAACAACCTCAGTTTCCTTTCTTAGCACCTTCTGGAGATACCTTGTCTCAATATATTATCATTTTGTCATGAAAGTAGGAGGAGAGAAGAGTGGGAGAAATGCTATAATGTACTATCTGTCTCCTCAGCTTGGACCTGTGTTAGGTTCAGCCACCTGTAAAGATTAAAAGTACACCCAAGGCAAGTGCCAGTACAAGGTCTATATTTCACAGTGTTCCATGTCCCATCTTTTCAAGTTTGCAGATAACACCAAAATAAGGGGACACAAAGGGTAGGGCTGCCATTCAGCACGACCTCCACAGGCTGGAATAAAGTGCCAGCAGGAACTTTGTGAAATGCAAGAAGGACAAACGCAGAGACCTGCACCAGGGAGGGAAGAGATGCTTGCAGTAATACAGGTTGGGGATGTGCAGGCTGGGGAGTAGCTCTGCTGAAAATAACCTGAGGGGGTCCTGGTTGATGGTAAGCCAGCAGCGTGTCCTGGCAGGAAAGTAAACCAACAGCATCCTGGACTACATGAAGAGAATCAGTCAGGACACTGAGGGAAGATAGCTGTTACGGCACATCTAGATAATGCTACCAATTTTAGGTTCCTCTAGAACAGAAAAGTGATGGACACACTGGAAGGAGTTCAGCAAAGGGTCACCTATGTGGTTTGGCAAATTTGAGCGCTCACCTGCCAGCAGAGACTAAGTGTGTTGGGCTTCTTCAGCCTGGAGAAGAGACAGCTTTGGGGGCATCTAACAGCAGCAACCTCCCCTGATATCTCTGAAGAGCTTATCAAGATGGTTTAGCAGGTCTTTTTACAGGGTGTGAGAAGCAAGGGAATATGTTACAGAAAGAGAGGTTCAGGCTGGATATCAGGAAAAGTATGTTCATCACGAGGACAGTCAAGCAATGCAACAAATAGTCCAGAGAAGTTGTGAAGGTTCCTGCTTTTTATCCTGTTCTATTTTTGAGCAGGAGCATCCAAGGTCTGCTTCTCCTCTGTGGTCTGGGGCAGGGCAGATGCTCCAGTGTGTGGAGTGATTATACCAGGATCAGGGATCAAGAGTAATGTGGAACATATTATGTGATACTTCGACCACATCCACAAGGGATAAGCGGTTGCTTGCTGAGGAACCTCAGCACCAGAAACTAAATAAGATGAAGCTAATATCAGAGATCTATAAATTGCATAAGTACAACTGCTTGGGAGTGCGGCTCTTCTGTCATAGGGATAGACTGCATACACCTATCCCCTAAAAAGCCGTCCTGCTGTAGCTGGTTGTGCTTTGGAAAAATTTCTGCTTAGGTCCTGTGGGACATCACCTGGGGCTTATTTGTAAATAATAGGATTCACTGAATTTCACCTTCACCCATCTACAAATTAGACACCTAGGTCTCATTTTTTTAAAAATAAATGCAGGCATCAATGCCATTGGAGTTGCTCTGAGGTATTCAATGTGACTCAGATTTACAGAAGTGCATGAAGGCCTTAAAGTGGGATTCAACTCACGGACCCAGCATTCTAAGCCTAGGGATCCTTAGCCAGGTATCTCAATGCACCAGACTCATATATTTATGCTATTTAGAGGCCTTGAAATGGCACAGGATATCCCACCATGGAGGTCACAGATGTCCTATTCATCCTGCATCGTATCTGCAAGGTCTTCATGGATGTTTCAGAGACTCTAGGACATCTCAAACAGCACTTCAGAGCAAACAGAATAACTCAGCTGACCAGTGTACTGTTTCCCAGCATGGAAGTGAAGACTCTTGGTGTGCCTGGAAACATCTCAACCTGGGTCTCCGAGTTGGGTAAGCTAGCCATCCAGGGCTTGAATGAATAGCTTAGAGGTGCCTCATGGAATCTGAGATACTTAGAGCAGTCTGAGACACCCCCATGGGGCTTGCAGATATGACAAACTACCTAGAGGAAATCTGTACCCTTGTGTTGGAGTAGTTACCGGTTAAGCAGTGTACTGTCAAGCACTGGGAGCAATACTTGATGTATTTACTAAGAAAACTGAATTCTGCTCCTGTTCTCATCTTACAGCTAATGGAAAGTCAGCAACACTTCCAAACAGCTCCTTCATTCCCTGGTCTTAGGCACACTGCTTCAGGTGGAAATATTGTCTCCAGGATGCACTTATGTTGGTCTGATGAGCAGAGATGTCTGTACCAAAAAGACAGGATGAGGGATGTTTATGATATAACTGTGTCCTGAAAGGGCATCTGTGCCTATGCTGTTGAATAAAACAGTGCATCACTGCCCTCCATTATTGCTGCTGCTTATGTATTCTCACCTGGACTAACACTGGTGTCAGATCACTTTGGCTAACTCAGGTTTCTTCTGATTTCCGAATACCTTCTCTTCTCTAATAGGTTCTGCATATCCAGGTAATCCCTGCTCTCCGAGTGGTAATGACTCTTCTGTACTGTCTGCTTCAGAGCCACAGGGTCTTGATTCACATGTGCATCAACGAGGAGTGACTGTATCTATTCAGAGGAGGATGCCTAAATGAAGAAGTATTTTACCTTCACCCATGCTTCCTACTGACTTATAAATAAATATACATTACCCCATGGTTCCCCGCTATCTTGTCAACTCGACCTGAGTGAGAAGGGCAGGACAAGCGCAAAAAATTCTTTAAGTATGTTCATTTTAGCATTGAATGTAGGCTTATGGAGATGTGAAAACTGCTAGTCATGCTGCAGAAAAAAAGAGGAAATGTCAAAAGCTCTTCATGTCAACTCTGTAGCAGTCTACTTAGCTACCATTGCTATTAAAGATCCAGTATTTCTAAGGAGGTATCCCCAGATATTTTGGACTGGGGATGGGACAGCATGTCTGATCCACTGATATGAACCTTTAGGACTTTTTCAGCACACCAGCAGCATCCCAGACAATGGGGAACGTGCCGTTTTCATGCTCACATTCATAGAAGACAAGCAGGATCACCCAGCTCATGGTAGGCCAGTTTGATGTTACTTTGCAAAATAATGGAAGTACTGGTATAGGTATAAAGGGATAGAAGACATTAAAGAAGAGATAAACAATTAATGCCAATCAACACGCTTTTTGGGAAGGAAAGATTGTCAAACTGTTTCATTCTTTGATGCGATTGTAGGTTTTGGCTGATAAAAGTAATTGCAAAGACGGAATATATTCTGACTTTTGTGTGCTTGACAGTGCAGCAGATTCTGATTAAAAAATTAGCATTTTACCCTATCAATATATGGCACATGAAATGGATTAAAGAACGGCTGACATGTCAACAAAGAAGCTGTCAAAGGGGAATCACTTTTTTTAGAGGGGTTCTACAGGGATCAGTAATAGGGCTGAATAATGTTGAATATTTTCACTAATGATTTGGAAGTAAATATTAAAACTGCTGATAATAATGGAAAATAATGAAGAGGACTAGATGTTATACAAAAGTGCTTTTAATACAGTTTAAGTAAGCTAAGAACAAACAAGCAGACCGCACACACGGAAGCCTGGCACACAACACATCTGAGAGAGAAGAACCCCGAAACAATTCTGCCAATATGGTGTTCTGCGGCTTTTGTGCATTATTCTTTGCATGGACTGAGGCAATCCCTGACTGTGTAATTCAGAAGAGTAGAGTAGAGATGGAATTTTTTTAATTTCTGCACATTGCATCCCTAGACTTGATATTGTAATAATGCTCCAGTATCCTATATTTAGAAAGGATGTCAGGAAAAAAAAATGGAAAAAAGAAGGATGCAAAAATAAAGCATAAAAACTATTCAGGGACCAAAAAACCTCCTATTGTATGTAGATGCTTCCAGATCATGGTGTATTTATTTTCTGAAAAAAAAATATGAAATCTTGAGGCCTGCTTACGTGTGCCTTTGTGGGGGACAATTGTAGTCACAAAAGTGCTCTTTAATGTAGCAGAACCGAGCAGAGGCAGAAACAAGAGAGAAAACATCTGCAGAACCAGGGGCAGGGATTCATCAGCTTGTGCAGCTCTGGGAAGAGGCAGAGTTTCACCCTGGCTCCCAGTGGCTTCAGATTAAGACTGAAATCTTTTGGTTACATATTTGTTGACTTGATTAAGCATAGGGTTGGGGGGAAATGATGTTACCCTACATGTGAAAAGTAAGACTTGGTGATTTACTGGTCTCCTCTCTCTACTGAAAGGCATGGAGCTGTGAAACCCACAGTTCAAGGAGATGATAAACCCACTTCTTTCCCACAGGACTCTCATCTCTGGTTTTCCTTCTGCCTCTTTCCCAAATCCCTCCCTCCAGCACTTCTGTGGTCTCCACCCTGTGGCACCATACAATGTAGGTGAGCCAAGGGTAGCATTTTTCAAGCCATTAGATGGAGGATAATGCTGTAAATTTTGCCTGTTTTTTTTTTCAGAAGGGAACATGCCAACAAAACTTTGTACCAGAAATTAGCCCACCTTCCAAACTGATGCTGTCTCCTTTCACTGGGAACCCAACAATTTATGCATGGCCTGCAAGTAAGATCCCCCAGAGCAGCCTGAGGAGGCTGAGGCATCACTCCCTGAAGTACTGTCTTCAGAAAACAAGTCTCTAAGAGTCAAATGCTTTGTTGTTTATGAAATGAAGTCCACCAGACCTATCACCAATTGTTTATGCTAAAGAGCACACTCCCATTAATGTTAATGGTGCTTTGGAGCATAAATCCTTGCTAATTGATACAGGAATGTATCCCAGAAGAGTTTACTTTACTGCTGATTTAGCTGATAGATATAAATGTGTGAGAAGGAAATATTAGCGTTCACGTAAAACAATTAGGTTATCAACAGGGGCGAATGATTCAGAAAATGACTGCAAATTTCCAGCTCCCTTTAATGGAAAAAAGGAAAGTCAGCTAATGAGGAAAATCAGAGGGAATACAAATATGAACGAATCATTTCTAATACTTAGAATTTGTGTTACATCATCAGCCCCTGAAACCAGTGTTGGGTCCCCATCTGAGCTCTGTGCAGCTGTGGGATGGACAGGACCATCCTGTTGCCCACCAAAGTCAGTCCTCTCCATGGCCTCTCTGGGAGAGAAGGATTTTGGGCTGGCAAGTCTGACAAACCTTGCCATCAGATGTCGAGCTCAACAACATTTGCTAAATATATGTGAATAGAGGAGAATAATACAAGCAGCGGATAGATTTCCACAATTTAATAATTATTATTTTTCTCAGATAATATAATGGCATATGAAAAGTGAGGCAGTAATGCAGTTCAAAAGAAAAATAGAAAGCAACCCCCACCACTCTCTTGGATCTTTCTGCCAAAGGCTGACATTATTGAAAGTTTTCTAAATACAAGAAGTATGGGTATTTCCATAAAAATCTGATTGATTGTTCAAAACCTACAATTTCATGGCAAATGTACAGCCATTGAATGAATAAATTTTTCAGTGTACTCAACAGTTTTAGCTATTCAACTCCCATTTAATTCATGGGGTTTGGTGTGAAAATGTTTTCCTAAGAGAAAGGCTCAGACGCAGGAAACATACAGCAAGCCACACATCTTGCGCAAAAAGATGCTTTGACCTCGAGAGTTCAGTCTGTGATTCTGAGCACAGGGGTTTTTATTTTTTCATTCTAAAACTATCTAAAATCAGGAGGAAAAAAAGTCGCGTACCAAAAAGAATTACAGCATTGTTTGTGCAAGAAATATAGTATTGTTTCATTACATTTTCTGATTCACATATTGAAGAGGTTTTTTTTTTTTTAAATTTTAGTGCAAAAGCAGGCACATTTGCTTTTGCAAAAATGGAAAAAGCTAGAAATTTATTTGTTTTAGCGTCTTTTGCTATGAGTCACTGAATGGCAAGACTTTTTCTCCCCATACACTTCTGTAAGCCTAATTTTCAAGGTCTACATTATTAATGAAATATCAAGCAAATTAGATAACATTTGCCTGGGCATGGTTAAAGACCATGTATCCAGTAAGATTTCATATAAGAAAAAGCGCCCAACCCTAGAAACATGGATTTTTTTCCATTTAATGCTCATAAAATTTTACAGACAACAAAATCCTTTCTTAAGCTTTATTTAAGAAATCGAATACTATTATAGTTCAATATATATAAGACACATCCAGTATTGTGTTCCTGATAGCAAGTGCATAGATTTTGTTAAGATATCATTTTTATATTTTAAAATTGTTTTTTTATTTGTTACTCAGTAGCATGTTTCATGATCACACGAAGGGATATTCCCAGTGATTTTGCTAAAAGCATGAGAGAAAAAACAGAACACAGCAAAGTAGTGAAACTACAACAGAGATGAGGAACAAAAACAATCAGGCAAACTATCAGTACAGTCGATTCCTGATAAGTGAATAATCTGATTGCTTGGTCACAATGCTTTATTCACTTATCAGGAATGATTCACACTACATTTTGTTAAACTGTTTTCTTTAGCCTAATACCTAAGAGCCACACTGGGCAAAGGCACACACACTCTGGCAGGCTATTCTTTAATCAGCAAGTCTTGTGACAGTTTGGTAATTTCCCATGGCGATACACATATAGCTAACAAAGAGACATTTTGCTAACACTGCAAGGTGCCTTACATAATTGAAATTAAAAGCATGCATTTAAGCAGGACAAACTGTTCAGCTGCATTGCTTTAAGGAACTCATTTTTCCCCATTGTTGAAATAAATAAAAAAAAAGAAATAAAGAAAAACCTGGATCTTTCAGCCCTGAGTATTTAAAAGAAACCCAACTGCAGTATAAGTCTTTATTTTTTTTCAGTTGTATTTTTGGAAGAAAAGACCCTTCACAACCCTCTAGTTTCTTTCCGAAGACCAAGTTTTTTGGGGAAAAAAAAGAAAACTTCCACAGCAGCGTAAAAAAACTCAGAGACCAATTCTGATTCATCATTCATGCAAGCCAAGACTTACTCGACTGAATCCACTGGTGTCAATATTATCCAAATCAGGATCATAAACTCTAGAGATGTAAAAGACCCATGATATAGCCTGACCATTGGTTTCTGCCTTCCTGTCTGGGCCACCTGCTACAGGTGGCTTTAGATTAAACTTAAGAGTTGCTTGGACTCCTGACCTCTGACAACAGACCCTGCAAGACGACACTTGAGCTTGTTTGGGACTCCAGACTCATCACATACTTGCCTTCCGTGGAACAGAAAAGTTAAAAAAAAAAAAAAGCAGAAAAAAGTTGTGGATTTTTTTTTTTAAATATTGAGCAATAACAACCAGGCCAACTCATGAGCCATCATGAAATTTCAAAACTTTTCCAAACACAGGAGCCAATGTCGCTGCTGACACTATACAGAAAAACCCAGTGTGCCATGACCTTGTAAAACGTTACTAGAGGGGGTGTGTGTGTATTTGTGTGTGTGAGCCAAAGCCAGAGTGCCAGAAAGACCAGGGGAGAGGAGACAAGAGGGAGGAGTGTTGTTTGGGTCTCATAAGAGCACTTTTAAGTGGTCTTTGATTCCTGAGCATCACAGAAAATGGGACAAAGGAAAGGGACAGGGGTGTATGGCTTGAATTCCAGAGAGCACTCGCCAGTGCTTCTCTCTCTGCCTTGGGTTTGGTTTCGTTTGGTTGGTTTTGTTTTTTTCCCCTCCCTCTCCTAATTATAAGGTTTGTATCTGTGATCAAACAGAGGAGAGAAGAGAGACTTTTTGTAAACCAGAACAACATAGAATTTTCTTTTACAGCTTTTATTTCATCATGGTAGACACCAGTTGGGGGAAAGCAGAGAGATTCTTGTGGAGGAGGAAAAAAAATTATAGGAAATGGAAGAATAAAAAAAGCTAAAAGCCAGCTGTAAAAAATAATGAGGAAAAAAAAGTGCTATGGTATTTCTTTTGTCCCTTTTGAGATTTGTGTAATACTATTAGCCAATGCTGAGCATGATCTGCTTTGTAAGCCCACAGCAAAAATATCACCCATTTGAATGACAGGGGATCTTTTTTCCATCCTTTATTTCTCCTTCTTTTATTTTTTTTTCAATTAATTCCTTTAACAGGAAATTCCTTTAATAGAAAGTCTTCCTGTGCTCACTCAGATTTTATTTTATTTATTTATTACATGTATAACTGCACACAGCAAGCTCAATCACCTGGTAGGCTTTTGCAGGCTCTCACAGTCCTAGTTAAGATGTGATTAGTTTCTAAGGAGAGTTTGACTAACACCATATGCCATCAGATTACTGTGCAGTTTGGAAGAAATCCCGAGGCTATATCCTCGTTTTCTTGAATGTTTCACATGCTTCTGTGAAATAGCGGCAGAGTATTATCATTATTTTTTTAATGACTAGGAAGAATTGATCTCCATAAGCCGCATTTTCCAGCCTCACTGAAATGTCACAGCAAAAAAAAACCAAAAACTTTTCAGGTGGCTTCTATGTGTTTGTGTGCAAGAAGCTTTTGCAGTTAGACAGCTAACAAAAGCTACTTTCAATATGACTTTGCAGGAAACTAATTTAAAATGCTTCCTGCTCAGATAGATTATCCAAGTGATAAGGCATGACTAGGGGGAGGAAAAGAGAGAGAAAAAATAAAAAATCAAAGAAACCATAACATGTCTAAAATGTACAAATCCTCTTTTGCCCCCCAATCAGATATTCACTTAGGTGGAATCGACTGTATCTTTTGTACACAATCAACAAATAGAGAAAAAAAAAAACAGGCACGTGAAACAGTGAGGTGTGTAGATGTATTACCAACACAGAATGACCACCAACAATACAAGACACAAAGTAGAGAGACAAGTATTAGGAAAATGGTTTAATATTGGAGACAGAAGCAAAAAACTGCATCACACAATAACATACGTTACAAAAATAAGTCTGACTGTTTCAACTACACGGTTATGTTCACAATGAGGACAGAAGAATCAGAAAAAACTCTGATCTAAACAGCAAAAAAGCAAACCCCTAACGTTTTAACTAATACATTTATCCACGCAAAGTGACCGAGTACTCCTAATTCTAATTACCTTATTGTGTAACTGCACAATACAGAATAAAAAGTGAAACTTACCGCTTTTGTTAAGACAAAATTCTAAACACTAGATATAAGCAAAGGGAAAAAAGAAATTAAGCCAAAGTTTTGAATTCTCTAAACAAAACCAACTCTCTTTCTACCATCCAGAAATCAAACTTGAAAATCAGTCATGATCGAGGGGGCCCACAAGAGTAAGCCACAAAAATTTCCATTTGTTTTTTAATCTCCAGTATAAAAAGTTCCACTGGTACAAAATGCGTAAGTACAATCAAGTTGTAGAAATAGGAAAGCCTGTGTTTTTTTTTCTTTTTTTTTTTTGTTCTTTTTTTTTGGCTCAAATTCCATCAAACAACAAAATCCAAATGCATCAATAAAACAGAAACAATACTCAAATGGTCTTACAGTTTCCACTAGATTGCATTAACTTTGGCTTTTCTCAGACAATACTTAAAAACTAGTTTGTAATTCTAAACAAAATGATAGTATTATTAATCTACAAACAACAATTCTCACAGCACAAAAAGAAACACAAATACATAGGTTTGTTTTTTTTTCTTTTTTTTGTATGACATTATCCAAAAAGGTAATGAAACTACAGGATATTTTTTTCCTTTTGTTAATTAGCACTTAAGATAATAAAAACAGAAACAGTAAAATGATTCCAGAGTAGCACAAGCCAAGGAACTGTAACCCCTATGGTGAAAGAAAGATGAACTTGTTACTCCTTTGAGGACTGCCATTTCATTGCAATTAGATAATTTGTTCGAAAAAACAGCTAGTCTAGTCTTTTGATTAGAATTTTGTAAAGCAATTTCCCTTGTTTTTCTTCCTCTCTTATTAGGCCCTTGCACCCTTGCAGCTTTTTCCTTTCAATATTTTGAAAGAGAACTAGTAGATAATTTGCCTCCAAGGAGGTGGATGTTTGGGGTTTTGTACTCAATTTTTATATTCTCTAAAAGTTTTATTTCAAGATGGACAATCTTCTCAACAATGAACCATCTCTGTTGCCTGGAAGTACAGAAACATTCCTCCTTTCCCACTGCTTAGCCAATGTCCCATGCAGCGTAATTCAGGGAAGCCTGATGCTGAGTTACACTAACCAAGGCCCAAAGGCATCACCGCTCTAACTGAACTGGTAAACCCATAGGACACACTAGGGCATCTAAAAAAGCTTTGAAAATTTATACAGTGGGTACGATGAGAAAAATTAGTGAAACAGTCTAAACAATCCAAATGATGATCTCATATTATATATATGCACATATATATAATATAACGTACGTGAGATGATACTTTGAATACGCAAAATTGCTGCAAGTAGTACAAAATAGCCCTCAAAGGGTGTAGGAAGGCCCCAGCAGTAGTAAAAACATGTGAGAAAGTATAGATCATTTATTTATAAGTGCATGTGCTATAAGAAGGAAACTTTTTTTGCATCACTAGAGGCTAGTCCTTTCCATCCCAGGGCTCTACATAAAGAAGCATTAAAGTTGGGGATGAGAGACAAGAGTGCACCAGCTGATGTTGTTCTTATTAGGGCTTTGCTTTTAATTTTAGGTGGTTTTGAATATAATCAGATAGAAATAGGAAGGGGAAGAAGGTATGGCACTTTATCATCAGTAGCAGGTACTGCTGCTCACATGCATTGGATTGGCAATGAATTCTCTGTACCGGTAGCAAAACCCCAAATTTAGTTGTTGGTCACTACTTGTGCGATAGGAATGCAACCTAATCAAACCTACGAGGCAGTGAAAAGGGCTACCAGCATGTCCTTTCTGGTTCCTTACACAGAGCTTCCTCCAGCAAACACCCACATCGGTCACAAATATATTTGCATGGACTACTTGTACGAGCAAAGTTACTCCTTTCTATATGAGTGTCTGCAGGAGTAAGCCAATATACTGCCCTTACAAACAATGGCAGATAACACCAAACATTACAGTGTATGTAAACTTTATCCATAAAAAGTAGTTTAACTGCAGTGCACACTGTATTTTCACCCAGGAAGATCTAGTGCATCTGATTTAAGCAAAAGTTCATTTATTTAAATTACAAAAATATTATTTTTTTTTTCTCCTTAAGATTTTCAAATGGTGGATTTACCACTCCTGTCTGAGAGTGGCTCACACAATAGATAATTAAAGAATTGTTTTCTTTTTCTTTTATTTTATTAATACTGAATAGCATATTCCAGCAGCATATTAAAAGCTCTTTAAGAAAAGACAAAATCCCCCAAATCTAAAAAGGAAAACCACAAGTTAATTACGGTTTTAAATAATTTTAGTTATAGATACAGAAGAAATTTAGACAGCAGTAAAATATTTTTGTCCTTCAGATCTGCCCTGTGCATTGTTCTGATTTCAACCATGTATTAAATAAACCACAAAAAACTAAGTATATATATATTTATATATATAGATATATATATAAAAATAAACAGCAAAATGGTGAATGTATAAAAGGTATTAACACTCAAGACAGCTCTGGGTGGAAAGGGTTAAAAGTTCAAAACTTTCTCACCTTAGAGGTTTCCATACAATATGAAGAAAATACATAGTGAGGTTTGCTTTCACAGCATTGATGTGTGCAGAGTGGTTAAAAAAGTGAAACATGGGCACTTATACAATGTTTTACAAAAAACATCAAAGAGAAATAACAAACAATAACAATTTCAGGCAACAAGACCACAGGATAGCAAGTTAACAAACTTTTTAACCTCTTTTTTCTTTAAATATTAGGGATTTATACAAAACACATAATAAAATACCCATGTTATCAAATTACTTCACACAAGAAACACACTGAAGCTCTAGGAAGAAAGTACCTTTGGAATTTGGCACTATAGTTTCACTGATTTTTTTTTTCTTTAAAAGAAAAACCGATCACATTTTGCTGAACACAAACACATCTAAATTGTTCACAATAAAAAAATGACATCAATGCGTCACAAGCCAACACAAACTTATTCTGGAATATTTTTTCATTTTTCACATGAAATTATTTCTTTTAAGCAAACAACTTTTTTTTTGTGTTTTTTTGAATGTTGTTTTTGTTCTTGTTGTTCAAGTAAACCAATTTTAAACTTGTCTTTTATAAACATAGAACACTTAAGACCATAAGACTCATGATGAAACCACAACTTAATTCACAGAAGCACCAACGTAACACATTTTACAGTAACCTTTCTTCTGTACATTGAAACAGTATAAAATATAGGTAATTTCATGTGCATTAAACCATGGATTGTCTAACTGTGAGTCAGTTCAGCAAAAGGTGACACAAGTAGGTAGCATTTGCCCTAAAACAGGGTAAATATTTTCTTATACTAATCTACAAAAAGTGGTTCTATATATATACTTTAATGAGAAAGTGAGCCACCTAAAATGGCCTTATCAAAAAACTTTACACTGCCTGAAAAATGTAAAAACTATTACAGACCTCTAGAGACTTAAAATCAGACAGTTTTATTTCTCAAACTGTTTTGGAAGTAGTCTGTTAGAAACCAACATTCTGTGCCTCTGGACACATATTGCTATTGTCACCAGTGACCAGGCAGAATGCCAATCCCTGTATAACACTTTCAAGTCTGTTTTTTTTTATTTTTTTTTTTACGAAATGAAAACAAAACAAAACAAAAAACCTAAAACAAATAAACCCAAAGGAAAAAAGAAAAACAAAAAAAAAACAAAAAGGAAAGAAAGAAAAAACATTTTGCCACAGGTTGTTTTTAAATCCTATCATTAATTTATCTAATAATAAATTTCAGTCTTGCATGAATGCAGCAATGTTTTTTCACATTGACTTCCCAGAATTCATAGCTAGATGAGGTCACATGCAAATTTCAAAGGTCAAACTAGATCAAAGGTCAGTAGGAGAACCAAATATGATGTGAGGTCAGAAAGACATCAGAAACAATGACGGGACGATGAAACTGTTTTTTTTTTTTTGAGACGCCACAGGGACATGCTAGGCAAACGATGGGCTAACGGGCATGGAGATGTCTAGGGAAAAAACAAGGAAGAGGAATAAAGTTACACAGAATCTATGCAGCACAAACAAAATCACTTTTATGGGTGCAGGAGAAAACTAATGCAAATCTTTTATCAGTAGTGTCTATGAGTTGTTCACACAATTTGCATTAACTTACAATACTTGTCAACAAGAGCACAATGGAACCCCAAAAGAATCCATCTGAAAGGAGTCAGAGAGAATGGATTTCTCTTTGGGGAGAAAAGAGAGGAAAGAACCAGTTTCTACAATGTAACAGAAAGGTAGGGGTAGAGGGTGGAAAAGAGGGTCAGACAACTGAACTTTAAACTAGGTAATGGAAACTACGAACAAAATAACCAGACAAATACAAACAAGAGGATAAAAGCATGAACTGTAAAGGTTGTAGGGTTCAACAGTGAAAAAGCGCCCATTCTTGGCACAATTACTCTAGAGACTACTTCAAAGGATCTAGCTAGCATAGAGAGCTGCTCTTTAGGTATCCAATAAGTTAACAATAGGCAATAAATAACTTCCATTATTTCTGAGGCAGTAAAAATTTTGTATAAAAATAGAAATGCTTTTTACAAATAAAATTTACAGGCCTGTGGCTTTCTTTTTTTATTATTATTAAATTTATCTCTCAAGAAACATCAAGTATTGTCACTCATTTTATTTTATTTTTTTTATTTTAAACCCTGTAGCTTTAGAAACAGATCTCTAAATCTTTTTTTACATTAATCCTTTCCAAAAAAAAAAAAAAAACTTAAAAAAAAGTGAAATATAAAGACGACCAGTGTAAAATCAGACTAATATAGAACAATACGCTGATTTGAATCGAAAAAAAAAATCAAATCTTCTCAAAAAACAAGTTGATGTAGTGGAAAGACTTGTTTTAATTTTTGTTGCAAAATAAGTGCTTCAACTGGCATGAGGCCATTTTGTTTAACCTATAAACTGCTGGTGCCACCCTGGTAAAATACGATCCATCCATACAAAACAACTTTTATTGTGTGCTAATGGCACCAGGGTTCACAGAGTTAAATTGCACATTTTTTTTGTGTGTGTGTTGCTTTGAATTTCAAGACATTTATTTTTGTTTTAAAAAGGAGATAAATTATGCTGCAAAACAACATACAGTAACACAACTCAGTAATTACTTGGCAAGGAAATGAGAGCCAAGTGTAATAAGGACAAGTGGGGAAATGGAAGTGGTAACTGTAAAAATAACTGTCTCTTGGTGAAGGTTGGCTATATGTTCTTTCTTAACCCCCCTGCAGAGGACAGGTTTGCTCATGGGACTTACCCTAAGAAAGCTAAAATAAGAGCAGAAAGCATCTGGGGTTAAGATCAGTAAGGTTTGCTGTCATTTTTGGAGCGTTTCAGCTGAACCTTCAAGCGTTTCATGCCAATCTGAAAGCCGTTCATAGCCTGGATAGCAGCTTGTGCAGAGACTGGATTGTCATAGCTAACAAAACCTACAAGACACAGAATGGAGGCAGAAAAGAAAGCAAACTACAGGTTAGAACAAATGTCAGAAGATGTTCTGCTAGGATTTTATTATTACTATTTATTTGACACATTTGCCTCACTTTCAAATAGTTCTTTGATCACATTTTGTATCCCATTTACTCTCCCGTTTCCTTTGCCTTCCCCTTCACCTTCACAATATTCTTTACTAGCTGGGATGCAGCTGGCCAGTTTTGGTGCAATGCAGTTTCCAATCTATTATTTATCTACCTACCTTAGAGACTGAAGATATTTATTACTGTGACACTTCTTAGTGTAATAACTACATACCTCCCAGTCTATTAGGAAGTACTATTAGGCCAGCCTGCAAATGTGAAAGCTGAAACAGAAAGCCTGGTTACAGAAACAAAACCCAAACTTAGATGACTAGACACATTTGCAAACCAGAATGTGAGTTCATCTGCGCTGGTCCTGTGGGCTGTGAAACACTCACCTGCTTGGTCTTAGCCTAGGACATTTGCAGTATCAATACTTTGTATTTTTATAGCTCCTTCCAGTTCAAGCTCTCAAGGTACATTAGATGTTAATTTAATTCAGCTGCTGGGTCCCCAAAGGGGTATGCAAGCATCAAAATTAAGTAGCATCGTAGAGATAATGGCAGGCCTTGATGAGAACTTCAGATCTTCTGCTCCTCAGTTGCAAGCGCTAACTAGGGGCATAATGCTTGCTCGGGTAATTCGGAATGGCTGGCCTGGCTCAGCTTTCTTTTCCTCAGGAGACTAAAAATGCTCTGTTCATAATGGACTCAAATCTCCCTGATTCTGGAAGCTTAGAATTCATTTTCATATCTGGGCCTCCCACTTGTAATTGCAAAGCTTGCCTAACTGCTGCTCTGCCTCAGCTCTGGCTAATCACTACTGTACTCAGCCTGCTATTATGCATCTGCTTTGAAAAGCTCCCTCTTCTTTCCACTTGAATTTGCCTTAACACACACCCCTTCATTCTGTTAAAGCATGGATATCACACTTTGTTTTCTGTCCTAACACACAGGCTTCTCGGCACTTCTCTTCTATGAGCTTTCTTCATTTGTGCTTCGTGCCTGTGTACTTTTCTGCTTCATAACCCCTTTTTACCATCCTTTCAACGTGTTCTTTTATGGCTTTTGCTTACCTCACACTGCTGACCTCTTACAATTTCAATGTCAGAATGATACACTTTCCCCATTGTACAGAAAAAAACACCTCTTATTAAGTCATCTGGTCCTTGCCTGGCTGTCCTACTTCATAGACCTTCCCTACGGTTTCACCTTAAATCAACTTTTCTGAACAATTTAACTTAAGACTCTTTCCTAACAGTCCAGACTAACTTCTGCTCCTTTCACTTAAAAACATTTCTCACTTAAATCTTTGCAAACTTTCTCCTGGCTAAAGCCAACGTGCTCTATTCACATTGTTCTGTGGTTGATTATTTGTTACCTCCTTAGAGGATAATCAATATTCTTCCGTACCTTCCTTGGTTTTAGTAATCCCTGTCACTTCTTCACTTTCTCCACTTGATCATTTCCTCATAATATTTCTGCCATACCCCCAGAAGCTTAAACACTCCCTCTCTTCCTTCCTTCCTTAACCCTATTTTCTTCTAGGAGATCGTATATGCTCACGTGACTCCAATGACTGACTTAGCACCGCACTTTTGTGTCTTATTCTATCCGCTTACAGATCTCAGCCTTGATCTCTAGGATTGTCTCAGGAACAGAAAGGATATCTATCATGAGTTTGAAGGCAGCTGTAGCACTTCCCAGGCAGGTGCTCCACAACTAAGATGTACCTACTCTTCCCACCTTGACAATTCATCATTTTGCTTTACAGCTCTACTGACTTCCACTTTGTTCTCTTAAGTGCGATTGGAATGGTCTCATCATCTTAGTTCCTTTTCTTCTTAGCTAGTTTTAGCCACCTGAAAATTAAGGAACTGATCTAAACCAGTCACTTAGATGGAATCTATGAATGGTGAATGAAGAGAACCAAGCGTTTCCACCCACCATCCACATCACCAATTTAGACACCTCCAGTGATGACAGAAGAAGAATTAGCTCAGGTTATGCTTATCTTCTAGAGGGATGAGACAAATCACCTCATTATATGTCTCTTAACTAATAAAGTTTCCTTCAATCAGCCACAAATTCAAACATACAACCTCTGTGCTGCATCAGTGGAATCAGTCTTTATCACTTAGTTGTTATTCTGATTCACAATTTGTCTCTACACAGAATGCTATATCTACATTAGCCTGTTACACTTTCATCTTCTCCCTTATCGAGAACCTTCATTTATAAAGCTTACAGAAGAATCTAACATCTTCTTGCTTTATTTATCTTTTTCTGATTGCACTCATTCATCATTTTTTTGTCTGAATTTTAAACCACAGATTACATGAGGATGGGATGATGTTTCTTATCAATTTTCAAAGACGTTGTCATGACAATTCTGATTTTTGTTTTAAATAGCCAATTATCTCTATATTCGGGATAAATATTTTAATTTTTTGAATATCAATGTTGCTTTGAGGCATACAGTATGCTCTGATGTCATTGGGTCCCCCTTCCCCTGCCTTACTTTTACATCTCTCTGTTCTGTTATTCTCAGGTTTATGAAAGATGTGAGATAAGTCTGAAGAGTGAAACCCTTTGTCTGCTGAATAAACTAGAGCTCATGAGAACTCATGGAAGAGCACTTCCAGAAGTTAAACAGACTGCTCTGTCTTCCTCATCACCCTTTACTGTTTTCAGCATTCATTTGAGGTGGACAAGCACACAAATAATACTGAAGTCCATTTTCTGTAAAGAAAAGTAATTTTTCATTTTGAGAAGCAGTGTTACATAAAATTTCATCACTATATATCACTACCCTACGGCTCACTCAGAATGCATCTTCCCTTCTCCATTATGCCAGTGGACAGCCTTGGACAATCTTTACGCCTTTCTGCTGTTCAACCTATCCTTCTCCTTCCTCCTCTTTTGGGCAGGAGATTGGAAACTGCAGAATAGTAAGCACCAAACACGTGCAAAACGTTATTGTTGTTATTATTATTAACACTATTACTACTACTACTACTGCTATTATTACTACAAGGGAAAAAAAAGACAAAACCAGATGAACAAAAAAACCCAAGCCCAAACTGTACCAAAAGCAATGACTGACAGAAGAGAGAAATAGGTTCTTCAGATGCACTATTGTGCTAGTTGTTGGGTGGGAAAACAGAGAAAAGATAAAGCTCTCTAAAACACAAATATGGGACTGAAACAACAAACAGACAACTCTTGCTAACAAAGCTGAGGAGGTACATACAGAGTATGCTAGTATGTTAAACTAGCAGGCTTATTTCTGGCTTTGCCTGTGATTAGCAGCATCACACAGGTAGTCACCTACTGAATCAGAAAATCTCAACTTCCTCTGCCACTGCGGTACTTTTTGTTTTTAAAGTAGAACTCTCTCACTGGTGGCAGAATATCTGGGGAGGAAGAATGAGAAATTGAAATGTTAGTGAAAGCTGACTGATGCCAAAAAGGCAGAGGACTCCTCCATCCATTGGGTGTTCATTCCTCCATTTTTTCCTCAAATAAGATAACCTCAGTGCATCACTCTAAGTTATGTCACTGTGTCCCATAAATCCAGACAAATGTTTAAGTATGTAATCAAAGAGTAAAAGGAAACCCACAAAAAGCAAGTGTGGGAACTGAGTTGATGAACTGAGCTGCCGGCACTAACTAATCTATGTTCTTTCACCAGTTACCACAATTGCTGCATTTTGATTAATAAAGCTTGATTTGACATTTCATCAAGATTCCTGGAGACCTTAACAATGACTTTGTCATCCCAACATACTAACTGAATTCATTCCAAATCAATAGTAAGACCATTTCAATTCCACTTTTCAAATTTGCTGCGACCTCAGGGACTGTTTAAACCCGTTGCAGAAACATGCTGGGCTATATTAGTCTAGATATGAACAATATTTTGTAAAGCTTAAAGGGGTCAAAATGCTTCAAAATGAATTGAAAGGCTATGGAAAAATCCAGAAAGAACATCACAACCATTCACTGAAAGGATTTAACTGTTTGGGTCTATTTAGATAAATTAAAACCTTTTCAAGATGGGTTAAAGCCCAATAGCTGTGGGGCTCTTGAATGGCTCTGGTGGAGATAAATCCTTAGACAGACACGTTTTAACAAAACCTAGACTTTAAAAACAAGTAATGATGTGCAAGCTAAGAAACATGTACTATGGTTAATGGAGGCACTTCAGAATTAAGGGATGGTGCTGGGCAAAGATCAACACTGTCAGTACAAAAGAATTTTGGAAACTTGGACATTGTCTGGACTGGTTACTCTTTTATCATACATACAGCTACATTGTCACTTTTATGGAAGTGCCAGTATTTTAAGTCATAGAATCATAGAACAGTTTGTGTTGGAAGGGACCTTAAAGATCACCTAGTTCCAAATCCCCAGCCATGGGCAGCGACACCTCCCACTAGATCAGGCTGCCCAAGGCCCCATCCAACCTGGCTTTGAACACCTCCAGGGATGGGGCAGCCACAGCTTCTCTGGGTAACCTGTGCCAGTGCGTCATCACTCTCATGGTGAAGAAATTCCTCCTTATGCCTAGTCTAAATCTGCACTTCTCCAGTTTATACCCATTGCCCCTAGTCCTATCACTACAAGCCTTTGTAGATAGTCTCTCCCCTGCTTTCTTGTAGGCCCCTTTCAGGCACTGGAAAGTTGCTATAAGATCTCCTCAGAGCCTTCTCTTCCCCAGGCTGCACAAGCCCAATTCTCTCAGCATGTCCTCATAAGGAAGGTGCTCCAGCCCTCTGACCACCTTTGCAGCCCTCCTCTGGATCTGTTCCAACAGTTCCATATCCTTTATTTCCTTCTTATGTTGAGGATTCCTGAACTGGACCAATACTCCAGATGGGGTCTCACAGGAGAGGAACAGAGGGGCAGAATCACTTCCATCGACCTGTTGGCCAGACTTCTTTTGATGCAGCCCAGGATACTGTTGGCCTTCTGGGCTGCGAGTGTACATTGCCAGCTCATGTTGAGCTACTCATCAACCAGCAACCCCAAATCCTTCAAGTCAAACCTTATAAAATGTTTCTTTAAGAGATTCTTTCCTCTTCCAAGTCTCTCTTCATGTCTTGCATAAGACCACAATTATCAAACCAATAACCTAACAGATTGCCATTCGCTTATATTCTGTACTCCACTCCACCAAAACACTGAATTGGTGCATCAACGCTATCCAAAATGCATCGGCCTACTTAATCAACCCTAGAACTTGTTTTATAACAACATTTCATCTTCTCCTCTGTTGTGATCTAATTTTTTGGCAGCTCAAAGTGTTCTCTGGGAAACTTGACACTCATCTTGTGTCTTCATCCCTGCCCTAAGGTAAGGGGATGCTTCCATAATATGCTGAAGCCCACGTGCCACAGCTGGAGTTGCATATCTAGACATCAACTGTCTGAAAAGCATTCTGAACTACATGTACACACCATTCAATCACTAATTGCAAAACCTTGTACTTAATTCAGAAGAACGAATTTCTTGTGATGTAGAAGTAATGGGTTAAACATAGAGCATTTTTAAGTGGCTCAAATATACAATAGAGAATAATTAGGTATCCATAATAAGGCAGTTTAATAGTATACTAAATGACATTCCCCCATGTAGGGTGTAATTAGTTTCATGTACTTGACACATTCGTGCGAGATGTCAGACTGGAAGATTATTATTGTTTCTTCATGCACAGTTTTTAGCTAGAAATAGTTTGTCTGTGCATCTTCCTGCTCATTTAAGGATTAACCGTCCATTATTTTTGGAATGAGATTCCAGTATGACATTTCTCACATTGCTGTTAATTTTCTTTCCTGGCCCCTTTTCAGTACAGTGCATGTGGTTTTTACTATTCGATTTATTAAATTTGACATACCAAAGCACTTGCTCAGATTGGTCTGTTTGTCAATGAAGACTTTAGCAGAGATAACATTTCCAAAAGGCATGAACATCTGCAGAATGTCCTGGTCTCCAAACTCCTGGGGGAGGTGGTAAATAAAGAGGTTTGCCCCTTCTGGACCTTTAGGAAAACAAACAAACAAAGTAAGAAAATAGCTATTATAAGTGCTATATTTCATCTGTTTTCCCATAATACTTACTGATGGTGATGGTCAGAAAGCATTTCACTTTCCAGCTTTGAAGGAACAAAAGCAAGTGGATCATCAAAGGAACAGAGCTGAAATGCAGCTCTTTAGACCATCCTATCATGAAAAGTGTTTACTCGATGACTCTACTACAGAAGAAATTAAACTTCAGCCTCTTCAATTTATGAGTTTCTTTCAGTGCAATGGAGGTTAGAAAAACAGGTATACAATGTATCACTCCCTCACAGTACCTCAAGAACTGCACAAGGAGTCCTCTGCTGTCTCGAACAGCTGCATGGGTTTGTCGGTTTAATTTAAGTTACGGGAACTTACATAAATGCAATGAGCTGAGCTCAGAGTTGAGTATCACAGACATAAACTCAAAGAGCAGAAAACTGAGGAGATGGGATAAAAAGGATAAGAGAAAGCAAGCATTGTGTCTTGGAAATTAGGGAAGTCAGAGAGAGAAAGAAACTCAATTAAATTTGTACTGACTCTTTTCAAAATGACAGCCTTTTTTTTTTAAAAAAAACAAAAAACAAATTCCCCATGGGAATCTTTGTCTCCTGGAAGAACCTTTGCAAAGAAAGTCTTTAAAAATAGTTCAAAATAAAGTAGTTGGGTTGAAATCAAAGTGTCTTTAGATGAAGTTAAGTTAGCAAGGAAAGGTGCAAACACAAAGGTGTTATGGATGTTTTTCTAACAGCCAGTATTTGAGATACACATTATTAGCGCTGTTGGTTTAAATACTCATACCAATAATAGGTTATTTTTTCCCCCTAGCTCAATTTCTTCTTTACAATAAGATACTAGTAAAGAGTAATGAGAGCCTGGAAAAACGTGATGGATCCAGACATGTGCTCTTCCCATGCAGACACCAGAAGCTTAAGTGGTACACAAAGGGAACAAACACTTCTGGTAAACCACATGTAGAGTAACATGTTTAAGTAGTCCCTTGCTTAATGGAACTTAAGTGTGCCTCAGACGTGATGACCTTGTTTTTCTGGAGAGGAAGAGGAAAGGGTGCATCAGATTTATGAAGAACCTTCCACAAGAGAGTCATGAAGCCTCACCTCTCCCACACAGAAGAACCAGGCTGGCTACTCTCAGCCTGAAGGAAAAGGTTGCAATGTTTGCCCAAAAAGAAAGGATAATTGGATTAGAAAAAAAAAAAAGTGGTTTTAAAAAGAAAACAAATTTTTGAGGGGTTAAAAAAAGGAGGAAAAAAAAAGCCACGTGGAAGTTATTTGTTCTTACTGTAAGTGAACTACCTTATCCAGAAAATAATACTTTTTAAAATAGTAAGAAAAAACTTATTAAACAACAATTTAGAGCGCATGCATAAGGTAGATGACTGTGCTTCAGCATTTGCTATTCATATATCATTGTTCTCTGGCACTTTTTTATCTTTAACCACTCCAGACTCATTACCATTCTATCAGAAATCATGTTAAGACACAAAACATAGTTGTCAGGATTTAGTGACAGAATTTTCTGTCTTAAACTTAATCCCTTACTGACAAAGACAGAAAGATTTTATTTTCAAAGGGATACTGCCAATTCATAATAATAAAAAGCAAGCTATAGTTGATATCAGTGTTCATAAACAGGAAAAACTAAAATAGTTAGAAAAAAATCAAACTATCCTCCGATATGTATCTTACAATGACATTAAATAAACAAGTCCTTTCTGGTGTCAAATAGTCTGTTGCCATTGACCAAAAAGAGCGAGATGTAAGATAAATACAGAGTGCACTTTAAATGATCCAAGATGTTAGCAGTAAATGAAATAAAGAATTCAGAGGAAATATACGTTTTAACTGCAGTGTCCCTAATCAATAGCCAGCTGGGGGAATGCCAAATTTGCCTTCCTAAGAAACACTTCCCCTAACAGTGCAAGATACTATTTTAAAAGAGGACAAAAAGTTTCTCTTGAGGGTTTATACTAGGTTTATTTCCAAAGCTTAGCCCTGGCAAGAACAGTAGTGACAAACCAGATACAATCTTAGAAAGCATGCAATATTTTCCTATCCTTCTCAAATTAGCTGGAAATCAGGATGAGAGAAAGCACTGAAAACTAAAAAAAAAAAACCCAAATGCCCGGGAAGTGTGCAGGGGAATGGTAGAGGCGAAAAAGATAACCTCATTTTCCTAAACATCTTGTAATTAGTATTAATTTATTCTTAGCAGTAACTTCCTGCAGTTTATTTGCTGTTGGCCCGGGAAAAGGGGGCAATCATTCACTTAGTTGCTTCCCCGTAAGACCCACAATTAAGAAAAGAATCACTCAAAGTGAAATCGGATCTTGTCATTAAATCAAAATCTTAAACCTAATCAGATCAAACCCATTATCACAGAAAACGGAAATCAGAAGAGAGAATGGCACCCATAAAGGGATGACTTTTGGTACCAATGCCTTTTTATATGGTAGTTGGTAAATACTTTTATATAAGAAAGTATGGTCAGTAAAGTATAACTTGAAGGACAGATGGTTAAAAAATGAATTACGTTAGAGGTTAAAGAAAGTAATAACACTAAACAGGAAAAAACCTGAAAAGATGCAAAGATTAGGCTACTTGGCATCCTTCGTTAAAGAAGAAACGAGCGCACAATGCTGGTTATGCTGAACATAGTTTGTTTGGTGTGGGACTTGCTTTGCTGGCAGCAGGCACTTACCTTCCTTCTGGCTGCCTGCAGCGCTTTGCTGCTGCAACAAGCTCTGACTGTACAATGTCGGCAGCGCGGCGGCAGCGTACTGCTGGATTCCTGAGTAGGCCTGGGTGAGCGCATCCATCGTGCCGGCCGTACCGTTCGTCAAGCCTGTTGCGCCGAGTCCTCCGTTCAGGGCCGCCATACCTGAGAGCATTTGAGCAACTTTACAAAAAACCCAACAATAGAGAAAAGAAATTGCACTTGTTCATTAGTGCTTTCCGAAAGTTGTTGGTATTATATGACACTGACAATGATGGCAGTGCATGCAGCTCGGCGTTTCACCAAATGGGACTGAAAACAAAGAAACACGACTTTGGCATCAGGATCACTTTAGCACAAGGGTTGCACAGTCAAACGGACTTGCATGCAGCCTGCTACTGGCAAGTACTACAGCTTGGTGCTCCTGAAAGCATCTCTGCCCACCGTCCTTGACACCCATGCTTCTGCTGAGGGTATCTGAAGCTGGCAGAGCTGCATCCTTGCCACTGGGAAAAAACCGGTCTGCGAGGAAACCAACAATTTCCTACCAGGGTCTTTATGAACGGGACATGACCACACCATATCAGAAATGTTTTGCTTATACACAGTCAGCAGAGAACCCTAATTATTAGCATTTTTAAACAACCTTTTATAAAATTACAGGCTTAATCCTTTAGGTTTGCAGAAGGAAGATGGACTGAGATGCTCTGAGCTTTTACCCTCCTCCTCCAGTTACTCCAGAGGAGATGAACAGCAGCACTTTTGGAGTCACTAAAATTGCTTCATCAGACCGGGCATCTTTCAGGAAGACACAAAAGCATCCAATTCTAGCAATGACTTTCTTTACTTCTCACTGGAAGCAGAACAGCTTAATATTTTTTTCTTTAAAGCAATTCTACGTCCTGATAAATATCAGATTAACTTAGCTGGGATGACTGCCAGAGAGGAAATTTCAGACTGGATTGCTAGCTGCGTGGAAAATAGCATCCCTCATCTGGGCAAACAATGCTGTCTGCAAAAGAAGTTTTGCTACTCTGACTTGATGGTGGACGAACTCCTGGGCTACAGCCTCTCTCCATGGCTTCTGTTCATCATCATGGCTCTTAAATGAGACATGCTGAAGTCAACAATGCTAACACCTACATTTTTCAGAAATTCCAGAAAAGAAGATTTTTTCCTGTTAGAGCTGCATTCTTTTTGGCAGTTGAAGGAGTGGTAGAGTTCAAAGCCCTCCTCACCGCCCACACTTCCTACTGGTGCCAACTGGAGGAGTAAGCACTCACCAGGACTGAGAGTAAAGCCACATTCTCTGCCTGACTAGCCATCCCATGCACCCCAGTTTTTAGGTGAAGAACTCAAAAAAAGTTTAAAAGGGCTTAATTAGTCTCCTCAAAGTACAGTAAATCAGCCATTGGACAAAAAGGGCATCCAGAAGCATCAGCGACTATTTCTTACAGTGTAGTGTTTTGGTTGGCAAAATGATGGGTGAAAAGGTAACTGGTGGAGCCCTTTTAAGATCCAAAAGCTGGGAACATTGAAGAGAAAGTGAGGGCTTGATTTCAGAGTAATAATAAGGGGTTATATGTAAATTGGAGAAAAGTGAGGAAATTAAGCAGAGGACACTATAGCGAATTAACAATGAAATCTATTATACTGGGAACCAATCTTCAAGGAAAGTGCCATAAGCCTTATCATATGAGTAATTTAGAGATAGAAGGAATACTGCAGGGAATTATCCTGCATTGACAGAGGAGGATAAAGATGCTGACCTATTAGTTTTCTTCCATCTCTTATGTAGATTCTAAAAGTGTATTCCTATGAGTCTCAGATAATCAGGACAATTGCTCAAGTGGCACCTTTCTGCTTCCACCAGAGTCTCTGTCAATTAAGAGAATTGTACTGCATAAATTATACTTTTTGATATTACTATAATTTGTGTGACTAAACACTTGACAGAGATGTGATATTCTTAGCCTTTCCTTAATAAAACAGCTTGCTCTTTGAAGATTTCTTTCCCTTCCACCCCACTTCAGAGCATCACTGCATCATGATAGGAAGTACTGGCTGCCAGCATCATGGACAAAAACCTCTGTCAGAGCTCAAGAGAGACACGTATTTGTTGTATAATGGTTCCAGGTATAAAAGAAAAACTTGCAATCCAATATTTAAAAGACAGGACATTGTCATAACAATAACAATAACAAAAACAATAACAATATTAACAATAATAATAACAATAATAATAGGATCCTGAGCCTGACCTTCACTTGCTCTGATGTTTTCATACTTATGTTTCTGTCGTTTGCATATGTATACACCCAGCACTGGTTAAAGTAAAGGCTCCTGATAAAACAGCTTGTGTCTCGCCTTCTATTATAGTGTTGAAATAACTTGATAATAGTGGAAACATTAGGATAACATGTTATCTTTTGTGAGTCATCAGCCTATCAGATAAACATGCTTTGTGTTGCAGTGGGCAGTATCCTCCCCCTTATTTCACCTAGAATCAATAGCCCCTTCCCATCAAATGATTTCTGATTAGCTACAGCCAGACAGCATCTGCTCACTGCACTGCTTCTGGGAAGGGCACAGATACCACTACCACCGTGCACATATCTAAATACACTTCCCTCCTGAGAAAAACAGATCTGCAGAAAGCTCAACATTTTTTTATATTCTCCTTTTTTACATTTTTATGAAATCTACAAGGTCCAGCCACAGTTACACATCTCTGCCATCTCTTTATTATCTCTACCAGTGCACCTAAGTCCGATATTGAACTCTGGTCTCTTTCTCACTTCTGTGAAATAACCTTTCGAAATCTCTCATCTATGGCCTTCTACTTTTTTGAGTTACTCTACATATTAGAGAAGTGACAATGCTTAGCAAGTCCAAAGGTCTCTTAAAGTGCTTTCCAAGCACCTTCAAATCTGTCACAAATAGTTTTATCTCTGTTATGCAGATGTAAATAGGGGGGCAGAAAGGTTAAGTGACTGCCCTGGGTTCACATACAAACATTGTGTCATATTTGTCCTGTATCCTGAATCCACTGTGTTTGTCCTTAATTGCAAAGAATCTCTTCCTCTCCCTTTATTAATTTTTCCTCATTATTTCTGATTCTTTTTTGTAAGTTACATTACTTAAATTAGTGTGTCCAAAGGAGACAGTCTAATACTTAGAATCATAGAATCGTAGAATCATAGAATCACCAGGTTGGAAGAAACCCACCGGATCATTGAGTCCAACCATTCCTATCAAACACTAAACCATGCCTCTTAGCACCTCGTCCACCCGTGCCTTAAACACCTCCAGGGAAGGTGACTCAACCACCTCCCTGGGCAGTCTCTGACAGTGCCCAATGATCCTTTCTGTGAAGAATTTTTTCCTAATGTCCAGCCTAAATCTCCCCTGGCGGAGCTTGAGGCCATTCCCTCTTGTCCTGTCCCCCATCACCTGGGACAAGAGGCCAGCACCCTCCTCTCTACAACCTCCTTTCAGGTAGTTGTAGAGAGCAATGAGGTCTCCCCTCAGCCTCCTCTTCTCCAGGCTAAACAACCCCAGCTCTCTCAGCCGTTCCTCATAAGGCCTGTTCTCCAGTCCCCTCACCAGCTTTGTTGCTCTTCTCTGGACTCGCTCCAGAGCCTCAACATCCTTCTTGTGGTGAGGGGCCCAGAACTGAACACAGGATTCGAGGAGCGGTCTCCCCAGTGCCGAGTACAGAGGGAGAATAACCTCCCTGGACCTGCTGGTCACACCGTTTCTGATCCAAGCCAAGATGCCATTGGCCTTCTTGGCCACCTGGGCCACTGCTGGCTCATGTTCTGTTGCTGTCAACGAACAGCCCCAGGTCCCTCTCCTCCAGGCAGCTTTCTAGACAGACTTCTCCCAGTCTGTAGCACTGCACAGGGTTGTTGTGCCCCAAGTGCAGGACCCGGCATTTGGCCTTGTTAAACCTCATGCCATTGGACTCTGCCCAGCGGTCCAGCCTGTTCAGATCCCTTTGCAGAGCCTCCCTACCCTCCAGCAGATCGACACTTCCACCCAGCTTAGTGTTGTCCGCAAACTTGCTAAGGGTGCACTCGATGCCTTCATCCAGGTCATTGATAAAGACATTGAACAGGGCTGGACCCAGCACTGAGCCCTGGGGAACCCCACTTGTCACTGGCCTCCAGCTGGATTTCACACCATTTACCACCAAACTACTTTGTCATCTAAGTTTTTAGATGCTTCCAGCACAACTGAGGGAGGACCGGGTGAGTCCCCAAATGTATGTACAATTGGTGCCAAACCCTTGGAGACAGTCTAACTTGTCATAGCACACTTCCTTTAATTTTTAAGGCCTCCAAACCTCATCTACAATGCTTCTCTCTACAATGAGAGAACTATCAGTCTCCACAGCACAGCTTCTTTTCATGGACCCAAGCAGTATCCAGAAAACAGATAAGTCTCCTAGGGAGTTCAGCCTGGAAGACATTCTCCTTGTGATTCTCACATACAGAGCCAGACATTGCTTCAGCAGAAGAGCACCTCACCCAACATCTTGGTGTAAAGTAAATCAGTGCCCAAGCCCAATATCACCTTCTGATTAATTTTTGGGTTAAGCTCCACTTGACTTGTGCTTTGTATTGCTCTTGTTAATTCCCCAATTAGAAGGAGGTCACTCAATTCCAACTTCTTTGCACAATTACCTCGGGAATCTACATGACCAAATGAATGTTTTTACTGGAGTGCTTGTGACCAGGGCATAGTGTGTACCCTCAGACTCATGAAACGGGAGGCTTTCTGAAGACAAACTCCTAGGTGGTTTTGAATCTGAACAACTGGACCAGATATGTCACTAGGAAAAACACTGGCTTGTCATTAAAATAGACAGGGGGGGCTGTTGTAATCTGAACAATGTTTTGCCATCATTAGCATCACAAATACCTGCAATCGATAATCAGTGTCACCCTTTTGAAAGGAACAATGTCATAACACTGTGTTGTGTTGTGGGGAAGCAGGTTCCCCTCTTTAGATCTCATATACATAGACAGACATATCCACATACATTTTGTAAGTGCCATACAACTACAGATATTCTAGGCATGTACATTTTCTGTGTCCATAAAAACATCCACAAAGAAGATTTGGGACTGAAGCCACTGCTGGTACAAATCCTTGGAAGTAATGGTGGCTTAAAATAGGCTGAAATTTGCTACTAGTTTATGAATACCTCATTAAGTCTTCAAATGACACACACATGTAAGTTTGCATGCACATTAGTTCAAAATACTTGCTGAGAAACCATAATCTCCTTGCCTGTAGCCTATCAATAAATGTTAAAAGGAGTGCAGCTGAATGGTTCCCCCACAAAGTCAAGAGCTCATAGGTAATTCATTCTTGTCTGGTCTTGATGAAGGGACCACTATCTTGGAGTGCTCCAGTGTGCCTGGTTTCTTAGCACTCGTGGGAAGGAAGGAGTGGGATGCCATACTTCACTGTTGATATTGTGACTTCTTATAAACCAAGTAAAGCACAATGACTGTTTACCAGGAAAGAACATATAATAGTTTCTTACTTATGCGAGCATAGTTCTCTCACTATGACAGCTCATGAGAGGAGAGAAATTAGCTTTTCATGCATGCCACTTTCAATGGCTTGCCTTGATACTAATGTAATAATAAGAAAGGAAACTAATACTTACTTTCCTTAAGTTGCTCTTGAGTCATGTTTACTATGAACTTGTTTGTGTGAAATATGCATGTCCTTGCCAGAAGCAAGACCTTTTTTACACAGGACCCCATGCAACTACTCAACATTGCTACATGGACATCCATCCATTAGCCCACTTCCTTCCCAGCTCCCAACAACGACAACCAGAGATCACAGAACAAAAAGATTAGGTGAGCAGCCAAGTAACAGTGACAAAAAGGACATCATGCATAGCATCAGAGCGAGCAAGAGATACTGAGGAGGACATCCATTCCTGGGGGTACATTATGACACATCATGAACTAGTAATGACCAAATAGATTCCTTGCATTGCAAAAGGAAATGCAAGGAGCAACAGCAGCTCAAAAAAAGGGAGGGGGGAAATGCAGCTGGACAAATCTCTTCCATGGCAGGCAAAGGTGAAGTCATCATAGCAGAAATAATAATGATAAAAAAAACCTTCTTCTTCAAGAAAATCTTGACCAAGACTAAGTACAAGGAAGAATGTTCTAACTACTGGCATCTACTTAGCTGGAGATGCCAGGGCTTGTTTAAGATGTAGTAGGATAGATGTGCATGCTCTGGTATTGCAGGTGACTGACTGCACTCCTTGCTTACACTCGCCAATTAAAAGCCAAAGACTTCCCTTCGTTTTTAAAGTATGTATCTTTAAAGTCAATTTGATAATTCCTGCACACATTTTTAAAGGACAGCCTCCATGGCAAACATCTTTCTTAAGCACTACATTTCCGAGTGAGGTTTTGTACATTGGGGTGATACATTTATTGTCAGACTCTCTAAATGAAAAAGGAGCCTGTCCTATAACCTAGATAACCTAAATCATTTCTGATATTTCTTTTACCTTTCAAATACCTTGCAAGAAAAGGAGTCTTTGTGCAGGGACCCAAGGGACTTCACTTTGCAGCGCAAACTGTGTGAAACTAAAAGACTCCAGAACTGCATATGTACCATGAATGGAACTAGATCCACTTGCCCCCTTTACTTTGTGTAGAGATTAAAAATAATCATTTCATTGTTTTACATTTGATAGTTTTTGTGGCATCATTATTGGGGAAGGCTGTCCACCACAGCAATAAATACTCACTGTTTACGGTACCTGCTAGTGCATTAATATTATTCAGTCCAACAGTGGCTCCAGCCAGTCCTTGGAGAGTACCCAGAGAAGTCAAAGAATTCATGGCCGCACCAGCTGTGGAATTAGCAGTTGATGCAGCCACTAAAAGAAAAAAGAAAAAAGAAAAAAAGACAAAATTAAGGCCATATTTTGGGTTTTTTTTAGTTGATCACAAAACAGCTTATAGTAATGCTGAGCTCAAATACAGGACTATTTGCAGGAAAAATAAAAAAAAAGAAAATGAGACCAATAGACCAGCCTTGTTCAAGATACTACTAGCATTTTTGCTCGTGGAAAGTGTTGTTAAGCCTTGAACTGCAAAGGCTGGATCATAAATTTTTCCATTGTGCTATTATTTGCAAACATAATAGAGAAACAGTAAGTACAGGATCGGTCGCTTTCTTAAAAATTTGCCAATCACCCTAGAAATCCAGGCTGATCAACTAACCAGGCCACTGAGATTTTGCCACATTTTAAACTCTGTCATTGAAAAAAATTAGAATTACTCATTTTAATTTTGTCATACAAGAGCTTTCTGTTCTGGGCCCCATGTGTTCTAAGAGAAATTTTAATTATTCTAGACAAGACATATGTAATTATGGATCCACTCTAGGACACTGCATGAACATCATTAAAACCCTGAAGTTTACAAAAAGCAGAATGACCAGCCAAATAAAAAATGTAACTACTAGCCATTTCATTGCAGGCTCTTAGCCTAGGTTTTGTATATCTTGTCATGCATATGCACGCCATAAATGATACTTTATGCATCCCAAAGGCTCTAATAAAGGGATGAGCTGAGGCTCAGGTGGAGAAAAGGACCTTACTGCTGAAATTCCAAGGGAATAATGAAGGTGGTTGAGCTGAATACATCTAAACTACACACTTAGGAAGAGAAAGAGTTACTCTCTTGTCATAGGAAAATAAGAAAGAACTTTAGAAAGACCTCTCTTCTAGGATAGGCTGGATTAATTATAAAAATGTGTCTCTCTTGTAGAAGGGCCTTGAATAACCAGTTAAGTTAAACACTTAACTTAAAGGTAGGTGAAGTTATACCAAATGAATCACACTCATAAAAGCTGCAGAAGTAATTAGGTTTTTAGCTTTTCTCCTGAGCCCTACTTTACTGCATCAATCATAAAGACTTTCTTTTCCTTTAAAACATTGCATTATCTCCTGAAAAGTGAACATTTAAAGGCAGAGTTTTGTTGATGATTTACCAGAGGCACATCATGTCTACACCATGCTTTTCTTTGCTCCTATTCATTACCTAGCTGTGAAATGGTGAAGATTACTTTTATCTCGTTGCTCTTTTGAGCTGTCAAACATATCAGATTACTAAGTGAACGCTCAAGAAAGTGATGTCTCTACAGTTGCAGTTGGCAGGATCCAGTAAGGAAAGAAGGAGGCAACTTTTCCATTTTGTGTGAACAAGTCAAAGCTCTAACCCACAAATAACCCACCTTTACAGCCTTATGACCCATCAAAACCAAACCTTTGCATTTATGGGAACTCAAAATACAAAAGACTGTCCTGGTGTGGGTGATGAGAGACTTCAAACTCCATGAGGCATTGCTTGTCCCCAATTCACAGAATCATAGAATCACAGAATCATAGAATCATAGAATAACCAGGTTGGAAGAGACCCTCTGGATCATTGAGTCCAACCATTCCTATCAATCCTATCAAACACTAAACCATGCCCCTTAGCACCTTGTCCACCCGTGCCTTAAACACCTCCAGGGAAGGTGAATCAACCACCTCCCTGGGCAGCCTCTGCCAGTGCCCAATGACCCTTTCTGTGAAGAATTTTTTCCTCATGTCCAGCCTAAATCTCCCCTGGCGGAGCTTGAGACCATTCCCTCTTGTCCTGTCCCCCATCACCTGGGACAAGAGGCCAGCACCCTCCTCTCTACAACGTCCTTTCAGGTAGTTGTAGAGAGCAATGAGGTCTCCCCTCAGCCTCCTCTTCTCCAGGCTAAACAACCCCAGCTCTCTCAGCCGCTCCTTGTAAGACTTGTTCTCCAGCCCCCTCACCAGCTTTGTTGCTCTTCTCTGGACTCGCTCCAGAGCCTTAACATCCTTCTTGTGGTGAGGAGCCCAGAACTGAACACAGGATTCGAGGAGCGGTCTCCCCAGTGCCGAGTACAGAGGGAGAATAACCTCCCTGGACCTGCTGGTCATGCCGTTTCTGATCCAAGCCAAGATGCCATTGGCCTTCTTGGCCACCTGGGCCACTGCTGGCTCATGTTCAGTCGGCTGTCAACGAACAGCCCCAGGTCCCTCTCCTCCAGGCAGCTTTCTAGACTAGCATCTGCAATGTTAACTTGAATAATTTTATATGTTGTAGATAGAAGCAGCTTTGATTATTCAATCTCTCTCCACAAAGCCATAAGAAGCCAATAATGTCTTTGATTAAAAAAAGAAGTAATTAAAAAAAACAAGTAAAAACCCACTGTTGTCTGATAATGTGGGCACCAACAGAGAAGAGAGAAAAAAATGAAGTGAAAGAATGCCAGTGAATTCCCTGTGACCAACACTTCTCTGTGCTTCTGTTCACGTTTATTAGCAGATCATTTAAATGAAGTATATAAACCTCAAATCTGAAGGATCTGATTGGTTTTGACTGGGCTGAATTCCATCCATTTCTGTTTCAGAGGATTATTACCCTTTTCTCTTGAGGAAACACATATATTTAAGAAATGAGAGAAATGAGGGCTAGGGAACTGCCTGAAAATTACATTAAAGCTCTTGGGGGCAAACAACTCCTGCGAATGAGAGCCATACGCTTTTGGTTTGTCAACACATCTGTTGGAAAAGGCAGAAAAACCTGATTAAATCCTTCCCTCTTGCGCAGCAGTGTGTGTTGTGGTGGCTCTTGTAATAGTCTCGCTGCTCAAACATGTGCTTCAGGGATGGCTAGTATCTAAGGCCAACATTTCTTTTCTTCTTTTCTTCATATCAAGTTTCTCTGTTCCGTCAGAAATACATAGAGCAGTTGCCTCAGTGATTCCTCCCTTTTAAGTTGCAATGCAGATTGCCTAGTTTGCCTAAATAATGACTTGGCATATAATCAATGTAAAGTACTAGTTGGGGCACTGTAGCACCTCAGAAATCAGCATTCTGTTGTTGCAACTATTTCTTCTGCTTAGCAGTGAACAGTCTCACAGATCCACCGGGACAATGCTTTTTCCTCTTTGGCTTATCAGTTCTTTGAGGAGAAAGAAACTGAACAAATTGTGTGGTTTCCATTATCTTATTGAACACGGGCTGAACAGTAATGAATGGAGCTCCTTTTGTTAGGGCATTTGTAAAGAACAGATCCAGCACCTTGCTGGGTGAGGTTTCCTGAAAGACTCCACAGTAGTTATCTCCTTCTCTTTGACTGAGACCTGCACGTATGAAATGAAGATGAAGACAGTAATGAGCTGAAATACTATCACAAAGTGGCCATAAAAAGTCCGAGATATTGAGAGAAGAGATAATTTCTCAAGAAATGCTAGATACAGCTAAGAGAGGAAGCAATGGTATTCCTTGTCCTCAAGAAACTTAAAGGGATATGAAACAAAAGTTGAACATCCTACAAGACACGCATGGAGGCTTAGGACGTCTGGAAGGCTTTACCTCATGTCCTCCCAGAACATGCAGAAATCCATCTAAAACCAACAACTATCCTTCCTGTCTTTTCCCCTTTTCTAGTTTCTTTCAGCCAAAAAAACTATAACCAAAGAGATCCAAAGGGAAAAGAGAAAAATCACATGCCTCATGGTAATGGTAGATGACTGCACTATGCTGGGGGAACCTGCATAACTCTCCTGTGTCACAAAGCTCTTGGGCTCCACAACTGCTCAAAGTAATTGCAGAGGAAGTATAATTCAGTGTCAAAATATGTTATTCTATATTTATGGCTTTTAGTTGTCCACATGACAAAAATAGATTGGATACCTACAGAATTTATAAATTGTTTTTTACCATGTTCACCTGCCACTGAATAAATTAAAAGAAAATATTTCACAACTGCCTCCCCACTAGAACATTGCTGTTCTGAACTGAATCACTTCATGGTGCTGCTTAATAAACAGTAGGCATCTGCCTCCAGGTACTCAGATGGAACTGGAATGCTACTAGGAATTGCCCTCTTTGTCCTTCTGGTGCAGCAGCATTTGGTGCAACGTTGAGGAAAATCAAAACACACAAAAAAAGTGGAAATGACTCAGGATTCTGGTGTCACTATATGGCACACCCTGTATCCAAAACATTTGGTGTATTATTTTTCTCTTTATACTGGGAATTTTAATCTTTATTCCTTAAAAGCTGTATATATCAGGGACTTAATAAGTTTCTGAGGCAGTGTTAAGTCTGTAAGTTTATACCAAAGCTAGGGGGAGAGATTCAGCAGACTGGAACTCCCGCCTGATAAATGCTGGCTGAATATACAATAGCTGGTGAAGCACAGAGCTGCTTGTTACCAGCTGCACCAATCCTTCCATCACAGTGTTAAGCCCTGGATAAACATCAGAACATGATAGGCAAGATTTTGTCCACTCAAAGGAACTTTTTCCTTTCTATCATCCGTCATTGGAATAAGAAGACAACTTTCTCAATGAGGCTGTTTCTCAATCAAGACACTATTGTCAGAAATTACAGGGCTGTTGTTGCAAGAGTTCAGAGATGATGTTCACTATATTCCCCATTGACCTTAAAAATTCACTAATACGTGAAAATAATATCATGGCATTAGATAAAGAGTTCAGTTTAGATTTGTAAGAGTAAAGTCATCCAGTAACCTGTATAGAAAACTGTGCTTTCTGCTGCAGGTACATTGCATGCTGGTCACCTGTTGCCTTCTCCATCCTGGCCACATACAAAGCCTTTAAAGAACACTTTACTACCTCCAACCACGAAAGGTGAAAATGTTCAAAACATTTGTTTTACTGCTATAGACCTTACTGCTTCTTCTTCATTGATCCCTCTATTCACACATTACTGTGTCAGACTCACAGCCTTCCTCCTCTTTCTTCCAAACTCAACTCCACTTTAATAAACATCCATAAACCTTCAAATAATAAAAATATTACTATTAAGAAGCTTGAAATGGAGAACGGCACGGCTGCAGCCTTCCCCCAACAAACCACCCAAATCACTCCTAGCCCCAGCCTCTTGATCTGACTGTGCTTCCCCCATTTAATTGATGAAATTTTTGCTACTGATCAGCTTCATTATGAATAAAGATCTAGCCTTTGGTTAATATAATCATTAACAGAGTTTGCTTTAAGTCAGAGAACACATTTTCATTTGGAGTGGAAGCTCTACACAGTGTAGAAATATGTGTTTAACTAGATATATTGCATTCATACAGATTTTTAAGGCTGCGAGGAGCTGTGTTTTTCAACTATTCTTCTCAATACATTTATTTCTGCTGTAAAAGTTTGTAGCACCTTTAGGTCAGAGATTTTTTTAATAGAAATCTAGACTAGCAATGAGCCATTTCCATTTTAATTTAAATAATTTTTCAAACCAATTCCTGAAACGATGCCAACCTAGATAAACAACTGGTATTGGTATGGAAATTTTTGGCCATTCTTTTGGCTAGCTTATGTCCATAGAGTCATGATGATTTACATCATCTGGACTTACATCAGCTGGAAAACTAGATTCAGGATAACAGCATCTAGGAAAGGAAATGATGTGTAAATATTTCTTTGGCTCTGCCATGTACACTGTGGATGGGATTAATTTACCCACCTCTGGCAGCCTCATCATTAGTTTAAGCCAGTCTAGTCAAACCTATTCTTTTGAAGTACCTCCGAGATTAAGAGACTTCCAAATCTAACGCCTTACCTTCAGATTTCTAACTCAGGACAGGCTAAACTGCCCTCTGGAAGTGCCCCTGTTCCCAATGATGAGATGTTGAACTTACAGACGGGAAATGTGTTGTGGGATGGATCCTGCCCTTTCTGTGGCCACACATTGTGTTACAAGCTGGTGATTTGAAAACAAGGCATCTGCTTTCATCCTGCACACAGAACCAATGCCAAGCCATGCAAACTCATGAGTTTGAATGTAATCAGCTTAATCAAATTTTGATCTCAGACAATTGCCTGATGCTGGGCAATTCTGAGCTAATTTGCAGAGGATGTACCTGTTCTGCAGAACACACTTTGTTAGAGAAAGAAGCTAGGCAACAGATACTTATGCAGCACTGCTGTTATATGTCATACAAAGTAGGATGGTCTTCCAGAAGAGCATGCAGGAGGAGTTAAACTAATAGACGCTATTGATATCTTTCCCATTTCTGCCTGAAACTTCTTATGCTACCCTAGATAAAGAACTGACTATGTTTATTCCTGCAAGACAAGGCAAATTCTGCATCTTCCCAATTGCCAGCTTGTCTCCTAGAGAACCATGTGTTAAGAGGCACAGGCACATTTTTGTCATGCCTATTTACTTCCTACAACTAAGGTCAAGGAGTGCCCTTGACAGAGCTTCTAAGTATACTGAAATAAGAAAACTGAAGAACTATGTTCGTCTATAGTACAGAACTGGGCAAATCTCACACCTCTCATGTCTCAGGGCCAATTCATAAAATGAATTCCCTTCCCCAACAGAGGAGGACAACCGGAGGGTCCACAGAGGATGCCTGAGCACTTGATGATGAAATAAAATACTAGATGAACACTTCTCACTGCTGCTCTGAATAAAACAAGCTATTCAAATCACACAATTGGAATCATAGAATCATAGAATAACTAGGGTTGGAAGGGATCTTAAAGATCATCCAGTTCCAACCCCCCTGCCATGATTCACTAGATCAGGTTACCCAAGGCTCCATCCAACCTGGCCTTGAACACCTCTAGGGATGGGGCAGCCACAACTTCCTTTGACAACCTGTTCCAGTGTCTCACCACTCTCAGGGTGAAGAAATTCTTCCTAATGTCTATTCTAAATCTGCCCTTCTCCAGTTTATACCCGTTCCCCATCATCCTGTCACCACAAGTCTTTATGAATAGTCCCTCTCCATCTTTCTTGTAGGCTCCTTTCAGGTACTGGAAGGTTGCTATAAGATCACTTCGGAGCCTTCTCTTCTCCAGGCTGAACAAGCCCAACTCTTTCAGCCTGTCCTCATATGGAAGGTGCTCCAGCCTTCTGATCATCTATGCAACCCTCCTCTGAACCCATTCCAACAGCTCCATATACTTCTTACACTGAGAATTCCAGAATTGGACACAGTACTCCAGATATTGCCTCATAAGAAAGGAATAGAGGGGCAGAATCACTTCCCTCGACCTGCTGGCCACGCTTCTTTTGATGCAGCCCAGGATACAGTTGGCTTTCTGGGCTGTGAGCGCACATTGCTGTCTCATGTCAAGCTTCTCATCAATCAGCACCCCCAAGTCCTTCTCTGCAGGGCAGCTCTCAATCACGTCATCAATTACCACTATGATTTAGCTGAGAGATGGTTTGCAGTGTTTAGTCAATTCCATTCTTTCCGTATTTTTTTTTGGTAAATGTTTAATAACGAGTTCCAATAACTTCTCAGCGAAGCGATATACCACGGAAAAAAGGAGTCTCTTGGAAACTCCATACTATACGTGCTATCATATGGGTGGTGATACAAAGGTTGTGTACACTCTACATTCCTCTTCTTCTTGTCCTGTTCCCTTCCTCCTCTTTCAACACTGGTATACTGTATGGAAATGATAGACAGTCATACTGCAGGTCCAGGACTAAGGTATTATGAGTATCAAAGAGGCATTTCAAAGATTTTAAGTAAAATTTCTTTTTGGAAACATTATTTTGGTTTTAGGGTTAAGTGAGAGAATGGGCATAGAAAGGCAAGGGCAGCTTCAGCTCTTTGCCTGCATGGTGGGTTTCCATAGACCTTCAACCACTCCACCCATGTGAGGAATCTTTCTGGAGCAGAACCGACTTTCTGGTGCAGCAGGGCTTCAGGGCAGCTCCAAGACTGGCTTAAGTATGCTGGGGCTATCCACATAGAGGTTCACAATAGTACCTATGTCAGACCTGCTGACAGCTTTCCTTTAGGCAGCGCTGTGTTACACTCCACAGTTGCTTGTCACTACCTAATGCACAGCACAACAGGAAACTTAACGTTTACTTTGATATCAGCTACCTGCTTATCTGTGTTCCGGTCACATCCTGCTTAGTCAGTTGTAGGGCATGTGTATATGTTAAAAAGCAAAGCACACTGCTCAGCTGTGAACCACAGCTTTGTTCTTTTGTTTTACTTAATGGAGAGTTTAAATAACTCTGTGTTCAAAGTACTTATTTTGCTCTGGTTAAGATGATATAGCAGTGCACTAGGGATCAATACTACCCACAAATTTAAGTTCAGTATCTCTATGACTTTAAGCATGAGAAGTTGCAGAGAAAACATGTTCTCTTTTGGGAGACACTCCTGTCAGATCTGTAATGGAGGTTGTCTGAGTCCAGAATCCTCTTTCTTGTACTGAGTTTGGGTGTATTTCTGATTTTCTGCTGCTTTCCTGAGCTCACTGACTCCAAGGACTAAATAAAATAGATCTGACTTAATCTGCTTCTGAGGAAATGGCTGTCATTCAGAGGGATGCAGATGGGCAGAGCTGGCCAACAGGAACCTCATGAAATTTAACAAGGACAGATGTAAAGTCCTGCACCTGGGAAGGAATAATGCCTTTCAGTAGCACAGGATGAGGATGGATGGGAAGAAATTCTGCTGAAAAGGACCTGGAGGGGTCCTGGTGGGAGGTGATCATGAGCCAGCAACATGCTCTGGCAGCGACGACACCCAATGGCATCCTGGACTGTTGGAACAAGAGAAGAACCAGGAGACCCAGGTGATTTTTCCTCCTTACTCAACACTTGTTTGATCCTATCTAAATACTACATCCAGATATGGGTTCCTCGTTGCAAGGAATACATTGATCAGCTGGCAGGAGTTCAACGGAAGGCCACAGAGATGGTCAAGGGCTGGAGCACGCACCTTGTAACTAGTTGGGCTCATTCAGGCTAGAGAAGATATGGCTTCAGGCAGACCTGAAGCAGCTCCCAGTACTTTTGAGGAGGTAATCAGCTAGATTGAGCAGCATTGTGTGGTGGGATGATGAGAGATAAATTGAAATAAAAGAGGTTCAGTCCAGATATTAGAAACATTTGTACTGTGAGAATTGTCAAACACTGGAGCAAATTACCCAGATTTCCCAGTCCATATCCCCAGAGGTTTTCAAGACTTGACTGGATCAGGCATTGATGAACCTGACCTCACCTCACAACTGACCCTGCAGGGGGTTGGACCATAGACATCCTGAGGGACCTTTCAATCTTAATTATTCTATGAACATATGAAAATTAGAACAGTGTAACGGAAAAGTAGAAAAAGTCAGATAACACTGAGGCAGAATTAAAGAAAGCTGAAGAAGGAATATGTGTGGGCAGAAAACTGAACAGGATATCTGGCTTCTGTTCTTGGGTCTGTTTACAGGAACAGAAATTGACATTGAATATGCCACTTAACTCTTGACTGTGCTTCTGATTCTAGTTTACCACAACTACTTTGTGTATAAAATTCAGAGGGCTATATCTATGTATAAGAAAAGGAGCTCCTGACCTTGGATGATTTCTTGAGATTTTAGATTCCTCTTAGTTTCCTTTATATACAGAAACGTGCAACAGAAAATACAATAGTAGTAGAAGACCAAAAAGATATAAAGAAATTATGCAAAGAGAGTAAATGCAATTATAAAATAAAACAAAAAATATTATAAGACTTGGGGACAAAAGGAGAAGAAATATTAAACCCTAAGTAGAAATCTCTAGCATGTTGAATTTAAAATCTTTGTTTACTATGCAAAATCTCTTGGGTAAACAGAGTATTCCTTTATCCCTTTGTTAGTACAAGAAGGATAATAAAGCTAAGAGACCGTTGGATTTAACCATAATCAGATTAAAGATGTGTTCTCTGTTTTCTTTCTAAACTTTGGTTGCAAAAAACATTGGAACTTGTAAACTTTATCTAAAGAAGACTAACACCTGCTGGCCTCACTGAAAAACTAGAAGACATTGGCCAAAATCCAGGTGTGTTGGACAAAGTCTACGCACAGCTTCCAACTTTGGTCTGATTTAGAACACCTTATTTTGAGATACTCTCTTAAACAGAGAGGAAAGCACCCAACTGTAGGAGATTCTCACGCAGTGTGGAATCTGGACCACCAATCTGGTTTTCTGTGGGATTTTGGCCAGATCTGATCTTATATGTTTAAGGTCAGCTGAGTAAGGTATGTAGCACTAACAATAACTGGTTGTTTTAAAGAGATGGAGGCTCAAAAATTTTCTCCTAAAAGCGCAAATTAAATGTCTCATGGAAAAGAGAAGCGATTTAAGTATAGTAATGATGGAGCTTATGAAATGAGGATTATAAACATGGGTGTGGGGGAGAAGCGGGTAAGTCAATCACACCGCCCATGTGACATTGCTCTCAGGAATTTGCAGTTGCGTTTCTGTCTGAAATGAGCACACTCTACGGGCTCTGACTGCATAAGGAACATTCTAAATGGGAAGAATAATTAAGCGATGACAGAGGCATCATCATTATTAGATAATCACAACCCAGGGGCATTAACAAACGTTGAGTGTCTCTAATCCCAAGAGGTCTAATTATTCTGTGATAATAACCACACCTCCAAGTTTTAATTTATTCTTGTGGAGAATCTAAGGGGAAGGTGGGGGAAAAGGGGGCATTTTAATATTTTTGCCGAACGAAGATGCAGTTGGCCTTTCAAAAGGGCTCATCAGTATTCTAATCTAACTAGCATGTGTGATTGGCATTAAATTGTCTGCCCTTTATGGTGATCTCCAGCCAATCCAAGTATACACCCCTGCACAAACCGGTGGTCTCCCAGTTGCTAACATAGCACCAGCACACACCGGTTCTGTTTCATAAGGCAATTTTTGGCAAAGGAGAGTGAATTTTCCTGCTCTGGGGAGGTTAATTCTCCATAAGGTCCTCTGATAAACATACTGCCATTGGCATAGAGAGAGAAGTAAAACTTTCTCATTTTCTGTTATTTTGGAAGTGCTGTCTGACATGTCAAAAAGGAAAATTCTAGTAAGTTTAAGTGCTCTGCTTGTGCTTGGACAGAATAAAATAAAAGTGACAGACACACTCCAGGGAAAGAGCAAAAGCAAAAGATCGAGAAAAAGTCAGGGGGAAACAAGAATGACAATATAGAAAGACATATACTAATATCACAGCCTTTCTCAAATAGGTCAGTGTCCCTCTACTTCATTACTTACAGGTGAAAAATTCCTATGAAAGATTACTCACGTCTTCTCAGGTAGGGTACACAAAAAGAGAAGCATCAGAGAGCAAAGAAGGAAGAGAGAGCAGCATACATTCAACATTTGGTCACTTCAGTGTGTCTGTGTGCATGCATGTGCAAATGAGACTGAGCAAGACAGTGGGAGAGAGGAGGAGAGGAGCCTTTCCCCGTGGTGATCCTTTTGGCTGAAGCTGGTTTTCTGAAAACAGTTTTATATTTTTCAAAGTCCTTTGAGTACACTCACTTATACAAGGTAAAAAAGAGAACAGGGAGGTGAATTAATTAATTTAAATTCTTTGCAAATTCAGAAGAAGTCAAGGTCATCAAGAACTGGAGACCATCTTCAAACTCATAAATCCAAACTCTTCAGTAGTGCATGGGTCTTTGAGAGCTTTTCACAGAAGTGAAAAGAAGGAGAAAATAGAGCATACAGAAGTACTACAGGCATGGCAGACAAACCTATCAACTGACTGTTTTTGTAGTTTTCTAGTTCTACATTCTGTAAGTTTCCTCCAAACCTATCTATGACATTCTAGGAAACAAAAATGTATTAATTTGCCACATCTTTGTGAATCGAGGCTATTGTGTTTAAGGGCACATTTTCCTGTGATATTACAAAGATGGAGAGAGAGAGTAAAAAGCAAGTTAATATTCCGGGCCAATTCCACGCTGATGCTTCTGGTTTGTTGAAATGTCTTGCTCAGTGAAGACCATCCACCTCTAGTGTAATCTACAAGTCATATATCCTATTTCAGCAACATGCCTGAAAAATACCATATATTCTCTCCAGGAGACCACAATGATACATCATTTTTGATGCTGGGTGGGAAGTACTTTAAAGACAGGCTGGGGAGAAGAATAGGGCGTTAGAGACTGGCTTATGTTAGACTTCATAGATGCTCATTAGATATTTCCAGCTCTAACTTGGGCGGAATCAAACCAAACTGTTTTTTTCACAATATGAAAAAAACAAAGGAAAATTAGTGAACATTTATGACTCTGTTTCCCTGAGTGGGGCTGATGGCTGTGGCCTGTGTTCATCGAAGCACCACTGATCCACCAAATCCAGAGCATTAGTATTTCTTCATGAACTTCCAGCTGTGCTCTCATGCTTATTACTGCTATCTCACCAATATTAAATGACCTGTTGTTCAAAGACTTGTGCCTCAGTGCTGGAATGACCTCCATGAGAAGCCCCTTCAGCATACAACCACTTCTAAATCACTTTCCAAAGAATTGCTGATCTATAATCAATAAGGCTCTACTTGAGGCCAGGATCTCTTGCCTGGAGTACAAGTTCCTTCACACTGCCCCCAGTATGTCTGCAACATCTTTGACATACTTTCACCAATAAAAAGCAACAAGCAACAGCATCTCTCCATTAAAAAGAAGTGTCAATGCAGTCCAAGCCCATAGTTCAAGGTAAGCAATGTTTTTTCTGCAAGAATGCTAACCACATGCATCTGTGGCAATTCAGATTCTAGTATATGGGAGTGGATGGCCTGATTAATTTTCATTTTCACCTCTCTAATACATTTTTCTTAAGATCAGGTAAATATTCCTTAGAAGGTGTTTGTCTTCTGATTGCTGCAAGATGTGTCTAAAAGATTTGTTTACTTTAGACACTTAGGAGTCCTGTGTCTGGTATTTTAGATTAGAGATGAGATAAACTATATACTGAAAAATTGAGTCTGTAGGTAAAGGAGTTATAAGTCCAGAAAGTGTACAAATAATAATTTCCATGGAAGCTAGGATTTTTAGTGGCGTGTCCAAGCACAACCTTATTGTAATAGCACACCACAAGACACAGTCATTCACCTCTGTAAGCCACAGATTATCTTGTCATGTAAAATTACTCGGCCAGATCCTTTGCAGACCATTTGTAAAGTCACATGTAGTTCAATGTGGCACTGGTTCTTTCCATTCATATTGCACATTTTTGTTCTGTGAACAGCAAAGGCAGTAAACGGTTTACTGTATTTGGTTTTAAAGCCATGCAGTTGTCAGAGATATTTTTGCTTGGCCAGCATACAAATCAGCAACCCCATATTCAAACAACTAGCCCCTTTCACACAACATTGAAACACTTAGGTTAAAGACATTCAGAAACTCTAAGTCCCAACATGTTCCACTTTTTATCCTGCCTTAGGAAAACAGACCACGAGTACCCATGAGTACCCACACACAGACCATGAGACCATGAGTACCCATACACAATTCAGTAGGGTTGAAGGAGCAGTGTTGGCAGTAATAAACCTTGCGTAGTTCCTTCAAGTGCATAAGTTTTGCTAAGATTTACGTTACTTTCTGAATATTATGAACTCCAGCATTTTCTGGGCTTGGAATTTCTTGTAAGATATAGAGCACATAAACTCACAAATCTACCTGTGTAGCCAAGCTGATAATATCATGTTCCTTTAGCAGGAAACAACTCTGAATGAATGTGAAATAGTACTTCCAACAGAAAGAAAAATAGCCTTTTATAAAACTGGAATCCTTGTGGCTTGAAATAGAGATTAAGAGTGGGGTAGAGAGACACTTCCAAAATATAGTGTATTATAAGTGTTATTTGTATACTGCAAGCACAATAAATCCTGAAATGTGCTAAGGCGACAGATTTAATACTTTAGGAAGATGATAATGTACTAATGTTTAAAAAACAAACATGTCTCCTGTTGAATTAGACCCTGCTAATCCATGGTTTAGTCTGTACAATGTTTCCTAAAAAAAACCAACCCAGAAGAATTAAGTAGCAAAATGCTTCATTGAAAAATATGCACACATCTCTGTCCTTTCAGTGTACAACTTTGGTATTTATGCAGTTTTGAGGAAACGTTCAGAGATTTCTGTGCCAATCATTAATAAATTGACAATGTTGATTCTAAGAAAGAGGCAAGGAGCTTTTCCAAAATATCCCTTTCTGCAATTGTCTGGCAGTCTCACACTTCACTGACAGGTTTTTCCCACCCTAAGTCCAGCCATTCAGTAACTGAACTTCCCTAAGGCCTTTCAGGCTGAACACACCCACCTGTTTGGAAACCAATTTGCTAGGAGAATATACAAAGATCTGTTACATTTTAAGGGAGAAATATGCAAACAGGTCATTCCACTTAATTGCCAGCCTGTCTGCTGCCATCGGCATCCTTCAGGTTATTGCTGGCTTGTTTTTCCAAATGAGGAGACCAGGGAGAGATAGCACTGTTCCAGAGAGGCTCCATGGGAATTCATCACCCCTTCACCTCTCCTTTTACTGTACTGAGACTCTGGGAGATTTTTAGCCTCAATTCCTACTCTTTTCTTCTTTAATCATTTAAGACATTTTGAAGTATTATTAAAAATACAAATATAGGTCAAAAAAGCATGCCCAGTTTCCTATTTTTGGCTTTGGCTCATTTTTGGATGCTTGCTTAAAGGGTGACCTAATTATCGGATGGGCTTAGTACCTATATATCTCTCCAAGAAGTAGCATAATCTCTGGGCACTATGAACAGTCAAAATCAATTCACTTACTTAGGAGCCTAGGCACAGACTCAGAAACTTAACACTCTGTGGGTAAGCTGACACACAACTGTTCAGAAATACACTTCTCTCATAACAAATCTCCTTGAACTATGCAGTCAAGTGACAGACACTGGATCAGGGGCATGCTAAGGCAAGGTTTCAATCCAAGACTTCCTTGCAAACACATATTTTAAAAAAATTAGTGCTGAGATCAGGGTTAAGGCATTGGACTGTTTTGTGCTCAGAGCCCTAAGGTAACGGTGTTAGTAATGCAACCAGATTTAAATATAAAATTGAAAATCAAACACTTGGGTTGTTTAAGCATCTATCCAGGGTGCATGTACTGTATGTATACTGTATAAACCTTTATTTAAGATGTGTGTTATATTTATCAACTGTATCTTTATCCTAAAAATAATGAACATTATGCTAGGGAAGTTTCTTGTGTACTGCAAAACTAATAAAGCTTATTTTAAATGATTTTATAAGACTGGAACCTGCGTTAATTCCCTATGAAATGGTACAAAAATAATCCATTTGTACTACAGTATGAAGAATTTTAAACTGATCTTTTTTCAACATGAAACATCTACCTCAATTCATTCTTTAGCAAACTGCCAGACCTTCCTACACACCTACTGCTAGGGTTATTTTTGGATCATTCTGGAAGCAAATCACAGCTATCTCAGTGGGTGTATCGGCCTCTAACAAAAGAGTCATGGTGGCAGACTTGCACCGCTGATTGGAGAAAAACGTATTGTACTGAAGTGAACAAAAAGAGAATCTTCTAAGAATGATTATTTGAACATTTTTCACTGCTTCTCAGCTGAAGCATCTTGTATATTCTATAAAATCTCTAACATTTCAACAATTGTGTTCACAACATGAATACCTTCAACTAACAAAGACAATCTTCATGCTATTTAGGGGGTAAAGAAAATAACGAACCATGGACGCTAACTATAACTTATAACTCTCTGCTTTTAGCGGGGGGAAAAGGATGAATTAATTCCTACAGGACAGGCACTGTAATCAGGCTTTTTTCTCTTTTTCAGTTTATTCTATACTTGACAGACTTCCTTTTTTTTGGTTATTATTCTTCAATGTCAGCACCCATCTGAAATGAGTATTTTTAGACTTTTGTGCTTAGAAGAGATTTTTTTCCAACATAAGAGTTAATGGCTGAATTCTGATATAATATGGCAAAAGCAGGGCTGGATTTTAAGAAGTTGTTAAAGAAAAAAGTCTTACTTTCTACATTGACAATATTTTTTCAGAAAGATTTCTTCTTAGGTTTACACAGCAGATAAACCTGAAGAGCTTTTTTACTGAAGCATGAATAGCTAGTTCAGCTGTGTGAATAAATAATAGTTTAGAGAATCAAATAATCATGAAAAGTCATGGAAAAACAAGGCTCCTAATTCTGTAACTGAATTAGCTTCTGGTTTAGCAATTCCATCCCCCCAGAGCTCAGAAGTTATATTGTGTATGTTTATGCAGATAAATTTGGATGTATAATTAGATGTTTCGTTTCTTCATTTCCACACAGAAGGGCTTTCCTACTGGTTACTGAAGAAAACATTTATGCATGAATTTTAACAAATAAAATTGAAATGAGCTCACAGAGGCTGTGGAATCTCCTTCCTTGGAGATATTCAAGCCTCGATTGGACATGGCTTTCACCAACCTGCTCCGAGTGGTACTGCTGTGAGCAGCAGCCTGGAGTAGAGACCTTGGGAAGTGTCTACTAACCGATGTGATTCTGTGACTCTAATGTTTTGCCATTAAGCAATAAAATTCCATGCAGTAACAGAGAAGGGAAAGATAACACAGCAAGCTGGCATATGAAACAAAGCTTCCACTTTCTTCCTATGAGTACAAAACATTTTTCTGCTGTTGCTTTACATCCATTTGCAAAAAAAAAAAATCAAGAGCTTCATAATAAACATTATTATCTTTGAGAAAATCAGGGTAGTGGGTCAAGTGAGGCAAATTAAATGTCAGAGAGTGTTAGAAGCAAATACTCTTATCCTGAGCTTATATGTCCCTCCTTCACATTCACCTCCAGGGCTTCCTGCCACCCACTGAATTAACCATAAATCTTTGCAGGCACTGGAATAGCAGTCTCCCTGTGAGCTCTTTGCTAGTCAATCCATTGGCAGGACATGTCAAGGTCAGTCTCTGAAGGACAGGACAAGGTTCCCGAATCTCAACTAAGAGTCATCCTGCCTAAAATGAGAATTTACAGTGTTGATATTTATACCTGAGGTAGTGCCTCCTAAATCCCAGTTAATGGGAAATGCAAACTTCTAGGGCTCAACCAAAAAGGAGTTGAGGGAAACTGGGTCAGACAACCTGGAGTCAGGTTATGAAATACTACAGGTATCTTCCTTTAAAACAGAAAAGTATTTTAAGTGCGTGAAAAGAAAAGAAAGTGAAGAATTAATTAACTAAATAGAGGTGATTAAAGTAAATAAAGGAAACAATTATCATATCAAAATAAAAGACAGGAAAGATGATTAAACGAGTCTTCAAAAGACCCCTGAGAAACTCATGAAAGACATAATATGCATTTACCTGGTTTTTATTCTTTCATGATTTCATTTTCATTTTTATTCAGTACCATCTGATAGTTGCAAGAAACAGTTACTTTAACCATGGGCAATTTAAACCATTTTAATTTTTTTTCCAGGGCCAAGAGACAAAAGAACCTATTTATTGCCTGAGGGGATTTATAAAATGAAAAAGCTTAATCTTTCATGTTTTTTTAAGCAAAGGCTTTTAAAAAATCATTTCTAACAATGCTGTAGGGAGAGACTTCCATGGGTATGCAAAATTGAAATTATAAATTTACAATTATAAAAAAATTAATAGTTTGGGGGATTGCATTGTCTCTGATCTTTCTGAATGAATACTATTTCAAGCTTAAGAGAAAGTATTTAGCACTTGGAGGAGAATGAGTGTCCTCAGACACTCTTGTGGTCAAAACTATTTAGTAAGAGTGTATGAGAGAACAATCATTGGAGTTTAATTTGTTTGGAAATATGTGATTGTATGAACCTTGAAGAAGGAGTTTCATACAGATTGAGCAGTCATTATTAGATGCTGAATATTTTTCTCTTATTTTTGAATTTATTGCAATTACAAGCCAGCAGCAACACTTGATACCCCCAAATATTTGATGCCCTGTTGGTTCCTTACTTCCTCACCTGTTTTTCCGCGTTGCCAATGCAACACAGTCAGTCTGACCACATCCCTCCACAACAGTTTGATGCACTGAAGGCTGCTGAATCTTATTTATATAAAATTAAGCTGCAAGCTGAATTTAACTGAAGTAACCACCTTTTAGGGTTCTTGTGACACATCTACAAAGAAGTAAACGCTCTTGGTCAAAGACTGATTCAGAAGAGATCTTCAGGGGACGTATATACGGGTAAAAACATGGACATAATTTAGGTGGCTGCTGTGGTTTAAAGCATATTAGAAGTACATGCTTATGCCCAACCCTGTTCCATGCGGTATGCTTTAACAACATCAAGAAAAGGATTAAATTTAAACATGTACCTTTGCACTCTCCTAAATTTGGGCAGTTTTCTGAACCGAGAAATATTAATTTAATACATTATCTGGAGACACACAAACATTTTTTCCTGGGCTTAGTGCAGGCTTTGAAATCAGACAAAATAATTTACACTTATGAAACACAACAAACTCAAGTGTTCTATTAAAAGCAAACGAGACCAAAAAAATACCCTCAAGGCCTCCAAATATCCACACATTGAAAGGCAGATTTAAATGTTTTCTGCCAACATATTTCAAGTTTTAATGGAAATACTTTGAGTTACTATGAAAAGCTTTATCGAACTAAATGCATTTTCCATAGTGCAGAGAAGAATCATTGAAGATACTATTCAGGTTAACAAAATATTTAATAGGGTGGAGAATGTGGAACCAGATAAGAAAGGTTAAACTGAAGGACATTTTAACAAGGCTTGATTTTAGCTTGGTTGTGCAACATAAATAGGTGAACGGACCTATTTGATACAGCCTTTCTCTTTGACGCAACAAGCTGTCTAATATTAGAAACACTTGTGTACAGCCACTATCTAGAAGACTTTCAAAAGCAATTGTCATTCTGAACACAATATTTCAAAGGTTAAATGTCCAAAACTTTTTGAAAATAAACCATCTTCAATTTGTTAGCGAAAACCATTAACCTCTGGAAAAACCTAGGCATTTGCTCAACAATGTCACTCCAAGCAATACTAAGCTCTAGTTAGCCCAAAGAAGTATTTGCCCAGTGCAGATGAAGTACCTTTCTAACCATGTGCCCCTGCACATATGAAACCACTTTCAAGGAACTCAAGGAGCCTTGAGATCAGATTAAAAGAAGGAACAGCAGGGCAGTTAGGCTAGATAAGATGATTGTGTTGGAGAGGGAAAGAGGAAAATGTGGACCTTAAGGACGAATATGAGTCCTGTGCTAACATGGCGAAACAAACAGCACGGCAGGAACATGCTACTGCCTGACGTTCTGGTGCCACTTTGCTGCAGAGCTGCAACAATAAGGAAAGTTAATTCTAGCCCCCCTGCACCGCAGTGCAATACACTGAGCTGGCCTGAGAAGTCTTGTCAGTATGGCTCAAGAAATGCTGAGCATGCTCTGGGAGGGCAGACTAATCAGACATTTAACAGCGAAACTGCAGAGATATTCCAGAGCATGCATAAAACACAACATTTTCACTTCTATAAATGGGTGACATTTAGACAAGAGTACTGCAGAAACATTGACAGTGGCACTAGCCTTTTGCAAAGCATTAAGCTCCAGCTCTAGAACAGAGGGAAGAGATTGCTCAGGTTAAAAACAATATACATCTGCAAATCAAAATTATTTTCACCCAACTAGCTTCTCAGAGGTGTTGCGAATGAATATTATTTTTAGGTCGAGATAAGGCTTATACCAGAAACAGGAAAATGCTGCACAAGCTCAGTATTTGCCACATAGCCTTTCATTTAACCTCTTCGCCCAAATGAACATTAAAACAGCAATATAATAGGAAATATTGGCCAGCTTTAACACCCAGCACAAAACTCAGTCCCAGTTCTATTGTGCAGTGAAGACTGTTTTCCTTAATGATGAGCTCAAACCGTCTGCCATGAATTACTTTTTCACAGAGAACAAATACACACTTAAACAAGATTAAACACAAATGGTCTTTAGTGGTGTCTAAAATAATATGAATGTTTTTAGAACAGCAATAAACACACTTCATGATGCAAATAATTACACCCTGCAGTCTTTATGTAAAGATAAGCGTCAGGATTCTTGACTCAGCTGCATCACTGTAAATCCAGAGTAAGTACCCTGAATCAACATCTCCCTCTGTGGATTCTGGAGATGCTAAAGTGTTACTGAACTCTGGATTTGCCCTGATTTTCCTCTAGGTTTTTGTAGACATTGGACACGCATGAGCAAAAGTCTACATGGTGGTCATGGGGGCATCACCACCTCTTTTCCGGTCCCTTATTCCCTCATAAATCTGTCTTCTACTTAGTGTAATGAAGTCAGAATCTGGTTGTGTATTTCTTGTCCATCTAGCATCACTTCTCTAACTGTATTCTCAGTTAGGACCAGAGGAAAAAGCTCAAATGAGGCTACAGTAAGAAAAAGAGAAGGAAAAGGAGAAGGACGTAGTTCATCATGGGTGAAGACAACACTTGTGATGTGCTGGGAACCACCTCAGTTGATCTTTGTGTAGGATTGGAATGACTGGATCATGTTCTGAATTCTTTCTCAAGAATACAGTTTAGCTTAAGTTTTCCATGCAACCGTAATTTTCATGTAGTTTTGTAAGACAGGTCTGTTAGGCTTTAATGGCCTCTGAAATGATTCTTGAAAGCTGATCAAGTTTACACTGCATCGCTTGAAAAATTAGTTATTTGCTTAAAAATAACCAGCAACAAAAACATATTCAGCTCTTAAAAGGGCCTTCAGAATCTACATGATCACAGAACTTAGACACAACCTGGAATCACTGGTTTAACTATGATCTTCCAATTTATTCTCATGTTTGTAATTTGAAAGCAAGCACTCCGCTCTTACCGGGACTTGTGAGGGCTCCCAGAGCACCAGTTGTTGTGGAGAGAGGATTTGCATTGGTGGTAGTAGCTGAGGTTTGGGCGGCGGCTGCTGCGGCTGCTAAAGTTGCCAAATTCTGTAATTGTAAAGCGTTCATGCCTGTGTGGAGAAGCAATAAGTTTAATTAAAACAGATACTAGTAACAATAAAAAATCTATTTTCAATGGATATGGAGCTTGGCACATATCTTGCCAAGAGAATCAATTCTTCTTTTGAATCCCAAGACATCTATAATCTGGGAAGCACCTCTTAGAGTCCTTGAATATCATCTCTCACACCTCTACCTCAGAGCTGAGAGAATACAGCAAAGGCATCAGCCTCTAGTTCAAGAAAATTAAACTTGGTTTGTGCCTCTTCTATAAGGGAAGTGTAGAATTTAAAGTAATTTAAACTCTGTGTGAAGCCCAGGAGCAATATTATTTCCTGACACAACAGGGGATATAAAGAAGATAACTAATGTTTAAAACACACTCAGGACAAGGTCATATAATTGGGATGAATACAATTTGTTTCCTGTGTCCCCTCTGAATGTTCTAAGCTTACTAAGGCTACACCATGCAGTAGCCAATAATTGCGCTGACTTCCTTTTGATGGTTCATTTCTAAAAACACACATGAACTATGAACATCAAATTAGTATCAGTCTGATCACGCAGCCATCACTGAGATTGGGACTTTGGGGCCAAAAGCTCTGGACTGTGATATCAAGTCTATTCAGCCACATATCACTTCATTATTTTAGAAGATCTGGGAAAGATATACCTGAATTTCAATGAGGACCTTCAAGAAAGGGATGCATTTACATAGCAAGGGCTCTAATTTAGATGGCAAGTAAAAAAGGACAAACAATAAATAGAATTTATGCAAAATGGAGAAAAAGATGATTAAGCAAATAATATTCATTTGACTTAAATCAGAGGGATAAGTGTCTGCTTCTTCAGAGGCCTTCAAAAGTATCCACCTTTTATTTTGGACTTAGACAAAATACTTAGGCAGTTACTCTAAGACAAATTGCTTTAGTAACAGACTAAAATGCAGATACAAGTTAGATGCTAGCATTAACCAGACTAGATCCTTCTCAGGATCCTCTGAATAAGACACAGGTGTCCACAGGGGCCACAGTCAAACTGGGTGTTCACATATGGAAGTGAGAGAGATTTGTTTGGATGGCAGTCAGACATCATCGGTTTTGGTTTGTACATGTGAGGAAGATCTGTGCATGCTGCTAGAGCCCTCAGCACAATTGACAAAGTATATAAAACCAAAGTGCTAAAAGACTTCTATTGTGTTCTTGTAGTCCTGATAATTACACACAAAAGGTCAGGTGGTAGGAAGAGCAACACCTTTTTTAGACCAAGGTATAGAGCTAGAATAGAGCCAGGAAGACTACATAATGTTTTGGGATCAGCAAAAGAAGAGCTTGAGTGCCTGGAAACATGTCCAATTTTTTCTGATTGTTGATTTGTCTAAAAGGAGATATTACTTCTCCCTGCACACTTTGTTTCTCAAACTGGGGGAACATAGTAACAACTTGAAGAAGATAAGAAAAGAAGTTAAACATAATGCTGTGTAAGTATGTTTGAGAATAAAAAGAAGAATGCAATGAAAGACAGGTATTTTCTAGGATCTGAGAACTCCTGCAGTAATTAGAGAGTGATACTACTTTCAAATGCATGTGTTACGCACTCAAGTTAGTACAGTCAATGAATAAACCCCTTAATTTAAAAACAGCATGTTCAACAGGCAGGTCAGGTCTCAAGTGATCCCCTAGCTTGGCTGAGGTATTAACTTCTGTATCTCAGTCAAATGCCCAAAGTCAGCTCAGATGCTGACGCTTTTGAAAATGTGACATAATGACAACGTTAGGAATAACGTTGTAGTCGATCCAAGATCCACCACTTTGTAGTCTGGAATCTGCACAATACACGTGAAGGAATTACATGACCAAAAAGTCTCTTTCAGAGGCTAATGTCCATCTTAAAAATAAAGGCTTTTCCCAAACCCTACCATCCAAACTATTTTGCAAGGTGCAATAAATACCCTAGTCAGAAGTCATCACTAATGTAGACAATTAGGTGTAACTACTAAATAAAGTGATCATGGGTCATTTGATCAGTCTTCTAAACCAGCTTTCTTGAAGTCTAAGAGCTTAAAGAAAGGTAACTCTGAAATGGCAATACTATACCTTAAGTACACAGACACTTTATAAAGAATTAGATATTGGATACTCAAATGAATAGAATAAAACTGCTTAAAACATCTCAAATCTTGAACATAGTCTTCTTCTAAAGCAGGAAAAGTTGACTGAATATTGTAAAAAAAATTACTTTTACTAAGTCTAGAATAAAAATTTTGGAAGCAGAACCATACTAACAAATAAATTTCTGAAACCAGATATTGCAAGGAAATTCATAACAGTTTTGATTTAACTTGAGAACTTTTCAGTCAAAAACTCCAATTCAGATAGAAATTCAGATATGCAAGCATAATTTTAATTTTTTTCTTAACTACTTAGTTAATCTACTTGCTGGCTTTGGGTATATAGATATATATTTTTTTTCCCCACCATTAAAAAAGCCTCTTTCTTTGATAGTGAGATTTTGAAGATTATTTCAAACAAGATTTTAGGGGTAGAGAAGACTTAAGTTGGGGTCCAGCTCTTTGCAGACCAAGCAGACGGTGGGTCTCAAAATGAGACATGGAATTAATTTTCATCCTGGATTGATATTTATTTATCTTCCTCTTTCATAAGAAGTATAAATGATCCAGCAAAGACCATCCAGCAAACATTGTCATTCTTCACTGAGGTCATATTTTATGCTGTTCCATAACACAGATTTGAGAAAGCAGTGGGTTGCTCTCTACCATGGCACCATGGCTTTCAATCACCTGCTGGTTAGCTATTCATCAGAAGGATCAGTCATAATCAGCTTATATCTCTTCTGCGGGAAGGTTTCCACTTTGGACTTTTAAAACAGCACACATGGCAGGATTAAACAATAATGAACAAATACAGAATGGTACCAGAGGAGATACTGCAAAATAGCTTCAACTAGATGAAATCCTACATGTTTCTTGAAAATGCATGGACTTTTCTCCAAACCACAGTTTAGAAGCAAATGGATTTTGAAGCAATTTAATACTGTTTTTTTTTTCTATTGCATTTTACGTGCACAGCTTTGCCCAAGCATGTGAGGCTGTAGGAGGCTATGAGCATAGAGGGCCGTGAAACTCGAAGGCAGCATATGTGCACTGTACAGTGCTCAAGGAAAAGTACAGAGGCAAGACAAGGTCAACAGGCAGTGGAACAAAAAAACTGCTCTCTCTGGGCTCACAAACCACTGTTGCGTCTGTGTGGATGCAAAACAAACATCAGCATTGCTTCATTTCAGAAAACAATTTTTTAATAGTGGGATATTTCCTGTGGAAGCACAAGAGGAACCCATCAACTTGATGAAAGAGTTTCAATGCCAAAAAAATATTAAGAACAAGAGTTAGGCAGTGATGACGATGTCTCCCCACCCAGTCTGTTTTACTGCAGAGGTAACTAAAAGACACTGGCCACAAACCAGCTCTGCAGATGTTACAGGGTGTCAGCTTCAACGCCTTCTGGAAAAAAGACTGCTTGTTGTCACATACGCATAATAGAAGGAAAAAAAAGAGCCCCATTGAACTGAGAACTCAAATGTGACTGTCAGCAAGAGCTTATGGCACTCAGCGTCATACGACACAGTTTAGAGCTGATTGTGTCATAGAATCAAAGAATGATTTGGGTTGAAAGGGACATTCAAGATCACCTACTTCCAACCCCCCTGCCATGGTCAGGGACACCGTCCACTGGATCAGGCTCCTCAAAGCTTCATCCAACCTGCCCTTGAACATTTCCAGGGATGAGGTATCCACGACTTCTCTGGGCAACCTGTTCCAGTGCCTCACCACCCTCACACTAAAAATTTTTTCCTAATATCTACCCTCTTTCAGCTTAAAACCATTACCCCTCCTTCTATCACTGCACTACTTGAGAAAGAGCCCCTCCACAGCTTTCCTGTAGGCTCTCTTCAAATACTGGAAGGCTGCTGTAAGGTCTCCCTGAAGCCTTCTCTTTCCTAGGCTGAACAAGCCCAGCTCTCTCAGACTGCCTTTCTATGGGTGGCGCTCCAGTCCTCTCATCACCTTCATGGCCCTTCTCTGGACTCGCTCTAATAAATCATAGAATCATAGAATCATAGAATCATAGAACCATAGAATCATAGAATCATAGAACAGTTTGGGTTGGAAGGGACCTTAAAGACTAGTTCCAACCCCCCTGCCATGGGCAGGAACATCCCACCAGACCTGGCTGCCCAAGGCCCATCCAACCTGGCCTTGAACACCTGCAGGGATGGGGCAGCCACAACTTCCCTGGGCAACCTGTGCCTGTGCCTATCCACTCTGATGGTGAAAAAATTCCTCCTTATGTCAAGCCTAAATCTGCTGCTCTCCAGTTTATATCTGTTCCCCCTTGTCCTATCACTACAAGCCTTCTCGTGCTGAGGATTCCAGAACTGAATGCAGTACTCCAAGTGAGGTCTCATGAGAGCGGAACAGAGGGGGATAATCACCTCTGTTGATCTGCTGGTCACACATCTTTTGATGCAGGCTAGGATGCGATTGGCTTTCTGAGCTGCAAGCACACATTGCTTGCTTATGTTGAGCTTCTCATCCACCAGCACCCTCAAGTCCTTCTCTTTAGGGTGACTCTCAATCCATTCTCTGTCCAGCCTGTATTTCAGCTTGGGATTGCCCCAACCCAGGTGCAGGATCTTGCACTTGGCCTTGTTGAACTTCATGAGGTTCGCATAAACCTACTTTTCAAGCCTGTCAACATCCCTTTGGATGGCGTCCCTTCCCTCCAATGTGTTGGCACAGATTGATGCTTACAGCAAACTTGCAGTGGGTACATTCAATCCCACTCTCCATGATGCTGACAAAGAGGTTAAATCACACTGGTCCCAACACTGATCCCTGCAGAACACCATTCATCACCATTCTCCACTTGGACATTTAACCGTTGACCACAACACTCTGAGTGTGACTATCCAACCAATTCTTTATCCACTGAGTGGTCTATTCATCAAATACATGTCTTTCCAATTTAGAGACAAGAATGTCATGTGGGACGGTGTCAAATGCTTTGCGCAAGTCCATATAGATCATGTCAGTTACTCTTCCCTTATCTACCAACACTGTGGTTCCCTTGTAGAAGGCAAACAAACTTGTTAGGCTCAGTTTACCCTTAGTGAAGCCATGTGGATTGTCACCAATCACCTAATTTTGCATATCCCCATTGTAATGTCACCTGTCCATGCTCTCCCTTTAATCCTAGCTCACAGGCTTTTGATCGGCTTTTCATCCAAACCAGGAAAGGCTCCAAGGACTTCAGCTGCTCATTGACATAGAGGGTAATACACCCTCCTTTTCTCCCTTACCTGTCCTTCCTAAAGAGCTTGCATCCCTCCACTGCAGCACTTCAGTTACAGGATCCATTGCACTATGTGCCATTGAGATCATAACCCTGCAGGCTTGTGCACATCTCCAACTCCTGCTGTTTATTCCCCATGCTACGTGGGTTTGTGTATTGAGGCATTTAAGTTGGGCTGATGAAGCTGACTTATTGGCTGGAAATCTTTTGTGTTGCTCTTCAGGTGCTCTCCTGCTGACCTGTGATCTTTCTTCAAGCTCTAGGCATCAATTGCTGGCACTGGCATCAAACTGGTAGGAGCGGGATGGATTGATGTTCCCCTCCCACAGCAACTTTAGTTTAAAGCCATTTTCACCAGCTTGGCAAGCCTATGAGCAAAGATGCTCTTCCCCTTCTCTGGCAGATTGACTCCAGCAGTCCTCAGTAGACCAACTTTCTCAAAGCGAGTCTTATAGTATAATAAGCTGAATTCTTAGCTGCAGCACCAGTCCTGTAACCATTTGTTGATTTGCCAGACTCCATTGGCCCTTTCAAACCCCTTCCCTTTGACCAGGAGGATGAATGAAAAACTATCTGTGTTCCAGATTCCCTTACTGCTGCTCCCAGGGTTCTGTAATCCTTCTTGATAACCTTCAGACTGCTCCTGGCTATATCGTTGATGCCCATGTGAAACAACAGCAGTGGATAGTAGTCAGTGGGCTGTATGAGGCTTTGGTAGCCTCTTTGTGACATTCCTGTCAACAGGTTTATCACTTAATATGCATCCTGTTTAGGGTCCTCTGCCTGTTCAAACATATACAAAAAGGGTCCTGTCATCACTGTTTCACATTCCCCAGGCAATTTACCATCTCGGCTCCCTTTTCATTGGTTGCTTCCCATCACTTGTCAAGTGCATCAACATCTCACTTGCTAGGACGAACTTGGAGGAGGAAACCAAATGGTCTTAAGTCCCAGGCCCAGAAAGTATTTTGCTTTCAAATGGGTGTTTTGGGTTCAATTGAACCTCAGCCAAGGTATAGTTCTGTGGGACTAATCTGCTCTCTCATTCCCTTTCACACACTGTCTTCACACATTTCACATCCTACAGCTTTTTCAAAACAGTCCCAAATCCCGCAACAGAGCTGGACCGCAAATGAGGAGATCATTTTTATTTGAAAGTGCTGCTCACTCAGCAAATGCACCTCTCTCTGAAGAAATGCAAATTGCCTAACGCTGAAGAAGAGCCTCATAGGCAGAGCTGCACATGAAAAATGAAAATCCCCCTGTAGGGGAACAAAAACCCCGTCTGGGTAAGGAACAACTCTTGATCTTCATGATGGAGATGATGTTAGGAATTAAAGGGAAATGATTAAAAAAAACAGACTTACAATACAGTTTGATTCCATTTTTAATAACATGTATTTACCAATGCGTTATCAGCTTGGCAAATATTCAAGATTGTAAGGAAATTCAACTTTCATTTTGTTATTTGGCAGATTAAAAAAACAATTAAATTCTGTACAAAACAGATGCACAGTATGCCTTGCTTGAAACTTAAGATTTAAAAAAAATTATTTATAAGGATAGGGGCATGAAAATTTAATTTAATGTACACCTTAGGTAATTTTGTGTCTTATTGTTCACAGCAATTACCATAAATCTACATATCAATAAGTGAGAACAGATGTCAGTTGTTACAAGTGCTTGCCAATCAGGCCTGTTAAAAAGTGACAGATGGGTGGTGATAGAACATTCTCATAAGGCCTATTAGCACATTCGCAGGAAATTTTTGTAGTGCTGCACAGTCACAGATGCAGTTCTGTGAAAACACGGGGAAATTTGAGAGCACGAGATTTCCATTTTACAACTTCTTGTGCTGCCTCTGACACAAACTTTCATATAATGAAGCAATTTGCCTCATTTCAGTCACCGCAGCTTTTCTTCTGTGATAGCTATAAATTTGGAATTACCAGGTGCTTGTAGAGGAGGCAACAGAGTCATAAGCCATTTCTGAAGACTTCTTAAGCCTCATCAGCTCTTGGGTTTCCAAACCCATAATAAAATCATATTAGGAAATAGTTGAGATTCACTTGCTGAACAAATTTCTAATAAAGGAAGGCACTGGCTACATTTTAGAGACAAACATGCGCAGAGAATTTCAAAGTCAGTGGTGATTATCAGAGTGAAATCTGGACAGCTCATAAGCAGTTCCCACTAACTTGAATTCCTTTTCGTTGGAAACTTTATCCTTCCCAATAATAAGGATTTATTCCTTCTGAATTAAATCCTGACTGGACATTAAAAATTGTGGATTAAGTTAAAATTCCTCATCTCCAGGCCAAAAAGCAACTATTTGCTAACACTAATAACAGCCATTCTGGATGCTGATGTTAAAAATGTGGGTAAAGGTTTCAGAGCCCATGTCTGACAGAATGTGATCCAGCAATATTCTAAGAATTAAACCAGACAGGAGACCTGAGTGCTCCCTCCATCAAACCATATGTGCCTACTTTTAGACCAGCTGCTTATCTGAGCAGTGTTTAAGGTACCCTGACCATTTAGTGTTTTATTTAGCAAAGCCCTTAAAACAACTTTTAAGTCCACATTTAATTCTGTCCTGCTTTTTAAGAGTATAGGCTGAAATTCAGCTAAAAGTTAGAGTTACTAGTTGGCTCGTGTAGGATTTCAGCACATTTGCAAGTTATGCATGCTCTAAACACACTCCTGGTAAGAAATACACTTCTCAATTGAAACTTCCCATTCTAGTGGGAAAGATTAATTTGATATACCTTTATCCACATAGAAGTTACTTGCCCAGGTTCTTGTTAAAGTCAAAGGAGAGAGAGTGAGAGGGTGAATCATTCAATCCTAAAATAGATAGATTACCCCAGCCCTTGGTAGGATGAATTATAGCCTGAGAGTGACTTCATTGACAACGCAGGGAGACTGGACACCTAATTTCCAAACTGCTGAGGTTCAGTAGAATGAATTCCACCCACGAAGGCAATAAAATGCCCCTCTCCTTCCTTTCACTGTTTACGGAGAACCCAGACAGAGCTACACATCTTGTGCCCAGACATGGCCAAACTTCCACATCATGCACTTTTACCACCTGAATAAGCACGTCTTGTAAACTGCTGAGTCTTGGGTTTCCTCTCAAGGTGTCTCTCCTTCTCCTGCAAGCAGGAATGACACGTGGATTTGAGAACAGGCTCACTCGTTTCAAATTTTGCCTCTCCAAAAATGCTAAATGGAGTAATTTAATCTATTCCCCCCAAAAAATCTATGGGTTAAATTAAGCAGGACTTTCAACAGCATTACTGTTGCAAAAGCTCAACGTTTTTAGTCCCTGAGGTCAATATTTTTAAAACTTGTAGTTATCTTTAAGAAGCTCCCATGAGCTGGAAACAGTTTCTCCGTGACCTTTACTTTTAATATGATATCCCTAAAGAGGTCATAGCAGGAGAAGTCCTCCTTCAGTATGGCTTTGCTGGAATGAAGCCACCAAAGACTCAGAGGATATAAAGGATCCTTAGGCCAATGCAAAAGCATAGAGCTTTTGTGCAGATGGTCCTGGCTTCCCACCGGTCCCTCCAGATCCACTGAGCCAATCCAACAATTAGAGGAAAATATTCAAAAAGCAGAATCTTGCAGAGTTTCTCTCATCCATCTGCTCCAACAGACTCTGCAACAGGAGGAAATCTGGCTTGGGTAACAGAAGAAGGGTGGAATGGATTGAACTGGGCTCAGAAAGGGCCAGAAGTTCAACCCAAAATGCAACCAAACTGTGAGAGAACTTGGAGGGGACTGGGACAAAAAACATACATTGGAAAAACACAGAAAGTCCCAGCTGTAGAGAGTATAGAGATCTGAAAGCCAAAGCAAGAAAAGCCAAAAGTGTGGTTTCTTCTACTGCATGACTTCATTAAGCAAAACACACTGACTGTTCAATGAAGTTAAGAGACCCTTTGTGTCTTTTATGTGTAGTGTGCATGTTTATATATCTTGAATCATCAGACATATACAAATATTTCTGTAATAAGCAAGTATTTAGGCCTGCCAAAATACTTTACATTAATGAACAATAGAAAATCTTCACAGAACATATATTTTTGAACATTTAAATTTTCTACAATGACCTCATGTAATATAAACCCTCCATGTTTATCCTGTCTCTACAGTACTTTCCAGGTTCTTCTTAACCAGACAGTTTGGCTTAAATAACCGCAGCTTTTAGGACCTGATCCAGCACCAGCCAAATTCAATGTAAACGTTTGAGCAACACCAGTCTCCTTTGAAATAAGCTTTGCATGCAATTTGTATATATTTGAAGAAGGAATCTTTTTTCTTTGCCTGAAAGGTTGCTAGTGCTTAATGTAGCATTGTCTTTTTAAAGTAAGACAATCAAACCACATAAAGTAATTGATTTACATTATTAGCCTTCCCCAAAGACAATGCCTAAGCTAGACACTGAGGCTTGAGAGACACGTGAGAGAAAACACTGCCTTTAAATTAGCATTCACAGATATCAGAGAAAAGGAGGAAAAGTGAGGAAGTGCTCTCTATAAAATATACACTTGATGATGGTATGTGCTGGTATGTTTTACAAAGGAGAGTGAAGCACAATTTGTCAAGGTAGGGTTAGCTCCTGTAATCAAGACCAGGGGATAACTATAACACCAAAGCAGCATTCCCAACATTCCCAACTTTAATACCAATCTTGACATACTAAACGGTTTTCTTCAGCTTGGTTCTGGATAAAAAACAATTTAATGAAAATCTTATTCTTGAATAAAAATGAGAAAACCTAAACTGTGGAACAAAGTGTGGAGCCTTACAGCCTGGAAAACCAAATGACAAACTGCTGCTTTTTGTCTCTCAGATGTTAATGTTTCATGAATTTTAAGTGAGCCAGTTCCATGATTTGCTTGGACTTCATGCATGGTTTATGAACATCAGGCAAAGGCAATACTGAACATATAGTAGGGCCAGTGGGCTGCTACAGCAAGAACAGCATTCACGCTTGGAGCTGGTGCTCTGCGCGTTTAATGTCTGTATGTTAGCAAGTTCTCAACAAAAATCCCAATTTTTCTTTGGAGTGGATCCCTCACTGCCAAAACCTCTAATTCTCTTCAACCAAAAATGCCTAAAAATGCCAATCCTTTCAACAAAACCAAAGAATCCCTGCTTTTGCCATATAAAAACTACTTTAAACAGACTGAGGCATATTATTAGGGAAAAGGAATTTAAAATTTCACACTGAAGATCTGTATCGTTGCTCTACTAGGAAAGAAAATTGTTTTGATTTAAAAAAAATGCCACTGAGGACTGCATGGCAAATATTTCTTCACATGTGCAGCAGGGTGTGTGCTCTGTCCTTTATCCAGTACAGAGACAATGAGCTTTAGCAGTACAAATAAATACTTGCAGATCCAAAGGTCCCTAATTTTGGACAAGACAGTGGTTGTATGAGAAATCCTAATTTAGCAAACTGTGACTTCATAGAGATTTAAGCACAAAAGAGATGCTATAACCCTGACATGCAAGTAAGAGTGAGATTTCAATGGCTTATGTGGCTTTTGATCAAACTTTTAGTGTCTGAATTCTGTGGTAAGCACACCCATTGACTTCAAAGATAAAAGTCGGACCCCTCAAACAGAAAGTTCAAAGAACTTGCAAGCTGCAATGAAGGATCTTCTTTAGCACCTTACTCAAATGTGTCTAGATTTTATTCCTCACCTTGAAATATTATTTTAATAAGCAAGCTATATGCAATATGAAAAATACATATTAGATTCATTTCTGTAAAATGAATGTATATAGCTTAAGTTAAAAAACTCCAGGCCTATACAAACATTCAAGAATGGCTTCAGTAGGTAACGCAAGACATTGCTACAGACACAGGAGTATTTTCTATTCCTTTCACAAAACACAATATACGAATCTGTAATCCTACATACACAACACAACAAAGCACTACACGGTCTCTGAGGAGAGGACATGAACCCTCATTCCTAATGATGAAAATGCTTAGTCTTTGGTGGTTTCATGCAGAGCTGTACCTCAGAGAGAAATTTAATATCACTAATTTGACCTTGAACATCAAGGTTTAAGAGTTACATGTTTTAAGGAAAGAAAGGAGTAAACTTTGAGCTGTTTTTTATAACATGAATATAAAAGAAAAAATACAGATTTTTCCAGAAGAAGCAGCCAGTCATTAAATTATCCCATAGATGAGCGCATTAACAATCTAACCTGTAGTCAAGAAGGTATATTCTTCAAGTAACAATGATGTGCAACTATGATTTCTTAAGATGACTTTCTGCTAGTCTCAAGACCATATGATTTTCAGAGAATAAATCACATCTCAAATTGAGAGCTCATCCTGAAATCACTTGACCAAAATTCTTAGTTTCATCACAGTTCTTGGAGACAAAGCTGAATCTAGACTAACAGTGAGGAACGGAAAACTTTTAAGATGCACATAATGCAACGGATATCACATTGGTTTTTTTTTGGTGTCTCAGTTCTTTCATTTTGTAGACCTAACCAAATATGAAAACATTAAACACAATATTTGAGCTAAAAGACACTTCCAAAATTACAAAATATAAAACTGTTACTGAACCGCTCTGTTCTGTTTATCATATTAAGATGTCTTTTTTTTTTGATGAAAAAATGCTAGATTGCAAGTGTAACATAATAGAACCAGCAAGCACTGCCAGCAGGTCTGAGGAAGAGAGAATAATTCAGAGATATTGTCATCTGTAGGCCAATTTATATTGTCAGACAGCAGGTTCACATTAGTCTCTGATGTCACTGCAATAATGGCATAATATAACGATTGAGCAAAGAATACCTGTGGGGTATAGCTATATAGTGTGGTATTTCTGTACTTGTTAAAGTATTTCAAGATTCCTTCAAAGCAGAATCAGAAGCAGCAGACCAGGATTAAAAGAAGAGTGAGAAAATGGTGTTCATAAAGAGTTCTAAATATTTTAGCCCTTGTTTTGTGATGATGAAGCAAGCACAATGTTGTATTTCACTGATTCAGTGGGCTCATGATTAAAATAAACTAATGTAGCAATTTAGGGGGTTTGTGCTTCCTTTCTTTTTTTTTTTTCCCTCTAACAAGAAAAAAAGCTTTTTAACAGTTTCTCACGGCAGGCATAATGTGCATCTGTGCTCTGATTTACTGCACATGCTGCCTTTTCTAGCATCATGTTAAGTTAGGGTATCAGCATGGTAGGTCACACAGTGGGAGTGACCTTTCGCTAATCACTACACATCAGTTACTACTGGCACACAGCTCATTACCAAGAAACCCTCCAACTAGCTGGCTTTCAAATCCGCTCACACTTTGATTATTTTTTACCCTTTTCTTTCTTTCTTTTTTTTTCCTCCAGAATAAAGATTACACTTCTACATAAAGGCTTCTGTTGTGTAATTTTGTCAACTAGGGTTCCAAAGTCAAAAATGCACCCAGTTAATTTTCCATGATTATAAAAAGAGCCTGAAAATTCATACTGAAGGTACGCCTGTAATCTTGGGTTTCATTAAAAAGATCAGAACATTTTTACTTACCACCTATTATTAAAATATTTTGGGGCTGCCATTAATTTGAATTTTCAGGACACAGAAATCTCCCTGGAAATTAGAATGTAATCCTGCTGTTGCTGTACTGGCACTTTTCATAGGGTAGGATACAGCTGCAGGGACTAAGAGCTCTCCTGCAATTTACAATTGGTTACTTTGGACAAATGGCAGGCGACTAATGCAAGACAAACTGTTTGCACAACCTGGGAGCACTGGGTTTAATTTCAGTTTTTGAAAGAGGGGAGAAAGTGTTTCTATTGATGTTGAACCATGAGCTGTCCCCTGCCAACACATCTGCCACATTTAATAAAAAACATTCCCCCTGACAATGTGATTATTAGAAGTACAGAATTCAATAGCTTAAGAATACAAAACATAGCTGGAGCAAAATGAAATGTTTTTTAACTTACCGGCCATTTGCTGAATGCCGCTGAAGGCACCCAAGTTACTGGAGGAAGTTGCTTGCTGCAGGAGCTGCAAATTAACAACACACCACAGCAATCTATCTGACATTAATGTAACAAATGAACATAAAACTAAAATGAGCTATCATTTCACATTTGGAGTATTTATGCTTTCCTTTACATTTATATAGTCTCTTGCTTCTGTCTATTGTTGGAATGAACAACCCTAGAGTCAATGCTGTAAATCCATATTAATGTCTAATCTCTATTAAGAAACACAGAGACACAAGGGAAACTCAATAACATTGCTGCTTTAAAACAATTAATCAATTTATTCTTTTTAACAACCAGGTGTTAAATCTATTTAAACCAACATAGCGTGACTAATTACAACCCTCTGTAGTGTAGTAGTTACCATAACTCATCTCTGTCAATCATGGTCCATTCTCCCCCACCCCCCTGAATTCAGATTTTGTTTATTATCTTTATCAATCAAGCACACAGAAAGACACTCATTAAACTGGTATTTGTATACAGCAATTCAGCCTACCTCGGTATCAATTAGTCTACCTGAGTACTAATATATATTTTTAATCCCCAGGTAAATTGCTGTTATAATTATATCACTATACCAAAGCATTGTATGCATGCAAAACATGTATTTATGTATACACGGTACTTATACATATGGATGCATCTATTTGTCTAACTTGGAACCATCAGGAACTCCCCAAGTTATCCGAAAGCTGCTCAGCGAGATCTGAACTCCAGAGCCACAAAAGACACAGGCTGTGCCGCAGGGGAGTCTCTTGTGGCCATGCAGGACCTAAGATGGGTAACTGTGGATTTCATATTTCTCTAACAGGGGCAGCAGGTAAAGTCTCTTTCTCATCTTACAAATGGACCAAGGAAAATACTATTTTAAATTTATGAGAAACAAATTGCTTTCCCCTGCCACCTTCACTTTCAGTACAAGGTAGTGTGAACCACGCATGTTTAGCATTGACAGGACCATGCGTTAAATTGAAAGCCCTTTCTAAATGAAAATGTGGAAAATTAGAGAACTGAACCACAACATTCTAGTATAGAGGCTGCACCATATAGATATGGCCCTTAGAGTGTTCAGCTGCCTATCTGTCCTCTCTTAAGGAAAAACTTAAATTTTATTCCAGCTATAAAAAACAGACTCTAACATTCAAAAGAACAATCAAACTAATGCAATAAAATTTTATTTTGCAGCACAAATAAATGACTAAACTTAAATGCTTGCCTCGGACAACACTGACACATCTTGAAATGTTTATTCAAATTCTACTCCTTGTTATTTATTTTTAGACTGTGTGATAAACACGGAGAATCTTTCATATAGAAAAAGACATGCTACATATCCTGGAGGACTTAGGAATTTATTATAGGGCATTTACTATAGCTGATGTAACTTGGGTTTAAAATAAATACAGTATAATATAGCCACTGCCTCTGAAATGAACTTACAGCTAGGTATTGTGGTGTGAGTCCTCCAAGACCTGTGAGGTTTCCCCAAGTGGCAGTATTGAGCTGTTGCATCTGCTGTGCCAACTGCTGCTGCAAACGCCGTTGCTCCTTGTCCTTTTGGGTATCAGCAAACTTCACCACGATTGGTGAAGAGCAGCCCTGTGGTTAGACAGATTGGGAGAGACAGAAGCGTTAAATCCCACTGAGTCACCCTCACATCATGAGCTCAGCCATGTCCCATAGTGCCACTGGCAATGGTACAAACTGATTGCTCACATTCTTTCTGATTGGCATACATAGAACCGCAAGGACTAAGTTTTTCAGCTTTTTAGGAAAAGAGGCTGTGGAGAAATTACTGATTCTCCATTTCTTTTTATATAGTACCTTTCCTCAGGCTCTCTTTTCCTTCCAGCTATCAAACATGTTGCCAGAGACAGTGAAGTGTACCAGTCCTCTTTAATTAAGCTTCAAAGTTGATGAGATGGATGTGGTGCTTTGTCTGCAGTCTGTTTTCAAGGCATCGCCAAAGGGAGAGGTATCCAACCTCCCTGCTGCCAGGGACCACACAGCCAACACCGCCCTGCCACCACGGTCTGGCTGTGTGGTCATGCTCAGTGCTGCTGGCTCGTGTATTCTGTGTAAATGGACTTTGAGCAACAGATTTATTTCAGCACCCATCATCAGTGTGTCGCTGGTCCTTTTCAAATTAAGGACCCCCATTTTTTGTTTCAAATCAAGGGAGCAAACTGTATACTGCAATGATTCATTTCTTCAAATTAATTCAAGCATTTTGTGAGTCACAGAAACTGTCAATCCATTGCATCCTGTTTTCCAGATTCATAGGATCCAATGAATAAGTTCCTTCTACCCATCAGGCTTTGTTATACTACTTTTTTGTCTAACTTCACTCTGTGAAAGGAGACTGAAATACAAAAAAACACAGCAGCACTTTAACCAAGGTGTATAGCATGGGATGGGGAGCGGGTTATACTTAAGCTAACTCTTCCGATGGCTGCTCTGTCAACACTGTGAACATCTTCAAAAAATTCCTGTCCTCTACTATTTACAAAAAACAGCTGTGTACCTTTTCTCTGAAGAACCTCACACCAGGAAAAATTGTAAGAATATTCACAATCAACAAATGAAATTATGAAATAAACCACAATAATAACATCTCTTGTATGAAGATCTCCCATCAACACTGTTCCTTTAGAATTATCTTAGAAAATCATCACTTATGATTTATTATTCCATCTCCATCTCCTTTCCTGTGCGTTTCATTGTAAAAATGTCTTTCAGTGTTTCAGTGAGGAAGAAAGGAGATATGTTCCACTCCAGCAATCAAATAAAGATTATGAAGGAGTCAGCTTGTTACACAATTACCTCTCTCCAGTGATTTTTGTACTAGTATTAAAAACAAGACCCTTTAAAAAATAAAAGAAAGAAAATGTTGCTGTGGGGTAGAGGGTGTGAGAGAGATTTTTCTGGTTTTGCTAACAAAAAAAAGCAAGCTGTTTCTATTAAATATGAGGTTTGGTAGAACTGGGCTATGAACAATCAGAACTTGCTGACTTCTACCTAGATGTACATGAGAATCAAGTCTCTTTCCAAGGAAATATAAATGACTTTCAAAGGAAGAAATATTATATGGCTATTTCAGCTCTCAGTTCAGCAGCTCAGCACTCAACATTACAGCTGACATAAAATTTATGACTGCTTAAATGTCAGTAAATTGTATAGAAACAATATCTCTGAAATTTATGAATCTGTAATTCACTTTTTCAGTGTTTGCTCTATATTTCATCTCTTCATCATTTTCAAGAGAGCAAACATACTGAAGACTGGAATTATATGTAGCAAGTGGCTCTATATGAGAAAAGGGTTGTTATTGTTGCATCAAATTTACTCCATGATAACAAATTAGTGTCTTCTACTGGTGTTGCATGTGAATGCCTTAAACAAACAAACAAACCTCTACAGAAATGAGGCGGAAGAGCAAAAACCCTAGAGTATAAATTAAGTTTTAAAAATCAGTTGATTTAACCAGGTCAGAAAATTAGGTAGAAAGAATAGTAAGAGAATTCATTATTCTGAGACGTGTTCACCTGGACATTAACATCCCCGTTGCTCTTTCTTAGCCCACTTAGAAATTCATCTCAGTCAATGATCAAAGAACTGAAAATAATGAAATAAAAAAAAAAATCTGCAGTGATTGGGTTGAAATGTTATTGTGTACCATGTATTGTTCTCCCAACCCACTTTTGTTTGCAAAAACCATGAAACAAAAGCATCGAAGGATCACTCTTTGAAGCTGAGGGTTGAGATTTAACACAAGCTGACCCAAGTCAACTTTTTACTAGAAGAGTATGGTTGAAAGCGAGAAATTTTTTTTTCTTAAAGACTGATTTCGGTTTTATACTCCTCTGTTTTCCACCTTGAGTAGAAGCTCCCAGCACATATATAAGGTGAATCGCCATTCCTCATGGCATGGTATCTACACCCATTTAGTGCCATTTTCTTCCCAACAGCCAGTGCTGCCTTCATGCTTTTCTTTTTGTTGGCAAGACAGGGCATACAGACTCTGTTGAGGCCCTCACCCACAGAGCTGGAGGGTGTACTGCTTCTCCCCAAGAAGGGACTCTCAGGCTAAGCTCAATTGACACAAAGACTGGATGTTCAAAGTACAAAATATTTGGAAGTACTTTTCCAATTTGGGGATCTCATTGATAAAATCTCTAGAGGTGTTGGAAAGTATTTTAATCCAAGAACAACTATTCTATAGAACTAATGTCAACAGAGGTATCACATCAAAACTCAGCCTCTTTTGGGGTACTGCATGTAACAGAAGAATGGGAGAATTAGTCTGGGAATCATTATCTCCTTAGTTTTACCATCTTCTGAGGTAGAGCTGTGTAAAATTCATTTTGCTAGACAGAAGAATACATTAAAAAAACATGTAAAATACAGGTAAAACACCATATTACCAAATAAACATTCCCTTTTTACTCAGAATCAAACCCAGCAAAACATGTAGATCTGAATTATCGGAGTAGTGCATGGCAGACCAATTACTATGAGTATTATTTCAGAGACTTGAAGTGGCATTTTTTTCACAGTATACTGTGAGACTGCATAGGTTATATAACATCTCTAGTAAAGATCATTTCAATTATTCTCATCTCATTGGCAGATTCTCATCTAAAACTGTATACTCGGGGTCTAAAAATGCATTGCACTGAAAAGAAAACACATGGATTATAAAAGAAGCTCAACCAAATTCAAACACGATGTTTGGAAAGACAATAGCTTTGCAATGCTGGTATCATTACTTGTAGTATACAGGAAACAGTTAGTGACATATTCATGCACTGGCTTGATTATTATCTTCTTCTTTTTCTTCTCCTCTCTCCACCCTCCCGCCTGGTCTCCCCCCTTGCCTCGTTACACAAAGCAGCTCAACGACATGACGCAATAATGATTGTTTAGCACCCAGCATGCTTTGGGAGACTAGAGCATTGCAAAGAAAAATCACTGAGGAAATAATAAAAAAAAAAATAAATTGAAAGATCCTGGTGGAAAAAGAAATAAAAAAAAGAAACAAGTGCACATAACATTAATGCCACCTCTGAGAAAAATCATCACTACACAAAGATACAGTATACATAATACAGTATAACATGCACTCTCCAGTGATAAGCTAGAAGATCCAGAGTAAGTAAAGACTTCATACTTGTGCGGATTTTTGTGCAAAATTCGGGAAGACCATGACAAAAATCACAGACTGAAAAAAGTTTTGAGATTGGCAGACAAGCCATAGCATTCAATAACCACTCCTACGAATGCATCATTAGCTTGCAGCTATATTCACGTTAAATGAACAGGTAGGTTTAAAGTTTTGTGTTGCTTGCTGTGATACAATACGAGGCCATAGAGGCAGTCTGGGAGGAAATACAGAGCGTTGCTTGCAAGGGACCCAGCCATGACAGAGCTCTGCAGGAAGTGCCACACTTCAATATGCTCTGTCATCATTAGCATTTTTATTGGCTACATGAAGAAGGAGAAATTTTATTAACTTAAAAAGAGATTCTATTTGCAGGAAAACACATGCACTAGTAACTCAGTGTGGCCAGGTTAAATCTCTTGAGCTTTTTCCTCAGAGCAGCGCAAACCACCACACTTAAAAATCTATTTAAAAGAAACTCAGATTTTAATTTGTGTGTGTGTGTTAAAATTAAAGCTAATTTACTCATCAGATATACTCTGAGTGTGACTGAGGAGTGGTATTCATGGCATCTTTATTTCCTACTGAATGCCACTGAAAACAGGATCAGGAGCTGTGTTTGGATACCACACAGCAACCTTACTGTGTGCTTTTAGATCATTAATAAAAATAAGCTTCACAAAGAGAGGCTGAGTGAGTTGGTAAAAAGATTAAATCTGTGATTGTCATGTGTCTGATCTGGTCCAGGAGAGCATGGCTTTACCATTCGCAATCATTTGCACAAAGAAAACAAAGAAAGGGCAAATGATACAGTACTGTACCTCCATGGTCTGAGACTGGTGCATGGCTTTGATTGCATTCTGTGCCATTGCCCTTGTAGAAAATGTGACAAACGCACAGCCTGTGGGAACAAGGGGACAGGGAGCAGGAAAGACAAAAAACAACAAGACAAAAGGGTTGGACGCTTGTTAAACCAACACAGTCTACGAGAACGGCCACAAGACGACACTGTTCTCAGTAGTACATAAAAATAAACAACTTCTCTAGTTTATTTATCGACAGTGCTGACTTGCTAATCTGACCATAGATGAGAGAAAAAAAAATTTGATGGGGATGGGTGAGGAGAAAGGTTTTTTCCTTTAATTTGTTTTGTTGTTTTTCTTTTTTTTTTCTTTTTTTTTTCTTTTTTTTTTTCTTTTTTTTGTTGGTATTTTGTTTTACTTTGTTTTTGTTCTTTAGCCACAGGGTTTGAAATAAATAAAGCTTTTATGCAGACTTTGGATTGCACAGTTTAGTCTGTTCAGACCATGCATTAACAATTGCTTGCTATGGCTTTTGTGCAGGTAAATCATGGATAGTGAATAAATGACTAGCATCACTGGCAGCTGAACTGGGAAATTAAAGGAGTCCATAAAGTCACGCAATTCTGTGATGCACCTGGAGCAACCATACAAATAAGGACGAGGAAAAACTCCGCTGTATACCCTTCAACTAAGTGTGAAAAGACTCAGACAAAATTCAGTAATGTAGGTGGAATCTCAACATTTAAGAAAATAATACATTAAAAATAAAAATCTTTATGATTTTTGTTTCTCCAAATCCTAGGTACAAGTATAATTCTTTTATCTATGAAAGCTACCAACTTGAACAATTCTGAAGCTACGTGCATTAATAACTAAAAAATCACTTTTTTCCCTCCTTGGCACTTTAAATCATAATGAAAAGCCAGCTGGCTAATGCCTGGGCTATTTTTCCACCCTTTTCCTATTGTCAGTCATACCTGCACTGGGCATAGTACAGGTCAGCTTTTTTAGTGCATGACTCACTGCCCTTTTCACTAATAAAAACATTGCCTTCTGAGATTTACATTTTATTCTTCATGCACTCTGGGGCATCTTAAAGAAAAAGACTGTGAAATTAATGCAGATTCAGGCTGATTTTGTAATAATACCATGGCACACTAAAAGCTTAGCTAAAGCAACACAGACTTATTTCACTTGTGATCTCTAATGACTTTAAAAGTGCATTGATTTTCAGCTCCCTTAGCCTTGCACAGTTTGAACTTAGGTTTCAGAGAATAATTTAGTGTTCCACTCAATTTCCTCAAAACATTATTATTATTACTACTTAAAAGATTTCCAAATGAAGCAAATCTAAGCACTGAGAGGCTGAAGCATATTGTGATTTTAGAGCTAATGTATGAAAGCTACATTTTGGCATCAAAATTACAATATTGTTGCCCCTGTGGCCAATGGGCAAAATAAGCCATTTTGCAATCCAATAAGCAACAGATTGTTTGGTTTATGCAAATCAATTTGAGGCATAAAGTACCTCTTCTTTTTCACTCTGTGTGTACCTGGTAAGATTATCAAGTCAAGACTGTATTCACATTTTAATCAAACAACAGTAAGAGAAAGCAATGCCTGATCATTACCCAAAAGCACTACATCTAGTCATGAAAATAAAGTCAATGCATTTTTGCATCATGCGGTACTTTTTTTTTTTCTCTTTAATGTAAAGGTCCTTGATACAAGAGAACCTAAGCTGGCTTATGTAACTCTGCCTGGTAAGCAAGTATGATAAAATCAGAAGTCAGAATTCTTTTACGCAAATTTCATGGCAGTGATGTGACTGTATGTATTCCTCAGGTACCATAACAGCTAACGATGTCTCACTGCTGTTTAGCCACACTACATGTTGCTACACTATTCTTATACAGCAATAAATTTCTGTCAGAGAAAATGATGCAATAAAGCAGTTTTCTGTATGGCAATCTTGACAAAATGTGCATTAGAAGGGTAAATAAACTACAGTACCTCTGCTAGACTCCATATTGCTGCTGTGCACTAAAATTAAAGAGGCCCAAATTTACCACCAGTCTCAAAGTAATCTCTCTTAAAAACATTTCTGTTAGTATCATTAACAGAGGAAACAACACCAAGGGTTTTCATTTATCGTCTTGCAAATTCAATGGAGGATGAGCACAAACAGAGATATACTGGAAAGCAGGGCAAGAAACCCCATACAGAGCCTTGAATAATATTGTTTATAATGGTCAAGAAACTGCTTCGTTCTCTTCTTCGGCTCTCATTATCCGGGAGTGTGTACCGTAGTGACAATTACCGAATGGATGTTTAGAATGCATAAGAAGCATGTAAAATGTCAACAAAAATCAGTAAGACACAGTTTATGCATTTATCACAATTTCTACCCAGCAGTACTGCTGTAAGTAACTTACTGAGAGACGTTGCAATTAGCAGGTCTCAAAAGAAATGTGAATCACCAGAGAAATAAAGCTGTGCTCCTCTCAAGATAAAGTAGACTCTCTCTTCTCTCCCTTAAGCTTTTTCTCTTTTTAAGCACAAAGCTCAGCTGTTGGGGTCTTTCAATGCCCAACACCACTGCAAAACCTCTCTCCTTGTTCCTCAGCCCAAATAATTTGCGTGGATCCCGTTCCCTTTGTTGCAAGTAAAAAGAGCTTTGTAGCAGACCTCTGTAAAGTGCCATATAGCAAACTACCAATATAAAAGAAACTTGTTCTCTGGGTAAGGGGAATGCCTGATGAATGAGGTTATAGTGCTTGAATATGAGCATTTGGAAACAGCATTCCACAGAAAAGATGGGACTGCATTTTAATTATGGTTTGCCAGCCAGAGGCTTCAAGGCTAGGTCTCCTTGTTATCTCTAGTCAGCAGGCCATTTCCCACTGACGGACACTGTTCACTTGCACAGTAAATACCTAATTTGCCTCAATAACCAAGGTAAAAATTCAGTGGACAACCTTATTTCTAAATTATTTGATAACTTAGACCTTCAGTTGTTACCATCAAGCACCCCAATTAAATGCTAGCTAATTTAACCATCTTTCTAGATATTACTACATAGAGTTACATTCCAGGGTTACTAATTTAACTACCAAACCTGGACACTCACACAGAATACTCGTATATTTATTATGCGTTCACATACATTTTACTATGTATGAAACAAAAAATCCTAGATGTTTTATTTCCTGTGAACCATGGGATCTTTTCCTTCATGTCCAGACTGTCACACTGGAGGGAGGCTAAACCTATATTATAGGATTCAGTCCAGGATTCAGTAACTCAGTCACTGAACTTGCATATATAATTTAGATATTCAGAAAAGCTGTTCTGAGATTATTATATTCTCTTTCACAGTCACTGGCAATACCTTTATTTTCCTATATGGGGTATATAGGCACTTTAAGAGGGTGGTTTCATTGGGCACCTAGAATTTAATCAGAAGCTCATGTCTGAGGACACTGGATTTCACTTGTTTAAGCCAGATGAGCTCTGCCTGGACCATCCTGTACTCTTGCAGCAGTTTCTCAAGAGTTGGGAAAACCCTTTTCAGCATACTGTCAACTCACTATATCTCATTATACAGGTAGTCTTTTGGGAACATACTGCCAGCTTTAGGATCATAAATCACAATTATAAGAGGACAAGACTAATCAGATTTCATGTCTCATGGTGCAAGGAAACAAGAAAGATTTCCATGGCCCCTTACCTCCTCCTATGATGCTGCATTGATTGTAGTGCTGCGGGCCAAGGTCTTCTGGACCAACAGCTACAAGCAAACTATTTCTGTTCAACCATACTGAGTTCTGACACTTGAACTTCTCCCTTCTTACTGGAACTACGCAGCTCTCCAGGAGAAAACCAGAGGTGTTTCTATAGCTAATGCCTTGAAATTACTTAATTTTGTAGGAGCAGCTACCTAATCAAACACACACATAAAATACCTTTTTGTAAACACGGCCAACCTGCAAGTCACCTTGCAATTATTTATCACCTCTGGTTTCAAAATGTCAGAGATCACTAGTAGAAACAAAAGAGGAGGGAGAAAGGAGGTCTAAGAGTTTTAGTTGCTTCTTCAAGGCTTCCCTCTCATCCCCTACACTAGAAAAATGGTTGACTGGGGAAAGTAATTTCCTCCTGCAGGCAGAATCAGAGGGAGGCATCCAACCCTGTTGAAGAGGAGATTTTGGAACACCTTATTGCATTTGCCATCTCTGCTGAGAGAACATCAGAACTCATGGGGTTCCTCCTCTACCTGTGCCATCCTAAACCAAGGGTTTTCTGGTCAAGCAATTGCATCATTTGAAATATTTAAAAAATCTCAGCACTGCTCCATTTCAGCTCCCACTTCACTTGATTCTTCTCATCTCAGGTTTTCATAGACTGTTTTGAAATGTTCTGTCAGTTCACACACAGTCTAATATAACATCAGTACTTGTGAGCCGCAAGTGAAGCAGGACATTTTAAGTACAGATGCCTCAAGGTAAGGGGTTTGATTTCATACCTACACAAGAAACCTCCCTCACAAAACTACTACGGTCTACCAGAGGTTTTAAAGCCCTCAAGCCCTCCATGAAGCCAAGGGAGATGGAAAACCCCTAGACATTTTTGAATCAGACTTAAAAATGGAAGTTTAAAGCCCATAGCTTTAAAGTTCTGGAGATGAAAGAAAGGCAGATATAATCAATTTCTTAAAAAAAACATATAGTGACCCCCCTGACACAGAAGAAAGCTCAAGAGATTTTCAAAATCATCCGAGAAATCACAGTACTAAGTATGGTGGATGTGCAGCTGGTGGTGTAATGGTTGCACAACAGCTTCTTAGATCACTGTAAACAAGGTATTTCTTCACTTTCTGTGAAGAAATAATAGTGAAAAGCTGACAAAACTGCTGAAAAAAGTATTTGGGATTCTTGGAGACGAAAGCCTCTACTTAAAGAAAAGGCTCAAATAAAAAGCTGTGGAAATTGAAGCATGCTAAAAATAAGCTCTAGTTGTGTTAAAACATTTCTAGCTGAAATTGCAAAGTAGATTTTCCCTTTTCTATGCTGCGCTAATACAGCACAGACTGAAGGAAGGACCAGCCTGGGAAACAGCCTCCTAATGAAGCCATTGCACTAAAATCTGTCTTAGTGGTTAAAATATATTTCAGGTACAAATGAAGACATCAAATGCTTCATTGTACAGTCATTTGCTCATTAGGTATTGCTTAAGACACTCAATGACTGATCTGAGACCAAGTGCAACAACTCAGCCCAAAGTAAAGCATTTTGGAAAAGTCACAGTGAAGCTCTTTATGCTTACCAGGCACATAAAGGTAACATGAGGCATCTCCTGTAAATATGCCTCACCTCTTTGGCTTTAATAACTTCTCTTGACTGTTGACCAGATGACAGACTCAGATTTTAAATTTCCTAAATTCCCTTGAAGCATTTCTAATGGACAGTCAACTAATCACCCTGCAAAGCGCAGACTTCACTAACTGGAATATACATGAAATCAGAATCAAACAGGTACCAAAGACCACATTCTTTAACCGTGCCCCAATGACTGTCTTGTTGGAATAAAAACTCTTGTGAATTATTTGATTTCAGACTTCCCTCTGGGGAGGGATTGTTGTGAAGATGCAGTAATGGAGAGCAACTCAAAATACAGGACTTCCATCACGCTTGTTTCCCATCACTGATACACAAGTCAGGAGGTGGCCTCTAATCCAGGCTGTTCCCATGGCTGGCACTTCACATTACTTTATCTCATGAAGGAGCAGTAACTATCTATACGGAAAAACAAACAGGCATAAAATCTCCTCAGCTACTCTTACTGCAATTAATTATGATGCAAATACTAATTTTCTTTTACTAATTCACCAAGAAAAACCCAGAATCTGCAAGTTATGAATGGCTTTTTTTGTGAAATTAAATTCCTTAAATTGGTATAACTCTCTATGCCACTTTTAACCTGCTCTTAAAGCAAAGCAAGAAAAAACATCCCTGCAATCAATGTCTGCAGAAATGTTCACTTGCCCCTCATGCCTGGCAATGTTTCGCTAAAAATATCATACAATTAGGAGCCCAGAAGATGTAGGAATATGCATTTGGATCTGTTACACAATTTTCATGGTATATCCAACCACCCATACATGTTATTAGCAGGTTTTTTTTCAGTGCATACTATTAACCCAGATGACTTCTTGCTGGTACCTGTTACACAAAACTACGTTTAGCAATGCAGTAGAATAATTTGCTGTCTGGTGTTCCTGTGATAAGGATAAGAGGATTTTTTTAATCATCATTATGGATGGTAATAATTCCTAGACTGATACAGAGATATTGATCCACTGATCTAAAAAAAAAAAACAACCAAACAAAAGTAAAGGAGCACCACTATCCTTATTTTAAGGAACAGGATAATGGACGAATGATGAGCGACCAACTCACCTATGGCTAATACAGCACATCAGTGGCACAGCTACAAATCAAAATTGGGTATTTCTGTCTATTTTTGCACACTCCAGTTATTACTGCATGGCTGCCTGTGTTGGCATCTGTGGTCACACAGGCATTACATAGTGCTAGGACTCACGAGGTCTGAAAGTTTCCTTAAGCCATTTACAATAAGTGATTTAAAATCTTAATCATCTGAGGCAGTTCACTTCTGCTTTTTCATGATAATGAAGCTTAGTACATGATATCACAATCATGAATTTTTGTAAAGCATACTTAGCTCTTCCGAAAAAGTGCTGGATTAAACAACCCTGCAGGCTGAATCCTTCTCTTTGAATAATGAATATAGTACAGGCAGTGGCAAGCTTCTTTAGATAGTCCTATGAACCCTGCTAAAGTTAAGGCCAGACTATGTCTGTTGAGTCTCTGGTTTCTTTATCTCTACAGCCAACAGGGTATTTTTATTTTTTAATACTCTTCACAGCTAGGAATTACTCTCTGCCAGCCAACTAATTTCGCAGGGCCTATCCCAGAGCCTTTGGAAGGCAATGTCTTTTGGTTGCTGCCTATTTCTTGTAGCTGGCCAGAATATAACAAGTTACAGATACAAACAACAACTATTTCTTCGATGCCAGAGTGAACAACATCGGGGAAAAAACATGACTTAAAGAAAAGAAATCTCAGTTTCTGTAACATACACTGCTCCATCACAGGAGGCTTGTATCATTATTTTAGTCTCATTTTACAGATGAATTTAAAACAGATGACAATAGGAATTTGGAGTGGAAATGCTGATGGTCCATTAGCAGCAGTGACAGCAAAGGGTGTGATTTTATTAAAGTTCCGTCAACTCTTGGCTAGAAAGTACAATAGAAACAACTGGTTCCATCTCTGTTCTTCTCTCTCTTTATCTTAGCATTAATATCACACTCATCACAAAGTGTTACGAAGTGTTACATTTTCCCTTGATGCTACAGGACGGGATTCTCCTTGCTACTGGAGCCAGGTGGCACACTACAGCCCTACGGGTTGACAGCAGCCCGTTACTGTAAGAGCAGTAAGGTTGCTGGGGTACGGTAAGCATGGCCTAAAAGTCAATTGAATTAAGCTTTTTAATCTTTATCAAGAAAAAAAAAATAGCAGCACAACCCAAACTTGTTCTACTGAGGAGTGTAACCTGGAGCTATTCCTTGCAACTATCTGCTGGTGCTGAAGACTGAACCCTTTAACAAAGCTTGAAAGTTGGCATAAATACCAATGAATATACTTTTCAAGCTCTTTTTGTCTGAGATACCATGAGGTGCACTTGTTATGCTGTTGGAAAGAGATACCAAACAGAGTTTATTGGACCACATTTCTATCTTGTTGCTGTGCACACTGAGAGTTCCCAAAGGCTCTGGCACGGTGAGGACAGTGTTCCTCTAAGACAGTGGCTATTTTCCATTCAACCCTCTGTGTCTGGGATAGAAGCACACCTGGACGGGTGCTGGGAAAACAAATATTCTTTGTGGCAAAAGGAATTCACGTCTTGGAAACCGTAACATGAATCAAAACTCATTTACTATTGGAACTCGTTACAAAGACTTAACTGTATAAATTTTCCCTCTTTCTTTGGTGAAGCAGTTTTCCACCCCATGCTTTTTCAGTCAAATCCCCTTTACTGCCAATCTCCCTTAGCAGTTTTCATTTTGATTGCAATATCAACAATTTTCCCAATACTTTGCCTTCTCTCATGGAGCAGTGGTTTTGTGAAGCTGATAAACATCTGCCTGAAAACCTGGTTGGCACAGCTAAACTCATTTTCAAGTGCGAACATGGGTGTGTAGAAAGCAATTCAAGTTTAACAAGGCATGATGCATCAGGGCATGACAAAATATGAGTCGTGATTGTGACCTAAATAAACTGGAGTGGAAGAGACAATACAGCTCTGCAATGACTACTGGTGTGTGACCTACCTGGACTGAGATCTTCAGCCTCCCACAGGAGAGGGCAGCACATTAACTCTATTACTCCACTGACTGGCTGACAACACTGCCCTGCCTGATATGTTGGTGACATGGCTTAAAAATCTCAGCTTCTGATTATGGCGATATTGCTAGTTAAGGCAGAAAAAACCTCCCTCACCACTCTTACCTACTCTGTTAGATTTCATAATTATCTTTTCTATGCTCGTACTATGCCCAGTGTCTACTGAATAAAAGCAAGTCCACAATAAGATTTCTATGGATTCCAGGAAAGATCCATTTCTTTGTTGGGTGATGCTGAGGAGTCAAATCTTTTTGGGGCTCAAAACATCTGCTGCCCATTTCTTGTTAATTCAGCAGACACTTAGCTCCTTTCTCATTTGTGTCTTTCACCATCCCTTCCCTGTGCTACTTACAAAGTGAAATCAGTGAAAATCAGAAATATTTGTTTTGCCTCAATGTTGGGTCTAGACAGATAATGACAGCACTCGACTCCATCAGTTAACATTCATTACTGAGCTGCAGGAACCAAGCGCAGAGATTTCCCTTAGTTTTCCCCAAGGCAAAAGCCATGATCCTGAGGCTCTCCTTGCCTGATAAGACTTCTGCATCCCAGCCCCAAATGTCTGTGGATTGCAGACCAAGCATGCATAAGCATAAGTGCATAATTTTTTGGGGGTTCCCTATTGTCAGCATGTCTTTTCAACAAGTCATTATTCAGAAGTAGCATAGTAAATGCTTTCAAACAGTGTTGTGAAATACAGGAATACCTGCAACTTCCCCTGCTGAAATTTATAAGCATTTTAAACAAGCTGGTTTGCACACAAAACAAGAAACCTCATGCATGAATTGTTGCACAAAATACAGCAGATCCTATACCCTTCCAGAAATAAGAAGATTCAAAAGTAGATCCAAAAGGAAACAAAAATATCTATACCTATATCTATATGCAAAATGGATAATATTATTTTTATGTGCCTTTTGAAAATGTAATAAAATGCATAAACTGTGCTTTCTATGTATTATTTTTTTCTATAGAAACAGAAGTGATGTTTTCACAGCACCACACTTAAAATTACTTTATTCCCCATACCGTTAGATGGCCATGGATAGTACCACAGCATCCTTTCCCACAGACAGAACGGACTATTACCATTTTCTTTTCAACTTAGCACTACCTGGCACTGACTTTTTGAGAAGGTTCGTGCTCCAAGAATAATTTCAGATCCATATACCGTGGAGTTAATGTGCAGTCTGGGTCATCAATATACATTTATTTTAATTTTCATTATGTTCTTAGAGGGTCTTTCCCCAAAAGGCACTTTTGCACTCAAAAGGGATCACCAGCTATGGAAGCCTATGCTGCACATCCTTCCCAAAGTTTAGGTCAGCTGAATGACTGTTCTCGGTGGCGCTGCTTAACACCTCTGCCCTTGGTTTTTCAATTGTGATAGGCGCACAAGATTTAAAAGCTCTTTCTACAAAATTTTGTCTAGGCAAAGCTCTCATGTTCAGGCTAACCTCTTTGTTTCTGAGTTACAGCAGACCTATGTTTTGCATATAGTTATAGAAAACACAGGAATGAAGGAGGTAGTGCTAAATGTGGGCCAGTTGCAATGACCCTGTATGCGTCCAAGCAGTCATTTACAGTTCTTTCTGCCCTCCAGCCTCCCCCCCCCTTTTTTTTTCTTCCCTTTATGCTATAAAGCAGAAAGGGGTCAGGGAAGTATCTTTGATTTGGTAAGAGCAGAAAACTGAGGGTGTTTTCTCAGGATGCAAAGGAACCTTTCCAGCTGACAAACAGGGTGATAACACAAGTTAATATGTTGGCAGCGAGACCTTTCTGACACTGGAAATAAAAGGTGATAATTTCAGTCACTGTGAAAAGTTCATGTGGATAACTTCATCACGTGGGACATATTACAGCGTAACTGCTAGCTGCAGACAGCAGCTATGCCTGCCTTGGCTGTGACATATAGCTCCCAATTAGCACTTAAGGAAAGAGATCTTACAGACTGCACACTCACCTCTGCTCAGCCCATCCGGTCCCCGAAGGATTCGGCATTCTTCTATCTGGCCGAACGGAGAAAACATCACCCTGATATCATTCTCATTACACTTCTTCGAAACCATTCCTATGAACAATTTTCTGTCTTCCACAGCTAGAAGATAAAAATAATGAATGAGCAAAGGCCATTTCATCTTTTTCCTGTGATCAATGCTTCATTACCACATCAAACCAAGCTCCAGTCATGTGAGTCTGGCTCTGTAACTGAAGACAAGTCCTAAGGCAAACACTTTATACTTACAACCTCCCTTCCCCCCTTCCTCCCTCACCCCAAAACTCTCATTTTCCTTCCTCTCTCTCCCTTTTCTAGTGGTGCTTCCTGTTTATATAATATATTAATTGGCTGCCTTAGTCATTCTGCATATGCCTCCCCATCAAGGGTTCTAAGAGAAAAGCATCCCCTGTTAGACAGACTTTTAAAGATATCTTTGCATAGATTTTAATTCAGATAAATTCCCTTACCTCCCTCACATATTAAAGAAATCATGACAGGGGTGAGGGTGAAGAAGGGATTGTGCACATAATGATATAAGCTAATGAACAATATTCCTGAGAAATGTTTTGAGAGAGCAGCTCCTGTCTGAGCTTTCAATTTCAGCCAACTTAATGGCTGGCACTCGAAAGGCAGACATGTAACAACTGCTCTAGATAAAGAATGCATTGAGTTTTCTTGCTTATTTTTGCAGACTGCCACAGCCCTCTCCCCTTCAAGAGGACACAAGGTGTATTCAGGGCATCCCTTTAACAAGGGGGCTGCATAATGCAGTCTCAGGGATAAACCCTTTGATTCATAACGATATCAAGTTTGCAAAAGACACACAAAAAAGGTGCTTTACCTGAATTATTGGCAGAATGTTTCCTGCCTGCATTGTCACCAAAATCAGCAAATGCTAGACTGCACAGCAGGACCCATGCAGTCCTGTTAATCAACCCAAAATCTACAGGACTAAACTGTGGACTCTGTCAAAAATCCAATAGGTCATCAAAACTTAATTCACCCTGGAAAGACTTAAAAATGTTAATGCACCCTCCCATCCAAATTAAACCAAAAATCTAAGTGCTTATTATACAGTATATACACCAGTGCTTTCTTCATCTCTTGAAATGGCATGTAAATCCAATTCACTGTTAATGAGCAGACTGTCAGAGTTTTCGAGGAAGCAAAGAGAGGAGAGCATTACTCCAGAGAGTCTACAGTGCACTTACTTATTTCTATTATTGTGCAAATTATTTTTGTAATGAAGTATTTTCATTTCTGGGCTTACAAAAAAAAATAATGAATCTTCCCTTGCTCCTCAACTCTCTCTCCTGTATTAGTATGAGTTTCTCAAATGGAATAAATTGCGGCTAAGGAAGAAGAAACTGCATCGATTTTCACAGGATTTTATTTGTGTTGTACTTCAACACTTTAAGTGCATTTAATATTTCCAACAATAAAACGAAGTTCATGTTTATTGATCATGAGAGGCATTTGAAGTATTTTTTTTCCTTAGAATCATTGACTTAAAAAGGTATTTGTAGCTTTTATTCAAGCAAGCACCAAGACTGTGGATTTTTCAGAATCCAAAAGAGAGACCAGGCCCTACAATCCCAACTTCTCACTCTACAAGCTTGCAGGAAAACTGGCATGAATTATACACCCAGGAGAAGAAAGTTTCCTCGGCAGAGATTCCTCAGGAGTCAACATTTTTATTCACACTTTATATTGAGGATTCACATGCAGGTTAACCCTCCAGAAAGGGTTAAAAAATGATGAATGTATTGGGTGAGCCACTTATATGCAGGTCAGAGGCTGAATATGTGGGATTACAAGAAAGACCTGCAAGTTGGGGTTTATATATATAAATATTTATGTCTTACAATGAAACTTCACACCCGATTCACAGTATGTAATTGGCCTTGATGCTGCTAACAGTTATTTTAAGGATGGTAAAACTGAAATGCCTTACTCACAGTCACAAGGAGAGTATAGGTAGTCGCTTTTACTGGTGAAAGAATACCTGTTACTTCACTGCTTACAATTCTTATACTGCCTTGAGCAATCTGTTCAAGGAAGATACCTGGCCAACCTGTCTCCTTGACAATAGCCACACACTATGGCAAGGGTGCAGGGGAAAGGGTACAAGGCAAGGGACCCAGCTGGGCTGCCAGGTGTGGTTTCTTCTTACTACAAATCGAGGTCAGGCTGGAGGAAGCCATGGTGCCAAGCATGGGTCCAAGTATTGCCTTCTGCTCTATATTACGAATCTCTTCCGCTTGTGTGTTAGCTAGTAACAGCCAGTTTAAATTTGGGTTGATTTTAGGCTTGAAATACAGCATGCTGGTCTACCGTAGAAGGTGAGTAGATCTCAACCCTCTCTTAAAAACAGCTGCTGGCCGAGTTGGACAAATGCCTGCCATATCATCTAAAAGGAGGTCCCTTGGGTCCTGTGTAGGTGCAAGGACAAAGACTAAACCCAAAGAGATTCACACAAAAATTCAAAGGAAATGAGATACAAACAGGAAGGCTTTGTTTTAATTTTCCAAAGAGTAGCAGGTGACAAACTCCCCACTGGCCTCCTTCAGTTTCACTAGCGAACCTATAAATATGCCATTTAACTAACATGATTTGCAGGTTTTCAGCTGGAGGGTGATTTTATAGTAAATTAAACATCCAGCTCCCGTGTACTGTACATCTTAAAAATGCAGATTTCACAAAGAATGCTCAGAGTACAGAAAACATATTGATATGATGACGTGCTCTGCATTCAGTGCCATTAGTCAGTGCTGATCAGTGTTTAAGCTTCAGAAAATCGTTATTCTTTTTTTGGCTAGGGGCCCAGCATAAAAAACATTTACAAGGGACAATTGTCAGGATCAAAATGACACATTTCCACTCCATCTGATAGAACATCTGATATTATTAGGCTGAGAGAGGATTTAACGATACATTCTCACATAGAGAAAGGAATGCTTTTTTCACCTCCTGAAAGAAGACTGTCTGTCTGAATTTGTTTCTGCATTTTTGGTCAGCCAGTCCTTTCTTTCTAAAATGAATTTTAACCTGCCATGCAGGCACGGTTTGAGAATCAAATAGAGAATGGATTGTAATAAGTACGGGTCAAACATAGTTAGAGGTTAGCAAAATCCCTTTTTGATCAGTTTGCTGATTCACCTGTACATGATGCATTGCTCCCATAGACTGTAAAATGAGGAGTCCAATGTTAAACATGCATGACCCAGGAAAGCACTGAGATCAGGAGAAGTGTTACCCACTGCTGACTGGAGAAAGGATGGCAGTCTAAAGCCATCTCACCTGACTTTAGTCATCTATAGGATTAGTTATCCAGCTTTAGTCACAGCTAGAATTTTATTGATTGGCTGTTGCCAATGCCAAGAGATCAGCTCCTCTAAAGAGTGACTGATCTCACCTGTCAAAGCAAGATGGGACAACTTATTGTTGGGAGTCTCTTCCCTGCTATTGACTAGATAAAGCTGTTACCTTCCAGTCAACTCCCCAAACTTGGTCATCATGATAACATATAGATGTCCTGAGCTTCAGCTGCAAGGACAGGAGGAATAAGTGAGCTCTGATGGACTGGAAAAAGCCTCTGGGAGCTGACAGTACTTTAAGCAATGAGGGCAGGCAAAGGGGAAGGCTGAAGTGAGCACCGAACACAAGGGTCAGCACCTGTGTGCACATATCTCATAAGCATTTCACTGCTGCTTGATAATTCTTTCCCACAGCAGGAGTAATTTGCAATATACCAAAATCCAGAAAATGAATTAAGTTTTTTTTGGTGAGCATTTGGTATGATTATTCCTGAGCCTTGTTCATAGGCCTGGTTGTACTTTCATAGAATCACAGAACGGTTTGAGTTGGAAGGGACGTTTAAGGTCATCTTGTTCCACCTCCCCTGCATGGGCAGGGACACCTTCCATTGGATCAGGCTGCTCAAAGCCTCATCCAAACTGGCCTTGAACATCTCCAGGGATGGGGAATCCATGACTTCACTGGGCAGACTGTTCCACTGCCTCACTTTCTGGCTGTTTTTCACCATTCTTGGGGCATAAAGTAGACACAACCATCCATAAGCAGATAGTAGGATGGGGTGGCTGTCTCTTATTAATGGAGCAGAAGCAGCAAACAAGAACTGAAGTTCTAGCTACATTGAGGAATGTGTAAAACTGCACAGTACCTTAAAAAATTAATTATGAGTTTCACCTCTAATCCATCCAAACATATTACAAATGTAGGTTACTTATGCTGCCAGGGCAGTTAGTGCGACATGTCATGGTGTACCCTGCTGGATTTGGGGTGGAAATCAAATGCAGGAACCCTGTGTGACGAGGTGCAGTTATGTGTTTTAAAAAGAGATAAGCTGTTCTTGTAGCTCCATCAAGACTAGCTCTGCAGTCACTAGCATGGGTGCCTAGGTATCATGTTTGAATACAAAGTGCTACATTAGCCATCAAAGGTTATCTGGGATGAAATCTGCTTCTGCTCTGGGGCGGGGGAGTTTTTTTTCAAAACGAGCCTTCTGCTTTCTGACAGTCCTACATCCAACTTGCAGAATAACATCCTGAAGGGTCTAATTTTTCAGCTTTAGTCAATTTACTTCAATAATGAGCATTTCTTGCAGGCTGTATTAGATCACTTGTGCTAACCCAGGAGAATAAAGGAGAAGAGATTATTTTCTATATGCTACAAAAGATTCAAACTCTCTAATAATCATAGGAATTCTCCCTGAAGATTCAATGAACTTTCCCTTTCTTTCTTCTTAGCTCCAAAAATTCTGTCCTGTAAAATCACAATTATGTCCCCTTGTTACAATTTTTTTAAGGAGTCCAGTCATTTAAAGAGAAGATTTTTCACCCAGAAGTTGCTTTCTCTTTTGAGAAAATAAAGCACTATTTAATTATAAAAAGAATGATTGTTATTTTTTTCATACAGAAGGGAAGGGGGAAAAGTAGACTTTTTATTCCTATTTGTAAGTCTGTGAAAAAACCTTGCATACAATCTGTCAAAGTCACACCTGGATTCAGAGCAGCCTGCATTAATTATCAACTTTTCTATGTGTTAGTGCTAACATATGGCACTTAATTACTCCATCCAAATCAGCAAAGTTGTGCCACTTAGAATTTAAAAATTATTTGTTCAAGTTTTCCCTAATAAAATGAATAAAAATAAAATATAAGATCACTCATCTACCCTCCCCCTCTTTTTTTTTTTTTTTTTTTTAAGTAGAGAAATTTGTTATATTCCCTGAAGTGGTGATGCTTTGATCCGTGTGAGAGCATATGGTCTACAGGATATGTGCCTGAAAGTATTGACTGCGTTCAAATCCTAATCCAAGACACATTTAGATATTTGATAAACTATAACAAGTCAATGGCCACAGACAACTTAGAATCAAGGATGTGTTTATGTGTTTTGTTGGCATTAGAGTAAAGGAACCTCCTTTCTTTGAAAAAGGGAAAACATCCTTAAACGGACAAAAGCTGTGTGTGATTAACAGTCAAGATGAATCTAGCAATGGTGGATCCTTCAAAGTCTTGAAGCCATGCAGGTAATCCTTAATCAAAACTTTGTAGATAGGTTAAAATAAACACCTAGCAATATAAAGGTGGTCAGACTAGACCCAATGAATGATCAGACCAGGACACACTAAAAAATTCATCATGTGAAAATCTTTTGGGGATGTTACATTTCTCAGCAGTAGAAGTCTTTTCAGAATCCTCCCAGGCAGACAAATCAATGAGACTGAAAGGCAAGTCCTTCCCCACCAACTCTAGCTGCTAAAAGCTTGATGGAAAAAAATCAGCTTTGCTTCACCTGCATGAGCAAAGAGATGACTCAGACACATGAGCTATTGTACACAGGGGAGGAATGGAGATGATTGCATAGATCTATCAGCCACCCAGTTCTTGCATAGGTGAAAACAGGTCTTCAGGTTGCTAATAAAACCCTAATCCTGCTGAAGTTCCCAGGCACTTAGTTAACTGTGTGCAGGAGGTACCTTTTCCATACCTATCTCCTAGTTTCATGAGGCAAGTGTGTCCTTCTGTGCTAAGGGACAGGTTTCAGAAGTGATGCCTAAATCTAAAGACAGGAACAATGATGGAGAAGGAGGAGCATTTCATCCTGATACTGCTGGGCTTGGATGCTCATTCAAACCTTTTTTGCAAGGAACTCAAGATGTGGAGGGGACATCTTTAGTGATTGATAGGAATGGTTGGACTCGATGATCCTGCGGGTCTTTTCCAACCTAGTGACTCTGTGATTCTGTGATTATCACACAGTAGATACTGTTCTTTGAAAACCTCTCTAGGATGAATGAAGGGACCCATTCTTCTTCCCTGTGGAACTTGAACAGGTCTCTCAAGCCTTTACAAATGTATGCAAACTCAGAATTGTAATGAGTGTTCTCTCATACTTATCTCTTCACAAGCTATCTGGAAATTTTGACCAAGAGAATTTCTTTAATGTCTCTGAAACTTGAGAAATACCACTTTACTTATAAAATGTAGTTGGATCCTCCCACCACTCAGAAATCAAAGGGTTTCAAGCATACCTCAAAAGCTCAAACACCACGGGTCATGAAAACCAAGATGCCTTGGCACGCTTTCTTTCTTTTCCTCTTTGAACCTACCAATCTGGTTGAAGTGGTATAGTTTACAATTTGGTGTTGGCACAGATACTAAACCTCAGACGGATAGCCTGAAGCATATGGGAAACACATGCCAAGCAGGACTTTGCATCCCTCAAACTACTGTTATTTCTTGTTTGGCTCTCCAAGCAGCTTGCAAACTCCCACCTTCTCCATGGATCCCATGCCTACATCCCATAGAAGGGTAATACTTTGAGGAGATGTACCATTGTTACCATCATCATGGTATTACTTTGCCTTCTCTTTCCCCAGTTGTCAAAAAAGAAGAGATCATCATCCCACAACATGTTACCAAAAGTACCTACACCCTCCAGGAGTTCAAATTTTAAAAAAACCATTTAATTTGGCAGTTGCAACCTCTGATCTGTCAATGTATTTTCCCCAAACTACAAAGAAAGGAAGGAAAAAAAAAAAGCCAATCCCTCATGACTTAAACGCTAGGGATAGGTGCAAGAAAAGAAGAGAGTATTTCCACAGTGCAGAGAGCAGTATCATATAGATAAGCCTGGTCTAACAGCAGCTGCAAGGAGCTTATCTACCCTGTTTTCCAAGCAGGTGCTATTTACAGAGCAAGACAGAATTTGCACAATTCCCCATAGCACTTTGCCAATATGTTCAATCTTCTCTAGGAAAGAAAACTTCAGGCAATGAAAAAGTAACTCCCTGGGAGTCTGTTTGGGCTTGTTGCCTCTTATTTTTCTAATTTTCCAAGGAATGTGAGGTGAAATTTATCTTTGAAAGAAGAACCCACAGAGACTATACTTAGTTCAGAGGGTCCAGGTCAGTGTTCCTGTACCTAAGGGAGAATTTTGCCCCTTGCAAACACAATAAATATTAGTGAGTGGAGTTTGGATTCCAACAGCAAAATTCTCCTTGACTGCAATGTGCTTCCAAAGTTTGGTCCTCCTGACCATGCAGGTATCTTATGCTCTCTTCTGAGCATTCAAAGGAAGCAACAAATTAAAGCTTAAACTCAACCCAAGAGAAAGAACACCACTCTCTTACACATGGGTAATGGCTCAAATTTCCTGTGCTTCTGGTGAGTTTTGTTTTGAAAGTTGTCAGAATAGGAAATGTAGCATAATGTGAAGTTTTAATTTCTTTCCAAACTTTATAATCCTTGGAGAAGCCTGAAAATGGGATGCACTACAATTAGCAAAAAAGAAGCCTTAAAAAAGCCTTGCGGAGAGATTTAGAGCCCAATCATAATTTACATTTGCAGGTATGTAGATCTCTAAGTGCACGGCTTCTGCCCTGATTACTAATTAATGAGGTGCAAAGATGCCTGTTGGAGGAACCAGCTCTGATTATGTGGGCCTTATGGGAAAATGAAGCTCTTGCAATCTAAGAAGGCAGATGATATCTTTAACATATATTTTAGAAAATTACAGGAACAAATCAAGGGGCAAAATATACACATGTATATATTTTTAAAGAATCACACACAACCAGGCTGCGTTACCATCCGATTATCTTATTTCCTTGAATATACAAACCTGGCATGTTTAATAGATTTAGCATGCCATCTATTTTGCATGTCATATACATCCACTTAGGCAGTACCCTAGTATTCTGAATGGATATTACTGTCATTATAGCATTCATTTTACAGTTGTTGAGAGGAATAAGTATACAGAGAGCTGCAAGGTGTGTTTCCCAGTCCAGACCCAAGCATATGATTAAAATCTAAATTTGGCTCATATTCAGAACAGCATTATTCTATAAAAAGGAAGTTTAGGCAAATGATTAAAGCCCATCAGCTGCTCAAGCGGTTTATTAACATAAGAATGTTTTCTGTTTCTTTTCTAGTTTTACTTTTCACCACTTCATCTCCATTTTATCAATAGCAGATGCTCCTGCATCACCTTGCTGCTAGGAGAATACAAGGGAAAGACGTATGTAGTGAGGTAGACTGTGACATACAGCAGGCAAAAGGAAGATTTGTTTTTCAGAGTATTTGCTTTTTTCAAAACATTTCCTGCCTTCTTCAAAGCTGAGGATAAATGGGAGCTCCAAGCAGGTCAACATCTTCCCCAACATGTCAGGTGTAGGGAAACTACCTCATATCATTTTCAGCACACTGGGAGTAAAGCAAAAAAGTCTCACAATGTTGTGTTTGTTTGGAAAGCCACAATTCAGTAAAAATAAATAAAACACATACCATTTGACTTTTCACTATCTGCAGGTTTCATCTGAATAGGATGATGCATCTAAAAACAAAAATGAAAGAGAGTGAGGCAGATTGGATAGCCATAAAAATAAAAATCATGTTTTTAATGAAGGTCTTAAAGGATACATGATTAATATTAAACATGTTGAAATGACATAAATTCAAAATAACACTCTATTATAGGCTTCTAAGAAAAAAAATAAAATGGTAAAGGAGCATTTTATAACCAGGAAGATTAAAAAAAATAGATCACTGGGCCCAAAGGACTCATATAAAACTTTAATTTGCTGTCTCTAGTTTCAGAAGACCTCTAAAGTTACAGCCCTCATTAGTTTATGGCATGCGTAGTTTCTGTTTTACCAACTTTTTTTCCTTGAGCTCAACCACTGCCAAAACAGAGATGGAATTTTCAAGTAATTTAAGAGCTAGCAAGCATTTCCACATACTCAGAGGAGTTGAGTTTGACAAATGAACTTTGCTTGTAATTAAAAAAACATGTGCTGATTCTTTTAGGACTGAAGAGGAAGAGACTTGTGCTTCCTATAATAGCTTCCTATAACTGTTTAGTGTCTCATCCGTTTCCCGCCCCCCCCCCCCTTTTAAAGAATATATTATGCATTCATTCATAAAGCTTCCATCATAACACTGAGCAATTCTGGCTTCTATAAATACTCCTAATACTTCTTTCCTTTTCAACCTCTTCCTCCATTCATGTCCCTCTTCCTGCAAAAGAAACCAATCTCTGTGTGCAACATGCTATGCCGAACATAACTCAGCATCCTACCTTGGCCCACTTGGTATCGTGTGTCATCAGGTTTCATTGCTCTCCCAACACTGAATTGTTGATAACTCCAAGAGAATGTCTATGAATAGTGTTTTCTATTGTTTCAGGAATAGCTACATCACAACAGTTGAGCCCCTTCTTATCAGAGCATGTAGCATTATCACTGGACATTGGCTATAGTCAGGTCTGTGACCGCTTTCATAGAATTCAGGGAAATTTTGTTACAGCTTCTCAATAGCCTTCAGAACTGACCCCACATTGAGTTTCAACGTGGGAGATGTTTAAGCTTGCAAAAGAGCCCCTCTCTTATTTTCCTCACCAGGGCTTGGCAGAATTGCTGGGATTTACTGCAGTATCAGGGGCACTTTCTTTTCTCTCCTCAGCAATTCATCACCATTTCACATGAGCATGTAAAAAATCTATGCTCTTTCTGCTTTTGTCTCATTTTTCAGTGCAGCCAGGCTGAGTATTGCCTGAAAATGTCAGAGGCAATTCTCTTTTTTAATAAAAGACTATTATAACAAACTTTGGGAAACAAAAACAGCTGAAAAGGAGAGAACATCCATGTACTCATATCAAATATGCTTTCAAAGCAGCATAGAAAACCAAATCTGCATTGCTTTTGGTGGAGGCACTTAACCTCTGGGGACACAGCTGCTAGATTCTTTAGAAAACATAAAATATTGCTGTGAATGTTTCCCTGAGATTAACTCGAAGTCCAGAACAGTCCCTGGCCCTGCAAATCAATGCATTCCTTGTACAGCTTGCAAAACTCCCCACTGTGCCCTAAGGAAAAGGCAAAGGCACAAGGTGGATGTAGTCACTAGGATGCATAAATTTGCTTCAATTTTAACAATTCTGTTCTCTTTGAATCATTTTGTTTCCCAAATGGACTTTAATAGCCCAGCACTCGCCTATCACCACTCTTATTCGATCTAATTTATAGAAAAAAAAAGGAACTTCTATTGTACTCTATCTTCTTTAACTAGTGCTTAACTTTTACCCTGGCATCAACAATACATTGGGCACTGCAGGAGACTTTAAATTCATGGGAATGTGATGCAGCATGTCTACTCAGCAAGCAAGACATGGAGGAAGAAAAAAGGTGTAACTTGCTCCATGAGCCCATTGCAGGTATTGACGTCTCTGTGGAGCAACGGAGTGGTGAGAAAATAGAGAGAAGAAAATTGAATATTGTAAGCGTGGGAATATTGAAGAAAAATCCAACTCAAAGTCAGAAGTTAAGTAGACAGAGAATCTATTGCTCTATCTAGCTGCATTTATATGTCCCTAAGTGGAGGTACTTTGAATAAAGGCCATTCTAAAAACGTTAAAATCCTTTCAACCAACTTTAGACCAAATTCATGTTAAGAATTTATTTTTGCAGCCCAACAGTCACAATATAAAGATCACTGTTACCTGACAAATGAGTTACCACATCAGAAATCATATTCTTCCATCATGCATAATTACCCCAAATTCATTAAGTCAGAAATCTGTTATGCTGGGAAAGCAAGAGCCAAGATTTAACAAGACACTTCAACTAAGTTTTGACTGGATTCAAAAGTTCCTACTGAAGGCCCATGGTCCAAATTCTCTTTGCCAGCAAGCTGAAGTCAGGAGCAACACTTCTGCGCTTAACAAAATTATATCAGTGAAAAACTAATAAAAGATTCAGATCAGGCCTGGAGGGTTTAAACTGCAGAATACCCATGGTAAAATGGATGCGATATACAAACATGGCTTTAGCGAAAGGAAGGTGGAAAAATATGTTACTGACAGTTTCCTAACATGAGAGGGCTCGTGTTGAAGCTTGTTTAACCCTGACCATCACCAATTGATACGTTAACAACCTTTAACACTAGATTCAATAAAACATGCCATTTATAACCTGAAATGGGTTTTACAGAGTCACTGGTTCGCATCTCATTATTAAACTCATTGCTGACCTCTAGAGACAACTGCCGTGACAATACATATTATAAGCTCTCTACCCATAAAATATTTAAAAGTAAGTGTAAAAAAGAAAAGAAAAGAATGAATCTCTAAGAAGTGTGCAGTGAATAAGAAAATTAAAGGGGCAGAGACAAAGGCTAAATAGGTACTATCCTTTCACTCTACGATAAGCAGAAATAAGAGAAAATAATCTGTGCGTTTTATATCTTGCTTGTATAACTGCAGGCTATAAAATAATAAAATAGCTGCGCTTTCTGAGGCCCTCCAAAAGATTACAGATGATATAAACCTGTTTCAAATTAGATGCCACCCACTAGAATCATGTCATCTACTGAAATGAAAGATTTCATGTCTTATCAGAAAGCTGTTATTGTAGCTATACATCACAAAGCCATACACTTATGGATCTCAAGGTAAGTGATTTCTCAGTATGTCATGTTGTCACATAGAAAAACAAGAAACATTTTCTTCTATGCTTGAAGAAAGCTTTGCTTGTAAAAATACAGTATTTATGAGTGCACAGTTGCAATTAATGAATAGGCAAAGAGTGAGAAAAGTAACTGCAGTAAATAATTTATAGACGTTAACATCATCCTGTGCCCATACGCGATTGTAAAAGAGAACAACGCAGTTCTCAGGCAAGTTCTTTCTGAGTGTGGGTAGCTTTTCACAGCAAGCACCGTGCATGGAGATGTCAAAATCATACTGCAGAACGGGCTTTAAGAAATAACCTCTCTTCAGCAATATTTTAGAGAGCTCGATGGGATGCAGTTGTGCAGTGAGCAATGGCATGACCTACCCATCTTATGCATGCTCTCTATCCATAGGTCTCAAAACACACCATTGTCACTCTCTTAAAACAGAGAGCAGACAAATGGCTGTTGCCCAAGGTTGCGTGGTACCTTACAGCAGCACTGACAGCAAAGCAGGGGCTCCATTTGCTGCCTGTGCGGTCACGGAGGCCACACAAAACCCCAGGCCAAGCACATCACTGCTTCTCCTTGGGTGCATCCCAAGCAGGGGTGCTGATGTGGTCTACAGGAATGAAAAAGGGAAAGAAACAGTTGTGAAACATATACTCTTGAAAATCTCCCTGAAATAAATGGGAATCTGGCTGCTGGCTACGGTGAGGGCAGCAGCAGGACCAAGCCATGGCCTAGAATTACAATTGATTAGTCACATCTTTTTTTCCCTCTCCTTTTGCTGAGTACATCCCACCGTACGTAAATACAACTTCATTAGAGAAAAAAACAGAGCCAAACAACCCAAAAACCTCTCAAAAGCATGAATCCTCTCCAGCTTTGGAGCCTCAAAATCATCTTTTCAACAATAATATCGCTATCTATTTACATTCTTGTCAAAGCCATGTGACATCTGCATGGGAGAAAACAAGATGGCTAAGAGTCTATTTCTGGCAGAAATATTGCAAGGAAATTAGATTAACCTGGGTGGAATTCTATCTGGGAATTTGGAGTCTGTCGTGGTGATTAAGTCATCATTTCTGTCAGATTACTCTAATCGGCTGTCAAATACGATTCCACAACCCCATCTGTAACTTGGCATCCTCGTTATTCAGTCAATGTTACCTTCTGTATACAAAACAAATACCAAACAAGGAGGTGTGTGCAGCGTAGCATTTAGCAGAGTCATTAGCTGTGATTATTATTGTGTGCTTGCACATTGCATGACAAGATCAGCTTATGGCCTGTTTTATTTAGTCAAGGGATGCTTCAGATCAGGTGTAATCTTAAGCCTGGAGTGCTAAGGGTGAATGGGGAAGAACTGTCTCCAGGCATGGCCAAGCATGGGATTGGCATGCTTTGAGTCACCACTGAGATTGCTTAAATCTCATTTCAGAGTTGTCAGTGTATTTGGAGGAAAGGCTTTTAGGCACCTGCTTTCCCTCTATTTTCTAAAGAGAAACGGGCACTCATATATTCTAGGTAGGCTAAAGACTTCCCGTGAGCAGTAAGGTCTGTGAATGAAAGAAAGCTTGTAGGCTGAAGCAGTGACACTCTAAATGATCTATATTGGCTGGTTTAATAAGATGTATTTTGTTATATATGTGAGTAAGTTAGTTTTACAGAGGACTTTGGTGATTAAAAAGCAGAAAACACATTTCCATGAACATGAAGGAGCTGTAGGCTCAGTTTGGTGCAGCTGTGTTGAATCTGTGAAATTCGGGTGCCCTCAACACCTCCAAAACTTGGCCACGTAGTTAGACTATAAAATATCATTATTTTATAGTCCGTTGCAAAACCACCTTCATACAAGATTAATACATAAACTAAGAACTTCTATTCTCCATTCCTGGCATTAAGGACTGCATGTACCTCACTACTGTCATTTCTCGTGCCTTGAGGAAAGAAAACTATTCATCAAGAAAGGACCCTGAATGCATATAAATCTGCCCATGACTTCACCCAGCTCAGTACGTCAATCAAAGACCATCTCCTAAAAGTCCTCTGAAGTTAAGCACATTGTGACTTTACACGATGGGAATTTAGGGCTGTGTGTGTATGGAGGACATTAGCCATGACTCCTCACACCTTACCGTTCCTCTCATCATCGTTCTACAACCCTTTAAAGCCATCAGCAGATTTCTAGAGCTTTCAGCCCTCTTTGGACCCGTCCCCTTCCTCTCTTCCCCGTCATCTCCTGTGGCTGTAAGTCTCTAGCCATGTCCTAGCTCAGTTTGTCCCTTACCAGTCATCCTCACGGACTGCATTGTGGGGAAGCAAAACACAGAATTGAGTTAAACCTTCCCCAGGATAAATTTGAAGAACTTGGGTTATTCAGGTAATATCCAAACCAAACAAACTGCAATAGGATCAAATGATGACAGCTTGTACGTATCTTGTAATTTCTAGCACTTTAGGGTTTGCTTCTTGCTACTGTCAGTCACTGCTGAAGACAAAGGGGACTTCCTTCATATTTTGTACATCTCAGAATTGTAAAATGGCAGGAAAGAATGTGGGAGAGAGAAGAAAAGTTGTCAGACCTTAATAAAACCCTTTATTCTTATTAGGAGAAGGATTATAAATCCACAGACTTTTTGGAACCAACAGGAAAACCAAAGAGGAAGAAAGGGCATGGGGGAAGAAAAGCACCTAAAGAGGCGCCAACATAAAAAATTTATGTTCTTTACTTAACTCTGGACCGGGTATGAATTTGAAGTTTCCTTCAGGCTCCTGATCCAATTAGTGAATGCACCTTAATTAGACCAATGATCCAACAAAATGAATCATAGAATCATAGAACTGCTAAATTAGAAAAGACCTTTGAGATCGAGTCCAACCGTACCTGCCCACTACTAAATCATATCCCTAAGCACTTCATCTACTCGTCTTTTAAATACCTCCAGGGATGGGGACTCAATTACTTCCCTGGGCAGCCTGTCCCAGGGCCTGATAAACCTTTCAACAAAGAAATTTTTCCTAATACCTACTCTGAACATCCTCTGGTGCAACTTGAGGCCATTCCTTCTCATCCTATCACCTGTCACTTGTGAGAAGAGACTAGCACCCACCTCGCTACAATCTCCTTTCAGGCAGTTGTAGAGAGCAATAAGGTCTCCCCTCAGCCTTCTCTTCTCTAGATTAAACAGTCCCAGTTCCCTCAGCTGCTCCTTGTAAGACCTGCTCTCTAGCCCCTTCACCAGCCTCGTTGCTCTTCTCTGGACACTTTCCAGGATCTCAATGTCTTTCTTGTAGTGAGGGGCTCAAAACTGAACCCAGGATTCAAGATGCAGCCTCACCAATACTGACTATAGGGGTACAATCACTTCCCTGATCCTGCTGGCCACATTGTTGCTGGTACAAGCCAAGATGCTATTGGCCTTCTTGGCCACCTGGGCACACTGCTGGCTCATGTTCAGCCACTGTCAACTGATACCCCCAGGTCCTTCTCCACCAGGCAGCTTTTGAGCCACTCTTCCCCAAGCCTGTAGCACAGCACGGAGTTGTTGTGTCCCAAGTGCAGGACTGGGCACTTGGCCTTGTTGAACCTCATCCTGTTGGTCTCAGCCCATCAATCCAGCCTGATCAGATCCCTCCTTAGAGCCTCCCTACCCTCATGCAGATCAACACTTCCTCCCAGTTTAGTGTCATCCGCGAACTTACTAAGGGTTCATTCAATCATTCAGATCATCAATAAAGATATTGAACAGAACTGGACCCAGTGCTGAGTCCTGGGGAACACCACTTGTGATCAGCCTCCAGCTGGACTTAACTCCATTTATCACAACTCTTTGGGCCCAGCCATCCAGCCAGTTTTTAACCCAGCAGAGGGCATGTCTGTCCAGGTCAATGGCAGGCAGTTTCTCAAGCAGAATACCATGAGAAACAGTGTCAAAGGCTTTCTTAATGCCTAGGTACACTACATCCACAGCCTTTCCCTCATCCTCTCCCTCAAGTGGGTAATTTTGTCACAGAAGGAGATCAGGTTAGTTGGGCAGAACCTTCCTTTCTTGAACCCATGCTGACTGGGACTGATCACCCAGTTATCTAATGTGTGCTATGTGATAGCACTCAAGATGACCTGCTCCATGACCTTCCCTGGCACTGAGGTCAGACTGACAGGCCTGGATTTCCCTGGATACAAAGAAGAACCCAAACCTCTACCTGCCTGTTTCATGAACAGCTTCACTGAGTCTGGAAGTCAGGAAGGAAAGTACTGACCTACAAAAAAACTGAGGAAAGAAGAGAAAATGGTGCATGAGCACCAGAAAATTAAGTGATTTTCACTGTCTTCAAAGATCGTTGTTGTTCTGAATTTTCATGCGCAAGTAGCTCTACACACATCCCAGCCACTTGTTTCAGGTCTTAGCTCCCAAGTTTTTCAGAAGGATCCTTTTGGAGGAGCTCTTGAACACATTTCTCACATCACTTCAATGCCAACTGGTTTTGCTTTTTTAAACCCTTCTGACTCACAAGTGATAAAAGTTTCCCAGAAGTAAAAGAGGTATATTTTCCTATCAAAGAGAACTGTTTAGAACAACTTCTCTGAGGTCAAACTAACTTGAATTACACCATCAATATCTGGCTACAGCTTCAGGGAACTTCTCCAGGAACTGAGGACAGTCTCTGAGGCCAAATAAATACTAGTGAATAAAAGACGCAAGGGACTGCTCTTTGGCTCTTAAGAGAAGTGGCATGGCACAGCTTGCATTTCCACAGCTGCACTTCTTCCTCTCAAAACAGGACGCCCTTGTCCATACTGCCTAGTGGGAACACTGTCTAGCTCATGTTTTTCCCCTAAATATGCCCAGACACCGGTCCAAAATGTACCAGCCAGCACTGAGTTCAGTGCCACAGTCCTTCTCGCTTTACCAGCACAGGCAGAATTTTGCATTCCCAGTATCAATTTAAATCATTTAGCTTAGTTTATTCATGGGTAAAAGGAGGACAAATGTGCATCCATCACACAGACTCTCACAAATAAATGCAAAGCAGTAGCTCTAACTGCCTGAGCAATGGCACAGCCAGAAGATTGCTGCCATACTTTCATAAATCCCAATTCAAGGGATTTAAACTGTGTTAGGTGTTCATACAGGTTTAGTAGCAAAGAATGTGGTCTGTTGCTTGGCATCCAGACATACATATCTAAATATATCTATATCTATATCTAGATATATCTGCATATTTTGGAGAGAGAGAGAGAGAAGGAGGGAGGGAAGAAGGAAGGGAGAGAAGCAGGAGAAAATGAATATTGCTGGTGGGTGCCAAATATAGTTCATGCAGTAATGCATAACATCATTATTTTCTATTTAGAGCAGAGAAACAAGAATATAGCTTGCTTAAAACAAGTTGTTTCTTTTACCGTGGAACACTAAAAACTGCTGAAATTCAAAGACTTTTGGAAGCTTTCCAACTCAGTCATTTCCAATCCACTACAGTCTGTGTTTTAAATTCAAGTTAAACTGAACATTAGCTCAAGTGACTAAAAACAATGCTGCACTTTAAAATAATAATAACAATAATAATAATATTCTAGTGATCACTTCTGCAGTTAGCCCTGCATCCTGCTGTTCCTCCCATACATTTACTAATTAGGCTATAACACGATGTCCTTTAAAAGTTGTACTCTTATACAGGAATAAAAACGTTGGCTGTCTTAGAAGTGACAACTTCACTTCCTAAAGTACAAATAATCACAGTTGCTCTGTTAGCAGTTCTACTCCATTTATTTTATTCCTTCATTTCAAACTGCCCACACAAATGGCAACAACTCCAGGACACAAGCAAGCCAAATGCATGTGAGATAAGGAAGGGGTGGTAAGACCAAAATTTCTCTCTTCAAAATCACATGGAAGCCAAAGTGATTAAGTATCTTTTCTTCAAACAAATGAGCCTTTACAGAACCTATTCAATCCTAAAAATAGACATTAAGTGGGATTCTATATCTTGTTGGGTATAGTGCCTTGGGGATATTTTGTATCATCCATGCTTAAAAAGCAAACCCATTAGACATCTGAGCAAAACACCAGATATTATTTTAACAACAAGAGTTATCCATCTCATCTGCAGTGGCAATAACTTTTGTTGACATTTTGCCAATTGAAGTTTGCATGCCAATGCTTTTTTATCCCCCCTTTGCATTAAAACAATAAGGCACAGAAAGATAACAAAAGTCTCTCTGTGACATTAATTGACTGCTTCAAAACCCGTTCAAGGTAACAGTAAGGAGCAAAAATTACTGTCCATGTTTCTGAGCAGAAAACGAAGCACAGTGAAACAGTAGTTTGCCCAGTGTCACACAGGGAGGCACTGCATGGCCCAGAATGACTATCCGAAGAGAGGCAGCTGAGCTATCTGCACCACAGCAGAGCCTGACCTCCTCTCACTCTAATTGATTTCTCCTAACATCACTGCGAGGTCCTTACTGTTGCTATCTCCTTTTAGCAGAGAGTAAGTTGATGTGGGGAAAGGCACAGAGGCTATATGTGATTCATCTGGCATTATTCCACAACCAAGGCCAAGTATCTCAAGTTGAAATGTTGTAATATTACCACCAGGTATAGGTAAAGTACTAGTGAGTGGTGGTACACCACACACATTTATTTTTTTTTTACAGTACTACTCCCTAGATGCCCTCCTCAAGAGGTAACATAAGAACCTGAAGCAGTGATCCAGGATAGCTGGAGGAACCAAATACCAGACAAGCTGTCATGGATTTGGGATCTCAGCTAATAAGTACACAGCCTTGCACTGCATCGAGTGGATTTGCCCAGCATGACTTAAAATGCCAGGACTGAATTCCCACCATGACACAAACCTTAAAGTCAATGTCTCACTGGACGTGACTCAAGTGTTCTGAAGCTGTACTTTCTTCCATCTCCCTAGTCGGGCGTTGGCTTCCAGAAGTCAACAGGAGGTTGAAACTTAAAATGGAGAATTTTCAATTCTAACAGCACTACCCCTCTGAACCCCTCTGATTCCTATCTCCCCATTCACATTTGGAAAGCAGAACAAGAACAAAACCAAAACATGCCTATTATCTTCTACAAAAAGACTTTCCATCTCCCATGGGAATGAAACAGAGGTCCATTAACCGTCCCAGAAGGGGCAGCCAGCACAACAGATGCTTGTGCTTACTTGAGTGGTCTGTAGAGACATAGTTCACATTTCATCTCTGAGCAACAGTTAAATCCCCTATTTAGGGGGCACTAACTCCTGATGCAATGCTCAGGGAAGTTTGCCCTTCTCATTTATGTCTTTATGTCATTATAACTGAGACGATACTACAGCGGACTTACAACTTTCTACATTTTGATCTAAAAACCCCCTGTTCTGCTGCCAAATGCTCAGTGTGCAGGCAACGTTTTAGGGTGCTAATGTTTGAGCCCGGTCGACATGAACTTCCCTTTCCACATTTATCCACATGAACATTTAAGGTGGCCTTTTGAAATTTATTAAGAAAACAAAGCAATCCTTAAACCCTTTCCCCTTCTCTCCCCAAACACAACGCCACTGATGACCATGAATAAATTTAGTATAAATGAAAGGTTTTTAAAAACATGTAATGGCTTTTGTAATGCAAAACACAGCCTTGGCTGTGACTAAGGACACAGCAACCAGGATATTAAATGCCTGTTTTGCAGAAGTTTTATTTTAGGATTTATGCTGTTCTGTGCTTGCATGTGCTGTCTCCTCTGTGAACTGTGCTCTGGGAAAGCACCATGTGATTATGCTCAGCAATGTCCTCTACCTTTGCCAAGCTGAAATCCAGGAAATAACCCTTTAAAGGGAATGACCAGCGAAAGCAATGTTTCAGAAAGGCAAGAAAGCATAGTCAGTGGCTCTGTTTCTTTCACAATGTTATCTAATCTATACTTATAATCGTCATTTTTTGGCTTTCATTCAATAAGAGAGAAACTAGCCTCAACCACTCTCTCAGTTTCACATCACAGATTTTTCTGCTCATTTACGAAGAGGATCTTCTGTCTGACTCTCTCTGCACCATGCAAGGTCACCTTGATCCAACAACGCACTTGGTCTCCTCTTCTGACAGAAACTAGAGTCTATTATTTGGTACAAAACTCAGATTCTAGGCTATGGGATTTCAGCTTTTTTATTTTTTTTTATGTAAAGGTTTTTTTTGTAAATTTCTTATTGGAAAGCTTTCGTATTTGCATTACAATGGACCAGCAAGAACATCTTATAGCTAAAGAGTGTGATTGAGGTAAGTTTAAAATAAGCCCCAAAGGCATCCAAATTATAACTTCTATTGAAACTCTACCCTTTAAATTAGTGCAAAGGGTACAATTTATAGAAAGAGTTGGCACCAATGATGTGAGGCTGCTGCCATTTTCACTTTGCAAAGATGCAGAGTGGTTTTGAGAAAAGAATACATGTCTTGATTCACAATTCCCACCTCTCCAGCAGTCAGTCAGTCATATTTCTCCCTGTTACAAACACAGACTAATCCAGATTTCTTCAAAGGTCAGATATGACCCCCAAATCACTTGTCAACATGGATGTTTTCTTAAATATTGCAGAGAAAAGCCAAAGCATTCAGGTAGAAAGGAAGTTTTGAATGAAGATGTCAAAAATCCTACTCTCCTGACTGAGATCAGCTGGGGTATATCATACAGTTTTATTGTTTAACCAGTGGAGCCATAATATTTTATGCCAAATGAGGATATGGCTCATAAATTCTATTTAAGCTCTCCATGAGCTGAAGTTACAGGAATTTTCCACGACTATCCAGTATCAGCATCCAAATAAAAGCTCTGAGTGTTATGCCAATACTCTGCAGTGGTGAAATAATCTGGCTGTGGAGAGAGAATGAAAAAAAGATAGCTCGATATTTGATTCTTCTATGAAAACAGAATGTTATTGCAGTCACCAGCCACAAGCACACACAAACACACTGTCCACACAAAACTCCAAACATCTAGTTGTATATTCCTACAATTACAAGCATCAGTAAGAATCATATTAAGTAACCATGTAAATTTTAACACTCTTTGTATGAACTTATTCTCTTTAATTTTATAGCATTTCTAGCTAACATACTTTGCCACTGGTTTCTTTGGGATGAATAAAGTATTTTTTATTCATACTAAACATGCAGTAATTTTTATAATGTTAATTTTAAGGAATCCTAATGTATTTAAATATTTTCCCCAATAGATACTTGGGAAGTTAAACAACAACAACAACAAAAAAATGGGAAACACCAGTAGAAACATATATTTTTGAAGAATGCATCATATCCATCTGGCTGTTGTATTTGGACTGGGCTGTGATCAAGCTTTCGTTAGTAAAAGCGACAGTATCAGGAACAGCAAGGCCAAAATCAACATGCCTCCACCCATCTGCAGAGCTCTGAACTAGCATTTGACCCTGAATACGAACCTTAATACATTTTTCCAAAGACTGGATCCTTTGATTCTTTTGAAAAAAAGCACCAATATGCTTCATCTAGTGACTATAAATGCCAATATGAGAAAGTTGTCTCCTCTTAGCTATTCTTTATATTGCTATTCTACCCAATTAGAAGTTTTCTCTGCAATGTGTCCCATGAGTAACATCTTCATGTGTGACTTGCCTAAAGGTCAAAGAAATCTCTTTGCAGACATGGCTTCAGGTGGAACAGCTGGAGGCCATGGAGAGCTATAAAGAAAGTCCTCTGATAAAACCAGCTGAGCTCAAAGCTCTTACATCATTCACCCTACCTGCTCCAAAGGCAGCATTTAGAGCTATTGGGAAGTCTTGAACTCCTGTTTTCTTGGCGTATGCTATTTTTTCTGAGCAGGGCTAATGCAGCCTGAGGGCTGTTGCAGCTTCGGTGAAGCTAGCAGAGGGCAATGAAAGCACAGGGGAAGACGGCATGGGTGCAGAAAAGAAATTTTCACCAAGTCACACCCTCTATTTTTGGCTCTCTTGTCAACAGGGAGGAAGACAAGTGCCAGACATGAGAGCTGTTAGCTATCAGGCTGCTTTTAAATTGGGATAAATCCTTGTCATTCTTTGCAAAATGAATAGGGTCACAAGAGGCGAGGGACACGCCTGCCTGAGCAAACCTCAGAGCCCTCCAGATATGTAGCATTTAAGCTGACTGTAGCTCTTACTTACCAACATCTTTCTTTTTGGTTAGTCATATATTGTTCTACCAGTAGGAGGATTCTATACTTATGCAAGCGTATCAATTTCTTTCTCTTCTTAGGAATTGCAGAAGTAAGAGATGAAAAACTCCAATAAGTAATCTTGAATGACTTAGTGCCAACACAGGATTACTGCCTATCATATATTTTCTAATTCTTTCCTATACCAAATGGCCCTAAGGATTGTGATTTAACTTTATTTCTTTTAGAAGATCATTGTAATTGGACAGATACTGTTTTTTTTTTTTTTTTTTCCTGATATGCAATCTAAGTTTCAGTTTACCTCTTATGATGGTAAATCCTGAGTTCTGTGTACAGTCAAAAATAATTCCAAATAAATCCATTTGTCACTTGAATTTGGGTAGTACTTGGCCCTGGAGGAAATACATGCACCATCTACATCCATGCTGCTGTGGATGCTTGGCAAGGCACTCCTGCAACAGCATTTATCCTCTCTGTATTCCTCACAATATTTGAAATGAACATACTGTATAATAACACAGCACATTTTCCTCTAAGGTATCGCTATCAATTGGCCACAAAATAATATTAGATGCTGTCTGGCAGATACTTGCTCAAGTGATGGTCTAGAACACAAACTCCATTCAATCATTTGAGCCATTCACAGTTGACTGGAAATACAAAGGTATCATGTACTTCGCATCTCTGCAGGAGGCTGTAATCCCATTGAGAGATCCTGGCAGCAGTAAGGAACACTAGAATGTTTTGTTTATTTTCACAATGGAATTACAAGCTTCACTTATGTTGGTACCTGGTCTTCAGTTCTTAGTTTAAAACTAATCTTATCCTCTGATTAGCACCTTATTTTCTGCAATCTTATTTTCTCCAACACAGAATCCTATGTTCTCTATCTTGAAATCAATGATAAGGCTCTAGTCGTACTTTCTTAAAGATCGTTACAGGCTTCCAATTATTTCTTTCAAACATAAATTACATTTTTTTCTTTCCTTCTTTTTTGTTCCCTGTGTTTCTCCTTCAGAAGAGAATATTTCCACTCACTGCAGTTTGTAATGGTTGCAAGTGGGACTGGGTGAGCATTTCTAGCATGAATGACAGAAGTAATGTATTCATGAGATTCCCTGATACATTGCAAATTCAATTTACAAAGAAGCAAAGTTGCTTATTCTAACCCTTGCATATGTATCCCCCCACTCCTGCGATGGGAGACAGCCCATCTCTGACTTACAATAGGGCAAGAGCTGGGATTGACTGCAGACTGCTTTAATGCCACTCTTAATGACAACTTGTGAAGATTAAGAAGTTGTCAGAATCAGATATCAGCAAAAGCTCCAGTTTTCTTTGTGAAGTCAGTCTGAATTAATTAATGGGTAGCTTTCCTTTGATATCACTTTGATATTTGGCTGCAGCTGGATAAAAATCAACCACAAAGGAAGCTACATTTTGTTTACCACTGCTTAAGACGCTATTTAGTTCATTTTCTTTTTCTTTTGCAGTCTTTGCTTTTTTAACTTCCCTAGCACAAGACAGACTTTCGTTAATGAATGGAGTTATGGTGGCATGTTTTTCAGCGGCTGCTTCTCTTCACTTCTGGAGATGCTCAGGCTACATTCTGGGAGCAAAGCCATTACTGATTTCAACAATGCTGCAAGTGAAAAGACAGACCATTCAAGAAGTAAGACAAACATTGGCCTTCCCCACTCCAGTACTGCTTTTCCCGAAAAGGGTATTTAACACACTGATGATGTTTCCTCTCTGTTTTAGAGGATACTGATCACTTGCTCAATGCAGTGACAACCTGAAATATAGGCTCTGCAAGTAGGACTCTTCCTTAACTTCTCAGGGCAGATATCTGCAGCCCATTTTAGTGTCTTTAAAGGTTTTGTACGTCTACCATGACAATGAGATGAACACATCTGTACCCCAAAGAGGTGCCTGCACCCAAATGATTCCGTGAGTATTTCTACCAGCCCTAGTGACCCTGCTGGTAAGAGGGGAAAAGCAGACAAAGAATGTTCTTCTGACTAAACTGATGAAGATGACACTTTCTACTGGAGAATGAGCAAAAAATCAATTCTCTCTCTGGGTCTGAAAAGAGTATTTTTAATTAGGCAGAATATAATTGCCCAAAATGTGTTATCAGAGCGGGAAGCTCAGTCAAGTTACCCAGTTTCACCTGTTTCCAGGACATACTACAGGGTTTCTAATTACCAGAGAGAAGACAGAACTTATGTTTTCTGTTGTCACGTATGTTGTTATGTAAAACAGCACAGTGCATGTATACAGCATGGTTCATTACTTGACTGAGATGGGAGAAAGCTAGCTAGGGACGCCTCAGCTTCACACATCATCATGGGAGTACAAATACTAAATGAAACAACATCGCATCCCTTTGACAGCAATGCACAGAGCCACAGACCACACAACAGAGGTCTTTGAAAGAAGCAGCACAGTTCACAGGGTTGGACACAATGGCAGAAGGACATTGAACAAACAGTCTGCCTGTTATAAACATGCCATGAAGCCCAGGCTCTTTAGTCCTATTATAACTTAGATCCACGGGTGCCAAACTCAGCTATTGAAGCAGGTAAATGGCATCCAAGGGCACCTCTAACAATGTTACTTTCTGATGCCTACAACATTGTTTATGGTTTGCTTTTCTAATTTCACTATTATAGGAGTAGTCAGACAGCTAGGAAGGCTCCCTGAACTAGTTTTTCATTACAAAGACAATTTTAATAGCTTGTGTCATGGTGCTAATGAGGCTGACTGAAGCACCTGTACTTTCTGTTCCGGATAACAGAAAACAGCTAACACCAGCAGGAGGATAAATAGCTGTTTAAAAGAGTGCCTGGGCTATTATCCTTAGCTAAGCATCCCACCTAAATCTTGGTGAGCTCTGCAATCCCCTAGAGTACTCCAGTGATGGCCTCTGAGTTTTGTCAGACTTTTCTGTTCTGAAGTGCACAGCAGAAGGTTCTACAGCCCATAATTTTTGGGTACCCAGCTTGAAAGTGATACCCTGTGAATAGATTTTCCAGCCTTGCTGAAACAGATCTAAGTCGGCCCTTAAATTCTGGAGGCATTTGACCTAAACTGTCCAGAGTTACGGAAATCAGAGATAAAGCCCAGTGCAATGTGCCAGAACAGTTTGGCCTTTTGGTGATGGGCTTCTCACTAGGGAATTTTTCTGAGGTTAAGTGAGTATTTTGCATTACTTAGTTTTGATCTCAATATTATTATACTGCAAAACTGCACAGAAAGCCCCAAAACAAAACTAAAATTCCTGAATTACTCCAAAAGAACTATCTAAAAAAGCCTGCATTTACAGATGGGTTAATGTGCTTTTGCTTGTCCACAGCTCTGCTGCACCAGAGAAGAGCAACAGTCTGATACGAGCATCCAAGTTCTGAAACAGCTTACTGATACCCATGCCCTGTGCAGCTCTGTACCCTCCTGACAAACCCCAGAGGTTATCCTATGGTATCACCCCCCCTGAGTAAGGCAGATCAACGTCTAACCCCCTCTCCCAGCACTTCAGGTCAATGGATCTTCCTGCACTTCCCTGTTCCTGGAAAGTATCTTCCAAAGGTTTCAAGCTTTTCACAATGATAAAAGTACTTACTAGAACATGGACTCATAACCCAATTCTTGAGTCACTACCCTCAGTACTAGCCAACCAAATGCTTTTCCTTGCTTTCTCCCAAGAAAGAGAACTCTCTATGAGAGTTCAATATTTTCATAAACAGTGGAAAAGCTTTGACAGGAGAAATGGTGACCTCCAATCTCAACTAAATCCAGTGATGAAGGCTCTGTTGGGTCAATTCAAGTCAAATCCTTAGAACAAATAAGTCAGAGTGGATATGAATGGCATTGTCCCGCATGCCAGAGAGCTATCCTAATGATCAGGCTGTATGGGAAGGTTAATCTGCCCCCCATCCTTCATTGAGAAAAGGGGACAATATAATAATGAATTAAATGGTGTGCTTGATTTCAAGAAGTTATTTTCATTTAGTCAATATTCTCCACTCCTTATGCCTGCACAACACCCATGGTTCTGCCATTAAACTACAAGTTCATCTACTTAAACAAATGTTATTGGGCTTCTAAGTTAGTTTTTACCATTTTATGCATTCAGGGCTGGTGATCTATCCTGTGTTTCACAGTAATGGTAGATGCAAACCCACCCCTCTACTAAGGTACATGTATTTAGTTCAAATATTGATTTTTCATTTAAGTGGCAAAATCAGTGCAACTTTTTTCTTAAGGAGCAGAGGTTCAAGCAGTCTGTGTAATAAGAAATCACTTCTGAGCTGGACAAAATGTATCATTAAGCAGTTCTATTTGCACAGTCTTTTAAAGGAAGGAATGGTCCAGATTCACTTTCTGAGCATCATTCAACATCCTATAGCTCAGTTCCTAGGAATAGGTGCTCCCTGGGAATTCTCCACTTTCCCATCTGGTTATTTTTATCATTTAAACAGTTCTTGACTTTTTGGATCCTTCATTAAGCAGCATTTGGCCATGCTATATGGGTACTGAATTAGCTTAATTTGTCATCATAAATCAATCACTCCAATCCCCTAACTAACTTAATTGCTTTTTGAATTCCCTTTCTGTTTGTCAAAATCTCTCAAAGTCACTGATATCACATGTTCAGGCTATTATTCAAGTCATATTGGATGATTAGCTTTTTATTACAGGTAATTTTTACATAATGTTCATACAGTACTGACAACTCATAAGGCCTAAAGCAGAGAAGGGACTGGGTATTAAAACGCTACTCCAGAAAGCAGCGTGCCAGGATATTAATTAGAAATGAACTCATGATGTAAAGTGAAAATCAGAGATACAGTTATTTTTTTGCTTCTTGTTGGGTAAATGGTATTTTATCAGAAAGTGAAAGCTTTCCCAAACTGTATTTCTCTATTGTTAATTCCTTTATTAAATTGATTCATACACCTAATGTCCTAATTTCATGCCAGAACTTTAATACAGAGGGTTTACTAGGAATATGTATATCCCAATTGAAGTAAGAATTGTGCAAACATTTAGTCTGTTAAAAGCACAGGAGTGCTGATACCTGAGTCCGTATGGGCTGTTAATTATTCTTAGTGATAACCTTTAGCTATGGAGATATATATATATATATAGGCACAAGATTTTACAAATGGATTCCCATTGATTCCTGGCTTCAAATACCTTCTGCATGAGATTAAAGATGCATTTGTTCATGCCTGTGTTACCCATCTGCACTTAACTCCTGCCAGAAAATCCTACCAGATTCACTCATTAGCAAGACAGAGCACATTGTGTTTTCAAAGTAATGCATGTTAAAACTAAAAAAAACCCACAAAAAATATGAGTGCCACAAAGCCGGGTAAAACAGTCCCTGCATACAGCCCTTAAAGGTTTGCCCTCTATACAAAAGCCAATCTTAACTAAGCAGCAAATTAGAGCACGCGGGGACTAAGATTATTACATCTAACTGAAGGTACAGAAGAAATTTAGTTGCGAGGAATTTATTGGATTATTTTGCTCAGGGAATAGAAGTTAAACACCTCTAACAAAGCCATGAGATTCTTAATGAAGATGAGACTAGTTAAGGCCTCAGTTCTGCATCTCATCCTGAAGAAGTACATTTCTAAGATCATTATTACCTTCAAATTGTGATTTTCTTGTTTCTCCCTTCTGTCTTTTAAAATAAAATCCAAACCAAGAAAACCTGACTGTAAGTTGAATAATACAAATCACATCCCCATGAGCTAAGATATGAGCTATGCATTTGCATGTTATATTTGAAAAGACACATCTGGAAATTCATGTTGTTCATTTAGAAGACGTAAATGATACTTGTGATGCTAGCAACAAGTAAAGAAGAGGACTGTCCCTATTTCGTTGATATGTATCATATATATCAATATGCCTGCATTTCTCAAACACTGTATATCTTCTGCTCTGCCTAGCAGCAATCCTACCATAACAAGTGATATCTAAATACATTTTGGGGAAAGATAAAAGCTCTGTCATATGACAAGGAATATTATGAGTAACACAGAGATTATACTAATCATGAGTAAAAAGAAGATGTTTGATCCTTCTTATGTTGAAAGTTTTAAAAAATTTTAAAAAAATCTTTTAAATGAATTTTATCCTCAGGAAAATGATTAAAACCAGAAAAGCCTGGAGATGTCAGCTGGTGACATGTTTTTCTTCTTTATCTTTCTTTTTTGTTGTTGTTGCTGTGAAAAAAAATCTGAGAGAATACAGCAAAGTGCATCATTAGCTTCTTATTAATTTTATAATACAAAGGCAATTCACTTAAAATAGTGGTGCTGCAACTTTAAATTACAGAACTAGCTTGGTATTTAATGAGAGATTTAGCACAGCAGGGTTTCTGTTAAATTAAGTTGTGCCTTCACATCACAGTGGGAAAACAGGTGTATATTGGTTTAGAATTATGGAAATGTTGACTAATTCCAAGGCTTGTAATCAAACAGCAAGGCACCCTGCAATATTTTCTTCCAAGATTCTGCATTAATCATTTATGTCTGGTCTTATTTTCTTCATGTCCACTAAAAGGGTGCAGCTCAAAGGAGCAGATCAAGCGTTCGTGTTTTCATGTCTCTGTTAAGGACGAGGTCTGCACGAAAAATAGATACAGAACACTGCAGGCTTTGCTCAAATACCTACCTAAATTAAACTGAACATGCAGTCTTAGAAGGGGGGGATAAGTTTCACACTACAAAACACTTTTTCAGCTTCACCAGTGCTGATCCAAAATCTGCTTGCTGATCCACACGGAACAAGTCTGCATTTCAGAAATGAAGACACAAAGCCTGGAAGTAATCTGGCCTCTACCATTTAATGAACGCAGAGGTATTCCCCTCCACGCTTCCGCAGCAGTGCGGGTTATGCTTGCGTGCAGGTAAAACACAGGCGAGTTGTTGCCACAGCATCCCTGCAGGCCCCTGCTCCTGCCATCATTCCTTACCTTGCACTAATAAATCACCTGCCTTTGCCTCACATTTTCTTTCTGGGCTATTTAAGGATGCCTCTTATCTGACCCATGGTGGTATTTCAGTAAAAGTGGTAGGCACGGATTCTTCTGTTTCCAGGAGACACCTTATTACTGAACCTCCTACATACCATAGCTTGTTTACTGGAAGCAAGCTGACACTTGATGCCCAAATGAACCTGATCCAAATTCATCCCTTGTTGTAACTCTGCCAGAAGATTGCTTTCATTTGCTCTGAAAAAGACACACGGACCTCTCCACTACCAATTCCTGCTCATTCAGTGGAAGCTGCTTAGCAGGCCAGAGCTAACAACATCGAAATTGCTAAAATTCATATAAGGAGAATCCTGCTAACGTGAAGTGTTTTCAGCATGTGTGCCACAACTTTACAGCGTGCTTAAATGAAGTTATTTTGGGAATACACAGATGCAGCATAGCAGAATGTCAGCATACAGCACATGCAAAGTATAGAATATGTTATATAATATATGCTGAATCGTTCTCAAATAGAAGTAATGAATCTGTATGTAAGTTGCTTCTCTTTATTAGAAGTGTCCCTTTAAAAAGCAGATATAACAACTTGTCCCAAAGTAAAATCTTAACACCTCTGGTGGTATCAGGAATATTTTTATAGCCCAGGCTCCAGAGTCAGGGGAATGTAATTTGCACATTTCCTTAAAAGAGAAGTTTGTATTCTCAGGACTGAAGAAACATAGCTTGTAAAGATAAGTTTCAAACAACAAAGAGCGAGAGGTTACATTAGAAAAAAATATTACATTTTTGAGGTATATTTAAAAAAAAATCAAAAAGTACTGTAGTATATTTAACTGCTGCATGCTTGTTAGCTGTATAAAACCAGAGAAGAAAATTATGCCCTGCTGAAAGAAGATGCAATGCAGAGCTGAGACAGCTTTGCCACCCTGTACTGGGAAGATTGGGGAAGGATCCTGCCCCTCCCACTCACCTGCTGGCAGAACTAAGATCTCTTAAACACAGCAGCCGGCTCATGGGGCTCTGGGAAGATCAGAGGAGCAAACAAAAGGACCCTCTCTGCTTCTGAGGGGAGAGATGTATAGATCTCATTGTAGAGCTTCAGGGTAGGGTCCCACTCCTTACCTGGACCCAAGGATGCTGGTTGGGCAGAGTGCTGCACCAGCATCTTGGGACCACCCCTGTTGGAGGGTCCATCCATCCAGTCAACACAACTGCCTGATTCAAAGCATGTTGGAGAGCAATTACACAACAAGTTTAGTTAACTGCAATGTTAGCTGAATTGGGTTCGAAAGTATTCATCTAAGGACTCAGCAGTGGGAATAGGAATCCAGATGGGGATGGGATTATCTGGCAGTGGGGATGGGAACCCACAGCTGGGGTAGTAGACCCAGAGGATACTGTGAATCTTCCCTTAGAGCCTTCCTTTCTCTCTAAGGATGCAAATCTATCCTCTGTATCGTCAAAAGCTAAGTCTGCCACTGACAGGTTTGTCAGGCTTAGTTGCAAGGTCCAGCTGATAGAAAAAATCACTTGCGTCTGAAGTGGCACAAGTGGCCAATCTCTGCAGATTTCCTACCATTGCTTCCAGCATTTTCACTTGCAAATGGCAGAGGACTCCCATTTTACCTGGGTGAATTAGGAGGACTCACGTGTAACTATCTGACATACTTCTCGACGTTGGTCATTTCCATGATAGATTAGGTGGCTTTCCTAACAGCAGTTGCATAAAGTGAGCTGGGCAGATGTGAATTTTTCAAACACAGTGTCCAATTTCCCATACAGCACATAGGAACTAAAGGAGATTTTGGCCATATAACTGTCAGGCCAACCAATGTTCTATTTCTTTATACAGCATTGTACACATTTATCTGTCTTTTTGTCTGTAACTAGACACTCCAACACTTGAATGCTTCTTCTACATCACTGGGTAATATACCTCCATCCTTTATATATTTCCATCCCCATCCCCAAAGTATTTGGCTATGTTCAGTAGAAGAAATTAAAACATTAGAACAAGAGGATTTCAGAGTTAAGTCATGCAATTACCAGTAATATAATTCTCTCTGTCTGAAATACTGGAGGATAACAAAAGCTGCAGTTTGTACAACACAACTGCAACTCTTTCACCCATCAGTGTGATGTAGCAGTGAGAACAGATTGCTAAGGAGAGGTGGCGGCAGAGAACAAGGTGACACTGTGCAAGCCATTACATGGTATCATGCTCTACAGGACCCTGATGTGCAGCCACCACACCAATGCAGTCACATTGTTTAGAAACCACGTGGATAAAGGCTGCATTTAACAAAGTTGGCTGTATTTTGTCTTTTCCTCTTCTCTCCCTTTTCAAGCAAGAAGCCCCAGTGGTGCAGTGTTTTTCTGCCATATGTTCCCACCCTCCCCCCAAATAGAAAAAAAAATAATTGAATCTACCTTGCACTTCAGTAACTGCCTCTAGTCAGCAGGAATCCGCACTGTTTCCAGCCAAGGGACTTTCTACAGAAGAGCAACTGCCTTTTGAGATGATGCCATTGCTACAGGGCTGGCACCGTTACAGGAGAGACCATCAGGTTAGCTACCCTCCCCTGAAGAGATCAAGGTCATTTGGGGCATCAAGCAGGATCTTGAGCAAAAGGGCTATTTTTCTGGTGATAAAATAATTAGGATCAAAAAGTAAATGTACTCACCCCAGGTAAAGTTTTAATATTGTGCAGTGCATTCTGTGCCTCAAGAGCAGCTTTTCTTGTATAAAATGTTACGAAACAACAACCTATAGAGAGAAATGAAAAGCTTTCAGAAATTAGTGAGTATGGTTTGTGAGAGTACAATAGAGAAGGAGAAAAAACACTAGTTGAACAACACATTATGAAAGCTGGAAATGTGAATTACCATGAGGCTGCCTGAATGAGATGAATAAAAGAAAGCTTGTGAGATTTAAAATAAAAAGTCACCCCCTGTGACTTGCATCTATAGCACACCTACATTGTTAGTGACCTGTAATCACTTAGAAATTAAGTTAACCAAAATCCAATTGGCTTTGTACAGTGTAAATAAGGTTATATTTTTTCTGAAGGCGCCTCATCATACTTTGCATTCAAGCACCATGGCAAGCTGAAGCAGCAGGAATTCATTGTTGCATCCCAGGCAGAAAATCAGGTTAAAGCAGGACCTTACATGTAGGAGCTAAGGTTTGCTCCCCATCACTTGAAACCAGATAGGACTGGAGGCAAGACACTCGTCTTGATTACAAGAAGGAAGATACGCTATGGGAGAATTTGCCACTGATGGGATAGTGTAGGTTACTGATGTTTGGCAGCACTGGGGGAGGCTGTATCTGTTTAACCTTCAGTAAAGCAGACAGTTTTAGTTGCCTTAATCCCTTGTTTATCCCTTTGGCAGCAAGGTCCAAGTTTGGTCTGTGGGACCAAACACAGGTTGTTGCCAATTTCTGCATTGCAAACATGGAAAGTAACTGTTCCTGCAGCACATGCAACCCAAGCAGCTCAACACCTGCCCCAGGGTGATGCCAAGTCTCACAGGTAGATCCTCAAGGGACAGCTATAACATGATAGGTGTGAGACAAAGAAACAAGGACCGAGATTGACTCACTGCAATCTGTAAGGTCCCACAGCAATGAAGTCTGCTCCCAGGGATGCACAAGGCATGTGTGGAGAGCTTACTGTGGGAGGACCTTGCACCCACATTACAGGTGGGATGCTCAACACAATAACACAGCTTGTGACTTCAACTTTACTTCCAGCAGGAGGGAGACCACTTTGAGAGCATCACTTGTGCACTTATGTGCATTATACAAGAATGCAGGTATAGACACAAGGAAAATTTAAACTTAAGTAGGTCCCACCCAGCACAGTAAATTAGTGATCTAGGCACACCTTTAAAGACTAATACGTTCCTTCTCTGTCCATAAGGGAAATAGGGTGAGTCTGAATGCAGTCCTTGTCCCGTGGACACAGGCAGCCCTTGCTTAGGAGCCATGTCACTTTAAGAAGAGACACCAAAATTCCAATAGAGCACCGTGGCTGCTCAGAAACCCAGCTGCCAGAGGGAAACATGGAGAAAACAAGCTGGGAAATGCTGGCTGGGAGGCAGAAGTGGCTACTAAAGCAAAAACCTACTTCATATCAAATAACGCGATGCAGATGTTACTGATAAATCAGAAAGCAATCCTGTTCTAATCACAGAGATTTGTTGCAACTCCAGAGAAATGTCAAAACCAAAGAGGAAATAGAAGAAACCCTGGGTCTTGAACCTCAGTATTCCCTTGGAGCATGACATGGATAAAATAATCTGTCCTTCAGGCAGTGAGAAAATCTGCTGCTTGCACCACTCCCTGATGTTGACCAAGGCGAAACATCACATCACATCCCACCTGGTATGCCTGCTTTTGTTCATCCTCACAGCATCCCTGTAACAGCAAAGGGGACCTTGGGGAAAGCATGCACAGGAGAACACAAACAGCACATTTTAAGTAACGGTGTGGAGTGGCCAATACCATGCCTTGGAAGGCAGGGCTGAATCCAGAACTCCCCCTCTGCTGTCTCTTCCTTGGCTCAAGCTGTGCACTGCACTGTGAACGCTCCCTCTGGCTTTGCAGCCAGGCCAGTGACGACCGCTAACTTTATAACAAGCAAAGGTAATAATGTATTCCCAGCTGGAATACAGCACGCTTATCCATAACACAGAAAAGCACTCATAGGCAATACAATACATGGGTGGCAGGTAACACAGACTTAATGCAGTTGGGAGAAACCCTTTTCATAGTGCCAAGAGGTTCCTTAAAATTTCACAACTTACAAGAGAGATGGTTTAATAATTATTTCAGTGAGCTGAACATTGTTCAGCAGGTATTATTAGAGACAGCCACAGTCTGTTAAGATTTGTGCTTCCTATAAGCATTTCCAAATCTCCTGTTTCACTAGAAAACTCTGAAAATTTGAACTGTTTTACTCCAGAATGAAAATGGGAAACAAGAATGGGTTTGTGGCATTTCATAGTGTGACTTTGAGAAAGTACTGCAATGTTTTTTCTATTCTGCTATCCGGGTTCAGTGTATCTTCTACTATTGTCTCTGTATTTAGTTTGTTAGCTTTTTAATATAAAGCTTTTTAACCAGGAAAGATGATTCAGAGGGGAAAATATCAAGCTGTAGTCATGACTTTGTAATTGCCATGTCCTTTACCATGGGTCCGAAAAGTTTCATTTTAGATTTCAGCTCTGTGGGTTTATTCTGATAAGAAGCAGTCTGAAATCTATTGGTTTATCAGCCTTGGCACTACTTGAAAGAACTTCACTTGAAAGATGAATATGCTGTGAAATACCCTTTAACTAGTCATTTTTAGGAAGTAATAGCTCAGGAGAGAAAAACGTCTCTATGAATTAGGACTGGGAGAAAACAGCAGCATAATGGGAAACATGCAGAAGTTTCAGGCAGGTCATTGGACCCTGACAAAAGTTTACAGATGGACACATCTGAAAAACCTCATGGATAAAATCTTTCTCTGTACTGATTTTGCTGTTGTATTCTTTAAAAACCACAACAAACCAGGAGGTGTTTTTCTGTGGTTTGAGGAGAGCATGGGCACCAGTGGTGGACACCCATTTCTGAAGCTATCTGCAAAAGATGTTAGGGCTGGAGTAAAGAAAAAGAAAAGAAAAAAGAAAATAGGAAAAAAAGAAAATAAGGAAAACCAGGTGAACAAAAAAGGCAAAAGTGCACATGGTCCCGAAGGAAACACCACAGCTCCGCCTATGGACTTTTCCAGAGGTGCTCACTAAGTTACACAAACCACTGCAGCTCCAACAGGATGACTTTGAAGATGCCTCCTGTGTATAATCCCTTTGGTTGAGTAACACATCCCATAGGACAAAGTACCAAACCTGGCCCTTTCTACAGAAATTTTGGATGGATAGACACCTATGTAAGAGGTCAGGGCTAGTCTGTGCTTTAGAGCTGGTAGCTGACCCCTGCTGAAAGACAACAAGGGAATGACCTTCCTTCCTCCGCTTCTGTAAGAAAGTGTAATACTACCAAAGGCAAACCAGGGGTACCTCTGGAAAAGAAAAAGTAAATTTCCTACTAAAAGAAAAAAACCCAAACCCTACAAACCAACCCTCCTCTCTCCAGCTCCCTGCACACATAATCTTGGCTTGACAGCAGCTTGAACCACAACTAAACTTTTCTGACATCTAAATAACTCAAAGCCTGACAGTGATAACCTTCTCCACTCCTATTCAGGACAACTTCAAAGGCGAATTGGCTTGTGGACATGGTTCTGCATATGCTCAACAGCCTGAAATACAGCCCCGTTTAACTCCATGTTGGCCAGCATCTTCTCGACCAAAGGATCAGGAGCTTGTGCTGGCAGTCAGTGCCTCCAAATCTCCTGCATTTTGGTAAGCTGGTTGTGCTCTACTTGGAACCGTATTTACTACAACATAAGACACTGAATTAATCATGCAGATCCCTACAGTCCCTTAAGGACATCAGCAACAACTTCATGGCTATCCTGCCAGATGCTTGAACAGACTGAACAAAACCTGCCACCCTGTGTTGCACAGCGTCTGATAGCAACAAATGGGATGATTGAGAAACAAAGGCAGAAACCAGCCATACTTCTCAAAGCACCTGATGAGAAAACGCTGCAGTGTGGACACTACAATGTTCAAATTCAACACCTAATTAATAGAGGGAAAAGATCAGCTTGTTTTCAGCTTGTTTTCCCTTTCTACCTCTTTTTTTTTCCCTTTTGTTTTTTTTTTTTGAAAGGAAATTTAGTGCCAGAAAAAGACCTCAAGGTCCCAGCCGTTGGGAGACAGTTGACACATTCAATTCTCCATGACACATTCAATTCACAAGCCCCTGCTCAGGGTGCCAAGGGCACCAATTAGCACTGGTGGTGGAGATTTTATTTATTTAATTTCCACACAAACCTGTTTAGCAAGACACGGACAGGAGCAAACAGCTTTGTGTATGGCTAGGAACAGCTTTACTTGAGTCCCTGTCAAAGATGGCATCAAGATTACGCAGGGATAATGCAGCCATGGCTTCACTAAAGCACCCATTTAGATGCTAGGGATGGGCAAAACCGAGCAAATGGTGAGGACTTTCACACCACCGTACCCATGAACTTCCACTAGCAGCAACCTTCCGAAGGACATTTGTGCACATTGTGGAATTACGACATATTGCAGAGTTTTCACCATGAAACTTCAAATTCCCTCCTATGAGCAAGAGGATTTTCTCAAAGAGCTGTAAGTGACCTCCTGCAATGAGACTTTTTGTCCTGTGTGACTTCTGCTCTAGAACCCAAATTAGCCACCTGTGGAACACTTGCCTCCATCCACCCAGGAGAGCAAACATGGCTTTGTTAGGCTGCAAGATACAGCTGTAAGACAACATTGTTAGGAGCCCCATTGTGTCATTATTTTTATCACTTTCTTCCAATTCAAGCACAGACTAATTACTCTGTGAGAGCTGTTTACATTCCTAATTTTGAACAACTAACAAAAGGAACCTCTCCTCACTCGGAGCTGTGGCTTACACAGTCCTCACTGGCATTTAACGACACTGGGATCTGTGTAAGAGGCTTAATCTCTCAGCCAGGATTTCATGCTTGAATGGATGCGGCAACGTCCATCTTGCTTCGGGTGTGAAAACAGCTCTTACAACTGCCTAAACTGAATATACGGTTCCTAGGTTCAAGTTATAGGAATGACACACGTGCATAAATATGAGAAAATAACTCTTGGATGTGGACAGGAATGTTGTTCCATGAGACGCTCTGAGGTTTTGATTTGCTTGAAGAGAAATGTGTTGCAACTCCCTAGGCATGAAAATTTAACTTTTGGGAATTAAAAGAGAAAGTATATAGGATTAAAAAAAACCCCAAACCCTTACATTCGTTGGTCTGATTTATGAGTTTCTATAGTTTTTAACTGTCAAAATTTGTCAGTTTGGATCTCTCCTGCGTTGTGCATTTTATCACCCGCTGCCAGTATCTGAACCCTAACCATAGGGTATAGAAGTACAAGAGCTTATCGGTGCGCCTGCAAAGCCTGCAACAACTTAAAAGTATGAAATTTGCTTTACCTTCTAGACTAATAAAATAAACACTTCAAAACAGCTATAATGATTATCTGATGATTGAACTCTGTATTCTTTTAGCAAGTAATGGAATCCTGGCAGACAAATTCAATTCAAAATACATTCACATTCAGGACATCAACAAAGTCATCATGTTGTGAATTGAAAATTCCTTTAAAGGCAGCGTTTGAATTCTAAGGGGCTGACAGATCAAGGGACTGAAGGCCCTGGAAGGCTAAATGAGTGAAGTCCCGCTATGTTTCTTTCTTTCTGTGAATGAAGCTCACTTTTGTGTGTGCATTTGCAAGCAGAACAGGTGCTGGCTTCATACAAGCTTGGAATCTCAATGGGGACAGTAGTTTCTTGTCAATCCAGCACAGTTCAAGCTAGTTTAAGTTCAGGAGAATTTATTTTTCTTTATCCCCTCCAAATGTTCCTTTCCTGATTTCCACATTCACTCTTTCACTACCAAAACTTAAACATTACAATGCAATTGAACAGGACTGCCCTTTTAAGGGGTCTTTTGCATTCCAGCTGTTTACTTGAATGCTAAATTACCTGCTCCATAAATCACAAACAGCTGCCTAAACAGTTTGCTTTGCAACCCAACCCACCACTACACTGTCATTTTCCAAAAGGCAATGAAGACATAAAGAATTCTTTTCCACTAAAACCCCTGAAAAGACCTATTGCTATAGGAGTTCGGGTGCATGGCTGGGCAACGAGCATTTTCACATTCATTTACTTTGGTGGAGTGAGTGTTGTCCAGCATTTCTTAGTGTAATTAGCTAACCTGCATGGAAGATGCCAGTACAGCACTAGGAGAGGTCTTTCAACTCTTAGAGAGTTGGGGTGATTCCATGAAAAATAAAACAGAGAAAAAAAAATAAACAGCCTGAATAGTAAATACAGACAATCCTGACAAAGGAAAGCAAAAAATCTTTTCAGAAGCAAAGCCCCAACTACTTCTGTAGTTCTGCTGAACAGAAAAACAAGGTGGCTATGGAAGGGATGCATTTTGATTCTTCCGTGCACCATCCTCTTGCTTGATTGTGTATGGTGTCACTTGAATACAATGGCAATGATTCACTCCCAAAGCAATCCCTGATAGAATTGCCATATACTGCAGAAATCAACCTTAATGATGGCACCTCCCAATTAGCTCAGGTTTGCTAATAGTTTGATATAATTGGCACCCTGATGGAAACCGTATTACCAAGCCTGTCACCAGCCAGGAGACCGCATCGCCACTCTAATGACAGCGCATATTGCAGCAATGCCACTTCTAATATTAATACATTAGCTGAAGGTAGGCAGGGGCTCATACAAGAGAAGGATTCACAACCGGAATGTGCCAAATTCCACTCTGTGCTCTATTTTTCCTCCTGGATATAGCATCCAGGGCGGCAATGCACCAGCCCCAGCATGCCCTGAACCGCCCCTATCGCATTAAAGCACAAATGCTCCAGGCCAGTAACAGTCCTGTAAATGGCCAGTGAAAAATGATCCCACGGAGCTCAATTTTTTCTCTCCATGCCTTGCAAGTTATCACGGCCTTTCTGTTAATTGGCCACAAGTCCTAGTTTGCTGTCAGCCTTCAGCTGCACCGGGGAGCTCTTTTGGAGGAGTTGCACTCTGTCATTCCTATACCCTTGTGAATACAAATGCTCTCTATAAATGTCCTCTGCCTACAAAATGGAAGTGAGGGTTTTTTTAAAAAATTTTTTTCTTTTTTTGACCTAGATTAAATCTGCTGCATTTTCAAGCCTTTTGGGAAAGCAACTAAGAGCTAATATGCACCAGTTTGTGTGCCACAACATTTCCCTATCCATTATTATGTAAATTTTGACTAAAGGGCAACACAGATAGAAAAGATATCAAGGGCAAAATTGCCAGAATCTGCTTTTCTTGCTCTCTGAAATGAGCCACTTACATTAAACAGTTTTAAATGGCTAATAGCTGCAAAAGTATCTGAAGAATTTCAATGTACAGTTTTTTGTATAGGACAATGACGGCTTTCAGCAATTCCTGAATTGTCCTGCTGCCTGCATAGTGACCGGGAAGCGTGTCAGGGCTTTCTGGTTTACTTTTGAAGAAAGGGGCCAACTTCCACATCTGCAGCTCGAAAAAATACTCATTTGAAGTTAGCACTAGATAAAGGCAGGCGAAAAAAAGCAGATGCAAGACTGGATTTCATATGTAGTGGCAGTGTAAATAAATACATACAAATCAGGTTTATAGCAACACAACAATTTCATGTCACTACTAACTAATCTGTCCCTAAAGAAACTGTCACTGCCTGAGCTGAGCTGTAACAGTCTGCGCTGTCTAGCAGATGAGAGATGTTCAAATATAAACTCAGAAAGTGCTGTGGAGATATTGATGAGTAGTTGGTGGCATTGAACCCGCACAACAGTACTGTGCCAACCCTCTGACCTGCAGGTTGCTGGAAACCCCACTGGCCTGGCCAGACCCTTCAGGCACCTACCCAGTGTAAATCCCTTGGGAGAATCATTGCTTTTTAAGATGGAAGACTGTCAGTCAATCAACACCACTCAGAAAATTAAAGCGGCTGCTAAGCACTTCTTGTCAAACTCATGTCTGGTCCATTCACATTTTTAGATCTTGGTGGTAGGGAATAAATGGGATCTTGTACATCATTATGTACGGCTTACAACAAAACCTGTCTGTCAGAGATTTTGCAAACAACAAAACTTCTCAAGTAAGTAGGACAGCAGGGGGAAGGGTGGCAAGATGGTTCTCCTGTCTCTAGTCCTGTGAGGAGTCTCTCATGGGAAGTCACTCTACTTCCTACCCATAAAGTATAGGAAAGGATATAAACAAAATACAGGAGGAACAAGAAATATTTTTTTTTAATTGGAAAGCATTCTAAACAATTCATTATATGCATACAATGCATCACAAAGCAATCTTGAATTTGGGGATGACATCTCAATGAAACTACAGTGCAAATAATCACTACTTCTCTTCGTTTCCCCTTTACCTTTTCTTTTTTTCCTTCTTATTCTTACACTAATTCGCCTTAATCTTTAATTCACTTTATCCTCCCCTCATACTAATCCTTGATCTTTTCTTCCTAGAAGCTTGTCATTGTTTCCTTTTTGCCTTAGCCAGGTAACAATTACTGATTTTAGTTTCCTGGTTTTGAAATGAATTAACATGTCCTCTGTGCATGTTAACTCCTAAGATTGCCTATCTGCTAAATGTGTCTTTGGATATAGTAGAGAAAGAGGGTTCATAGCACAGATGCTAAAGAAATGGAAATGAAAAATTAAAATGTCTTCCCTTATTAATGCATTCTTAGAGAAGAAAACTGGTGTGACACTTTACTGCAATTCACAAAGACACTACAAAGATCATGTTTACATAAATTAATGCAGACAGGGACAGATCTTTCCCAAACGACATTTCAAAAGCCCTACAGTCTCCAACCCCGACGTTCACCAGTATCAACTCGAACTTCCAAGTGCACACATCTCATAATCTTGGATTTCATTCTATGTTTTCTTTCACCCGACTACTTGAGAAAGATCACTAAAGACTATTTTTTCCTGATAAGACTTCCAGACCATTGCTCTGATGAAACCTCTAATTGGACTGTAACTCTTGAGAAGCAACTTAAGTTCTAGTTCAACTAGAAGGCAACTCTGTAGTAAAAAATACTCAGAATAGCATAGCTTTACCACAAAACTATCCCTTTAAAACCTTCAAACCTTTGACTTTAAGAGTCAATTGAAATTTATAAACCTGTACTTTCACTATAATAAACCGCCTGTTTTCTGCATTGGAAATTACTTTCACTGGTTAAATGCCAATGGCAGCCTAGGCTGCATCAGGCAAGGCGCTGCCAGCAGGTCAATGGAAGTGACCCGTGCACTCTGCTCAGCCCTGCTGAGACATATCTGGGGTCCTGTTTTGGGCTTCCCTGTAGAAAAAGAGACATGGTCATACTGGAAGGAGTCTAGTAAATGGCTAGGAAGATGATGAAAGCACTTGAGTATCTCTCACATGAGGAGAGTCTGAGATACCTGAGACTGTTTAAGCTAGAGATGAAAAGGCTCAGGAGGACCTTATCAAAGTGTATAAATACCTGACAGAGAGGAAGGAAAGAAGATGGAGCCATCTCAGTGGTGCCCAGTGACAGGACAAGAGGCCAAAGGCACAAATTAAAATACAGGAAATTCCATTTAGACATAAGGAAAAATATTTTTATTGTAAGAGTAATCAAACGCTGACATAGTTTGCCCAGACTCTCCATTGTAGACTCTCCATCTGTGGAGATACTCAAATCCTACCTGGACAATACCCTGAGCAAACTACTTTGAGCAGTGGTTGGATGAGATTAAACCCAGAGGTCCCTTCCAACCTCATCTAGCCTTTGATTCTGTGAAATGGCAATGAAGGAATCTGTGTGGCTTTTCCACAAAATCACTACTAACACAGCTTAACTTCCTCAGAAATATATTTCAAGCTTATTTTAACTTTAGCCAACAACATCAGTTAAATTACTTTTTTTATAGTTGCACTCATCAGTTGAGAACCAACTCTCATTCACTAGCAGATTTCACATTCAGGAGGAGGTTTTTTATAGCAAGAACACAGTAATTAATCTTTCTTTTGGAAAGAGAACCAGAGACATTAAAATCTCAGCCTGACCCACATTGCCACAGACACGCAAGACAGTAAGAATGTCGCATCACACCTTGTTTCAAAAGCTGATATTAAGATGCATTTTTTAAGTTACAGTTTATCTAGTCCTGTTTTATCTGAAATGATGAAGTTTTGTTTAAATCTCATGCATTCTTTTAGTATTACAAGACCACCTATCCACTCACAGCTCTGACAGCTCTAAAACTCTGAGCTTGTGTCTTCTAAAGACAGTATAGGAAAAGCCAGATCTAGCAGGACAAAGATACACAATAGGAAAAGGTCCAGGGAGAAGGAGTTATAAAAGAATAAACAGAGTGGAAAGATTGTTGTTGCTGACACTTACTGAAAACCCATTAAAAAAAGAACAACAAAACCCAACCCTGCCCCTTACCCAGAAACTTGGTAAGATGATGGTGCATCGGTTAGTTTCAACACTTGTCTGCATCTGGAAGACTTGGATACCCTTTTGCAAGAGAATCTAAATCTGACCTTGGATAATTCATTTCTAGGAATAGGGTGTTGAAGTTCTTCTGAAAATAACTTTCAATGCCCATCTGAATCTTTAGATGCCTAAATGCTTTTGAAAAGTCTGGCCTTTAATCTCCCTATGCCCCGCTTCTCCTTGTAAAACTGAAAGAAGAAAAAGTCCTGAGCTCAAAGGAATACTGTGAAGACACCATTAAAAAAACCCAAAAACAACAAAAAAGACATTGCAGTAATATTGATGTGAGTAACAGCAAAACAATAGTTTCAAGTGCTGCTTCCATCTAACCAACAAGAGTCTGGCACACTTCCTCCAAAAGTTTTCTTGTAGGAAATGGAAGAAATCAATACAAGACATTTGAACTGGCTTAAGGAGCACTTAAGCAGCATGGAAAGAAACTCCAGGTGAAATATTATCTCAAAGTGCCCTGAGCTTCAGAGGACAAAGATCTATTCCCCCCCCAATACCCAACGCTACCCAACCCCATATTTTACTGCCTTTGGCCAAGCCACTTAATAGGGGCTCCGTTCTCTGCTGGTCAACGAACTGACAAAGCCTCCACTCTGGGCCACAATTTGTTACAAAATATATACTATTTTCAAGGAGGAAATTTTCATCTATTTGAAATTTTTTTTTCTTTGAGATGTGTTATTTCCCCTATCTTTAAAACTTGGGTCTAAAATCATTGTCTGAATATGTCATAATCCCTGCTCCGTTTGCCCAAGATGCAGTCAAACACTTTCAATTCTTCCTTGAATTCAACTTTAGAAACCCTTATGTATCTTGTATTGATTTCTAGGCATTCACAGTTTCACTCTCACAGGTTCACAGCACACATCAAATCTTTCCTACACTGTGTACACCTTCAAGCAGTGTTTCATCTAAGGAGCTTTGCTTTCCTTGAACTTGTTGGCAGTGACATATTTACTCCCCAGTTATGCTTTTTTAATAAAAATAATAAAAAAGAAATAGAAGAAATTCCTGGCAACTCTTCTGTCTTTCTAGCTGGTTGAAACAATTTTATGCAGATGAAGATGCGACTCCACAGAGCCTTTGAACTTTAAGCATCATCTTTACTTGGCTTTGAACTCTCAATAGGGCCCATGATCTTTCAAAGCAATATATTCTGCCTGTGGATGCTTCAAACAAGGGGGAAAAAGGCATGGTTAGAAAAAAATGCAAAAGATGGGCTTTCTAAAATGCTTGATGCTCCTGGAAATACAAAACCACAACTGAGTGGTATCTGAAGAAGTGTATTCTGCACTCAAGTGTTTCCCTAATTAATTGTTTAGATGAGTGCTAAAATAAATGCAGCAGCAGCAAAGATAAACAAACCACTTTAGTAATAAAGCCATATATTTGTGCAGACACACAAAAAATAAATGGCAACGCTTAATGAGCACAAGCAATGAGAATGAAGAACACACTTCGTGTGGGGGATCCACACTCAGAAAGCTCAGGCTCAAAGATATTTGAGAAGTATCTCACAATAGCTTCCCAGCCTGACTCACATTTGTCCCTTGTGCAGCATCTTGTTTTGCACAGACTAACAGTGTAAAAATAAAACCTGTCCTGATGAAGAATTACAGCTCATGTTTCACCTTTCCTGAGCAGCCTCATAGGTGCAAGGAAAATGCCTCTAGTAAGATACAGCTGTCCCAGTTTTTTATTATTATGCTTATTTTTGTTGTCTGATGATTAACTAACGTAAAATCAATGAGGGGAGATGCAGAATAGACATGTTAATATACGCATTTCCAAAATGAGAGAGAAAAACTAGGATGATTCATGAAGTCTTTTCCTTGTGACTGGAAAATAAGCTAATGAAGTATAAATACTGGGTGAAAGTGCTATCTTGCAAATCTAGGAAAGCAGTTTTAATAGAATAATAAAACTGTTAGAAGCAGGAAAATTCAGCTAAGCTTCCCTCCCAGAGAGGACAGCATTGTGCTTCCACATGTAAATCTTCCAAAGTTTTATGGGGTTGTATCTGCAGATTTCTCAGAATCGGGCTTCCCATAATTTCCCCAGAAAACTATTTTCCAATCTCACAAACATTAATTTTAAAGACATCTTTCATGCTAAACGCTTTCAGCTTTGCTTAATTTCCCATTGCTATTTATTTCTTGAGAATCTTCTTAAATAATACTACTACTTTGCAATCTTTATATAAATGATTTGCTAACCAGAGCGAAACAGTAAAAACCCATGTACCATACAAATATCTTATTCATAGAATCATAGAATCATAGAATAACCAGGTTGGAAGAGACCCACCGGATCATCGAGTCCAACCATTCCTATCAAACACTAAACCATGCCCCTTAGCACCTCGTCCACCCGTGCCTTAAACACCTCCAGGGAAGGTGACTCAACCACCTCCCTGGGCAGCCTGTTCCAGTGCCCAATGACCCTTTCTGTGAAGAATTTTTTCCTAATGTCTAGCCTAAACCTCCTCTGGCAGAGCTTGATTCCCACCAGAAGCCTTCATACAATTGATGGTGTCTTTCTGTATCCCATCATAGAATCATAGAAACATAGAATCGTAGAATCATAGAATCATAAATAGTTTAAGTTGGAATGGACCTTAGAGATCATCCATTTCCAACCCTCCTGGCATGGGCTGGGGCACCTTCCACCATGTAATATCTACTAAGGGAGGGGAGTACTGGGAGTTTGTTGGATGACCTATGGTGCACATCTCAATTCCTCTAATTAATACCAATTCAGAGTAGTCCAAAAAAGACAGTACCATGATATATAGGCCCCATGGCTCTCCAAAGATCAAGATTTGGCATTTAATCAGATCAAGATTTAAAATAAATCTCCAGCAGCCTATTCCCAAGATATGACAAGAGAAATACTTGGCTAGAGAAGTATAGGTTGTATGAAATGATTGGCAACTTATCAAGACAAGAACAGAAAAAAGCTAGATGATTGGCAACTTAATCAGAGGGAGAAGGAAAAATAGAGAAAAGGAACAAAACGTGTGCCTAAGCAGCTATGTGTTGGCTTCTGCGGCTGTCAAAGGTGGCCTTGAGCAGGAAGTGGCAGGAGAGCTTAAACTGAAGCTTGTCTGCAAAGTAGATGAAACTATTCTGTGTTGCTCGGCATCAATGGCATGCACACCTTGAATGTATCTAATCACGTTTAGAGTACCGTGATTCTGTACAGCGTTCTCTGCAAGTCACCATGGCAGCCACAGGAACACATGCAATGAAATATCACGGATGTGCAGCTTCACGGTGCTTTGCTATCAAAAAATTCATACAGCTTTAGAACAAAGTCCTCAGTCTTATCTGAAAGTGACAAAGAAAATAAATAAATAAAAATAAATAAAAAAATCCAAGAAGTCCTTGTACAGTATTTCATCTTCAGTCTCTGCTCCTTCTCTGACAAAAGGTTCTTTCTTTTTATCAGTGTCCATGTCACATGAAGATTAACCTAAACAATCATAACATTTTGGTAGCAGCATCCTTTAGGAAATGTTACAGTGTGCCCTTGTCTTTTATTCAACATGTTATTATTGCTTAAAATATCTGGCTTAAGGAAAAACTATGCAAACGTTTCCTGAAGGAGAACTGAGGAATGGTGGGTTAGAGGTTAGATTGTCAAATGAGTTGTTACAAACCAGTTCTTACTGGGAAAAAGCATTGCTTGGTCTTTTCACAAAAAAACACCTACTGTAGATGAATTGTATTTATCCACAGAGCGCAGGGGGTCAACAGAGAAACTGCAAAATGTTGTCCTAAAAATGTGAAGTTTCTTTTCCCACTTGAGGTGGGGGACATGGGAGTAAGGATGTGCTTGGGGGGAAGTCCTGGTAAGGTTGGGACCCATATCCAATATTGCGTTTTAGCTCCTGCTAAGCCTTATAAAGATATTTTCAAGCAATCTGAAATTATCTATCAGACTGCAGCATTACTCACTTTGCATTTTGTATGCAAGAAAGGTATAGTAAAATTATTTCTGGAACTCTATATTGCGCGTTTTCACTATAATGGATACCATAAGCTTTGACACAGAGATAACTAAGCCATTACTTGTCAACCTCCTCTCATTCCATCAGTCTTAAAAGATAGGATAAAAAAAGCTTTTCATGTGCAACAGCAGGCTTCAGATTAGTCCTGCAGAGTTATCAAAAATGTGGAACTAAATATCAGACAAGCCCAATTTAAAATGATGAAACACTTCTGAATTCTAAAACAATTAGGCTGATTTACAACACATGGCCTGATACACCATAGGTTTGAATCCTTTTTTGCTTTTTAAAAGGGGCACATTTTTTTCATGCTGGTCATAAATTAGGACAATCAAGATTTATTACTTTTTTTTCCTGAATGCTATTAAAAAACAACTCGTACACCTCCTAAAGGTGTTTATGGAAGATTCATATTTTACCTGGGAAGATATACACGGAAATGAGTTAGAGACCCAGGAAGGGCAAACCACGACTACAGCTGAACAACAATATAATTTCCTTCTTTTGTGGCTTTTCAGTGATACTGTGCTGCAAATGTACTCAATTTTCACTGCTAGGTCCCTCATTTCAGCTTGTAAATCAAAGATCCTGGAGTGCTGTGAAGATTAACCAGGTAAGGCTTGCATTTTTCTCCTCTACTCTTTGTGATAGTTGCTTCCTGGAAGCACGTGCATCTTGAATATTTCTGATTCCACTGGGGCTGAGATTTAAACACTGATACCAACAATGCAACTCTGTTTGATCACGGTAGTAGAAAGTCATTATCTGTGTTTCTATATCCATTTGATTACTACTTGTGTTTTAAGACAAACAGAAGACTGGAGAAACTCTTCTTTCATTTACCACAAGACAGTGCTAGTGATGGCAGCCACGGTCCTCAAAATCTACTCTGAAAGATATTTTAGCTCCTTTATTACAGAATACTGGAATTTACAAGATAAAATATAAAACAAGAAGGTACAGGGCATTCATATCACTTTTTTAAGGCTTTCACTTTTGCAACACACACAGACAATGGATTTTAAATGAAAGTTCTGCTTCTCTATACTTAAGGGTATTAATATTTTAGTATGACTGCATCTGTGAATGAAGACATTCAAAAAGCCATTATGTTTTCAACTTAGGTTGATAATAAGGCTATTTTTCCACCCACTCTCTGGCACAGCTGTAATGTTCTTGGCCTCAAGTGGGAGGCAATGTGGAACAAGGATTAGCAAGATGGATGATATACAACATACAGTGCCAGTTCACATAAAATATTACTAGATTGGAAATGACTGTTTACTGTCTCAGTGATTACATGACCACTTTTTTTCCTTCCCAAGAACATACAGTATGTGGCGCTCCTTTATGCCAATATAGCTTAGTGCATAGCACCTGGGTAATGACGAATTAATTTTTGAGCTAAGCCTGATGAGGGGGTCAGCCAAAATCTTAGGCAGAGATTATCCCCAATACTATTTTACATGACAGAAAATGCATCCCTCGCATTCATCAGCACTACCACAGAACATAGATTATACAACAGAAAATGAACTGAGGAGACCAAAATACTGAAAAAAACCATTAGGACTGTATGCGTTTATAGTGTAATAATAAAACATCAAATCCTGGAGGAGGGGAGAGGTTGGAAACAGTATCCCATGGTCCACTTCCAAATAAAATTGGACAAAACATTTGGGAATGCACTAAATGAAAGAAGCGAGGATTTGGCACACAACAGGCTGGATGAACTAGAATGTAATTTTTCAGTTAAGTTAGATTTCCAAACCTGAGACCTTTGCATCCTGGAAAATGAGATCTTCGGCCAGTCAGGAGACCTGCCTCTCTTGACCAAGGCCATAGTGGCTTATCCATAAACAGCCAGGGATGTTTAGCCCTGGCTTCCAGCACATTGAGGTACCTCAAACCCAGAAAACCACATGGATCAAAGTTTCATGACCTGACCAGGCATAAAGTTTCTTTTACCATAAAGTCAACACAAGCTGTTTAAATTATGACTGCTTAGTAGTTCCCATCACTTGGACTACTGGCCACAGCCTCTGCCAAATATCAGCAATACTTCAGAGTTGAAAAATGTTTTCTTTAATAATGTTAGTGAGAGCACACTTTTATGAGAATGAGAAACAGAAGTGTTTTGAAATGGCAAAATAATTGCTTGTCCCGAAGCAGAGCTCCTCCGAAAATGCTCTTTGCACAATGTTGTCTGGACACCTCTATTTTTGTGTAAACAGTTTATTGATTTAATAAAATATAAACTTATGGCTTACAGGCTTATATCATTATTTTACCAGCTGCAGATGATCTATAGCCACTAAGCAATCTATTCCTCAAAAAATATTTTTATTGGAATTAATGTTCATGCCTCCTTCCCTCACAAGCTAACATGTAGGCACTTTGAAATGCACATTAGCTACCTCAACAAATAAGATGAGCAATTCTTGGTCTCCTTAACCACACAGGGCATAAGTGGATGATATCTTTACATGCCTTAGATGATGAAAAAGACATTAAGTATTAGAAATTTTCCTGTTTGAGTAGCCCAGTGAGAGTGAGAGCCAAGTTTGCAGGCTTGCTATCGTTGTCATTTCCAGAGCGTCAGAGTTTCCATGAGCAGTGCCTCCCAGAGTCAGGTCATCAAAGCCTCAGCTTTTTTTTTTTAGGGCATTGTTCCAATACTGTGAGCAACTACCCAAAGTTTGAAAGTCTGCTTCTTTGACATGCTCGACTTGGCAAGTGTAGGAGAAGAGCTGTTAAATGAGAAGAAAGGGGAAAAAAAGGCAAAAAAAAAAAAAGGGAGAAGTAGGCACATTCCCTTCTCCTACTCACTCTCTAATGATCTTTGTGCTATTTGCTTTTAAATCTTATTTAAAATTTCAGCCCTTTACAGTAAGGTCAGCAAGAACAGAACTTTGCTTCAATAAAGATGTACAAAGTCCTTTTTGTTGAGGACATGGGTCCAAAATTCTGGTGTCTGGGCTGTGCAGCTTTCAGTGCAGGCACGCTTTCAATCCTTCTCATTCATCTATGCTGCCAGTGTTTTGGGACAAAGATCATTTTACCAATCTGTTTGTACAGCATATTGTACAATCTGTTACGTGCATCTGCAATACAAACAGCCAATGATAATAAGAGCATGTGGGTGAGACTGGAGTCCCAGATTTAGGGTTCCTTTGTTATCTGTAGTGCACGGACCCTCATCCACAGTGGAGGCAACTATACTTCTGACTTGCTGTGTGCATGGAGTGTACCATGGGCACTCTCCATGAAATCTAAATACTGTCTATTCCCTAGGAAAAAAAAAAGAAAACAAAACACAGGGTTTATTTTCCTTCTTCCTATTTCAAGGGAGTCATTAAAAAATCAAAACCATGACTGTACAAATGGGAGTGAGACATCAAATTACCTTTTGTTACACCCTCCTTAAATACAAAATAAAACTATCAAATTTAGAGAGAAAGAGGAATAGTTTATGCCAGATTCTCCCTAATGGATCTTCAGTCATAAATGCTACAAAAAATGTATGAAAAAAATCCCTACATTTAAAGACATTGTTCTCCAAAATCATATCTGACTGCAACAATAATAATGCTTCTCATCCTTACTAAATATTTGTCTTTTTTTTTTTTTTAAGATAGCAAGCACTCCTGACATTTGCTGCACAGAACATCGCACTCTCACTCCTTGCAGCTCAGATTGTTTGTCTGCTGTTTACATGCTGATTTCTCTTTTGTGAATGGAGACCTTGAATATTTTCACGGGGGAGAAGCAGATCAATGATTTTTTTAAGAGAGCTAAACAATTCCGTGTAATGAACATCAGTTGACATGGGCAATTACTTTTTCTTTTTTCCCCCAAAACCAAACCCACAAAAACAAAGAGGATATTGTAACTCTTCTGAATTGCATGTGCCTTACTGATTGTACCAGAATGTCAACTGCATGCATAAACACGGGTGGGTGAAGTTAGGGAGTGACATGTGGATCATTAAAATGTAAGACGCATAGGTGAATAAAAACTTTTGCCATTTGATTCAGCCGATGATAAAGTAAGTTGCTTTAGAAACTATTTCACTGTTTCCCAGTTTCCATAAAAGAGCAGTTAAAAATGTTTTTTTTTTGTTTTTGTCACTGAATGAATAGAGAATAAAAGATTTTTTGCTAGATTTCATGTATTCTTTTTGTAAAGGATATGTATGAAAGACATATAAAATAATAACAAACATAAAGGAGACATATACTTCAATGGTGATTTTGACATTCAAAAATATTCTGCAAAAACATCCAATATATCACATTTTCTCCTCAATGGTTGAAACATAAGAGAAGAGTAGGAAAGCTGGATATCTTTATCACTGGCTTGAAGCATGTCTCTGGCTATGTCACTGTATTTCCATGTGTGTGAGGTTTCCGTTTATATAACGTGAATATGTTAATATAGCTCATTTGCATTTCTGCTTTTATGTAGGAAGTCACACAAAATACCTTCCTGGATCTCATTGTGGCATCTCTGTATAATGTAAGAGTGAGAATCCTGCATTAATAACAGCACTAAAAATAACACCAGGATTATTCAATGAAATCTCTCTGCCATCCTGATTGGTTAGTGCTCTTAGCAGCAGAGGGCTCCGAAGCCCCTGCGCAGATCATCCCAATACCCTTCCTGTGGTACACCCAGACTTGTGCTCAGGCTGCTCATCCTCATCGCTGGTGGAGCCATTATCCATGACAGCTCCACTCAAACTAGGAAGAGCACTTCTACCAAAATCACACCATGATACGACACTTTGAAAACCATCTGTAAGAGGAATCTCCATGAACAGCCTTCTTAAAGGGCTGGGTGATTATGCCTTACGTACACATACTGTTATTTACTGATCGTAGCTTCAAGCCTATTTCTACTCAGCAAACCAGTGAAGAACATGCTTTAACTTTAATCACTTCCTGAAGTTATCAGGACTAGTTGAGCCGGGGTCTTTATGAGCCAAATATTATTCTTAGTAATAAGGAGACGTGGCAATACACTAGATGGAGCATTTGATAGTAAGTAACATTAATTCAATTAAATCCTCTTACAGCATACACTATCCAGCTAATGCAGTTTACAGTGAATTTTTCTCTGGCACTCATTTAAATATAATTGCTACACTTATCTTGTCATGAGGAAATTTCTGAAGGTTACTTGTACTGTGCATGTGTAAGCCTACAAGCGACACTGACCTTTAGCTGTGAGATATTTTTTTTAACTACTTAGACTGCAGCATCTAAATAATGAGGATAATAACAATAATAATTCCTGACTTTCACGCAGCACCTTTTAATGCAGTATATACCCAAGCTAGAACTAGCAAGCAACAAAGCACAAAAAGGTACTACATGCTGAACAGCTCAGGACTGGAAAGGAAAGCTAAAATTGTTGGAAATGGAAAGGCTGGAAGATGACACACTTGGAAACCAGAATTTTGGTAGAGCTTTTTGCTCAATTCTTCTGCAGAATATAGAATTGTCTCTTTTCGGAGACAATTTAATATTTGTCTTTCATACACAAGCTGGCATTAACAATGATGGGGCACTCCAGCCTCACTCTGCAGTAACATCTTCTGTCTGAACCAGAAGAGGTTCACATCTATTGACCCAAGTGACTGATTTTGAGCACACTCCCAGGTGCTTTCCTATACATAGCCAAGTCGTACACTGGAAAGCAGCTTAAATAATTTGCAAAACTGAAAACTAGGAGGTATCAGTCAAAACACCCCAAACAAACAAAAAAACTCCTAACCCCACAGTAAAATATCATTGTGCACAAATATCCATAAATCACAGAATCACAGAATCACAGAATAACCAGGTTGGAAGAGACCCACCGATCATCGAGTCCAACCGTTCCCATCAAACACTAAACCATATCCCTCAGCACCTCGTCCACCCGTGCCTTAAACACCTCCAGGGAAGGTGACTCAACCACCTCCCTGGGCAGCCTGTTCCAGTGCCCAATGACCCTTTCTGTAAAGAATTTTTTCCTAACGTCTAGCCTAAACCTCCCCTGGCGGAGCTTGAGGCCATTCCCTCTTGTCCTGTCCCCTGTCACTTGGGAGAAGAGGCCAGCACCCTCCTCTCCACAACCTCCTTTCAGGTAGTTGTAGAGAGCAATGAGGTCTCCCCTCAGCCTCCTCTTCTCCAGGCTAAACACCCCCAGCTCTCTCAGCCGCTCCTCATAAGGCCTGTTCTCCAGCTCCTTCACCAGCCTTGTTGCTCTTCTCTGGACTCTCTCCAGAGCCTCAACATCCTTCTTGTGGTGAGGGGCCCAGAACTGAACACAGGATTCGAGCAGCGGTCTCACCAGTGCTGAGTACAGAGGGAGGATAACCTCCCTGGACCTGCTGGTCACACCGTTTCTGATACAAGCCAAGATGACACTGGCCTTCTTGGCCACCTGGGCACACTGCTGGCTCATATTCAGTCGGTTGTCATTGGAAGGACAGGTCTGGAGACAGGAGGAGAAATCCACTGCATGATGGAAACAAGCATTTCAGAAAACCCCACTTAAACACAGTGGACATTTTAGTCCTTTGTCTACAGCAAACCTTCCCATAAAATTCCCATAAAATAGGTTCTTTTTTTCTCTTTTTCACAATAAGAAGCACTCTCAGATTAAAGACCTACTCATTATCTCCCTCTAAAAATGGGGAAGAAACAGTACATTTTGGGCTACTCTAGCAGTGTGCACCAAGCAGAGCGTGCACCGAGCAGAAAGTGCACCAAGCAATTCTCACCTAAGTGCTGACAACCATGGGAGGTGAGAAATGCCAAGTCTAAAGTTGAAAAAAACAAGTTCTCAGGCCACTTAGCTGCCCTGGACTCTTACAAAAGGAACCCTGCTTAGTTTTTACTTCTCTGTTCGTTTGTCCAGGTGTATGTTTATAATGAATCATAAAATAACCAGGTTGGAAGACACCCACTGGATCATCGAGTCCAACCATTCCTATCAAACACTAAACCATGCCCCTTAGCTCCTTCAATACCCTTGGATGAATCCCATCCAGCCCCATAGACTTGTGGGTGTCTAGTTGGGCTAGCAAGGCTCTGACCACCTCCTCTTGGATCACGGGAGCCTCATTTTGCTCCTCTAGCTCCTGGGTTTGTGCGCAGATGGAACAACTTTCTTTACAATTAAAGACTGAGGCAAAGAAGGCATTAAGTACCTCAGCCTTTTCCTCATCCCCTGTCACTGTTGTTCCTTCTGCGTCCAATAGGGACTGTATGGTCTCCCTAGTCCTCCTTTTATTATTTATATATTTATAGAAGGATTTTTTGTTGTCTTTCACAGACTTTGCCAATCCAATTTCTAGTTGAGCCTTAGCCCTTCTGATTTTTAATCTACGCAATCTCACTTCCCTCCTGTAGTCCACCCAAGAGGCCTGTCCCCTCTTCCAGAGCCCATAAACATTTCTCTTCTTCTTGATATCACTCAAGATCTCTCTGTTCAACTAAGCTGGCTTTCTCCCCTGCCGGCTTTTTTTCCAGAACATGGGGATGGCTTTCTCCTCAGCTGCTAGGATTTCCTTTTTGAAGAGCTCCCAGCACTCATGGGCTCCCTTGCCCTTAAGTACTGTCTCCCATGAGACTTTGCCAACCAGCCTTCTGAAGAGTTCAAAGTCTGCCCTCTGGAAATTTAATGCTACTGTCCTACTAACCACCCTCTTCACTTCACCTACAACAGAAAACCCTATCATCTCATGATCACTTTGTCGAGATGGTGAGAAATGGTGAGAAACACTTGACATGTTGAGAAACACTTAACATAATTACGGTGATAATTAATGGTGAGAAACATTTGACATAATTACGTATATTGGGTCATCAAAGCTTACCAAGGCACTTTTTTTTCTTTGCAGGATTTAATAAAAAGAGGGAGCCAAGGATCTTGCTCTCCCTACTTCTACTATTCTGCTCAAACCCAGATGCCTGTCTCATTAAGAAACATCAAGCAATTTTGCACAGCTCTTATGGCACACAATACCAGACATTCAAGGGAGAACGTGGGACCATGAAGCATTTTAAAACTCTTAAATAAAATGTGGGCTACAGGAGGCTCTCATTCAGAAGTAACATTTTCCCTTCCACAGAGAGTTCCCCCACGCTCTGGTGAAGTGAATTAAAACTGACACTGAGAAAAATCTAATTGAGCCAGAGACAACACAACAGTTTTCACTATAGAAACTGAAGCCCCAATGGAATTACTCAGGTTAATATAGTCCATTTAAAATCTACAATGATTTTTATATCCCATGATCTGCAAATAATAAAGGAAGCCTGTTGTTTAATACCCATTGTTTTAATTAAGGGGGCAAAGGAAGAGTGGGAGCTGGTGCCTATGAGCACTGCAGTCCTTACCAGATCCAATTAATATGTGAATAAACTAATGCAGATCTCACCTGGGCAGTGTTAACATAACAAAATCTTTGTGTCAGCCAGCTCAGGCGGTTCAAGCACTGAGAATGAAGGGAGCAAATTTGATTTAGGTGACATAACAACGGCACTGGCAGAACATTATTCTCTGCCTGCTCAAAGTGATTCAAAAATTTTGGGAAAAGTCCCCACAGGCTTCTGCATCTCATTTCTTCCAGCTGGTAAATATTGAGTGATGATATTTTTCTCCCTTTGCAAAACACTTGGAGATGTGCAGCTGAAGCAGCAGTGCTGCTCCTTACGGTGCCACGTTCATCCTTGCAGCTAAAAAGTTTCATACAGTACGTTATATTAATCTACTCCCTGTTGCGGTACAGCTCCCTAAAATTGCAATTGAAAGCGTGACATCTTGAGCTACTAGGACAGTTTAATTATTGTTTGAAACATAAATTTTCCCAATTCAGTTAGGCAAATAAGAGACATGGTTTATTAGAAAAGATCTTCCACCTCTTTACTGCTTGTCTTATTATTCTAAAAGAATGCATGGCCCAGATGTAGTACTTAATTTTAAATTAAAACCATGAGGTAGCCGATACTGAAGCTTTTTCCTCCACAAATAATAACGAATTTATGCACCACGGAGTTTAATCTGCAGAGTGAAAGTCTAACGTCCCACTTAAAACTGCATACTCATGGGCAGAGATTAGACACTAATTAGGTTCAGTGAAAACCTGAAAACATTCAAATTTAATTTATTCACTGGCTTGTTTCGGAGTGTTTTTATAAGCAATCAGAAAGACACAGATTCTTGGAAATGCCTTCTTCCCTGAGATAGACGGACCAGGAGATTTACATGGTATATGCAGCCTTCCACCCACAGCTTCCTGGCTTGTGTTAAGCTCAAACCAGGTTTAGAAGCCACTACCAGACTTTATTCTTAGAGAGTTATTTGCTGTTCTTTTGAAACATGCTGATTGTTACAGTGCACTATGGAAGTGATATCTAAAACAAAAAGTAATATTACAGTTGGCATGGCAGATCCTTTCTAGTCATCTTTATCACAGAAGTCTGACACTGATGAAGCTGTGGGTCCTACCAGACCCAGAGCATGCCCAGGTCCTCCTCCTAACCTGCTCCAGCAGAAAATACAGGGTGACAAGGTCTGATGTGGGAAAGATGGAAGCAATGAACTAGTAATTAATTTGCACCCCAAATAGAGTCACAGAATAACCAGGTTGGAAGAGACCCACTGGATCATCGAGTCCAACCATTCCTATCAAACACTAAACCATGCCCCTCAGCATGAAGAACCCCACTTGTCACTGGTCTCCAGCTGGATTTAACTCCATTTACCACCACTCTCTGGGCCCGGCCATCCAACCAGTTTTCCACCCAAATGCTACACATATATCCATTTTGTAATGTATTTCAAAATGATCAAGAATAACAAACATTCTTTCAAGGCATCCTTGGGTTTAAAATTCATGTCAAGAGATGACATATTTCTGCTAAAATATTTTACATGGTCTTCAGCTTTTTGCAGCGACATATCATTGTAATATCTACCTGTCTCTCACTCTCAGATCACCTAGCAGTGACATAGAAATTCTTAGTGCCTTGAATCTCTTTCTTATATTTAATGAGCAAAACTTTGCATGTTGTGGGTGTTAATTTTAGACTTCTATTTATTTGTGCATATGTGTGCATGCAGATTTGTGTAAGATTTTAGTGGGGTGGCAGGAACAGAAGAAAGCAATAAAAAGCCATTCTAGCAGTGGAAATAAGACTTGCAAGCTCCAGTGCTACCAAAATACATGTGATTAAGTCTGCTCCTGAATTACACTTTTTTGATATTGCTGGTATCAAATGCTTTCTTCCTTTGAGCTCCAAGCCAAAGTGTGTGAAGATCTCAGACCAGTTTTCAAATGCTTTGCAAAACCTCCTCCCGTGTTATGAGCAAATGATTCAAACTTTACAACTGAATAGAATGAGACACTATATAAGAGAAGGGTTGTGAGGTTTTTATCCAGAAATGATTGCTCTTTAACAAAAACATACATCATTTTTTATGTGGCAAGCAGATAAATATTGTATGTTTACTCATTTAACACAGAATTAGAAAAGAATTCCAATGCCATAACAATGTCATAAAAAGATCGAAACTCAGTGATGTGAGCTTTAATATGCAACTGAAGAAATTGGATACCATAAATCTCAGACTGACAGTATCTGCTACTATTACAGAGGTATATATTTTAAATGTAGGCACCAATCTTGAAAATGCTTAAACATGCATGTGATTTTATGTCTGAGTATTATATCCATTGATTAATTCCTGTGTGCAAGTGTGTGCATGACTTGACTTAAATTTTCCATGTGTTACAACTTTTGTCTTTGAGATTATCTATTTGAGAGATTGAGGTTTGACATATTATTCAGATCCAACAGTAAAATTTGATTAGCCATTTTTTTCATTATTACTGAAAATTCAGGCTGTTTTAACTGCCTGCCTATGTGGTTTTTCTGATGTAATGATGGAAATACAAAAAAACAGATTACCTATTTATATTTTAAGAACATTTGAGATTTTTTGGTGAAGTTATTCTAAAATACTCTATAGGTAAATATTTGATGGTGTGCTGAAAAAGACAACATTATGGCAAAGAATTGCCTGCCTTTTTTACCTATTGTGCAAACACTTCTCCAGCATTGTCTTGACAAACCCCCACTGTTCTTTAAGGCCCCTAATTATCAGTCATTAGCCTTCAATTGTTTATAAACCTAATTATAAAAGAAAAAGACAGACAGATATCCCTTCATTTTTATTGTTTTCTTGTACTTCCTGAACTGTCAGGAAAACTGAACTCATATTTTCACCTGTGTTCCTGGAGTTCTTGAACACATGGGGAAAGTACTTCAATTTATTACGTGCCTGGATTTAAGCTCAAACATCCTTTTACCTAACTCACCTTTTTCCCCAGTGTTTATCGGACATGAACATTAGACAGCAATTAAGAAAACCACAAAGGAACATGAAGTCCTACTCTTCTAGTAGCTGGTTTGCACATGGGTTTTCTGTCAATTTAACCAAACCAATTCATGTAGTTAGAGTTTATGCACTTTTTCAGCATAGATGTAGTTAGTAATGATTTTATTTATTCTTAGCTTAATTTTGAAAATTCATATACAGTAGTAAATTATAGTTAAACTGCTACAAAACTGCAAGCAATGAGCCTCAGAGTGATCTACTTTAATCCCTTAGAGATGTTTTATTTTTATTAAATTTTTACAGCAACACCTAGTCCTCACTTATCTGTGATAAATACTGTAAAAACATGGAGTGAAAAGATGTCTAGAAAAAAAAAAAAAGCTTAATTCTGCTACAGCTCCAGTCATAGAATCATAGAATCATAGAATCATAGAATCATAGAATAACCAGTCATTCAATGGTGTATATAGGAACTTCAGAAACAAGGCTAGGGAAGATTTTACACGCTAACTCCCTCTTTAAATGCCACAACCAAAAAAACCCCACTCTCTACTCAATTCCACCAAGATCATCTACTCTTCCTGTCTGCAATCATAAAAAACCCCACTCCTGTTACAGTATCTTCCCACAGATCTTCCACTGCTTCTGCACCATCTGACTAGGTTGGTTTGCAGTACTAAAGGGACTGACATTTTGGCCACGGTCAGTGATGGGAATATACAGTGATACTGATTTATGTGGGCAACAGGTTTGCAGTCAAGTACTCAACGGGACACTATCCTCATCTGATCTCCCTCTTGAAAGCAATGTGAAAATATCAGGGGTCATCAGAAATCTCAGACCCTCTTCATGCTGGACATAGATAAGCCACTGTTGGCCCTGGTATCCCATCCTGCTTACAGGGTGAAACTGTACTGGGACTTGGGGGCAGTCATGTCACGTACTGCTCCAGAGGCATTATTTTAAAATATTAAATGGAAGCAAGCAACGAAAAAGTTTCTTCAAGAACTCTTCTTACTGCTGCTTCTGGAAGACCATTCTTTACTCTGCATGTGGAGGAAAAAAGTTTGACTTCAGAAGTTGGGTTTTTTTTTCTGCTGGCCTGTTTCTCAGTCTTAAGTCTATACTGTGCAGTCCCTGTGTTTAATATTAATTGAAAGAGCTTATCTATTCCTGCCTCAGTATGCACTTCAATATACTACAGAAACTTCAATCATATCCCCTTATAACTTTTTCTTTCCAAACCAAGGTACAGTCCTCTATTCTTTCTCAGCTTTTTCCACTTTTAGCTTTCTTGTAAGTCAATGCTTGAAGCCCTTTACAAGTTAACCTTCTTAGACCTCTTACCATAGCTTAACCCTTCCTGACTTTGTATAAAATCATGCTGCTTTTCTCTGTACCTCTGCCCTTTTCCATAGAATAGTACTAAATATTGGCAACTGTAGTTTAAACATCATCAAAAAATCCTTCTTTAAGTGGCACAGTATTTCCTTGAAAGCTATGTTCAATGCTTCCATTTATACAGCTTCGCATTTTCTGTGCCTTTTTGACCACATGGATACAAAACATCGTGTCAGTCCTTTTATGATATGTGTAGTCTTCAAATCTTCTCCTGCTCTGAATCTTTGAAAAATATACTCATTCAACGTAAGAGTTCACTCAAAACTCAAATTTACTCTTCTTGCTTACAGTTCGTTTTACCCAGCTGAATCTCTTTGTATTGGATTGTTTTCTCCAGGTTATCAAGTGGTTTTGCCCCTATCCATTCCCTTCTGCATGATCCAAAAAGTTGGATAACAAGTTTGTGGTTCATTCTGTCAAAGCCATTTACATAGAGAGTGAAAAAGTATCGATCTCCAATAACAGTTCCTGTTGCTCTCCAATCATCATCTGCTCTCCTCCCCTGGCCCGTAACCTTTCCCCATTCTAATCTGCCCTCGATCATCTAACCAGCTCCTTTCTCCATTTGAAAACGGGCCCTTCTCTGCTTCACCAGCAACCGTACGTATTAGTCTCCTGTGTGACACTCTGTGAAATGCCCCTGGGAAATCCAGCTTGATTATATACACAATTTCACACCTGTCCACTTTCAGAGAAACCTAGTGAAAAACTCCAGCAGATTTGTTGAATAAGAATTACCTTGTATAAAAATCAGCTCACATCTATAATATATTTTATAATGCTACTTATAAGCCATATAAAATTATAGAATTAAGGTCCTTAAGGTTTAAATTTAAACATCCTGAAGTCAGAAAGTGAAAGTTGAAAACTCATCTTTATCATTTGCTCTCTCTCCCCCTGTATGTGTACCTAATAGAAACATTTGGCTTTTGACTGTCTTTGTTATGTGAAACTTCATATAGTAGACAAAGCTCCCAGTAAAAAAAAATATATATATATGCAAGGTACTTCTTCTTCCAGTGCATGAGAGATTTCAATCTGTGATTATTACAGAAGGTCTCTCAGCTGCGATCACTAAAATTTAGTCTAAAACGTACATGCAATGCCTGTGGTCCCAAGTCCTGCAGTTTCAGCAGCATATGGGCTCATGACGCAACTTATCGGATCTCAAAAGCTAAACAAAGTTCGTGTGAGAGCATTCAGAACACAAAATAACTCAAAATGTGTAGAGAAACCCCAACTCTTAGAGTGCTGGCCGAAGGAAGCTTTAATAAAGCATCTGAAATAGTTTTGCAAAACACAACCAACTGAAATTGCTTCAAGGAATAGGAGCATGTAATTGGCTGAGTGGTGGCGTGAGGGCAGGCAAGGAACAGTTGGTTTACACCTTCACTGCTGATTAGGACAGTCAGGATAGCTTGGTGTGGCAAGCAGAGTGCCCCAGCTCTGCGCCTGTGCAGCACTGCTGAAGTTCCTTTTTCTTGTCCCATTGTGCAGAAAATGGGGCACCGTGAGCATTAAGCTACTGCAAGGGAGGAACTGTTTCTTCTGCCCGCACAAGAGTATTTTTAAAGGGCTAAACTGTAGCTGAATTAGTACCCAAACAAGCCAGATAACTTCTGCTTTGCCCGTCCCATCTCTCCTGTATGCAGCAGATGAATGCCTCATTATCAGATTCCTCTGCTTGCTTCCCGGTAGACTTAAATTATCATGTTAAATAGGATAATAATAAACACTGGCCTTTAACTACAGCACATCTTTGTTCACTCAGCAGCCTCCCTCTAATCTGATAAAAGGTCTGTAAAATGCTACAAGGAAGCATGGAGTTAGTTGTTACATGGGTGCTTCGCCCCTGCTTTTCCCAACGCGATTCCTACAGTAGCACAAGCAGGTTTGAGCTCACAGAGCTCGTTAGGGGATGTTGATCCCTACAAGAATTAACAGATATTGAAACAGGGGCAAGGTTCTGAAAGGACATGGTGGACTCTTCTGCTGCATTTCAAAAGGCGAAAGTAGCCCTGTGCCATCTACTTGCTTCAGCATTTGGACTCCAAAACAAGAGCAGCCAAGGAGATCTTTCTGGCTTAGGAGAACAGTGGGGAAGAAGAGATCTCAGTGGCAGCGTATACTGCCTTCACACAGAGCTTGGTGTATCTGAGGTGTTACAGAAGTTCTTTTTAACAACTACCCTGAAAAAAAGTCATCTATCCACCCAGAAAGAATTACATAAAGGGAGCAAGCTGGATTTGGAACAGAGAGGGCTGATCTGCCTAGACTTTTTGAATCCCCTTAGCCCACAGAAGCTGAAAGTGTCATTTATTTCAGTTTTACAGGATTTCCTGCCCCCACCTTTTTTTTTTTTTATTTTTTTATTTAGTTTACCTAATCCCCTGGATTTTTCTTTTTGCAGAAAGAGGAAAAAGCCTTACAAAACAAGAGGGGATAAACACAAAAGCAAATTATTTAGTTGAGCTCTTTCACACATTCAAAAAGAACCACAAAACTGCAAACTTTGGAAAGCATGAGGAGTTCCCCTCCCATGGAGGATATTCCAATCATCACCCATCAAAATGCAGCCATTCCTGTGGTTCCCTATTAACAAACTGAGCTTCAGCATTTGCACCAGCAGCAATATATCTGTGGAAGTAAGATAGTTTTCCTCTAGTTTTTGAAAGTGAGTAAAACTTGGCTTTCTACCGGTCTTTCTCCTCTTCCTCTAGTTTCAGCTTTGCAGAGCACACCAGCAGTACAAAAAACGGAGGAAAGACATGAACTAGGCCGTCTGTCGTTGGAGGGTATGAAAGACAGTCTTAATAACAGCAGGAGAGAGAAGCAGCCTATGGTTATTTTTGACAGAATCGGGAGACTCAGATTGCAGCTTCATAAACAGCTCATCAGAGAAAAATTCTGTCCAAATTGGAGAAGCCCCTTTGGCCAAGCTAACAGAAATACACAGCCCTTGTCTGGTAAAAGAGAAATATTTCAAAAATAAAAATGACTTTCTTCAAAGAAGAAAACCAAACTGTCTTCTCCTCCCCTCCCCCCACAAGGTGTAGTAACGCTAACTTGCATTTCTGTTGTTGCAATTCATGGCTTGCAGAATATGCAGAGAACTTTTCTGGGTTATACCAGCCTGTGAATTTTCTGCATGACCATGAAATGAAATGAAATGAAATGGAAGATGGACTTTCTCCAGCATCACCCAAACGCAAGGTCCCCTTTATGAGCTCTTCTGCAAAACTGGATGTGATGCAGAGAGGCAGAGAGCAGGAAAATTCCTGGCATTACCACAATACATCCAACTCAAATAAAATAAAAATGGTTATTTCATGTGGGTGTTTACACAGAAGGAGAGCACAGAATTCAACCACACCTCTGTACAAAAAGTCAAAACCCAGCTTTGCTATTAAATGCCAATTAGACAGCATAGGTGAAGCATTTCTCATGCAGTGCGATAACAACAAGACTATCAGGCATTTTTTCAGGGCAATTTTTTTGTTTGTTTGTTTCTAGCATTCTTAACAATCTCTCAGATAGAATCCTTTGTGCCACTGGATTAAGAAAATTAAGATCATTCCTAGTCAAGAGATATCCACAAGAAACTCAAGAGGTTTCTATATCTAGCAACCTTGCTGGCAGAGTCAGTCAGAAGGAATGATAGAGCCAGCATGGAGATATACTCCTCCAAAGCTTCCAAGGGAAAAGCTGAGCACCAGAGAAGCTTGTTGCTGTGTCAGGGAAATAGAAGTCTGAAGGTTATTCTGTCATTCTTGAGGATTAATTTCATTTACTCATTAAAACATATAATGCCTGAAGTAGCATAAAAGCATCATCTCTGCATGGCTGAGAGGAGTCTAAGCAAAAAAAAAAAACCAAAACCAAACAACCAGCCAACATATTGAATACAGGGACTACAAGCCTTCATAATTAGTCTACAATGATTTGCATGACCTGTGGTTAATCCTTATGCCTTCCAGCTGCCCGACAGACAGGTACAATATAATGGAAAACACTACAGAAACGGGAATCAATGGCTTTCTTGTGTCTAACCACAATATCATTCTCACTTCATTTACTGCTTAGTGGGAAGGCATTTCTGTGGCCCAGGAATCGGCTCCTTCTAAATGGACAAGTCTCAAAGTTCAGCATTTTAGTGGTTTAAACTAAGTAGGAGTTTGCTCATCCATAGCAGCCTGTCCTGCAGAAAATCCAGTTGCTTGACCTCTTAATGCTGCCTTCTATCCAGCATTACAAGAAAAAGACACTTGGTGAGGGCTGTGCTAACCTAGCAGGGGTCTACATGCTACAATACATCAGTCCTGAGGAATGGAGGGAGCTGCAAGCAGAACTGCACTGAAACATTGCAATCAAATATACCTTCTTCTTATGAATGGAAAGAGCAACCCAGTACGTGGACTTGATTAGCAGCAAGGTATAAGACGAACTTCCACCCTGACATTGGCGTGACACCAATGCACTAAGACTTTTAACCAGAAGTGGTATATACAAGCAACCCAAAATAAAGTAATATCAGCCAAAGAACAAGACTGCTTAAATCAGGGCAGCAAAGAAGAGGTCACTGAGAGGATCCTCTGCCCCACACCAGGGCAAGAAGGAAATTCTAAGCCTTGGTAGTGCTTTGCACAACAGCTCAGGAGCACCTGAAGTTGTGCTGTGCGCCTCACACAATAGCAGTCACCTCTCACTGAACTGGAAATCTCAAGGGAGTGCTGTTTTGCGCTGTTGGTTAGCCGCTAGCCCACAAAATAATTTTATGGTATTTTCCATAGCATGTGCACTTTCAAGGTTTTTAGAAGCAGTGGCAGGAGTGCAGTAAGAATGAATAACTATCTAGTAACCTTACAGCCGGGCACACATGCATATCTAGTTATGCCTCTGAGCTGCACTAATTATTTGTAACAACACTTTCATGTACCAAACCTGAAGTGTAAATGAATGTATACAGCTCTTTAGGGAGAAAAAGATACTCTGTGAAACAAAATATTCACTTTCAATCTACATGTAACCACATGTTATACTTACACAGCTATAACACACAGAATTCTCATGTGTCTAAATATTCATAAATACACAGTGAAAGAAAGCAATACACAGACAAATGCTTTTTATGTGTATGCAGGAAGGAAAACCATCCCTTTCTTTTAGAAAAATACCAGTGCCAAAAACCAGTCCTTCAACATGACTGCAGAAAAGAAATCAGATTTTGGAAAAAGGGCAGGGCGACTCTATTTTTTAATTTTTATTGCCTCTAAAGCAGTGATGTAGTGAGAGCCCAGTGCTATAGTTTCTCCTTTTTTGAATCCTTAAAATTATTCCCACCCAGGGTACAAAGAGAGGAAACGAAAAGAAGTAGAAAATTATATTTTTCATGAGCTAATCCTGGGAAAGTGACCACTCAGGTTTCCTTGTTTCTTTGCAATAATAATTTAAACAAGGACAGCAATCTTTTGTTATTTTTTGCACAGCTGGAACTCACGCTTCCAGATAACAGACATTTAAACTGCAATTTAAGAAGAGGAGGAAGACAGTAATCGATGGGTATTCAGGAGTCCTCTCCTCTTAGGACTGCTGCATAGCTCAACACGATATGCTTCAAAACAGACAGCCCAGATACAAACCTCTCTGGAAATCCTGAAGGCAAGCAAGATCATAGAAAAAAAACCACCAAACTGAAAGCAAAGAGAGCACAACTACTGTACCTTTACTTTGGGGAGGGTTCTGACTTCTGTCTCGGAGAACATTAATCTGGTAGACAGCTCCATAAGGCTCAAAAAGTTCTTTTAACTCTTTTTCCGACCATGAACGGGGAATCTGTCCAACAAACATCTTAATGGCATCTGGGTCTGGTTGGTCTGAATGATCCAAAGCTCCATTCATCTTGTTAGCTGTGCCGTTACTAGAAAGTAAAAAAGGAGATTAAAAAGAGAAGTCAAGTTAGGAGACTATGCAGTTTTCCTCTGCACAAGATGCAAAAGATGATGTCAATTGGCACAAAGCAGAAAAAAAAATCAGTATTTAATTAATAGCATAAGAATTATGAACAAAAACGAATGCAATTACATTTCTTCATTGAGTCTGGTTTTCTCTACAGGCTGCTGCTTAATATCATTATATAAGAAGACAGCGACACAGAGCAAACAGGGACTTTTGCATTTTAAAATAGAGGATAGTTGCAAATAAGTGTAGATTTCTCTTCATGGCTGTTGTAAACAGAACTGCAGTGAATTCTCACTAAACTGGCTATTGGCAGAAACAAGGCAGTGCGTGTGTGTGTGTGTGTTTTGTAATAAAGTCACATGAAAGGAATATGAAACACTTGGCAATCTGTCAGATGACTAATGCAAGATGCCAGCGATGAATTTGCAGATTGTGTGAAGCATCCATGTGTGCATCAAATTAGTATGATATTGCCTAGAATGGAAAACACTCCAGCTATGTGGCTGGTTGCTCCCGATTAGTTGCCTACACTCTTTAAAAAGGAAAAGCAGCCTGAAGAGCTCCAGTTTAAAGCACAATGTTTATTGCACCGTGGCATAAAAAAAAAACAAACCAAAAACCTTAGTAATAAATATTAACCTGCTCTCAGAGACAAATGACATATCATGGATGAGGAAAAATTGTACTCTTATAAGGAAAACAAATAATTAAAAATACTGAACAATAGTAAAATTACACCCTTTTGCCCCTGCCCCACCATTATTGTTAATTCAGGACAAAAATTTCAATTAATTACTTGGCTAGAGATTCCATAGGTGATGATAATTTTTGGAACCTTCAGTTTCAAGAAAGGACATTAATGAGACGTGACTTTTAGAGCATTTCCCCCATCTTTCCACTGGGGGAAGGGGGGAAATGGTCTGTGTTTGGCAGTGTCAAAAGCCAATCATAGCTGAATTCAGGCATTTCAGAGCCACCTGCCACTTCCAAACAACTTGGATTTAATTACCATTTCTCCATTTGATGATTGTTCAGGAGAGAATGACTACAGAAGGACTTAGAAGAGCTCAAAATCTGCACTACCAGACCAAAATAATATTTTACACACAAAAAAAATTCCTATGAATGGCAAGAGAACAACCACCCTGCATAATCTTCCTGTCTTGCAGCTAGAACTTGTGCAAAGACAAATTATTTAGTCTTCTGTGCTTCATATCCTTGAAAGAACAATTTACTGGAACACATTAATATGCCCATATTAACTTTAGCACTTTCCCTCCTTACTGTAGGAAAGAGAAAGTTATATTAAAGGCACATTTTTAACTAACAAGAATTTTGATTGTCACTTATGATGTATCTTCAACATAGAACAGCAGACAACGGGATTCATCATGCTCATTTACTAGGCAAAATTCCTATTGATTCCAGTGGCAATCTTGCCTGAGTAAGCAACTGAAAGATTTGGTCCAAAATTTTTGTATTATGGCACAAATACCCTCTTTTGTCTTACACATGCTCTTTTTTGTGAAGATGCTCAACAAGTCACAAGCACACGTAGAAAAATGATGACTTCTCTAGGCCTTAGAAATTGCATTTTCCCATACACAACACTGACGTCAAACCAAACCAACCAAAGAACCACTCCCCCCGAATCTCCAAGAAACAGAAAAACTCTGACTGACTCACTTGACTGATACTCCATGGGAACAACTTTCAACACTCTCATGGAGCAGGAGGCACATATATGACACATACGCCTAGAAAACCACTCTGCTATTTCTTTCCAATTACTATTCCTTTCCGCAAAACCCAATCTGTTAAATAACCTCCTCAGCAGGAAGGTGGAAAAATCCCTAACCCTGAGCTTAAAGTAACTAAGGAAAATACTCAGACATTATTTTGGACCTGCAAAGATAAGAAAAGGTAGAAGTCTAACTCTGCAGCCCTTAGCTTTGCTCTGGATTCAGTTGACTATTTTCTTTCAGAAATCTGCTTCATTTATTCTCTATGCTGTTTAAACTAAAAAAAATGAATTGAGTGCATTTCTAAATTATGCTCTTCATCTATTCTCTCTGTTGGATCCCTTCTTTAAGAAATCCATACACAACTGCTACCTTAGCGCAAAATTACAGCAAAGTTCATATTTAATAAAGAATAACAAGTTTATTCCTTTCTTTACTCAAACCACTGTTACCACCGAGAGCACCACAATTTCCATTGCTAAGAAGCCAGTTTTTAGGAAACCACAAAATCTAACACTTTTCACTGTTTTCTTAGGTTAACAAGCCAAATAGTATCAAGTTCCTGCTTTGAGCTAAAGGTTCAGGCACAGTCCAAGATCTCTTCTAATTCCGCCAAATGCTCAAGCTATTTCTTTAGTTTAGTGGAATTTCAGTTGAATTACATCCATCATATTTCCTTAAATGCTTTATTGGATAAAGATGGTTACAGATTCTGACTCCAGGTGTAGGCCACCATATGCTGTGATGCAAAGCTACAGGAGGCAGGTTTTGTCACTTGCTGCCTGAATTAATTTAGGTAAGTCATTAAAAATTCTCCAGACTACATTCTACCATACCCTGACAGCTCTGCAAATCCACTGACTCCTGCAGATTTGGGAAAAAAATACAAGCATAACTTAGACTTTTTTAATATTCCTTTTCTACCACAAGGTAGGGATTTCTTGAGCAGCCACCATGTTGGGGGTTGATAGACAAGTTCAGATTACAGAGAGGATGCTAATATCTACAAGCGCTGCTGGGCTCCTTTCTAATTTGCGTTTGCATTGACTTCAGTGGAAACAAAGGCTCTCAAGCATCTTGGAGGAGGGTTCTCACCACTGTTGTGGTTTTGAGGAGCATTCTTGCAGCAATGGCACTTGCAGTAACATCTTCACCGAGCTTCAGCAGCAGCAGTAGGACTACAGCCAATGCAGACAAACTGAACAAACAAATAAAACAACAGAAAGATAACAATGGAAAAAAAACCCCAATTTTATAGATTTCGTGGATCCAATCCCTACAATGTACTTGAAGGTTCCACTGAGGAAACACAATTACACAGCACATCTGCCTGATGGCTCAGTTGCCTCACAGCTTGTTGGGTCAATACAAAACCTAGCCAAATATTCTTGATGCCTCACAAATAATCTCTGCAAAAGATAAATTCCTTTATCCTCTCTCAGCCTTCATCTTCACCCAAAGGACATTACTGGTCTGCTCTAAAACCTCTTAGATGCCAACAGCTGCAGGGCTTTTTGTTACTCCTCTTTGCCATCACAATTTTCAGAGCAACCAGCTCCTTCCTTCCCCCAACTTCCCCTCCTGCTGTACCCAAGAAATAACAAGGCAAAGAGGAAGCACACACAAAACTTTCCAAGAGAAAGCAAAGCAGTCCTCGTGAAAGCTTAGGACTATTTCTTGAAAGCATGAGTATACAGAAATAGCTGTGTCTCCGAGACACTAATGAGAATGGGATCCCTTGACAATTACTGTCAGTACCCAAATGATGACATATATTATAAAAAAAGGAAAAATTAGATTATGTGGCTTGCTGTCTTTACACTGTAGCAATCCTTCCCTCCATGGCCAATTTAGCCCATTGGACTCAGGGGTGACCCAGCACATCATCTTCACTGACAAGGTGTCATCTATATCTCAGAGAGCAGCTTGAGGGCAGAGATTAAGCCACTGAGTCGCTGGCTTCTTGTGGCTGCTGCCAGAGCTTCCTCTCTCTCAATTTGTGCCAATTTTCCTTCTAATAACCTAACTACCATTCCATCATTTCAGCAAGTTGACAGGGCCACTCTTTGAGGAGCTAGAGATTGTTTTAATATCATTGCTGCTTAAGCAGGAACACTGGAAAAACCTAGTAGATGCCTTCTCTTCCTCTTCCATTCATATCTGTAATTACATCAAGACTGCTAAATACAGACTGATTGCTAAGGAGAGAGAAGCAGACTTCAGAAACAAAGTATGGATCAAAAGAGACCGTATTAAATTCACCACTGTTAAGGGCTTTGGCATGAATCCATGTTCATTTCCATTAATGAACTAGGTGTTGAGCCAGGTGCTGAAAACCAGTTGCTAATGGGGACCAAACAGGTTTACCTGAGAACTGTTTTTTAAATGTCTTTTTAAACCTGCCCAGAACCCGTCTCACTGTCCATTTTTGGCTAATTCATGTCTCAACCCTCACCTTATTTCAATGGTTTTATAATTGTGTTGGAGTTTTGCCCTTTTCACATTCTATGGTGTAAGACTAAAAAGTACATCTGCAGAAGAATGGAAAACTCCCTCTAAGAGCCAACATAACAAGATACATGATAATGAATGGGTTGCAAGTGTAAAGACTACTAAGTCCACCCCAATACAGAGGCATTTACAGACATCAGGGTTTCACAGCAATAAATAGTTACATCTGAGTTGCAGAGTCACTGACAGGATATCACACAAGCTGACAAAAGCACCATCTCCCGTTTGAAGGACTCCAACTGTTGTCAAGAGATTCAAACAATCATCACCTTATCTTACTTGAGAGATCATAATTGCTGGTTTACAAGGAAATTTTATCTGGAAGGACCCAAAAGGGCTTTATAAACTCATTGTTTAGAGAGGGATGACTTCATTGGAAGGTGACAGACGGCAGCTGTTTAATGACTTGGAGCATTACTGCACAATGGTTTCAGCCAGGAAGGGTAGAACAATACCACACCCAACTGGAAACTGCAGGGGGTTGAAATGTATAGACACAGAATGCAATTCAGTAAATCAGATTTTGGCCATCAAAATGCAGGCCAGAACCTATGACAAATAAAAAAAAAAATAGAAGCTGCTCTATATTTTTAAGCTGTAAATGTATTTTGAGGAGAAAAAGAGAAGTCATCTTCTAAAGCTTTCTGGTACATCAGCATTTTCACAGAGCAGTTGCTCAAAAACAATGATGATGTTTCAAAAATCATTAACTGCTCCTGCTGTAACGTCTTGTATAGTTTTTGTCAGAACTATTAAAAGCTAATAATACTAACAGTTATTATTATGTAACATACATCCATAACATCAGTTGCTAAATGAACCTGACATCATGCCCATGGAACAAAGCAGCATTCAGCAGGATGTTTGGTCCTATGCATACAGTAATGTCTACACAATAATTTTCTCTGAATCCATTGGCAGAGCTGACAACTGAGCAGCTATAAGACTTGCAAAGCTGCCATTCTGTTACACTTGAAGGCCAACTGTAATTGCAGAAAGGATACTGAAACCCTGAGGTCTCCAAACGTTCTCTATTAGTCCATCTTACAGACCCATAAAGCCTGTAACAAAGACCTGAGCAATTCTTCATACACCCAGCAGAGAGCAACCGCACTTGCACTCATGCATGCACAGTAACTACACGAACAATTCTGGTGGCTTTTAATACCTGACATCCAATGCTTGGATTTTATTCTTCTCAGTGGCTAATCATACTCAAGTGCTTGTGTAAGCACTGAATGTTAAATGCAAGGATTTTTTTCTCTTGTTGCTTCCACATTCAGCAGAAATTATCTGTAAAAGCATAATATTGCCTAAGACATTGAAGTCCTTTTAGCGCCCTGATAATTTAAAATTCACAGTCATTTTTTTTGCAAGAGTCAGCGATTAGCTGTAGCTCAGCTTTGCTAACTCTTTCCATATATTACATCATGCAAACCGTGGCAAACTATTGCTATTACAGGGGATACTTGTTTTCTGATTAATTCCTAATTTAGTACATGCGATCACTTTAATGACTTAAATGCAAATTTTAGGTAAGGTTAGGAGGTATCACCCTGTCACAGGAGAAAACAGATTTGAAAATCTGGGGAAAACACCTTTCCTACCTTGAAAAATGTTTTTGCAGGAAATAAATTTTGTCTGAAAGCAGGAACAGCAAAAAGAAGTTATCTTGCAGACTTGTAGGGCAGTATGTGTGATACTAAAAGCAATATGAATTGGGAAAAATATTGAACAATATACAGACCAGAGAAGCCTCAGAAGAGGGTCGAGCATACCTCAGACCAAATGCATTATTCTTTAGGAGTACGGATGCAGATTTCTCATTAGCATCACAGGAAGAAATCAAGGATACAAAAGGAAATCATAATATATTAAAATGCAATTACCTTTTCAGCTCACAGTACATGTCATAGCACATGTTCTCCTTTGTGTTAAGGTTTCTTGACTTTCTAAAATCAGCCACTCAGCAAATGGAAGAGGGTATGTCCCTACCTGGCTGCAACCTCCCTCAAGCTGACTGTGAAACATTCACCTCTATAGGCTAGTGGCTCTTCAAGTGCTCAGGCAATGTGTTGCTGTACAGCCCCCATTCCAAACCTGTTTGATTATAGGCTGGGGATTCAACCTAAATCCTTTGTACAATGTTTAAAACTACCAAACAGTGTTCTTTTAATGTTCTGCTTTAGTAATGCTTCCTACAACTGTAAGTTTGCAAAATCTTTGTATATATGCTACATGGCATCTTCAAAAATACCTTAAATTCAAATACATCTTTTAAAAAAATATTTAATGTCATAGTGTCATACTGTCTAAATTCTTAATCCTGTGTATGGAGCTATTTCTTATCAAGGAAATTATTTTTCAGAACATGCAGTAGTGCTTAATGACATGTATGTGCTGTATACAGATGGAAGTAGAGAACTCATGGAAGTTAAATACATATTTTATATTTAGTTTATACACACACAAGAATATATATGTAAACAAGTGAATGAATGAGTACAGAAGTGACAGCAAACGGAGAAGAGGAGGTTAGTTTTTTTTTAAAGCAATCTATTTTGGAAACTAATTAAAATATCATTGCTAGTTCATCCAATAGTGGAAGCAAACAATTAAACACACCATCTGTACAGGTCTGAACTGGGTAGCATCTTTTTGCTTATGCTAATAAAACTTATAATGGTCTATTTTTGGTATCTTTAGGGATTTGCTTACACTGGTCCATAGAATTTACTAAACTGAAACTAGTGAAGCTCAACAGCCACTGACAGACAGCTGTCCTTTAATGGCTGAAGAAAGCTAAACCCACCCCAACAAACCCCTACTTTCTTGGGTCTGTCCCTCAGATGAGGATCACAAATTTTGAAGTTTACATAATAAGAATCACTAGAATATGTGTTTGGAAATCTACACTGCAAGGCTGTGTAATAGCCCCTGGCCTTTTTCTTCCAGGCTCTCCTGTGGGCTTTAGGTACTAATTAGTTCAATACTAGATGAAGTCCTTCAAGCAATAATGTTCTGCAGCACAAAGCTCAGCATAAGCAACCACCCGAGAAGTAATTTTTGCTGTATTCCTGGGTAGAATTTGTTTTGTACATTAAACCCTCAAAAAAGCTTGGGTCTGCCTCCATCACCTGTAAAGTAGATGCATTTCTACCTCTACACAGCAGGAGAAAAGTACCAGAAGAGTTAAGACATGACTGATAAATACCTAATTCATGATTTTTAAATATCTGTTTTCTGTTGGCCAACTCTTCGATGGGCATCCGCACATCTGGTGTTGACCTGGAGAGCTTAAGCATTAACAAAGGCTTAAAATTCATAACTTCTCTGTCTCTAAACTGACCTCTGTTATGGCAGGAGGAGAACACTGGCAGGTCACCACAACTATGATGCTCACCAGCAATGCCTGCAACTTACCTTTCCTATTGTGCTCCTCACCAACTCGTCCCATTGCAATCTCTTTGGGGCAGAGGCTGTCCTTTCACATAAATATCTGAGCTATGTCTAAAAGGGTCTCAGATTGCAAAGGGGCCCTCTCCACATTACTGTAATCCGGACAGTAACATGAGAGAGGGCTCATGCACTTACACAATTATATTATAGTTTTGGAGTACCAATTGACATAATTTTTTATATGAAGTTGAGTCTGAAGTAGCTGACTGCTCAGTATTAATGGTGTGGATTATTAATGCCTTGCTTTACTGATTACACATATTTGCAGTGAAGCATATTTCTTTTTGTGTGGCAGGAAACATTTATCGGCATTACAAAAAAAAAAAAAAGAAATTGATTACACCCAAATGCTTATATATTTGTGACATGTCAACAACCGAATTAGAATAGTACTAGGCTTTTAAAATTCAGGACACATAGGACCATCTGTTTTCTTGTCAACAACCTCTGTCCCTCTCTCCACATTCCAAACAGTTATTGCTCCAAATTTACAAAGTTTTACTCAATTCCCTTTTGCCTTTGCCCCCCCAAAAAACTTCAAGGCAGTAATGAAGGCTTTAATAGCATTTTTTAACTTGATAATTAATGATGTGACTATTTCAGCAAGTTTTACATCCAGGTTGGGCGTCATCTACAAGCTCTTCTGCAGCTTGCAAGTACTTGGTTAGTTCATGGGAAACTGCATTCTGGAGCTGGGGCTGGAGGGCATGAGAAAGGTGTCTTTCAAACATTTGTTTTGAAACACAGAGATGGACTGTATGTAAAAGTCAATAGATTATTGCAAGAAGTAATTTACAGTCCAATGGATTTCAAGACTGGCACCCATGTGTGTACACATGCTTGGACCCACTTCTAGCCAAGCTCCACAAAGTGCAGGCAGCTATTTTCATAGGACCCAAAAGCATATGTCCAAAGAGAGGGAGGCCAATACGGCCTGATATGGCTGCTTTACCTAAATAGCTTCCTTAAAATGGGAATGGAAGATCACAGTACTGCTCGTATTAAGGGCACAGCCAATTTTGGTTAGCTGTGCTTATTTATGTAAGATCTCAAAGAAACAATTAAAGCAAGCTGTGACATTCAATTTTCTTACTTAAAACAAAATTTCCTACCAAGCTCACCCATGCTACCCCATTTTACAAATCTGAATATAAGAAAAGATTATTGTTGAAAGTGTGATGCAATTCAAATTTTAACAAGTTGAGCATTGTTACAGCAAAATCCCTCTCAGCTGATTTTTTCTTCATTTTTTTGACACCACATCTGGCATATAGAATACAGATGATCATTTGTTTATATATCTGTCTAAATGCCTTTTCCAAACAGAGCCAGATGGAGCCTTTCAAAATCAAATTAATTTCAGATTAATTCACTCTGGACCCACTCCAGTTTCATGACTCTATGCTTTGAGGCATCATCTAAATTGATTTAGAGTCATGAACTTAGAGAGCTCGAGTCCTTAGGTATAGGGGAAAAAAAAAAGATCCTTCTTGCATACTGAAAGAGTCAATAAATCCAAAGAGTCTACGATCGTAGTTTTGGCTGCTTCAAACAAACTCTTAAACCAACCTAAGAATGTACCAGTCTATATAGTGCCAGAATCACATATGAAAAACTTCATATTTCATCCCAGAAAAATCACACTAGAATTTACATCTTCAATGCCTCCCTTGTTGAGTCCAATAAAATTTATTGCTCTAATTAAAAAGCAAAATAAAAAAAAAGTCTTGTTCTAAACCTTGCAATAAGCAGCAGCCACAGAAAGATAGGACACAGGTAATAAAAATCTCCACTGCAATGGATTTATCTAAGGAACTATAAACAAATGTAGCCTGCAAACACTGCGGGCTTGAATACTGTCAATCCTCTACGGATGCCTTTATTATCTCACTTGTTTCAATTGCAATTTGGGTTTCCATGGAGATGTAACAGCCAACTCTGGAAAATTATAAGATAAATGTCAGGCAGTGATAACGGTGTTAATGAAGCTTCATTGACAAGCAGAACTATGCTTCAAATAATAGGCATATTTCTATTAGCATATGTATAACCTGTCCAGAAAAGAAAAAAAAAATCCCAACAACAGGGAAAGACAATATTAAAAAATTAAAATTAAAATGAATTTATGTATATAGAAGATATGCAACACACAAGGAAACACTGCATCTATGTAAAAGGATGAATTCCTAACATCAGAAGAGATGTGGGTTCAAAATTTAATTGCTTGATTCCTTTTGAAATTTTTAGACTCAGCTATCATGCTGAAAAAGCACTTTGCTGACACACGCAGACACACTTTTGCATGGTGTGACTCTTGTTTCCTTACAACGCAAGGCTGGAAGGATCTGCTTCACAAGGCATTTTAAAGCATGCTATTTTATAATGCGCAAATACAGCTGCAGTGAGCTGTTAGAAAGATGCAGACCTCAGTGGAAACACTAATAGCGTATACACAAACACAGCACACACTATTAGAGCTCTCGGGTATCGTACGTGCTTAGATTAGGGTGGTTGGTCCACCACATCTTGGTACATGATGGGTTTAATGTGATACTGCTGAGGTCATAACCGTGAACGCTTCAGACTTGCAGCCTGGTGTGGTCTTGACCTGCTTCTGTGCTAACCAAGCCTGTAGAAATCATGTAGAAGCTGCCAGTCATCTTTGAAGGATGTTAGCCAATTTTTGGCTTTCCAAACACGGAAAAGTTTCAGTCAGCTGGAGGTCAGATGCATAGCAAAGCTGGTTTCTCCAGCACAGAGGAAACACAGATCATCGTGCTTTATTTCAATGAATCAAGTGCTTCATTTGGGCAGGATGGACCTACACCACTGGCCAAGGGAAAGGGAAGGAGTTCAGCTATTCCAGTACTTTTCAGTGGTTTCATTTTGCAATCTATCAGGAGCCAGAAGAAGTAGAGCACGAGTGGGGCAACCCCACCCCAGAGGACTACAGGGCAATTTTTGCAGGTGTATAAAATGCGCTAAGTTATTCAGTGCCTATCCACTAGGTGGTATTGCCTCTGGCTGGAGAATCAAGAGGTGCTAGTTGTTCCCATTTTTTCTCATTCCACTATTTGGCCTTGGGAATTTTAATGCCTTGCCTGCCCCTCCTCACACCTTTGTAACTCTTTCAGGTCAATCCTCCTGCACAGTGTGCTGGAAAACAGGGTTCTGGTATTAGTCGAGCATTAGAGATAAAATGATGAAACTAAAAATGAGGATTAGGCTTGGTTTAATGGAAGATGACGGAAAAAATCTTAAGCATACAAGTAAACAAAGAAAATCTTTATCCCTCCCAAGGCTTGAGGGTAAAGTATGTGGGTAGACAAAACTATGGGAATTGTGAGAAAGCTCTCAAATGTTGCTGGGATGAGCAAACTTATGAAACTGTAGCTCTGCATGCAGGGCAGAAGACAAGCTGACTTTGCCATTTACAGGGAAAATAGAGCAGGGGCGTGGGGACAGGAGGAGAGGATTTTTGTTCTTTCCCACCTCCTCTACATGGAACACCTCTGTTCCTCATACCTCTTCTAAATTCTACCTATTTAGTAATGGAAAGCAGGAATGTTTTCTGGGAAATACTTCTCAGTTCCTCAGAGAGAAGTCATCTTTGTTCAGACAGGTTTTTAGGGGCAGAAAAGGGAGTTGGAGAAGTGCCCAATCTTTCTGTAGAGCAGATCTCAGCTCTGATCTGATTGTTGGACATCAACAACATCAGTATAAGTTGTTGGGTTTTATTTTTTTTCAAGTTGTATTACAGGGAAGTTTAAGAAAATTCAAAAGTTTCCCCTTTCTGAATCTTTTCTAACTACTCCTCAATATAACATACTAGAAAAATCTAAGCACCTCATTAGATTGCTACTAAAATGTCGATAGTTAGAAAGTGATTTTCCCCAGTGGCTTTCAACATACTGATAACTTGGTCTAGGGACTTTTTGGGGAAAAAAAACAAACCCAAATAAGTATTACTGGTATTACTCCTACCAGCTTCACAGAAAAGAGAATAATAGGTTGAGCTGGAGGCTGACTTCAACTTCAGCCAGGCAAGCCTTACACACTGCTGCTAGGCATCAAATGGTGGCAGAACCAGGTACCACTATCAATGCATGCAACTGTGATATGTAGATTATGGAAGAGAAACTGTCTGTGGAGCCAGAATGCTAAGCAATTTTTAATGAAAAGAACACCATGCATACTAGATGGAAAGCGTTACTCTACACAGGGTGAAACAGGTCATGCTGGCTCCATTTCTGAATTGTTGAAACCTTTAAATCCGGTTGCAATGTGTCTTCTAAGCTCTTCAAAGGATTCATTTTCCTTTGTACTTTGGGTTACAGACAGTTATACTTTTACATGTGAAGAGAGCGCAGCTATATAAAAGGCTAAGTAGTAGCGGCACACAAGCAGTCAACAACAAATCTGAGCCTTTAAGACAAATCATTATCATAGTATAAGATTTTGTTTAGTTTCTTATTTTTACCCTAATACTACAAATAAGTTATTTTGCTCCATTGGTCACACTGTTCTTTTGAGATTCACGACAAAATAATGAACTACACAGAAATAGAAAAGAAGCATCACTCAAAGAAACAAAAAAACCCTCACAAGAACTGGGTTGAGTTTTCCTAATAAACCAACCAAGAAAAATCCCGACAAAAGTGCTCCCAAGTCATATGGCAGTCATTTATGGGGACACTTCTGACTTCACAAACAGAACTCCAGCTTCTAGTTGTGAGTTTCCAGCACGCTCTGCACAAATGCTGCATTAGGGAAATAGCCCAGCACTGTCATTTGGATCTTGTTGGCCAAATCAACAGGAAAATATCTCTTGAAAAATTATAGAAAATTGAGTTTTTAAGGTCACGGTAAATACTTACAGCAGGAGACATTTAAAAGGATAAGATAAGTTCCTAATTGTACATTTTGGATGGAAGTTTATCCTAGTGGGTTATTATTTGTTGTAGATATCCACATCCCTTTGGTCATCCTGTGATGTACAAAGCCTCTTAATATCAAAAGCTTTATGCAATAGAAAAGGTAGTGAAAACACTTATGGATGTTTTTTTATGCTCCCTGTAATGTATTCGACCTGTGGAAACTTGGCCAGCTCAGGTTTGGCTGGCTGTCAGCAGCAGTGTGAAACCCAGTGTGATTTATAGAAATCTCTGTCATCACACCACAGGGTTAATTTCTTTCCTTCTTTTTTCTCTTTCCCTCCTCCCTCTGGAAGTGGAAAACTCGTATTTGTGATGACAAGTCTTTGGAAAGCTGGAGGATAAGTAATACCATGTGGTTCCCTATGATCTCTAGCCCTCTCCCAACTGTTTTCCCATATAACCCCCCTCTATATGGTCATCAGCACCTTTGCTTAGCAGATGGAAAAAAGGGAAGAAACTTGCCCCAGGGCAGGTGGAGGAACCTGGATGCTTGCAGTGGGAGAATATAGCCTTGAAGATTACAGGTCTCGCTTGATACAGGAAGCAGAGAGAAATCCAAGCATCAAATGTGGGATTTTAGTAATACAAACATTTATTTTAATGATTTGAAGGCTGAACCTGCTGGGCTTGCCACTGTAAGCAAAAGATATGGAGAAGAAATGTGAAGCCTGAATTTTCATTCTGACTGCCACCACTGGAGAAGTACGGAGTTGTGCTCACTTTGGTTTAATGCAGGGCAGGATATCTGTACCTTCTGCCCACGTAATCACTCATGACAGACAGTGACCAGTTAGGTAGCAGGTCAGCTATGAACACCAAACATGGAGCTTTACTTGAGAAATTTCAAATTCATTGAGACGGGTATTACTTAGAGATTATTTTAAGGCACATCAGTTTTCTTGCTATAACCACGCTTCAGAGAAGACAGAATCCAACAGAAGAACACAACTGGGAAGTGTTTCTAATGGCGAAGAGCTGAGGACTCTGTAATAAAGAAACCTCTTTCTCAGCCACGCTATTTCACACATCTCTTTCCTTTGCTTTGCTTATCTCCCTCACCTTTGAATTGGTACACTATGTTTCCATCCCAATGAAGCACAACCTGAAACACTCTAGAGTAAAGCACTATATAAATGTTGAACCATCATGTTATTAAAAAACCCCAAAACAACAAAACCCTCTCATGATATAGTCTTTCATTTAACCTGACGCAATTCTAATCTGTTTTTTAAAAGCAGTATTTGAAAATTATGCAATACAGCAAGTAAAGTACTTTCCAAAGCCACTATTACTATTTGCATTGCAGGAGCACCTCTGAGGCCCCAAGACAACACTGGCTGCTTTTTAAGCAGCAGACCTAATTTTATTAGTAGGTCCAGATGTTTGCCTACTATTTTCGTATGTTAGGAAACATGATGCACTCTCAGAAGATTTTAATAAGTGGTTAAGAAGAAAAGGAGAGAAAGGGACACAGCAGATCTGAGTTCATTTAGCATACCAAGTCAGGAATTTTTAATCTGCTGTTTTCTACCAAGTATCTTCATTAAGGAACCTAAGACCTTCAATGCTTTTTTACTTCTCTGTGCTTCTATCTTTCCATGACTGGACCAAATGTCAACACAGTTGACTGAAACAGTTAATACTTACTTAAGGAGGCTTAGACAATCTAGGGGATGATATAAAAACTTTCCTAAACAGAATGGGAACATATTCCCTGAAGTTTCAAGGTGGAAAAGGAATGCAACTCTGACGCACCAGCTCACATCTTGCCTTACTCCATGTTTTCCAGTCACTTATCCAGTACATCATTTTCTATCCTTTCTTATTTAATTTGATTATGCATTCTCAGACAGAGTTGCATTAGACTGAGATGCTAATTAAAACTACCTCTGAAATATGAACAGCAATATAATGTTTGACTGGTAGAAGAAAAATAGTTGGGTATGAAAATTAGTATTTGTTTTTACATAAAATAAATTATTATTTAATACATTTTAATTGCCCAGGACATTTTTATGAACAACAAAGAGTAACAAATATAATGTATACAATACATTTGTATATGTAAGGAAGGGAAAAAATCAAGCCTGACAGAATACTTTTGCTTATTTCAGAACACTTACAGAGCTCATGTGGAAAAGGAAATAGATTACAGGAAGCTTTCCCCTAGCCATACGGAGCTGTAAGAAGCTCAGAGTCAGCAACGACAGCGCACTTACGACTGCAGCAAATGCGCCCCTGACAGTTAAATCAAAACTATACATCCTTGAGGAGTCATTTAGTCTAAATCACAGCTTGTGATTTCTCATCTTACACGGTCAATGGGTCTGCATTTCTTAAAAATGGGAATATTGGTGGAGGTAGGATTGAGACTTCAGGAGAACTGTTTTGCCAGTTCTGTTCTACGAGTGCTGCAGAAATGTACACAGAGCTTTACAAATGACCTCATTTTTACCAGGAAAGGACAGCTCAGCTATGTTCTATATTTTCCTGAAACAGAAAGGAAGGCCCCACAGCCAAGCTGTCATGTCTAATCATTGTGTTGCTGGAGAGTGTTTAAAACAAACAACTTCTTTCTTTTTTAAAAATAAAAAGCCGCGGAGCAGTTGTAGTGTTTTCAGAGAGCAGAAGCTGCATTTTCTATCACATAACCAAGATACCAGAATAGCAATTTTGTCCAGTTTGATGAATGAGCCTTATAAGGATAAATTTTCACCTCATTAATGATATGAGCTGATTATCCCCTTCCCCCCACTTTTCCTTTTAGGTCATGGATCAAATGTGACCCACTTTCCTTGAATGCTTTCCCATCATCTATTTTTCCCCATTAGAGTAGAAAACCAGTTGCTAAGGACACAGTACAAAGCAACCATGCAACCTGCCCCCCAAAACACACATGCACTTTTCTTCTCCCCTGCCTTTACAATATTCCCCCCCCCAAAAAAACATCCACTCTGAACAAGTTCCTGCTTTACATTCAGGAAAGCCAACAACAGAACTGCTTATAAGGACAAGCTTAGCACGAGAAAAGGATTTTCTAATGACTACAGAGACTCCTGGGGCCCTTCATATTTAAAAAATATAAAGGCAGCAGCCTTGGTTTTTAATTACTCCTAATTCTAAATCTCATGGCCTTAAACACAATAGCTCTTTCAACTTGGTAAAAAAAATGACACTAATCAGTAACAGAGTCCCTCGCGCAACCTGCTAGTCCTCTGATGGCATTGCAACGTTTGGACTGTTATAATTTTTCAAGGTTGACCAATGAGTCAGCAAAGCCATGATGACTTGAAAGCATTAAATCATGCAACTAAAATGGCTTTTTTCATACACAGTGCTGGATGGATTGCAATTAGCAAGGAGAATCAATACAAGGCAAATATTGTACAAGCAGAGAGAGACAAATAGGGAATTAAGGAAGATGGTGTTCATTTTGGAACAAATGAACCCCAGATGTTAAGGTATTTGTGGTTTAATAGCCCCTCTCACCAGCCAGGTAAGGAATGTAATTAAAAAGCATTGAAGTTCTGTTGCTGAGGCTCAACAGAAATGAAATGAAGATATAATTCATCTGCCCTACTTCCCTCTGAGTAGCCTAGTAATATTCCTACTTAGTGCGAAGTCCTGTGAAAATGAAGACTTGTGTTGTTCCACAATCCTTTTCAAGAAAATCCTACTCTTCAGTATTTGTAAAAGAGAAGATGTCATTTCAAGCATCTCATTGAAAAATTTAACGTGAGTATGTAACAGTGTAGTTACTTGGATCTCCCCGACTGTTTCAGCTTTCACCGTCATTTATTGCATCTCCTGGCAGTAATGCACAGCACCTTAGCATTGCTTTCTGTAACCAGCACCTCAGTTCCTCTAGCAATTAGAAGGACATCATATGATTAAATTTCATACACATAGATTCACATTTAAATTACAGTTACACAGTAGACAAGATTGATGATTTGGTCCTAACCTGTGTTTCTACCTCACACCACTCTTTTTCTACAGAGCACATCCACAACATACTTTCTCCTCACTCTTGTGCAGATGACAGAAATCATATCTGCAATGGGTTTCTCCAGTTAGCAGGATGGTCAACCTGTACATCAGAGCTGAATCGCACCACTGACATTAGAGAAAGATTAGAGTCACAAGCATCCAAACAAAAGGAGCTGTAAATATAATTACTTCTGGAATACCAACAACCAAATTAATCATGGGTTTCTAGCAGTGATGGCCTAAGTAACAGACTCTTAAAAAAAAAGAATAAAATCCTGTTGATTGTAAGACTTTCTGACTTCATCTCCACTTTTGAATTAAAGGAATAATGCCGTTAGCTTTCACTGAAAACCAGACTTTTACCCTCAATACTTACTTAGCCGCCCACAAGAAAGAGGATCTTGACTTACGACCATGACTTCCAGGCACCCAAAGAATCTATCAAGCTCCTTAGATGTGCACTGAAAACATGAATGGGTCCCTAGAGGGACTTCAAGGGAAAAGGCATCATTTGTCCATCTAGAGCAGGCAACCAAACCTGTTTTTCTGGACATTCAAGTAACTTTCTATAAGCTTGACCACATTTCCTTCTTCCTGTTCCTCTACTTCCCTATGTATTCACAGTCTTTTTCCTGCTATTTCTCTTTTCAGTTGTCATTAACACACCTTTTATTTACGCTTAGCTTATTTGATCTTTGCTAAACTCATGATTACACCAAAAATACACCAAATATAAAAAAACAGGGAAAGCAACTGTGGTAGCTGGCCCTCATTATTGCTCCATTCCTGGGCAGTATTCCAAAAGCAGTGTAAGTGACAGCAACTTCAAAAATGTTTGATCGTGGGGCTTCTAGCACCATGTTTTATCATTTTTGAACCTTGCCTGGATTCCCAATAGCTCTCTTTCAGTCTAAATATCTATTCCACAAAAATAAATGTGCTGTATACCGTTGATCTCTTTTTCCTTTTAGTGTTTTGGTCAAATTGCTTTCAAGCACATGTTTTTCTCCAGCTACCACTGCTCCTTTGCTTATCTTTGTAACAAGAAACACACAAGCCAGATGCAGCAAAAAGTCATCCTATCCTTCAGTCCTTCCAGTAGCCAAGGCTGAGCTATCCTCCGGGGCACATTTGCTCACTTGGTGAATTCTGAAAGACTTTCCAATTCCATTTCCCCAAGTCCCCAGTAATGACTGAGCTCCCACCAGAGGTCATGTGCAAATCAAAGTAAGGACAGCCAGGAAGGGGCTGGAGAACAAGTCTTATGAGGAGCAGCTGAGGGGACTGGGGTTGTTTAGCCTAGAGAAGAGGAGGCTGAGGGGAGACCTTATTGCTCCCTACAACTACCTGAAAGGAGGTTGTGGAGAGGAGGGTGCTGGCCTCTTCTCCCAAGTGACAGGGGACAGGACAAGAGGGAATGGCCTCAAGCTCCGCCAGGGGAGGTTTAGGCTGCACATTAGGAAAAAATTCTTCACAGAAAGGGTCATTGGGCACTGGAACAGGCTGCCCAGGGAGGTGGTTGAGTCACCTTCCCTGGAGGTGTTTAAGGCACGGGTGGATGAGGTGCTAAGGGACATGGTTTAGTGGCAGATGGGAATGGTTGGACTAGATGATCCAAGAGGTCTTTTCCAACCCGGTGATTCTATGATTCTACTCTGGAAAAGAGATGTCAGGCAGCAGCATTCAACCACTGCATTTTGGTATTTAGTGCCTTGTATCCTCACTTCAGTGGTGTATACAAGCACTTCCTCTTTTCCAAAGGCAGACATGGGGAGCCAGGTTACAATGCAGCGAAGAATACCCATTACTGTAAATTAAAATCCTTAAACAAATCACCAACAGTGAAACAATCTCTACTTCAATTATGTGGTTAGCTAGCACATCAAGTATTTTCTCGCTTTGGCCAGAAATACTGAAGCCATGATTGATCTAATCTGTAATCATGTTGTTTATTTCAAATTAGAGATAATATGAAAAGCATAACAGTGTGTATGTATATATTCATAGTAACACTGCAGACATCCAAAAGGAACTCTATTTTATCTTCACTGCTTTGCATTTTAGCCTCATTTCTTCCCTTTTACATTCTACAGTAAATACAATATTTGCTTTTGGAGTTCTGACTCTCCAGGGCTTATAAAGGAAAAGTACTTAACACAGAGATTATCTTTCTGGTGTTGCACTGTATGAATGAAACTTGTTATATTAATGGCACTATACAGTCATATTCAAATACCATTAGGTACCTCTCCGGAAAACTGAAGGAAAGGGAGTGATCAACTCGAGCATAGTTCTGCCTGAACCTGCAAGTACATTTGTGTTTCTTCCTTCCTCACTATGCAAAGGATTCTCTGCAAAGGAATTTCCATTCTTTCTTTTTCTTTCATTAACACTTTATAGCCTGTGTTAAGATTAGCAAGAAGTATTAATACTAAGCAAGTGAGGAAAAGCATACACACACACACCAGCCAATTCTCTGAACTTGTGAGGTCTATAGAATCAGTTCAAAATTTTCCACTGAAATTCTGCCTGAATACACATTTATATCACCAGCTCAAATCAGGACCCAATTTGATACCTACAAACCTTAATCCTGGGTGTGTTTGCTTTGAATTTAAAAACATGTAATAAATTGCTTTCAAACAGACCAAGACTCACTACTCCATTCTGTTATACATTCCTCTTCCTTCATGGGTTTAGCACTTATTTTTAGTTGCTTTAAATCAGTAGAGGTCAGATGTATATCTGCTAATGAGTATTGGTAATTAAGGTTTCAAACCACACAGCAGCAATCCAACACTTTCATGTTGCTGATATCTCTCTAAATATGTCTGTGTTTTCAGAGCAATTTCTGAGTGTCCTATTTTATTTAATTCCATTAAGTTCTTCAAGGCTAAAGTTACTGATAAGAGCTCAAAATATCACTAAACACACATTTTTCACATCAGATTTTTATTTTATTCTTTGAAAACCTTTGCAATAGTACTGTATATTAGATTTTCACTTATGACAAAAATTTAGTAATGTATATCCTGAGATTACAACTACAGGATTTTGTCTTTTGCTATGCTTTAAAAAAGGAGTACATAGAAGCTTAATAATAACAGTTATTAATTAATTGAGCTTTTAAAAATACTACATCAAGAACACTTACCTATGTTAAGCAAGCTTGATTAGAAGGCTTGTCAAAAATTATTGGAAAAGCGGTAATAGTATCTTAGTTACTTCCGGGAAATATTTTTTTGAAAACTCAGCTTATTTCACTTTTCCCTCCTATAAACTGGAACTATCCATCTAGCTTTGGCAAGTACCTTAAAAGGGCATGTGAGAAAGCTGGGAGTCAAAAATACAGAAAATGTGAAGGAATGTAGCAAGAAATTAACTCCTTTCCCATAGGTGTCAATTTACGTAGTTCATAGGAATTGGACAGGCCTCTGTGAGTAGGTCTGTTCAAACATTATTTCATTTGTATGTGTCTACTCTCTTCTGCACAGCGTAGAAAATAAAGAAGAGAGGAAAGAAAGCCTCAGCATGATCCTGAAATTAATTTTCATGATAGGAGCAATTGAGTCCATGTACTAAGGTACTTATAATTACATTATACTGTAACTTAGAAGAAAAATGGCCAGCTATATTCTAAGAAAATATTAACCCCATCAGCCCAATCACAAATCACTAAATATAATGTAGTCTTCCTTCTATTAACACCCACAAGTTGCCCATTAGAAGCACTTTTGCTGCTCTCCTAAATCACTTCTAATTATCAGACCAGCAAAACCAAGAAGGAAATGTTATTTCATGTCTTCAAATGAAAGGCTGTTCACTATCCGAAAGACATGTCAGCACTGGATTATTTAGTCCATGATCTTGTTTACTGCCTTCAACTTTCATTAGTGTTAAAAACGCTAAGATTGTTTCCCTGACTGCTGAAATATCCTAGGAGAGAAAACACACACGGATACTGAATTCTCCTCTACTTGTAATGGACCAGAGAAGAGGAAAGGTCCTGGGGTGAGAGGCAGGGTACAACCACCTATGCCTTTTCTATTTAAGGTTGTGTTATCACAGTGCTGGCTTTCTAGAGGAGGGTGGAGGAAAGGGATAAGAGCAGTGCCTGGCTCCCCACACAGAGCTTGCAGAGCCTGTCATGTCTTACTCCTGCCTTGCCATCTAGCCCATCTCCTGAGCCTGGTTTGGTTCAGACTCAGGACTTCCCATTCAACCCACATTCCTGCCACTGCACAGCAAAACAAGCAGTAAATTTAAACACAATATGTGCCTGAGCTGGTTATTTCACTCCTGATAAGCTGCCCCATTGAGGTTTTTGTGTTCTTCTAAGAAATGACTGAAATAAACACTGAACACATTTTTGGTAAAACATATATCGTTTCCCGATTTTAGCTCTAAGCTTTTGACTAAGCTTTCAAAAAATACTAGGAACATTTCACAGGAGTAAAACCTTCTAGCAGAAGAAAGAAACTATTCCCTAGAATGCTAGTCAACACAGGGCTTATACATGTTTAATCCCCATTCAGACACATATTAATATCCTCTCAAACTAAAACAAAGAAGCAAAGTATGACAACAACATAATACTAAGAAGTGGGAATTAAAATAATTAATCTGGTGTTTCACTCTTAGAATTTTTGTGTGCAAGGGCATGACAAGCAAGCAACCTGACTGCACTTGACCTGTTTTGGATTCAGGGGTTGGAGCAGATGACCCCAATGGTCCAAACTCACATTACTCTATAGTTTATATATCAGTATCCAGAAGAAAATTTGCTGGAACTGGAGAAAATGCTTTAGGAAACAAAGTGGCCTCACCTTGAGTACTATGTGCAGTCCTGGGCCTCACCATTTAAGAAGTATGGGAAGGACCTTTAATACCAGAGGAAGGCAACAAAGTTGGGGAGTGGCTAAGGACTTTGGGTTTGCCTAGTTTAGAGAAAAGGAAGCTGAAGGGCTGTTTAGTAGCTCTGCACTTGAATCATTACCATGATACACGTAGATAAGACATTCTATGGATTTATTATACAGGAATTATACTGCAGTATTATGTTTTACTAGAGGAAATGCAAACATTATTGTGTTGAAAATTTCTCTGTGCCATTGCACGATGTTGTTATTAACATGCACAAACAACAATAAAAACTTATGGGCATTTACAAGCAGTTGTTATACCATTTATGAGACAATGATAAAGCTGTACACTATAATCGTAATTTGTCAAAATAGAAAAAAGAGTACAAATTAAACAAAATCAATTATTTAAACTATGGTGAGGTACAAAAAGGAAGTATTTTGCTATTAAAATGATGAAACTGCTGTGTATTGAAACCCTGAAATCAAAAAGCTAAACACTGAAGTCCGGACCACTGATCTGCATCTCCTCTGCCTATGTTGGAATGCATGATTAAAAACATATATTTGAGTTGAAGTATTACAAAACTAAGTATATGAAAAAGTATTGTAGTGCTTCCCACTCTCACTGCCCTAAAATTGGTGGGTCAGAAAAAGAGGGAATCCAGATCCCCAAAGCCTCTCATTTTGACCAAACTAAGAACTTGACTACCACGACCTCCTTCTTTGGTCGCTTGTCAATGCACAAGAAATGATAACTGATTTCTAGACTGAAACCATCCCTTGAAGCCAGCAAGTAGCAACCTATACAATTTAGTTACTCTCACCTCTATTACTGGTGGGCTGGCCTTGAGCAGGGTAAGAAGCAAGCTGCCAGAGAATTGACTCTTCTGGAGCCTGTGCAGCACATGCAAATCACAGACCAGCCCATGCTTCAGTCCAGAAACAGCACCATAAGGGAATACATTCCCTGGCCTGATCTTTTAATTTAGCAGCTTGGGATCCTGGAAAACCATGATACTGGCTCCATTCCTTCTGCACACGAATAAAATGGACACATCTCATATACATACAAACAAAAGGAGGGTTTGTAAAATATGTTTTCCAAATATAATTTTGAAATCTGGTTCCACTTAGAACAGCACACTCCAAAAGGGAAAGGATAGAGCAAATTTTTCTAAAATGAAAGGCAGTAATAACATATTTGTATTTAATCGCTTCCATAAATTTTAGAAAATTTGTTAGCATGATATCCAGATAAATGTTTATCACTGTGGTAAACCTTCTCCTTGTTGTTGGTTAGATCATAAACCCAAACCAGACCTTATAAAAATCTAAACTATAAATGAGGATCTCAGTAGTTTACTATGCAGGGAAGCAAGTCAAGCAAAAACCAATACAAGCATCTCCCATATGAACAAAAAGCTGGCGCGATTCACTTTAAACATGCTTCTCTCTTGGTTTCCGAAACACTACTTTGCTGTTCTCTTCTTGGTCCCTAGTTGCCTCTTTGCCAAATGTAACACATATTTATAAGAAGTTAAAAAAAGAAACAAAACACTACCAACAATCAATCGAACAACTCAACCCTGTGTAAGGGGTAGAACAAATAGTGGAGTTATGTACAGCAGCTTGCTCTTACTGTCTCTTTGCTCTTGGGAAAATGCAGTACTGGCTTTTGAATATTAATTGAATAAGGAGCCATGTGATATCCTGCTGTTGCCCATGAGATTAGATCTGGAAGCAAGGTGTTTTCTGAGACCTTGGTTTCATTTCTGGACTTCCAGAAATTCTGCACATAGATAGCCCTGCAATTTGCAAAATTTAATTCTGTAATCCATCTGTGAAACTTCAGCTTCTCTGAGTCCAGTGGGACATCAACATTATGGAAACTGTAACTAGGATAAGAAACATATCTAAGGAGCCTCTTTTTGTAGTTACATATGTCAATAAAGGGACCAGGTAGCCAACAGAAGAACATATGATGCAATCCCAATTTTAGGGAGATCTGTTTAATGACGTTGAAAGGCCATCAGGCAGGTTTGCTGGACAAGCACATTTTCCCTGATTTGCATGGGGTCTGCTACCAGGTTCTTTTAACAGATGTTGCACACTTCAATGCAAGTCATCGCTGCAGACAGCAGTCCTGTACTACCAGAACCCTGTAGCAGTGTCTAACATGTGTCACCTGGAGCAGATGTCCAACATAAAGTTTCACCTGGAAGGATAGGGAAGGACACAGAATCATAGAATGGTTTGTGTTGGAAGGGACCTTAAAGATCATCCAGTTCCACCCCCCTGCAGGGACACCTCCCACTTGACCAGGCTGCCCAAGGCCCCATCCAACCTGGCCTTGAACACCTCCAGGGATGGGGCAGCCACAGCTTCCCTGGGCAACCTGTGCCAGTGCCTCAACACCCTCATTGTGAAGATTTTCTTCCTAGTGCCTAGTCTAAACATTCCCTCCCCCCCGTCTAATTTATAGCCATTTAAAGACATAAAAACTGCTGGCCACTTACACACAAACTCAGTTTGTGGGTGTCAGGCTTAATGGAGCATGAATTTGGAAGAAGTAGTTACCACATGTTTTATGGAAAGAAGATTAAAAAAACCCCCAAACTCAAAGGGTTTAGGTGTCCTATACTGAGTCCTCACACCACTGACCAGTTTTGACCTTAAAGGACATGTACAAGTATCAATAAGTGCAATCAGGGAGGTCCTTAAAAAGACTTTTTAAATAACTAGGGTCTTTATCCTGTCACATTTTCTGGGCACTAGTACAATTTAATTTGATTTTAAACTGTACTGTTTGATGAAATGTCCTGTTCTTCTGTTCAGTGAAGTCAAGACACAATAAATGGATTTTTAATGGATGAAAGTTCAATTTCTCTGGCAGCAGAGGCACATGAGGAAAAGAGACACAATGTACAAATGATGCACTCTGTGCTGACTTTTGACCCCAACCACTTCATGACAGGTATAAAAATGAAATACTGTGAGGGGGAGGTTGGAGAAGAAAAAGAAGAGAACTTTGAATGGCAGCAATTCTAACAGCGAAACAGAATACAAATAATTTAGAAACAGAGGTAGGTTTGGGGGTATGACAACAGTACAGCCAAAACTGAGCTAAAATCCTTCTTTTCTTAAGCTTCTTTTTACATATTAGCTACTATTTCTGTTCAGCATTTGGCTTTCTGCTGTAGAGTATGTGGCTTAATAAAATCAAATCAGCTAATTTTGGAGGGGAGAAATATAGTGATATTATTATTATTTATATCATGTGGTGGAATTCTTAGCAGAATACATGCAAATAATGCTATACTTCAGTGCATTTATTCAGCAGGAAATGAGTTCACCATTAGAGACACAGTTTAAGGCAGTGTTTCCTAAGTCCTGTTGGAGAAATGAATTATGAAACAAAAATAGCTCTGATGGTGCCCATATTTATCAGGACTTGACTGAGCCATGTTAATTAAATAATGATTCTTTAATTGAAAATACAATGTGCTATATCTAAAGTTCTGAAAGACCATTACAAATTATTTGGAAGCTCCAAAAATACTTAAAAAATGAATTAAATGATATTAAAATTGAATACAAATTAAAGACCAATGCACCTATTCTTGTATATTTACCTCAGCGAGTTCAGTGATCTCCAACTTCAAAATCTCTACTCATCTGCCAGATATAGATTGTGGCTTTTAACATACAATGTCAATAGATTGCAACTGTTTACTTCTGCTCAGTGGCTCTGGGCTAGAAAATGCTATTTTCAGTGTTTTCCCAGAGAGGAGGAGGGAGGCAGCATTTAAAGGTATCCCCACAAAATGTTTATATTTGAAGCACTGATGCTAGATCTGCCAGCAGACGCCTTCTCAGGGCCTCACTTATCATGAGGCAATATTTCTCTCCCAGCTTCACCTGGGAAGAGATACGCCACCATTTCTGTCTTTAAACAGCACTTATCAGGTTAATTAATGAATTTCCTATCACCCTTTGCTCTGGCCTGCTGCTCTACCAGATGCCACTGAGCCCACTGCTCCTTTTGATTTCAGTGGTTCTGGAGTTTTGGGTTTAGGTTTTTCCAGCTCAGCAGCTCTACGAGTAGTCAGTGCCACTTCTGTCCCTCAAACAGGGCTAATTTGTTCTCAGCAGACAAGACACAGGGAATACCCTGTGAAAAGCCAAACTGAGGGACCGGTTTGGGTCTCTTGTTGCCCACAGAAGTGCCTCTTCTGTTCTTCCATGGGCACTGATGGTTGTTAAGGCATATTTTCATCAAAATTTCTTGATGAGGTAGAAAACTCGATGCTCTGAGACTGTTCTGGATATCAGATCTGGAACGAACTGAGATGCTTTACAGCAAACACCAACAGCACAAAGTCAATTTGGGCAGCTCTTCTCATTTCCTTATAATCCCCTGACTATTCAAGATCTTGTGGCATCGCATGCCCTCAGAGAGCACCCCAGTGTTCCTGCAGTTCCTGTTTGTTTAGGGGCTTATTTTCACTACTTGCTTAAAATGCTTTCAGGTTTTTCAGCAAAATAGTCATATTCAGCCTTAAACTTTCATTTTCCTACTAACAACTCCTTCAAATATATATTGCACTCGATTACAGTAAACCCACAAATTTAACGTTCCCTTTTCAGATGCATTCATTTGCATCTTGTGTTAAATGGTTTATAATAGACCTATATCATTCAAATGTTAACAGAAAATTATCATTCTTAATTATGTCACATCTTCATAAATTTTTCAGGTCACCTCTCTTCTATTACGAAACACAGTCTGGGTGCCTTGATTTTATTTATAACCAACAAAGTACAGAGAAGCTAAGCAGAAGCTCAGTCAGTATTTTCATGAGGCTTGGTGCTTCCCCTTAGAGAAATTACTGAAGCTTTTTTAATGTTTACAACTAACTTCTTCACAGAAACGGTAATGTCTTTTCCCCTGCAGTCACAGCCAACAGCAACCTTTAAATTGCTGAGGGAAAGACATTTTGCGGTTTGAGAAACATTGTGCAGAAGGCACAAATTGCTGCCATCCTTAGAATATCTTTGTATATCCCAACCACGAGGAGTTCAGTCCTGAATTACTACAGAAAAATTATTCCAGGGACTCCCTCTGAACCTCTAGCTGAAAAAAATAACTATTGATTGCCTAACGTACAACTATGAGTTCACAAAATGGGGGTGCTATGAGTTTCTGGAGTAATGGTGATTCTTAGAGATGCTCTAGCAGTGTTGCAGTATCTCTGCTTCCAGGCAGAAATAGATGGCTGCATGAAATGAAATATAAAGAATCATTAGCCTAAATTATGCAGCAGGTCCTAAGGCTGTTTTAACCAGTATCATGCAGACTAGCAGTATTTCATATTAGTAACAATTCTGACTAGATCCAATGAATGCACTCTTTTCAGCAAATGCTAAGATAATTCTGAGACAAGAGAACACTCAAGTGATCTGTTACATCAACAAGAGAGGGACACCCCCTAGTTTTTGCTTCACTGCAGCAGTACTAAGAGCTTTGATCTCGGACAAGCTTATTATCAGGGCTAGCAGCAGACAGATGGAACCCATGAACATCAGAGGAGACCACAGTTTCTTAGAGGACCACCAGCCTTTGCTGTCATCCCTGACAAGAGGATCAGCTGGAAGAAACACTGACTAGCTCCCAAACTCCGTATTTTCTCACATTTTCGGTTTTGAAAAAGATTGTAGTAGAGTCTTTCTTCAATACTCCTTTGCTAAGCCATCTCTGATGAAAGATGATGAGCATCCACAGCACTTAATTTAGAAAGTGAAAAAGTGTAACACTGTGTACTAAATATTTCATAACCTTTAAAAATACATAGATGAAAGGAAACCTGCACATCATACTTTGGACTGAAATGAAAACCAGTTCTTGAAGACCTTTAAACATGGCGTTATATTTTGCTTTACTTCTTAAACTTTCCAACTCTGAAAGGAGTGTGGGAATTTCATATCTAGGAAAAAGTAAAGGAATAATGTACATAAATTCCACAATGGGATTCAGTCCTTTCCTTTTCTTTTAAGTGGGAAAGTGTTACTCTTAACATTAGCAAAACTGGCAAATTCTACAGAAGTTCTGCCAATGAGCACATTCCCAACTCCAAAAAAAAAAATAGAAATATTGATGACATTAAAGTGTAATTTTATCCTCATTAAAGTCTGCACACATTCACATCTTTAACATCTGCATTTCCCAAAAGGACTAATTTTCTCTGGACTGTCAGATTTTGTTGTATGTTGTGCCATCTAAAACATTCAAAGTGCATTAGTGTGTATATTCCATCTCTGGATTCTCCATGTAATCAGATGCAGTTCAGACTTATGTTCTCCCAATTCTAAATGAGTATGCTTAACCAAACAGAACTGATGTAGTTAGCTGCTGGAGACATAACCTCTGATCCCAGCCCTGCTAGCATTCAGAGCAAATGAGGAACAAGTTAAACTGGCATCCTTATCACAGACCAGACAGTGATAAAAGTTAATCTTAGGATTTCTGTCCAGATTCACTCTAAACCTTGCTATACATATCTGTCTATTGGAATATGTATCTAAGAAAGGAAATTAAATAGAGATATCTGCTTCCAAGCTGAAGTGCAATGTCTATCTTAAATCAAATCTATATCTGAATTTTGCCTAGTTGTCTTACTCCTGGCTCTGACACTTAATCCCCAAAAGTAGCTGAGTTAGTCTCCCCCTTGTCCAGATTTTAAATCTCAGAACGTAAGTTGACAGCTTTCCATGCATGAAAAATATTAAACTTTTCAGGGCAGGAGATGATGTATGGAGTTTCTTAGAGGCAGTGAAAACTAGCTTTAGAGCTGCTACCAGGAAGATGATGGAAAAGCAGATATGAAATCTGGGATGCCATGAATCCGAGACTCACTTGCTTTCTTCTGCAATCCAGGATAGGACTGAGTAGTTTGGAGTCAGCACCTGACATGTGAAAAGCCTGCATGCAAAACCACACACTTTAAAACTCCAACGGTCTACAGGTAAGTGATTTTTGGAATTACAATAGTAAAGACTGTGACTGAGGATGTACCCTCCCAGCAAAACTTCTGCCGAAAACTTACTAAGATTAGAAAGTTGTGGGAAAGAAATTTATAAAGGAATTGCTTTCTGGAGTCATCTTGAATTAATAAATAATAGGTACCTTTCTGAGAGAGCTGTTTTAGCGCTGTGTACAGCTGGATGAAAACTAGCACTATGGTCCAATTTATTTACCATTAGTTTCTTTCTCTCTCTTTTTAAACTCTAACACACAATTTCAGACTACTGTGAAAGCCTCCTTAATTTGCTTCTGTATTGTGTAAAGCAGATGTCCTGCCTTCGCAAACTGATTAGTAAGTGGTTTATATTATTCCAGTGGTTGTCATCATTATTGCAGAAATGTTGAACAAGGCTGCTGTAGGCTGCTTTTGAAAATGTCTAGAGTGACAGACTGCCTGTTTCAGAAGGGATACAGGTGTGCAAAACACACTTTTCTGGAGAAAACAGACCAAATTATATTCCATGAAATAGCACATTGTGTTTCAGGTAGAGGGGTATCTTCAGGATCACGGTAGATACAGGGTAAAAATAACACAGGCACTGGACCATGACCTAGAAGACCTGGCTCTTTTTCAAGGCTCTGGTACATTACTAGAAATATGGTCTTTAATAAGACTTTTGTTAGGATAAATCTCAGGTGCGTTGTCCTAGTAGCACCCAAAACATCTGAGGCAGTCTTCTGCGGGACCCACTCTTGCTCCATTGGCTGTAAAAGGCCACAAGGGATGAACATTTAGGATTGCTACTATTAAGTGTGCTGAGTCTTGTCATGAGTTGCACAGATGGCTTAACATTGAAGTGAAATTTCGTTGTTGGAGAGGGTGAAGCAAAGCCTGTCTCTCTTATGTGTTTGTTCAACTAGCAACTAATCTTGATGGACCTCTCTGAATAGTACTGCAATAGAAATTAAGGCTAATTATAGCTTTAAAATGTCAGATATGTTAAATCTGCTCCTAGATGTCCTGACAGTCTTAAAAGCAGAAAGAAAAGTAGGCATTTAGTTGAAGTCCTAGTTCCTCGTTGGCTCATCTCATTCCTTATAGGATCCAAGCAGTTCTTCCTTTTCAATATCCAACCAACCACTCTCCAGCAAAATTAGAGTGCAATGTACGTCACTGCAAATACTTATTTACTGCAGGAACCATGAATTACTACCGCAATCACTGCAAAAACATAGCCATGTGGTTTCTGCTTCTGCAGAACGTAACATAAAAAATTCAAACTTGCCTACTTCCGGTCACAATTTGTGCAAAACTCACAACATGGGCATTTTTGTTGTTTTGGTTTAACTTTACACAAATGGTTGTTAAACCAGGAGGAACTGACCTTTTCCCTTTTGTCAGCATTAAAATTTCATGACTACATAGTTAAACAGAGAAAGCCTGTGTCAGCATAGATTCACAGAGTAATTTTGGTTGGAAGGGACATCTTGAGGTCACCTGGCCAAGCCACCCTTAGAGCAAGGCCAACTAGATCAGGTTGCTCAAGGCTATGCTGATATTTCAGTATCTGCAAAGGTGGTACCTCTGGGTGCCAGTTAGAGTGATTGGCTACCATCCTGGTGAGGATCTTTATGTCTAACCAACATCTGCATTTCCTTCGAAAAACTTGTGCCCGTTGCCTCCTTTCTTATTTACTCCGTGCATCTCTGGCACAAAAATGTCTTGTGACTTCTCAATAAGTATTTGAGAACAGCTTTAAGATTTCCCCTTCACATCCTCTTCCAGGATAATAGAGCAGCTTTTAGAGCCTCTCCTTGTACAGCACATGTTCAAGATCCCTGATCATCTTGGTGGCACAACTGAAACTCCTCCCAGTATGTAAGTGCCTTGTACTAGGGAGCCCAAAATTGGACACAGTGTCTAGATGTGGACTCACAGGTACCAACCGGAGAAATAACCACCTCACAGCCTGTTGCCCACCCATTTGGTAGAACACCCCAGTGTGGCGTTGCCCTTCCATGCTGCCAGGCTGCAACGCTGACTCCTATGCAATTTGCTGTCCAGGCAGACCCTCCTCCAGGGCTTTTTCTGCAAAGCAAACAATAACTCAAGTCCTACAGAAAGACATACATGCACAAAAGGTTAGACTGCTTGCAATCATTGCTAAAATAAAAATAAACCTACAAGCACAGCGGCTAAATGGCTGTATGATGCAGAAGATTCTAAGCCAAAGCAAAGTGTGGCAAACTGTACCAAGGCTCTAGATTATCAGAAAAATATCTAAAAAAAAAGCCTCTGTGGACAGTATTTGCACCAAATACCCCATCGTCTCATACAAAAGACACAATCCAATTATCTTGTCTTCAACTCTACTTTGACTCAGAAATGCATAAAATCTATTTTTTTCAAATTCAGTCGAGGACAATAGCATCAGGACAAATTATTCTTCCTTAAGACAAAGCAAAAGACACTCCATCTTTTACAGAGAGTGAATCAAAGACCCAGATTCTGACACAATATCTTTGCAGATTTTCAAAGCACAAACACAGAGCCAAGCTCAGCTTTTACAATGAGTCACTCACAATCAGTAAACAGCAAAAGTTTTATCTTTAAGTCTTTCAGACATATCTTAAAAAAAAGACAAAGTATTTTCTAAAATACTTCAACAGATTTTTTTATCTTGGGAAAGCATTAAAATGTAAAATCTCAATTTTTCTACTGCTAGAGACAAATTTCATCCCTGTTTTAAAGACAAACAAGCTTTCTAGTTACAAACACAAGAATAACTCTAGTTGCTAAATCAAATTTCTGATCAATACAAAAATAATCTTCAAAATGTGTCAAAGCAAGCCAAAAGAATGGAGTCCTGCCTGCAGAGCACTAGAAATCTTCAAGAGCACCATTTTTTATTTAATATTCTACCTGTCTTTAGAAAATTAATTTCTCTATGAGAATACAGAACTGTCCACTCCTCAGCCAGTAAGGATAAATTTATATTTTGAAGCTTTCCTTTCTCAATTGAAATTTGAATGTTTTAAAATGCTTTTGTTATACTTTGATGCACGTTACTAATTTAAATCTGTCAACCATTTCTGCTTTTCACTGCTGTTGTTAGCAGCTAATCTGAGCTAAGTCTTGGGACAGAAAGCCATTCTTAAATCTTTTCCTCATCTAATTTGTTTCAAGATCAGCCCATCTGCAGATGCATATAGGTGTGTGAGTATGCTTTAAAACATATACAAAGAGCCACTTTCACAAAGAGCATAGGCCTTCTTGGCAGCCAAAATTCTGACCTTTTTCATTTAGGACTAGCAGAAAACAGCTTTTCTCTAGCCATTGTTCCACCTTTATACATCATACCTTTAATAAAAAAAACCCCTGAAATTTAAAGAGAGCTACAAAAAAATTCAACATTTTCATTACCCTTTTGTTCCAAAAAGCACAAGTACTCAGACTACGCATTTCAGTGCAGCCATTAAAGCAGAATGCCTTTTGAGGCAGAATTCTATGAATGCACTCTGGCTTATAAAAAATGTATTAGATGATAGCTCTGAAAAAGGCTCTGAGGCGTAACATGGTCTATCATGTTGTGCATGCATGAGTTAGCTTTTACAAGATCAGAACCAGAAGCAAAGATGAATGCTATTCATTGTAAGCCCAAAGCTTTGGAAGTTCAGTATCGCAGTGCTTGGGGGTCAGTACTACAGCTATTAAAAAAAAAAAAAGTATATTCTTTAAAGAATTGTCTGGTTTTTAAATGTTTGGCATACACGGCTACTCTCGGTTCTCGATCACGTGGATCTAGGGCTACAGTAGTTCTCCCCACTCACCCAGCCCCATTAAGCACCAGTTGAATTCATTACAAGAAGGTCAGCAATGTTCTTGTAAGTGGGTTTTAAAAAGTCAAACATCACTTGATGGAAAAAAAGCAATGACTTCACACTGGGTGTAAAGAGGAACAATTCTGGCAAGGACTCATCCACTTACTGTCAAAGAAAATTACATACAATTTACTATTTTGACATTCTGGACTGCATTCGATGCATTATTAGGATTTGGAGGTCTTAAAGAGAGGCAATTCAAATGAGCATTAAACTAAATGTATTTTCTTTGATGAAATAATGATAAATAATAACACACATGACTCTGGCTGTTTGCAAAATAGCTTATTCATAGGCAGTTGCCCACATTATTTTGAAAATATCCCAAAGCTCAGGACAAACCTTTTCTTCAACTGCTAGATGCTTTATGTAGCTAACAAAGAGTTGCTATTCTTATTATTCAAACTATTACCTATAGTATGTGAGAACACAGCCGAGCAATATTGCATAGAATCCCTAGAAAACGTACATTTCAAATATTATCTTTTGTGTTTTACTGCTGACTCAAAGTAACTCAACACCATGGTTGACAAGAGCCCCAACATGTCAATGTCCCCACAAATGTGCCCTCCTCAGATGATTCCTCTGTGTTTTCCTTTCTAACCCAATTGCTCTTCTTTGCCACCAACCCAAAGTGTCAGCTGTGACTTTCTGAGCATCTCTGAGTAATGGGATCAGCTAATGTTCAGCACACAGAGAAATTCCGTATCATTCTCCTCTCTAAAAATACCACTGGATGCTGCTAGAGCCACTAAGCAGTGATGAATAGCTAAAGGGACAAGCAGGTCTCTAAATTTACTTCATATCTGACAGCCCTTCAGCAGATATGGGTAATGGATCCTACTTACTCCAATCTACTGTATACTGCAAGGCACTTTCCCACTGTGTGAATATATATACTCAGTATTGGCTTCTTAATGATCGTGATTTTTTTCTTCCCCATTAAGTCAAGCTGATTACACATTAAAAAGCTGTTAGTAAATTTTGAAACATGTTACTAATTCAAGCAAAAGAGGCATGTTTGGTCTTCAAATGTACCTCCAAGCCTCTATCAGAGAATATCTCAATTGACTTCTAGGGATTTGCCTCGAGTGTTGAAAGTGTATGCATCTTATAAATGCACACAGCTAATTATCTTCAATGACTTTAGCTGATTCGCTCACTCTAATACACGGGTATGTCTTTTTCGGGTATACGGCATTATAGAATTTTATTCCTGAAGGTCATTTGATGACTTTATATGATTTTGTGTGTGTATGCATTTTTAATAAGGTCCCATTTCTGAACTGAGGAAAAGAGCATTCAATGAGACAAAGGGTATTTACTGCATATCTAGGGATCTCCAGATTGGCAATTATATCATAATTGTTTTTAAATTCTAAAAAAAGGGGGTGGAGTGGGGAGGTAGGAGATAATTAAGTCACATGAACAGGACCCAAATTGCATTTGCTCTCAGTTTTGTTGTGCACAATATCAGTTTAATTGAATCATCTGTAATTCTTCTCACTTTTTTTTTCAGCCTGCAGGAATGCACACAAGACATTATGAATGAGAGACTGGCTGGCAAATTTCTTGAGCACAGAGATTCCACGTATCCATAGGACTTGCCAGAAAAGAGCAGATGAGATTCTATATGTTCATGTGTGTGTGTGTGAGCGCACAAATGTGCCAGGGAGGGTGGAGAAGAGGGATGGCCTCTGGCAAATTGATGTCTGTCAGCTAGCAAACCTTGATTTCGCTATTAATATGTCATGGTTCACCGCATAGAAGCTTTCAGCGAGCATTAGCTGTGCTACACACATGCACAGGCACGCACGCGCGCACACACACACACAGAGTTTTATACACATACACTGGCTGACTTCAGACAAACCAGTCTGTCACATGCAATGAATCACCAAACAACAGAATGGGCAGAGCCTCTCCTAACTCAATTAGCAAAGCATTTTTTGATAATAATTGATTTGAGTAACATTTGTTTCTGTGTTTTTAAAAGAGAAAATCTTCATGATTTAACTGGCTTTGGCTAATGGAAAAGACACTCACTGATGTTGCTTGCAGTTAACAATGGAATTACAGAAGAAAGCTAGGGAAATAATAGCAGCACCTAATCCATAATCCTTCTGGTGCAAAATGAAGGATTCCAGCATATTTGGGGCTTCCCCAAATGAAACACCATGCCTGAAAACCTGTAGTTTATACTTAAAGATATTACTTATCTTTGATTTACTTATCAGCTTATACTCAAAGATATTTGCCCTAAGTTTTCTTTTATATTACTTATTTTTCCTTTGGTGCTTACATCCCCAAAACACTTGCATACATCCACACTAAATGGGCTTCATTAGAGCAGTATTTGAGTGACTCATAAACTTTATTCATTCATCTCAACGTTACTCTTAGAAACAGGCAAGCATAATTCTCCCTTTACAGACTGAGTGACCTGACCAAGGTAATAACATAGGTCTGTGGCAGAGAAGGGAAATTAATCTGGGTCTGCTGAGTCTCTTAATAGCCCTGTAACCACTGAACACTCTGTTCCTATATCTTTTCATTACAACTCATCTAAAGTGCATGTATTCGGCTTTGGACTGTGGTACTCTCTGTTCCCCAACCAGTACACAGGGACTCAATGAAATCTTTAAAATAAAAAGTGCATTTCCTTCCTTTCCCTTGAAGAGCACTAAAGATTTGGGGAATATTTTTACTTCCCCATCTAAAATGCTTTTATGAAAATTTTGCCAGTTACTGGATCATTTTGGTTTTTATTTGGTGATAAAACCATAAAGCCAAATTCTGCTCTCATTTACACACAGATGAATTTATAATAACAGCACAGGTTTCAAGGTTTGACCAGATTGAGCAAATATGCAAAGGAGAGGAGCTAATGGCTACCAGCTATGCCAGCCAATATAGATTAACGTTGCTTCTGGCAACCCTAGAAAGCTGTGCAGAGCCGAAGTCTAAACCATAAATAGCTTCTGGGACAAAGGCTTATTGTAAGCGATACCTTTAACGATCTGGCTATTTATAGGTTTCAAACCCAGGACAAATGATAGATTCCTCACTAGCTGCTTAAATTAGCATTGCTTAGCTTATGGAGAGGGTGGAGGAGAAGGTCTAAGCACATTCTCACCTTTAGTCTCTGCTACCAGCTACCAAGCAAGGACTACCCACTGAGCAGGCTGATGGTGAACAGGATGATGTACAAAGCCTAGAAGCCTGTCCAGCTTCCACACAGTCCAGGCTAGCTTCAAGGTGCTCAGCTCCTAATTAGTGACCTGAAAGATGCAGTCAGGTTATCAGAAGTGTTCACTGCAAATGATCCCAACAAGATCAATCGAGCCTGCTGGATGCCAAATGATCTGCAATACTAGCTGCTGTTTAGGTGCCTAAATGCAAACCATCAAATGACAGGCTCTTTTAAAGTCGAGAAATTATTTGACGTATCTTTAGTTATAACAAGGGAGCTTGAGGTGGAAATAGTGGACTCACGAATGATTCTGCACTCTAAACACCACAAAGAATGATATTCACAGATACGCCAACCTATCAAATCGCCATGTAAAACTATTGCCGTTCTCTTAAACCAATGTGCAGAAAATATTCCTCAGTTTCTACACTAGCAAACATCCAGTTGATTCATTAGACATATCACAGGCTAGCAAAGTCTCAAAATACGTTACTGGAAACCTCTTGAATGAACCCATGGGATGGACAAAACTGATCTTTGCAAGGAAAAATTACTGGAGTGAGTGGTAGTTAGAGAACAGCTGCAAAACAGGGCATTAAGTCAGCTCCACTGCAGTCAAAATGAACAAAGGCTTTTTGCTACACTCTAATACACATGCATAATATGACTAGCTTTATTAGAGCCTTTTGAAATCACAACCCTTCTAATACGAGGAAACACTGCTTGGTAAGCAATATAGACAAGAGCCCCAAAATCAAACAAGCACGTTTCTATAACTTCAATAATAACAAATAGTTTGTCATTTAACTTAGCTTAATGAATTTTACAGTGTCTTGGAGAACAGAAATGATGGGTTCTGAACTCAAGGATATATCCACAGGTCCCAAATAGAAGGGGAAACATGGGAGTACTTTGTAAACATGCAGAAATCATAGAATCATAGAATGGTTTAGGTTGGAAGGGACCTAAAAGATCATCCAGTTCCACCCCCCTGCCATTGACAGTGACACGTCGCACTGCATCAGGTTACCCAAGGCCCCATCCAACCTGGCCATGAACACCTCCAGGGATGGGGCAGCTACGACTTCCCTGAGCAACCTGTGCCAGTGCCTCAACACTCTCATTGTGAAGAATTTCTTCCAAATTTCTAGTCTAAATCTTCCCCCCTCAAATTTAAAGCCATTTTCCTTAATCCTATCACTATAGGCCCTTGTAAAAAGTCCCTCCCGAAGTTTCTTGTATACTACCTTCAGGTACTGGAAGTCTGCTATAAGGTCTCCTTGGAGCCTTCTCTTCTCCAGGCTGAACAACCCCAACTCTCTCAGCCTGTCCTCATAGCAGAGGTGCTCCAGCCCTCCGACAATCTGTGTAGCCCTCCTCGGGACCTGTTCCAACAGTTCCATATCCTTCTTATGTTGGGGATTCCAGAACTGGACACCATACTCCAGGTGGGGTCTCACAAGAGGGGAGTAGAGGGGCAGAATTCCCTCCCTTGACCTGCTGGCCACACTTCTTTTGATGCAGCCCAGGATACAGTTGGCCTTCTGAGCTATGAGCACATATTGCCAGCTCATGTCGAGATTCTCATCAATCAGCACCCCCAAGTCCTTCTCTGCAAGGCTGCTCTCAGTCATGTCATTCCCCACCCTGTATTGAAGCCACAGATTGCTCCGACCCAGGTCTAGGACCTTGAACATGGCCTTGTTGAACCTCATAAGGTTTCAGATAGGCCCACTTCTCCAGCTTGTCCAAGTCCCTCTGGATGAGATCCCATACTTTTGGTGTAAAAACTGCACCACTCAGCTTGGTGTCATCTGCAAACTTGCTGAGGGTGCACTCGATTTCGCTGTCAATATTGTTGATGAAGACATTAAAAAGCATTGATCCCAATAAGGAGGGACACCACAGATCTCCATCTTGACATCGAGCTGTTGACCACTACTCTATGAATGCGACCATACAACTAATTCCTTATCCACTTGAGCAGTTCTCTCATCAGATCCATGTCCCTCCAGTTTAGGGAGAAGGATGTTGTGGGGGACCATGTCAAAGGCTTTACAGAAGCCTGTATATATGTACAAACATGTATGTATTACATGTGTATGCATATATATTTATATCACGAGCCACATTCTAAATTATGACAAAACAATTGCTTTCTAAAATTACAGACATCAAAATATATCAGAGGGATAGAGAACAACAGCAACTACAAAAAGACCCAATACAAAACCCAAACAAAAAGGAATAGAAAGTCTTTAGACTTAGTTACAGTGCTAGCTTGATCTGACTTAGCTACTGCAAACAACACTTAATCCTTCCAAACACAGAAGAGCATTATACTTTTCAGTGCAACATTTAATGAAGAACTGAAGTTTAAGTGCTGCTGGTGAGATGACAGTGATAAGGTGAACAGTCACAGTGGCCAGGATACATAGAATGTGAAAATAAACTGAAATACGAAAAGAAGTCAGCCTGTAATAAGCTATGTTAATATTTGCTTTTGCCTTTTTCTGCAGGCTGATGAAAATGCTGATACAGATCATTAACGCTCTTAAATTGTCATCACGTTAATGTCAGTAGTAGCGTATGAGCTTGTTTGATCATATCATCATAAAATGCCACTGAAGTGTGCTGTACCTTTTTTTTCCTCTTTGGATGCCTGGTTTCATTCACCCCTAACCACCTTTCTTCTTTTCGTAGATTATGACAAAGATGGATTGAGGGAGAATGAAACGAAGTCCAAAGACACACCTGCTGTATTGGATCCTTGAAAAGTGTTGAAGAGAACATTTGCAAAGGGCCCTTAACTGGAAAAAATAGCGAATACACTGAAGCCCCGTAAATACCTCCTTGTTCCCCTTTTCTGTCTCTGAAAACAGTGTTACCTGAAAAACATTTTCATCTGTGGTAACAGCATTCCTAATGATTTGATAGGCTTTGCAGACTGCTGCAGGCCCTCCAAATCTCATAAAAGAAGAAAGAAAAAGAAAAGTCAAAACAAAGGATCATCATTGGTTATTGAGTACTTGGGGGCTGCACTGTGGCTGGAGCAAGAACCCCTGACAATTTCAAAGTGCCGAAGAGGCCAACTGGGGGCATGCGATAGTGGTTAAGGCTACATCTCTGCTCTCAGGCTGCTCCTGTAAACAGGGAGATGGAGCTCCCTAGGAGGAAAACAATACGTTCAGGAGAGATGCTTCTAGCCATGGTGGCAAGGGTATGATACTTCCAGCAAGGGAGAAGAGGGACAGCAGAGGACCACTGGGAAGAGCAGGCTGCAGAAATGATGGAAGGACAAGCACACTGAGAACAAAAGGGATTCTGCAAATATTCTAGCAGCCCAGAAAAGTACTCTGTTGACTGAAAGGACTCAGCCCACAAGACTCATGATGAAAAATGGAGCAAAAGTGGAGCTTGCTTTACATCCCCTTTTGGTTTCCAGGTTTGTTTTTTTTTTAAAACAAAACAAACCAGCACCACCTTACCCTCCCCCACTCTGTAATTTAATTTATTACTAATAAAAGAAGTTTCCTGAATAGCAAATTCAAAGTTTTCAAGATTTTTGCTTTAAACAGACAACTAGCAGATTCTGGTTTACTTGGACTCACATCCAGAAGTGCTTTAGCTCAGTGATGAATTCAATGACTATTGGCCGCCATCAACAGAAGTATTTCACAGGTGTTTGGTTTTGTTCACTCACATCTAAGCAATTTCATGATTTAAAATCAAAGCTGATTGACTGAACCAAAAATTTGAAAAGGTCTCGTCTTTTAAGCTTAATGCAGAGAAATACCTTGTCTTTTAGGAAACAACTGGTACTATGCATAAATGATTTCCCCATTTCAGGAAAAGGCAAAATCTCAAAGTGCTAAGAATTGCTTTTGATATTCCAGAAGACTTCCCTTCCTCACTCATAAGCGTGCTGTAAAGGCATTAATGAATAAAGCATCATAATTTCCAATTTTAACCTTCTTATCTTCTTCCCTCAGGTGAGAATGCAAAAAGAACATCAGCTGGTTTCATCCAATGTCTAGGAATACTTCTCACCAATACACTGCATTACATTTCACGACTGTCTCTGAGCTGAAAGGGCATCACAGTACCCTCAGAAAGCCTAGGAAAATCCATATTAAGACAAGCACCAGTACAATTCAATCTGAGGAGCCCAGTAATACTGCACATCTTTATCTCAAATGTGGTTCCTCACTCTGATTAAATATGATGTTCATTACCCTTTTTGAAAAAAGAAAAGATGCTATGCTTTTTGCACTTTCCGCATCTCTAGAACTGCCATGTACAGAATAACCCTAGAGTTTTGAAGAGGTACTGTCATAAATTCAAATATACCATCAGAGAAACATTCAGTCATAACTCAAAAATTGGCATGCAGGTTAGGGGGTAGACATTCTCATCATAAAACTCACTACCAATGATGGTACAATCGGGTATTCGGCATAAAATTTTATGGATTGTAGAAAATAAAATCTGAAGCAAAGAGGTAGAATCAATATCAAGTTTCTATTTTCAAATTACAGGTTGTTTCAAACTGGCTGTAGAGAAATCTGGCTGGGTGGCACATTGCAGTGGTTTAACTACTCCATTACTAGTATAGGATGCAGCAGGGTTGGTTTAAATTATTTTTCAGTATTAGTTACTTTTGCATGCAAAGACTTTGTCTTAACTGCTATGTTCTTAAATTACTGTTACGACAACCACTCAGTGTTCTTAAAACCTGTTGTAACTTCCCAGCTTGCTCCTGACATTCTCCCATATCTCCAGCCTCTAAGTTCAATACTTATTCTTGGGATGTTTGTTCTGCTGGCTAGGGTTATTCCGGAGAGTTATTTGGCTATAAGAAAGCAAACCAACTTGAAGGAGTGGTCAAAGGCTAAGACTGAAATAAGCCATCTTGGGTAAATGACAAAACTCAATTTTATCTAACTATCTGTTTCTCAAGAAATAAGTGCTCACTATGTGGACAGAGCCAACTCCTCCACTTCAGCCTGGCTTAGAGTAGGGCACATCAGACCCTCACAGCAGTCAGGGAACTCATTGCTTGGGCTGTACTTTCTTTCCTTGTCTCATCTTCTTTTGAAGTTCAATGTATACCAGGCTACAACAAAAAACACGTTGGGTCTGCTAGCTGCGATAATCACAGGGTATCCTGTAGGTATGACCAAACATGAGGAAAATAAACCAGAAATTACAGCTCTCCAAATGCTGCTCTGAGAAAGGCAGAAAAACGGTTTGATTTGGATTGAGCTACTCTTCTCTAGAGAAATACTTCTGTCTCTTTGAAGCATCCAATGTCTAACTCATAAAATGAAAAATCTCCTGACAGCAGTGGAGCAGGAGCTTGACCTTTGGTCTGTCCAAGGTGGTTGAAGCAAAGCTGAAAGCCACCACACTTGTCAACTGAGCACGTAATTCTCTCAGCCCTTCTGACTCAAGCTCAAACTGTTAATTTTACAAAAGCAGAACCAAAAATCTTGTTCACACATGATTTTGAGCTGGAGCCAGCGTAAAAGTTAAAGCAAAATAAAACGTCAAAAAACTTTGATGTATGTCTCTCGGTAAACATGTTTTGCTGTAATATCACTACTATTTCCAAAAGCTCTGAATTTAACTCTTGCAGCCCCACTGAACTGACAGAAGAAATAATGGCCTTCCTCGTAAAGATTTATTCTTTAGCCAGTTTAGTTGCTACCTTCTGTACACTCAGAAAGTGTTCCCACCACTGACAGTCAAAGAATGACTGTGCTGTATAATTGTTGTTTACAGTACACCATTTCTCTGCAGAGGAATGGGAAATGTTCAGATTTAAAGAATTCGTGTGGATTATAGCATGTTATCTCTTTTCTGACTGATTGGCAAAAGATTATAATGGCTTGTAGCAATAAAAAAGATGCAATCAAATAAATGAGAGTAGATGCTAGAATTAACTCTTTATAAACCTTGAGCTTTTAGAAATCATTCATAAAGCACTGAACACAACATTATCTGAACATAAATACAGCCTCAGTATACTTTGTTGGCAGTGACAGGTGAGATCAATATTGGAGACCAAATGCCAACAGTAAAAGGGTATGTCAGTCAGTATTTCACTAACTGCCCTTATCTGGAGCTCTCATGCTTCACTGGGTGAAAATATAGCCATCGATCTTAGTGTCACAACTCAAATTCTTCATATATCAACTAGTTTTTTCCCCCCTTTTCGGTTGAATTTCTGGGCTACTACTTATTTTTATGATCAATATTTCTATCACTCTCACATGAACTACACTTTTATTATATTAACCTTTAAGTACAATTTTTAACGTATCTGTTTGGTGTAATGTCACATGTTTTAACTCAACATCTCTTTTACAAGAGTCAGAGCTACAGCTGAAGTTCAGGTTTCTTAAAGCATTCATGGCAAAACTACTCTGATTAGTAGACAAATCGACCTGATGCAGCGCTCTCAAGGAGTTCTCTGGAGCTGTGCTTTCAAGGGTTCAGTTTCCCTTTCCAGGAATTCACAGCTCAGCTGTAAAATTTTTTCTTAGAAGAGTTTTTTGTATAGCAATTAATCTGCCCGCTTTACCTTAAAGAATTTAAGTGTTGGAAATAAGCATGACAAAAATCCATCCATGCAAATAATCCTATGTTTGTAATTAAAAGAGATTGACTGTTCTGCTAAACAAAACCGAGTACCCAAAGAGGGTTTAATATACATAGCGTACGTGGCTCCTGCCTTGCTTTTGGCTGAGGGGCTTGAACACTGAATTTCACTTTTCATTACTGCAAAGTGGAGATATGAAGGACAACCTACTTTCATTAGGTTCTTTGGATCTACAAATGAATGAAAATATATTCCAGAAGTAGTAAATGTAATTCTCTGCTCTACATTAACTGCTCTGTGAGACTACTCATTAATAAACTAACTGAAGTTAAACGTTCTGAGATCTTTAAATAAAAGAGCATTAGATGGACAATAAAAAAAATGCAGACATTGTAAAATATATTAATATCTTAGGGAATAAGCTTTAAACTAAGAATTTGAGGGAAATTATTAAAAAAAATACAATAAAACTCTCCCTCTCTGTTAGCATAAAGTAAAGCACTGAGCTTATTTACTTGGCTTAGTGAAAATTTCAGAAAACTATGACTCACATTATTAATATCCATCTTGGAACTAACACAAAAAAGGTAATTCCTTGATTATTTGATTAGCAGAGCTAGAATCCTTTAGATATGTGAATTTTACTGATCCAGAGCATTTTGAGTCTCGCTGTAAGAACTATCAGAAACTAAAATCACACTAAGTAATGCAGACAAAGACCATTTTATTTTATTTTTATTCAAATTATTATTATTTAAAGTTTCAATGTATTACGTTAGGACTACAATTTTAATACAAAAGTTGAGGGCTCCCAAAGGAAATAGTTCTACACCAAAATGTTTCATCAATTACTGTGTTGCTCCATCATTATCCAAATTGTCAAAGCAATTTCATTGTAAATCCCACATAAAGTAGCACTAAGGGGTAATGGTAAAATGCCTTTGGTCCCTGTAGGACTATCTTAAGAGAAATAATTTCAGGCAGAGAGGAAACAATGCTTTGTTCTTGTGCTGTGGGAGGGAAGTTTGTCTTTCTTGGCTATGGCTCCCCAGCAGAAAAAAACCCCACATAAATTGGGACTGCTTAGCACTGGGAAAACAGCATTCTATAGTTAGTTCTTTTAGGCATCCCGCAGCAAGAGTTTAATGATAATAGGATTGACTGGAGCTGGATACGTAATGAGGCTTAATTTCTCAGATACAGAGAGCTCTTCAAGGAAAGAATGCAGTGGGAGGATGGGAGGGTGAAAGAGTGCGTGCCCACATGCCTGCATGCACAGACGGGTAGGATGGAGATGACTGTTGGTACACAAATAACCTCTCAGTTAAGGCTGAAATTCTCCTTTAACTGTCAAAAATTGTGTATTTACTGTTAGTATATAGACCAGATAGTAAGATGTCAGGGCCATTTTTTCTAAGGGAAGATAAAAAGGTATAGGGTTAGGGTATTTCCTTCATAGGAGGGAGAAGCCATGAAAAAACTTACTTTGTAATTAATTCTCCAGAACTAAAATACTAATTCCACAGTATCCTTGTACATAATTCAAGGGGACAAAACACATAGACATTGTTCTAGTGGGAGGTGTTCCTGCCCATGGCAGGGGGGTTGGAACTAGATGATCTTTAAAGTTCCTTCCAACCCACATCATTCTATGATTCTGTGATTCATGCTTAGAAACTTCTTTTGCAGGGAGGAGGGTCAGAAATGTGGGCAAAGTAAAAAGGAAATATAAATAAATAAAAGGGGAAGAAACACAATACAGACCATGAAATACGCACTCAGAACTATACTGTACATAGGATAAGCAAAGCGTGCAGAAGAAATTTTAAACATTTAGAATATATAAAGCCAATAAGTGATCATGTATTAACTGATGAACACAGGGTAGTGGTTAGGGGGAATCCTGGTTCTATTTCTGACTCTTCTGGAAGGAAAACTACTTCACTTCCCTACACCACAGCAGAAGAATGTGAAAAATTGTTACAGAACTGCATTAGGGCATTTTTGAGGTTAACTTTACATTTAATGAAGTGTTTGAGATTCTTGTGTGAACACTATCACAACATCAACTAGTACTATGAAAACTAATTAAAGAACAATTTTTATATAGCTGAATTGTGACCTTCATGCAGCTATAGTTACTACAGTTTATTCCAAAGATATCTACTGCCAAGTTTGCAAGTTATTCAAGTTCATTCTTTTAAAATGTAAGATTTTATTAAAATGCATTCATTAAATTTGCTACATTTTAGGCCATTATTACCAATTGTATATAAAAATTCATATTATGGCAATGCTCCATGCTGCAGAAAGCTTCAGGGTAAAATGAAATTTTAAGTGACTGAATCAATGAACACTGGATTCTTCAACATGTTCTGCAATTCTGAAATCTCTGCGCCTTGCCAGTTCAGTCGCTCTGTCCTTTTGGTGTATTCATATCCCATGATGGAGTCAAAGGATTTAAACCTAAGATTTGCAATAGCACTGTATTCTAGGTGTAAAATATATCATCAGTGGCCACAACACCATACCTCATCAATCAGTGTTACATATATAATATAAGTTAAACATGTAAATGGAGTAGCTATAAAAACGTTCACATTTGTTTTTCCTTCTCCTTCTATATTAAAAATATGTAATGTGGGCAGTAGGAAATAAATTTCATTTGAGAAGGAAACTTTTAATTATTCTTTTCTGTTCTGTTGCACATCTTTGGATGTCAGTGGAGGAAACATCAATGTCTTGACCATACAGTCTCTTAGCCCCTTGCTTATGCCAAAGACAGTGACATCCCAATCAAAAGAAGTTTACAAAAGCTCCCAAGGTATTAAGGACAGTGTGGCTGAATCTTCAAGAGTACTGAAAGAAACTTTTCTGACTTTCACCCAAGGAAGATATATGCTTCATTTTGGCACAGATACAGAATTAAAATAAAAAAGACAAAAATAAAAAAGACTAAACCCCTTCTTTCCCCGAGCTGTGCTGTACAGTACAAGTTCCATTTGCCACTGAGCCTCCATGCAGCCTCCCTTTGCCTTCAAGTTTCTCTTCCTGTTTACAGAGGGAGAACAAGTATGAACAAGTATGAAACTAAACCCCAGATACAAATCTTTTTCTGGATTAGGGTGTCAGAATCACGTTCAAAACTTTGCAAATCAACTTCAGTTCAGCTCTTGGGTCTTTTTGAGTCATTAGGACTTTCCCTTATTGTGCTGAAGACCTTAATGCTTATTATGGCTGGGTCTGCCATAAAGAGGAATAAAAAAAAAGATGCACCTTATAGCTATAAGCCCTATAAAACAGAAGAAGATTCCTCATTGGTGACAGAGGGCTACCATGGACCTGGTACTACACTATCAGTTGGTGCACTCCAAATGACCTTGAGTTCTAGGCAGCTATGGATGCATTACTGAATGTCTCCAAAACATCCTCTGTCCATTGCTCTGGAGCAGTTGAAATTGTCAGCCACTGCTGATCTCCATCATTTACAGAAGCCAAAGAGCACCCTGATGAATACAATTTAAATACAGGATCCATTAAGGGAGAGAGAGGAAAAAGTAATTTATTTCCAACCAGTTGACAGTATTCATCAAGATACTTCACTTGATCCTAAGAAGCTCAATTTTAAATTAAAAAAGTAACACATGCAGCAATTTATTCCAAGTAGCATGCAGCAGGTCACTAACCACGAGCAGTCTGCAGTGAACTAGGGAAAAGAAAGGGAAGACAGTTTACAAAATATCAATAGAACTAACATTACTGTTGTTATTGATGGGATTAACTCTCTCAGTCTAGCAGCAGCAGCAAAAGGGAAACTTGATAATCCATTTACTGTCAACTTCCCATCAGTACTTGTCATATGAAATGGTCATTTTGCCAATTTTATGTTTGTTTTTTTTTTTTTGCTGGAAAAATAATTTGAAGAACTAAGAAACAATACTTCAAAGGGAAAAAAAATCAATGCTGACAGTGGTGAAGACAGGCCTCTGTCACAGGTGATAAGAAAAAGGACATTAAAAAAAATCTAGATATTTATATCACATGACATAAAGCACCTCTATACAGACATGAGTTTGTTATTTGAGTTACTTTATTGCACAGTTAAGGTGCTTGTATATGTTATCATTTTTCCTGAGAGGTAGAAAAGTTACTTACATTTTTGGCTGTGAAATACGCTATCACCACACAGGCTGGAAGGAACTGTATTCTATTTCTACAGCCACATATTCATGAGTTGGCATTTCATGCACCCCAAGCAAAGGGCAATCAAAGGATATCACTTCCCTGGTTACAGATTTTCAAGTCACTTGAAAAGCAGCCCATAATCCTGGTGTTAACTTCTGGTCAAGCGGGGCACTGAATTTATTAAATTTTCTTTCTAAAATAGACAAGTTTAAAACCTATTGTCATGCTTATATCTAAGCATTCTGGAATCCTTGAATGGGTAGAACATACTCTATAAATCTATTTTTAAATGCAAAGCATGGAGAGGAAAACACAAATCCCTTTAATTAGTTCTTAACTTGCTTTTTAAGTAACATATATGCAGCAGTTTCAATTGTATTTTCTCTTATTGTTAGTACTTGTGAACACTTGTGGTTCATTGACTGAGCCTCATTACCCCTGGAGATTGTTTGTTCATCTGTTTGTCAGAATTTAATTACCAGAGCACAACCTCTGATATATATGGACGTTCATGCAACAGCCTAATATTTTTCTCCTCTACATCTACTGTTGGTAGCTTTGTTTCGCTGTAGAAAATTGCTCTTAATCAGCTTGTCACTGTGCAGAACTACAAATTCTGTAAGCAAAGAAGGGGTCTATCAGAGACATGAGTACTCTTCTGCAGCCATCTCTTGAAAATCTACTTGCTCAACCAAATGGATGAAGAACGGAGCGAAACCTGACCTTATTTAGATGCAGAAAGGCAGCAGAACTGTTGCACTTGCTGATTATAAACTGAAGCAGAACACCCCTGAAAAATGTAAAGAAACACCATGGGTGTCAGAAAGGAATTACAAATCAGCTTCTTCAAGGCAGCAGCAGTTTGCTAAATTGCCCACTTGCTCTTCCTCAGTAATCTCTACTCATAGTTCCCAAAGATGACTCCTTACAAATTTAGGCCACAGGACACTTTCTGAGAAAGTCTTTCATATGTTTGAAACTGCAAAGATGACACCTTACTATACCTCTATACCTTACTATACACATGTATTGGTATATTCAAATAACCAAGAAATCAAGGGCTTGGAGCTTCACCTTTTTTTTCACCTGGAGAGAAAACCACAAGCTCATATTTCACCTAGCTGTCACACAGATTGATTTATTGCCTATAAAAATATATCACAAAAAAAAAAAAAAGTTAGAACTTGCACAACATATTTCAACTAATGGAATTAAGGCCTGAATTTCCAGGTACAAGTAAAAGTATAAATATTTATCAAGCACCTCAAAAAACTATGTTCAGATAAGCCTTCCTTCATAAGCATTCAATAAAAAATATTTTATTGTCTAGTATTAATGTTTTCCCTCTAAACATGCTCAGCTAACAAAGAAATCAACCTATAGAAAATTTATGATATTTCATTAGTCAAAATCATTATTTAGCCACAATCTGAATGTCTTCTTGCTAAGACAGTTGTTTTTTACCATTTTCTAACACATTCAAACTTAACATAGAAAAGCCAGCACCAATATTCAGAAACATTATAGTTTACTCTATATTTCATTTATTTATTGTGGAAACATATCTGTTTCAAACTGAATCCAAACTAGTGCCTTGTCCCTGTTTTACAATCACCATAAATGACAATGGCCTCCTAGTATTGCTGTTTTAATGGTACTATTTAGCAGCATTCAAAGAGTGGGACTCTAGAGGCTGAGAATCCTGTTTGAATACATAATAAAGAATCCTCTGAAGTTTTACTAGGCTTATTACATTGTTTATGGCTAATTCAGTAGTAGCTCTTCAATTAACCACCCCCCCACCAAAGAGAAAAGAATAGGTAACATTGGTTGTAATCACAATTTTAATATGAATCTAGCAATAATACTCTGCTTTATTTTAAAAGCTTCTTGAAGTCCTATTTATATCGTTATCTTGGCTTTCATTTTCTTATGAAATACCTGTTGAATAAAGCATGGAGTGACATGAATTGTTAAGGTTCAGATATCAATAAGTAACTAAAAAGGATGCAACTATTTAAAAAAAATCTCACTTGTTAAGTATCTGAAAATCTAGTGATTCATGAATTTCAGAATGGCTAAACTGACACCACCACTTCAAAGCTTCCTTTTTTGCCATATATCCAGACTACAAAAATTAATTTCCTGAATCTTCTGACTCATTTCATTTAACAATTTAAGAAGACAAACAACACAGAGAGCCCTTCCACTGCCCGCTGTAGCGAGTAAAATTGTGCAGATAAACAAAACAATTATCAGGGCATGCAGGAGGAATAGATTCAAGAAGCTGTCTTTACTGGTTTGTTAAAAACACAATCAAATTAACAACTGAGATCGTGTCTGCACTACCTCGGTCTCACTGGCCATTTGCAATGTTGTCCTCTGCAACTGGCCAGGCTGATCGATACCCCCTTCTCCTGGTGCAGAGCAAAGGACACACAGTGCACACCTTGTGTGAACACGGGGGAGAAAGGGAGTTTAAAGGGGATGGTTCAGGGTTATCTCAGATTTATCTTTTGTCACGGAGCCAGTACAGCCATGGACTGGTAAAGTCTCATTACAATAGCAGAGGTAAGTCCATTCACTCTTTATGACGTGGGTTGTTTTTTTCAGGGCTCATTTGTTTTCTTAATAATTCAACACACATTCTTGTGTTTCTTCCAAAACAAAATGATGCAAACTGAAACATTTTTAAAAATTCTCATCCACAGCTAATTACTGATGCTGAGGATTAACATTCTGTGGTACTTCAGCTTTAGTTACTTTCCTTAATTAATGTCATATTTGCAAAGATCTATAAAAACACTGTTTAGGTAAATGGTGCACATTCATTAACTATTAAAAGCCCATGCCTAATTTTTTTAAAGTATTTGGTATGCCTCTTTCAATTCCTACATAAAAATTTTAAAGCCTCAAGGGATTTGTAGGTGCTTAACAAAAATGCCAAAAAGTTATTAACTGTCAGGACAAAAGGTGTTTCTGTCAGGCATATTGGAAGCCCTTAAAAAATGCATACATGCATGTTTTTCTAAATACCTATATGTGAATAATTTGATCCTTGCGTGCAAAGAAAAATCTTCTGTCGTGCCACATAGTAAAAACATCTAAGTGGCACCATGCAGTAACGTCACCTAAGCTGTTATTAATAGGATCGTGTGGCTAAGTGTGGTTTCCTTGTTCTGGGCAGGCAGACAAACCACCTCTGATATTCTTTTCGTGTACCACAAGAACACAGTCCATAAACTGAAGATGTCTTTTCCAGGTATCTTGTTGTAAACTATACAACACAGAGCAGCATATTTAGCGACAAAGGATTTTCTAAAAGCTAAGGCATGAAGACATTGATATCACAATGGAATAAGATGTATTTTTGAAGACTATCTACCTATTTGCACTCCTAGGGTGTGCTTGGCTGATACAGTTTTAGAACGTGGCAGTAAGCCAGATAAACCACAGGAAACCCTGGCTATTTGTCCTGGCCTGTTCAACTTAAAATAAATTTAACATTTCAGTAAGTGCTTTGCTTGAGAGGGTTAACAGCTGGTATCACTATGGTCCCACTGGGGCTAGATGTCATTAAATATCTACTTCTGTACCCTTTTTATACCAAACCCATGGGGTTTGTCCCTGTTTGTTCTAGAAATGTATTTTCACCAGGGCCACAGCAGACAGTGCTGCTTACATAGCTAGGAACATGCAAAGGGAGAAGCTGTGCTGGGCATGAGGAAAGAGGTGAAAATCCCAAGCTCCAAAACATGCCATCGAGCAGGCTGATTTTGAAGACTGCAATCCTATCAAGCTGCATTTGGGTCACATAGCTGGAGACCAACCACACACGTAACGCGACTGTGTGCACTGCAAACCTGAGTGATGGGTTGCATGGGGCATGCACTCAACTGAGGAGAATTCACATGCCCAACTGTATGACAGGTTTCTTGTATTTTTGAGAGTTTCTGGAGGAAATACTCTGTGTGCTCCTCACCTCTGCCTGGGACAGGGGCCATATGTGGACAGAGAAAGGAAGTCACACCAGACAGGTCCCTGTGTCTCCTTGAAATTCTGCCTCTGAAGTCATAAACCAAAGTCTGTTACTGGTTGGCAATGAAGTAACTATTTTAAAGACAAAAGTTTTAGGGCTAAATTCTCAGTCAAGATAGGCTAAAACTCCAAGAGTAAACCCAACTAACCTCCTATACTATCACCAAAGACAATGAGACCACCATGAGATTAACATCATAATCCATCTTCTATAGATTATAAATATCATTTATGATAGCCTGTAAAATAAGCATTACAGCAGTCATGTGCCCTTGTAGTCTTTTCCTCTGAACTTAACTGCAATTCACTTTGTTCATCTAAGGCTTGACTGCCACTGTGTCAGGTTTCTACTGCAGAGCTCAGGTATCACTAGCAATGTGGTTGTGATAACCCTGAGCCCAGCAGCTACTCACAATTCAAGAAACAAGCATCTGAGCTTCCTGAGAGCACTTGGCCATGTTAAGTACCCTTCTGCTCTTCTCAATTGTCCAGTTACAAACCAGTTACAAACCAGTCAACATCAAGGAGCTGCACACAGCTTTTCCACCCATCCTTTAAAGCCCTATTCTGACTGTACACCAAGCTTTGTCTCACAGAAAGTGCATGTTGTTGTACATAGTACATGTTGCAAAGCAGGTCCCATGGAGAATGCAAAAGTCAATAGCAACAAAACCACTTCTGGCGAGAAAAAAATAATCACACGCATATTTGTAGGACGAAGTCCACACAGTATAAACTGTAGATAAAAATGAAAGAAAACCAGTGAAAACTTAAATTAATATAAGCATGCATAATTAAGAACACGCACCCTGTCAGAATTTTCAGCCTTTAGAATTTGTGGAAAATACTCTGTAGAGAATAGGACAATTTAGCACATCATTTGCAATCTTGAATGCATTCCTAAATAGAAACAAAGAAACAATAATCACACTGACAGTTATTTTAAAGGAAAGCAGAGCTTGTGCCTGACCCAAGAAAGCAGGTAGACCTCCACTGCCTGTTAATCAAAGAGAATGAGGAAAAAGATAACTATAAGGGATAGATACAATTAATAGCTTGAAAGATGAAAAGCAGATTGAATTCAGTTATTACTTCTGCAGAAATATCAAAGCATAATTATGCCATTGTCACACATCATTATTTGATTTTCTGTGGAATTAAAATGAACACAATTAACAAATAAATAGTATCCAGTTAGCACAGAAGCATGGGGAACCCTGCTACAACTGCAGCTACATCGCTGCAGTGCTTCCTACACTCTCATATATCATTTGTATCCTGAATATATTAACTTTGAGTTAGGCATAAAGAATTGCAATATTAACAGTCAAATAATAAAAGCAGACTCTATAAACACATTGGATTACTCTAGCAGATATACATAAGATAGGCTGCAAACATTCAAGTGCACGATACAATGCTCTCCATTAAACAGTCTCCTCTTGATTGCCATTTAATTATAGTGTCTACTTGATTTCCTTTTCAATTTCTTTCCTTCTTCCACTTCTTCTAGTGAAACCCTCAGTGCAACACATGGATGTGATGGTTTTAGTCATACCTTAATTGGCTTGGGTTTCATTTCTAATGAAAGTACTTAGCATGCCTAGGGACAGCCTCCTCGCACCCAGAAGGCGATGTTCACCTGCTTCGGCAAACTGACAGCACCATCACAGTATTATAAATACTGAAATGCATGGAAACAAACACTCTAATCTGCTTACACACTTTCCTTCCACTGGGAAAAGCAAACATGTCTCACCGCTAAGCAAGACATTGGCAAATGAGAAAAAAAAAGGAAATATTTTAAAAAAAAAATTAAATTTCTAGTTTACTACAGTCACTTGAAACATACATGGTCCAAAGGCATCTTCCAGTGCTATAGCTGCTGTTTTCTTTAAAACCATTGGAGGTCAATATGAGAACTGCAAACATACTTTCATTTGTTAAATGGGTTACAGGGAGGGAAAAAAAGAAGGGAGAAAAAGAAAAAAGTTAAATCAGCTCTATCTAAACACCTTGCAAATCTCTAAATACATTTTCTTCTGCTTATTGGTTTTACTTTCAAAAACGCCATTCTATTTTCTATGTTACAATAATACTCTCTTCTTGCCATTAATATTGTGTTCAGTGAAATGCTAATATTTTTCAGTTCACTGTCAGAGAGAACTAAATCTACAGCAAGCTAATCTGCCATAAAGTCATGTTTTATACACATGACTACAAATTGAGTTTTACACTCCATGGAAAGCAATCTTCCATCTTTAAGGGTATCATGAGACACAGAATTAGATCTATTCTTCTGGCATTACTAAATCATAAGATGAAATATAATTTGATGTGCAAATGATATTGTAAACCCAAGGCAATGAAGCACTGAGAATGTTTTTAGTACTAAACTTACTTGTTTGCTTAGTATTAAGAGTCTTCTCAAGAAAATTAGACTCTATTTATAACGGAAACAGCATTACATAAACTTTTTTCCATAACACATGTCCTAGTCTAGAGATTGAGAGCTTGTATGAATTTATTTCTATATTGGGCATCTGGGTTTAAATACGTGTTTCTCATCTTTTAAGCTCTGGAGACATGAGCACTGAGAGTCTGCCACAACTACAACTTCTATTTCAGATACTGAGAGTAACGTTTTGGGTTTTTTTAAATTTGACTGTCATTTAGAGCTGCTTTCACTTGTCAAGTTTCCAAACTGCTTAAAAATAAACCAGCTAATACATTTTTCTCTTTACATTGGGAACAGGTTTTTGGTCACTTGATCTCACAGAAGTAAGCACAGGAGTATCAGAAAAGTGCTTACCAAGATGTTTTCTCAAGTAAAAAGAGACACCACTGAATGGGTTGTTAAGTGCTGCCTCCTCACAATACTAGATGTTATCTTGAAAAATGGAAATAGTCCCTCCAGCAAAGCCCTGGTCACTTATTTATTTGTATTTACAGTCCCATCTCTGCAAGACTTGGAGGGGGACCCATTTATCCTTGTAACCCTTTATGTGCTTGAACTCAAATGTCTATTAAGACATGAATACAGGGCTATCACCTCTCTTAATGTTACAGTTAAAGAGATGTAAAGATGTCCCAGTATTCATATTCTGGCCGTGTTTAACTATACTTCAGCAGTTTAAGCCCAGTAATCCCTGTTTAAACCAGAAGGGTCAATATCTCCTTTTGTACCACTATCTCAGCATAATAAAAAAAGAAAAGGCCTTTTCAGGATGCAAAAAGACAAGACTACCTGAGTCAGATGTGTTGCTGTTCAAGTAACATGAATATTGTGCTTCAGGACTTACGTTGTTCAGGGTTATTATGAACCCTTCTGATGTTTATTCCTTTTCAACCCAGATGAGGGGCAAGTTACACAAGGGCCACCTCCTACTCTGTACTGGACTTCTTACGTGTTGCTGTCCTTATCCATACCACCAGAAGAAGAATCCACACTTGGAGCATGCCTACAGCTCCTGGCAATGGAAAGCTGCCCAGCAGAAAAGGACCTGCTGATGGTGGTGGACATTTGGCTGAATATGAGCCAGCAGTATTCCCAGGTGGCCAAGAAGGCCAACAGTCTCTTGGTTTGTATCAGAAACAGTGTGGCCAGCATGACTAGGGAAGTGATCATGCCCCTATAATTGGCACTGGTGAGGCTGCACCTTGAGTACTGTGTTCAGTTTTGGGTCCCTCACTATAAGAATGACATTGAGGTGCTGGCATGTGCCCAGAGAAGAGCCACAGAGGTGAAAGGTCTGAAGCACAAGTACTACTGAGGGAACTGGGGCTGTTTAGCATGGAGAAAAGGAAGCCGAGAGGAGACTTCAACACTCTCTACAACTACCTAGAAGGAGGTTGTAGCAAGGCAGGTGTTGGGTCTCTTCTCCCAGGTAACAAATAATATGACAACAGGAAACGACTTTAAGTCGAGCTAGGAAGAGAAGTTTAAATTGGATATTAGGAAAAATTCCTCCACTGAAAGGTTTACTGTGCATTGGAACAGGCTGCTCAGAGAAGTAGTACAGTCACCACCCCTGGAGGCATTGAAAGGATTTGCAGATGTTGTGCTTAGGGACAAGGTTTAGTGGTGGACTTGGCAGTGTTAGGTTTACGGTTGAACTTGGTGATCTAAAAGGTCTTTTCCAACCTCAACTATTCTATGATTTTCCAGGGGAGGCAGCACAGTCCGCATTCACAGCAGAGCAAACTCCTCCCTCAAATGCAATCATGACACCCTGGGGACGTCTACTGGTAAGAAGGGTGCCATGCTTCCCATGCCTCGTAAACTCACCTCCGTTATCTGCAGTTAACTTCCCAACACAGAGAAGCTCTTTATTACTCATTTCCCTCCTGTTCTTCCAACTGCCTCCTAAAAAGCACTTCTCCAAGAGAGACACTAACTACAACTTGCTGCAGAAAGCAGACAGACTGTTGCCCGTTTATCTAAGCGAGAGGAGCCAGAGAAGTAACCACGTTCATGTGTCTCAGTTGAGGCTAGCTAGAGGTAGAAAAAAATCAACAAGCAGGAAAAATGTTACAATGTGTGTTAATCCGTTTAAGAACGCATCATGTTTTCCACTACCTTAACTTGCTGGTGGTCAGCTAGTGTCAATCATTAGCAGAACAGGCAGGTTTTTGCATTAACTACTACAGAAACAATCCCTGCATTTTCTAATTTCCCCCAGCAAAAGGTCAGGATACTCCCACTTTTCACAGAATCATAGAATCATAGAATAACCAGGTTGGAAGAGACCCACCGGATCATCGAGTCCAACCATTCCTATCAAACACTAAACCATGCCCCTCAGCACCTCGTCCACCCGTGCCTTAAACACCTCCAGGGAAGGTGACTCAACCACCTCCCTGGGCAGCCTCTGCCAGTGTCCAATGACCCTTTCTGTGAAAAATTTTTTCCTAATGTCCAGTCCAAACTTCCCCTGTCGGAGCTTGAGGCCATTCCTCCTTGTCCTGTCACCTGCCACTTGGGAGAAGAGGCCAGCACCCTCCTCTCTACAACCTCCTTTCAGGTAGTTATAGAGAACTGGGAAATTCAAGCTGCTCTCCAGCACTGACTCCTGGCTCTTTGGAGGAATCTGCCAGGCAGGGCAGTGGAAAGAGAATGATAACAAGAGACTGCACATCATCTTGCATCCATTGGCATGTTAATTTTTTTGACAGAATAGGAAATTATGGCCAATGACAATAACTGTACTTAGTTCTACTGCACATATTGACATCAATGGAACTGTATCACATGGCATGCAGATCACTTTTTTTCATGAAGAAGTGAAAAAGAAAACATTGCTAATTGAGACACAGGAACACCTTGTGGCAGACTATCACCTGGTGCAAATATCTCTTTGATGTTTCTATAATGTATTTTTTCAAAAATAAGCAAGTTCCTTCTTTCATTAAGAGTAACACTTTGAACTTAAAATAATTCCTTTTATCAGAAAACTGTGAAACATTTTACAAAGATGGTGAAGGATTATTAGTATACTTCTATACAGAGAGAAATTGAGGCGAAGACAGATTAAGGGAGTTACTAGAATTTTTCTCAGACAGGCTAGGAAGACAACTCATTTATCCTGATTCTGAAACTATACCTCAAACTACCAGACTGTACTGATATCAAAGAAAACTTTCAAGCTGAAATGAACTACTGTTTGACACTGTCTTAGAAAGTTCCTTGCAGAGTTCTCAAGAAAAATGGGTCTAAACACCAAAACCAGATCTACAGGATCCTGAATCCATCCAATCAAACTTATAAGACGGTGAACATTTTCAATTTTTTTCTCCCCTTTTTAAACCTTCTTAGAGGTAAAACCCACTCTTTATCTCTGTGCCAGAAGCTGCTTTGCCCATGGATATGATTAATGTGCATGTGTTTAGGAACAGAGACACAACGAGCAATGTAGGCTATTAAAGGACTTTGATACTTCACAGATATGGTTTGCATTCACATGCAAAAGAATTAAAGAAGCAGAATTTTTTAAGTGATGTGCACACCATATCTTGGAAAAAGAAATGGATCCAAATCTCAGGCTGTTCTTTTTTTCAGCTCCAAAAGATGATACATGTTCTCTTTTCTATTAAATTTTAAGGAAAATGAATCCTAGGTATTCGTTACAAAGGGTGGAGGAGGGACAGTGAACAAGAAGAGGAAACCCTCCCTGAAGTAGTTCAATTGTTACTCTTTTAAAACCTTTCCACTCACACAAAACTGCTATTTTGGTGCCCCAGGTCACAGAACACAATCCGGGAGGTTTGAGAGCAGTTAGATACATGGAAGGAGGGAGCGAGGGAGAAGAAAGGTGACAAAATGGGAATGGGGGCAAAGATGAGGGCAATCAAATCTTATGCTTTATACTATATAAGAGGAAGGATCAGCTGTGAATACAGCTTTACACTTCTGAAACTTCAATCAACAGGACTCACTCTTAAGCATCAGGTAAAGGTCACTACAATTACGAAGATATAAAACGTACTAGTCCACTTCTACAGAAAAAAAAAAAGTTCTTCTATTTTCCTCCTTACTTCACTTGCCTATCTTTTTTTTTAGTACTGATTGCATTAAATTCAGAATATTTTATTTATTTTTTAAAGTTAAGATGTGTCCTATATTTTGTTTTCTTTGCAGAATTAGCTTTGAGATAACAATGATATTTCTGAGCTGAACCACAACCTGCAGTCAACTATGGATATTACAGCACCTATGTTACTTTGACTGAAAGGATCATATACAGCCTTAGTCTAAATGTGATGCCTCTCACAGATCTCTTATACTGCACTGACATATTTAAGCTGTAGTTGAGAATATCTGATAAACAGGTAAAGACCATATCAGATCAGAACTGTGGTTTTCTTTTCTAAGTTTGGTGCTTTTCAAAGGAAGGCTTTGGTAAGAGTACAAGAAAAAGAAGGGATCAGTAGTACAAATCACAAATACTAAATTGTTTGGAATTCAGAATATTTCTCAGTGGCTCTTAATTTCCCCTGTCTACATTCCTTAAAGAGCATGCATGAAGGCTGCAGCTGCAGACTTCTTTATCTCCCTGTCCAAAACTCTCAGGAAGAAAATCCCATCTACTTCAGGCTATAAATAAATGAATTCCTTGATTCAAATAGAGACATCATAAGCAGGAGGGGGGAAGGGGCAACACCAAATCCAGAAACCAGAAAAGATGTCACTTTCTTTTCACAACAATCTCTCCCCCACATGTTTCAGTCCAGTTCATTGTTATTCATACCCATCCCTTTTCTATAAATATTTGCCTTGCATTTGTCCAGACTTATATTTAAAAAATGAACTTCTATTTGGGGTTTTACAGTACAGGAGGCTATAATATATACATTATCCTTATGTGCATGATTGGGGAGAATAGATGATTTGTGAAGTTATCTATTATGGGGAATAATCAAGATTAATGAGCCCTATGGCACTTGCTGAATGTCTCCAGAGATTTATTACTCAGGTTGTTCATTTTTCTTGTTATGTTGGTGCTGTCAAGAGTCCTATAACAAATGCAAACACAGACGTGTATTAATTGCAAATGTGAAACAAGGCTACTGTGATTTTGCTAAATACTTACAACTCTGTACGGCGTCTTCACTGGCTGTGAGATTTCCTACCTGCCAAGTTTCTGTTTTAGCATATAATGCAGTTTTTTAAAACGCCTAAAAAGATAAGGAGGGGGATGGGGTATGGTTAAAGAGGAAACGGAATTCTGGGTCCATCTTACTCTTAATAATGCAAGCTCTGGGCAGAACTGAGTGACAGAGCCCTGGGCTTTTCCTGAAAGCTTGTGCAGCCAGCTCTGGAAGACCTGATTTTATCATAGGTACCTTTCAAAACAAGACTTTAAAAATTCCAGTAATTGTGGCATAAAGTAAGTTCCTTAAGAAACAGATGAGCTCTGTTGTACTTCCAAACCTGTCTAAAGATGTCTTTATAACATGCATCTGTCAAGATGCTAATGCAGCTTTCATCGGCTGAGATTCCTGCATTGCTGTGGATGTGTCAGCTGCCAGAAAACTTCACAGTATCAACAGGAGTATCACTGTGACCCCTGAGCCTATTTAGTTATTTACTAAAAGCTCAGTGTGTTCTGAGAAGTTTAGGTACCAGCCCTTCTCTGAATGTAAAAATGTTCAAGAAGAGGTCTGGGTTTATTTTAAGCCAACATTTTCCTGTCTTTTATCTCTTCATTAACGCTGTTGAGCTGAATGCCGATCAGCAGTCACAATGCTTAACACATACCATTCATATTGAATGGACAAAATTAAAAAATTTTAAAAATCAAAAAAAGTCTGTTAAAAAAAAAGAATAAAATGGGAAGAATCAACGTTACGTTAAAAATTCCTTGTGCTAAATCTTAAATTCAAGTAATGCTACACTGACCTAAATTAATGACAGAATAGCTCATGGATGCTAATGAAATACACAGCGTGCGTATCTCAGTGCCATGGCATCTGTAGTTTTACTCTTGGAGGAAGCAGTCGCTTTACCAGTTTTCTTCTTCATTAACACTGATGTGGACAGACACTTTATCCCTTCCAACCCTCTCATATCATATTTGCACAAAGGCCAGTTCCCAACTGCAGACATTCACAGGTCCCTCCTATGTTCTCTAGTGTGAATTCAAATCAGAAGGTGTAGAGTTTGCATGTTTACGCATTCATACATAAAAACACATTTCTGCCTTCCAGGCAGATGTTTTTCTGATTCACCATGCTGGCATAAATACAGAATGTGTGGGATGGTGCTAATAGCTCAGTACTATTAATGTACAGGAGAGTGTAATAAAGTAGGAGCAAACAGTGATATCATGAAAGCACATCTAGCTCTTCTTTCTCAAAATAGAACAGAGTATGAGGACCTGGAAGGACCCACTGAATTCTTCCCTGGCGGGAAAGAAATCTAACAAAATCTATTTAAGACAAACATGTAGGTACAACATCAGGCTTGTAAGTTACCATGTTACAGTTTGAAAAACATGTGAGAGAGAGCCTGCAGGGGAGTGGGTGGGGGGAAATAATCCTTCAGCAATTTAACTATTGTTTCATTTCTTTTTAGTTATACATTTTCTATAGGCTTCTGTGGAAGACCTACATCATCATTTAGTTTGGTTCTGTAAAGCTGTTCATATGCTTTTATATAGGTAGTGCTGAAGTCTAAATAGCTTTAAAAATATTTAACCCTCTTTTTTATTAATGTCTTAGGTTAAAATGCAACACAGTCTGGCTATTAAGCATTGCTCCAGGAACAGAAGCCCCCTCTCTCCCATAAATTAAATCCTCTCTTTTCTCTATTTCCCCAGTCCTTACTTCCATGACAGATTCAGAAGTCAAACTTTTTTTGGTTCAGAAGTTGCTCTGCTTTTGTGAAATTTGCAGGTATGCTTTGGAGACACTGCAAGTAGCATTAGTGATAGTAGCAAACCCCCCAAAATGAGAAATGCAGCAAGTCCTTTGAAAGGATTCGAAAGGATATTCTTTTCATTAAATAAATACATGCATACTTTTTTCTTCTGAACAGAAATAAAATACTGCATAAGTTTGTTTCATTTATGTCTGCAGTTAATACCTACATAATCTGCCTTGCTGGGGGAACAGGGCCACATAAGATTGAGAAATTATAAATTACAGCGTTGTCCTGGACTAGTAATCCACTTTTATTTCTCTCTTAACATTACAGAAAAAAATACAAAAAGCTAGAGATATATAACAAGGAAATAACAGCATAGTCCCAAATGTTTTTTTAAAAAATCACCTCAAATACATGCGTATTTATTGACAGACTTTTTTAAATAAAGAAAGAGAGTTATTAAATAGCTAGAAAAGACTGATGCAATTCTCTGCCTTTGGGTGCTACTCTGCCTTACAATGAAACAAGTTTTTGTATACTTCCTACCCAGACTGATAGGTACTGTCTGAACAACAAACAATTTCCCCATTTGTAGCAGCAACTTGTATAACTTCAGGCAGTAAGTTAAAATGAGACAGCTACTGGAGAGCAAATTCAGACAATATGCAAAAATTGAGACAACCATTCTTATTTTCACATATGTAAATGTTAGACATTGAAGGAAAAAACTCTATCATACCTGTTTAGCAAACTTGGAGCAGAACAAGTCTCACTGTGTCTATTAGTAGACTGCCAATGGATTATGGATGTTCAAAAGACTAAGGCAAGGCATACAATGCCAGTTGTGAGACAGGCAAGATGTCATGCAATGCAGAATAGGTTCCCTAAGTCAAAGACTAGAAAGAGGGGCAGAACCCCTTAAATTCAGACACATGGCTGATAAGCAGAAACTATATCACTTATCTTCAAAATATTTTCTTCCAAAGACTTCTCAAAGAGTGAACCAACTTTCACTGATAAAATGGTATTGGAATATATACGATTTCAAGAGATTGGCCTTGTCTTCTCAATAGTCTGCCATAAGTATGTGAAAGTTCCTCTGAAGCCTCCTCTCCAGGCTGAATGGGATCAAGTTCCTTACATAGCACAATGGTGGGAAGACAATAAACAGCATATGTAAGTTAAAAGAGGAGTATCTTATGGGGTAGAATGGAAAATATTTTTCCCATGAGCACAGTCATCCATTGGAACAGGCTGCCCAGAAACACAATGCAATCTCCACCTATAGACCCAACTATATCAAGCCCTGAGCAACCTAGTCTGACCTCACAGCTAACCCACTTTTGAGCAGGAGATTGGACTAGAGACCTCCTGAGGGATTTTCCTACCTGAGTTATCACATGATCCTATTACTACTAGCAGTAGGAGCACTTAGTAATACTTTACAAAAATGAGAAGTGACAATGGAAAGCCATCACATCATGAAGAGATGAAACTGAAATATCAGAGAACATGAAAAAATTGAATTCTTTTTCCAGGGGCAGCATAACCTTATCTCATGCATCACAGCAGCAGCTCAGTCTTACAAGACAGGATAGAGAGCATCAAAATCTTTTGGTTTTGATAAATTATGAACCACCTGCTAGTGAAGAACAACTCTCTTGCACAGGCTAAACATCACCAGATGATCTGAGATTTCATTCAGAAAACCTGTCCCATTTTGCTGCAAATGGCAATTTGCTGCAGTTAGCAATTGAGATTTTTGTTCTCTGCATACAACAACATACTGGATGTAGGAATGAGTGAAGGATATTTTATAGTATACCTAGGCATATACCTCGATAACCTAGGTATCCTAAGAAAGTAGATAGTTGATTTCTCTGTACCTGAAAACAGAAGAGAAAGCTCTATATAGGTTATATCAAACTGCAAACTCAGCTCATACTTTAAACATCAGAACGTTGTTCTAGAATAAGAGGCGATATTATGTATGCATGTCAAAACCATAAAAAACTAAAACAAGGTAACACACATTTGAAGGGAAAAGTTCCTACACAGTAGCACCCTCCACTCTCTAAGATATGCAATTAGACACAAAAGTATAAAAGTGGGAGACATTCAGAACTTCACATCTCAGTGGCTGAAGTTACAGAAAACTTTCATCACCCCCTAGGGAAATGCTGTTAGAGTAATTTAGGGTTCAGTGTAGGATCGGTGAGCACCAATGAGGTCAATCTTTCACAAACCCTTTAGTTCTGCTTCCACAGGAGAAGTTACTGCAGATAAAGAAAGAAAAACCCCACGAGTGAATACTAAATGCGCAGTTTAGAACCACTTCCTGCTGAAACAACTTCAAAGACAGAGACTAAATTACAAGCAACCTGAGACAAAAGCTACTAATTGGTAGCTGTTGACCAGTTTGATTCCAAAAGTTCAAGTTCACATTTTAAACACCTTAAAAGCCAGATAAGATGGTCAGACACCACCAGACTATCTACACAATGATAGGTGCTTTAAGGTCCAAGAACTATCAGTGAAGAGCACAAACATGCAAATCATTTCCAAATTATATGGCTCAATAGAGTAGAAAAGATATTTATATCCTTAATGAGATTTCCCTAAAATCTAATCACCATGATACTCTCCATCTTTTTGAACTATCTTAATACCTTCACTACAATTCAAACCCAGTGATGTGGCCACATAGCTGGCAAGACAAATAAAGAAAAATGTAAAACACATGGCACTGCAAGTGTAGAAGCCTCAAGAATGTCATGAGGGAGTTTTGTGTGATTCAAGAGAAATACAAATGGATGACATGAAAGAGGGGAGTTTTAGATTAGATATAAGGAAGAAATTTTTTACTGTAAGGCACTGGAACAGGTTGCCCAGAGAAGCTGTGGAAGCTTCATCCCCGGAGGTGCTCAAGCCAGGCTGGATGAGGCTTTGAGCAACCTGATCTAGTGGGAGGTGTCCCTGCCCATGCTAGGGAGGTTGGAAATGGATGACCATTAAGGTCCCTTCCAACACAAACCATTCTATGATTGGTTTCATTTCACAAAAAGCTCTGAAGTTTGGAAATAATTTGTTATAAAGTTTATAGGACAACTAGGCAATGTTGCAGGCTGGCTGATTACTGTCTGCTGACTGTTTAATGATGCCTAATAAAGATGTAGAGATATATTTTTTTTTTACAGGTTAATGCAATTAGCAAAAGTAAGCAGCTAATGACAAAATAGTTCACCAGCAGATGCAGAGACACTACACAAAGAGCCCTAACTGCGTGCAGATATTCAAGTAATAATTAAAGATCCTCCACCTTTGCTGTGCACATTAAAATGTGTATTTTTAAGACTGACTGGAAATATTCAACTAGTTTCCAAAGATACCCAAGAATAACATCTAAAAACATTAATGCACAAAAAATATTACTCATAAGACATTTAGTGCTGATTTATTTTTCTGTGTTACAATTTTATGCTGTATATGTCCACATTTGTATCTGTGCAACACTTCCAGGCTGTATATTGCAGATGACACATTGATCGAAATATCATCTTGTCTTTTAACTTGGCCTTCTTTCTCCAAGCATTCTGAATGCAGAAGTGGTAAGAATCATGATTCCACTGTGAGACATAACCCACGTTTCACAGATGGGAAAATTAAGGCAGTAACACTCAGACTGATTTCACTGAGCTACAGAAGCCTCGGTAAGTACCACATTAGTAACCCAGCCACTTTCCCTTCTTTCTACAGTCAATAATAAGAAACAAGGGGACCAGACAGCCCTGCCAAGGATTTTTAGGTAAACTAACTCCTCTATCAGGTTCTGTGAGGTGTGGAGACCATTAACCCTATTTTATGTACTTGCTGCACACACATATCTCTAAAGAGAGTGGTAGCATCTCTTCTTCCATTTACCTATAATTTGACTCAGTCTCTGCAGGACTTTCCCTATTGCCATAGACTAGGACAAAAAAGATTATTAAATCTGTAAACACATCTCATAAGAAAGAAAAGCTTAGCAGCTAAAGGCGTGAAAGCAGGACTCAATTCCCAGATTTGAGTTTCAAATGCCAGATCATGTATTTTTAAATCCTCTTCAGCTTCTCCATTCATCTTGATGCCAAATGGTACAGTCTGACTGACAATGACCTTTCATGTATGGGAAGCTATACAGAGAGAAATTATGAGGACAGTCATTAAATTCCTAGTTTTTAAAAATCCGGCTGGAATTGAGATCCAGTATTAAGTCAGTTAAATAAGATTGTCAAAAAGAATGAAAATTCCTGACAAATACCTACTGAAAGCCAGGCCTTTTCTTCCACTTGTTGGGTACACAAATTTTCTTATCTATTCTGGTCCATTAGTGAAAGATGGTAAACATAATTCTCGATTTTCTCAGCAAAATCAATGATCTCTGCCACAATGCAGACAAAAGATATTTCTTCTTTCTTTCAGTTGGTTCAATAGGCTAAAGAAGAGAAATTCCTAGAAAATGTCTGCCTGCTACCGAAGGAGAGAAAAAATTGGTGGGCAATCCAAAGAGAAAGTGAATATTGTGAAAGCGCTGCAGCGTCTTCAAAGAGCTGTCGAAGACTCAGAGCAAGAGCTTTGAGCTTGGTGCACACAGGTCACTCAGAGCCTTCAGAACTTGACGAAAGTATTTTGGGGGAGATGAAATAACTGTACGATGATACCCTGCCAGGCACTACCGGTTTTGTTAGAGAAAGCTGAAAAATGTTTTGATCAAAGTTGTTTCCTCTTTCTGTGCTTGCTATAGCTACTGAAACACAGAACAGAATGGGAAACAGTCCCGGCTTGCTCAAACCTGCAGCACTACAAAGCTGACTGGGAGCATTAGTAAGTTTTGATATTTTAGGGCACTTTTAGTTAGTTTTTCTGTCTTCAAGTCTCAAATACTACCTACACCCAAAGGCTATGCTCAGCTTGAATGCAACTCAGCTAAATTCTGTGGGGTAATAACATCTGGCTCTTGCATGTCTTAGAAGTACCACAGGACACATAAAAAATCCCACAAACATCAAACAGATAATTCTCAGAGTACCCTTGGGGCTTTTACCACTCTCCATAAGTAAATTGAGGCACAAACACACACAAAAAAGCTCCTTTCTAAAGCCTCGTGAAATCTGCTATAGCTAGGATGCATCTCATACTTCTCTCCTGTTCTTTCTCCTGAAGGCTTCACATTACAGACTGCTTCGCAAAAAGTCATCCTTGGAAACATAACCTCTCATAGTTTTCATTCATTTTTATGTCTGGATTCTTTGTATGCCAATTCTTTGGTAGCCTACTATACTAAGTGCTCACTGAAAGCAATAATAGAAGTACTAAGAACTAGAACAACTGGGAGATGCTGACCTGGGATGCAACATTCATCGCTAAGCAAAATGGAACAGATCCAAACTGCTGGAGATGCTGGGCCTGGTTTTCAGTGCTGCACAAATCAGGGTTATCATGGCCTCCCCCCTCATCCTTTCCTTTAAATAAATATAGTTCAATTTATTCAGTACTCCAAATTCTGCGATTTAATTCCTTTTGTCTATGGTGCCCAACACAATAGAGCCTCGATCCCTTATTGGAGACCCTTAGAGCTATCGTAAAACAACAGCTTTAATCTGTTTTATCCAGACCTAGTCAATGAAGCTTTAGAGGGTATTTTTTGCCTGCTCTGCCAACTAGATACTTCATAAAGTGAAACAGAATCTCTGCTTCCTTCAGGGCACCTGCTTTCAATTACAGGAAACATAAGGCACCTTCAGATTTTTCAGCTTTCAACATCTGTGCTTTGCAGGTACAATTTGTTGCATTCAAATTACTGCTAAACCTGCAGAATGGTGTTGAGCTTTCGGGGGCATGCTTTCAGGGGGAGAAACACTAGAGATGGACAGAAAGCAATGGCATTTGCAATCGCTTTTTAATGACTGATTAATGACTGTTCTGAACTAACTCCTTCAAGTTGTTTAGAAACCTCACCATGCTCCTCTTGGAAAGCCCATTCAGTCCCAGCTTGATTAGAAACATCACCTCTACTGTGTAGCAGACATACATTCTGACATTGCTATCCAGCAAATACACCAGTCTCACACCTTCCTCTAAAAGATAACGCTATAAATAACACTTTTAAAAAGGAAAACAGCCTGTTACAACCAGTCAGTCACAGCTGGTCACCATGCTGGGATGAGACAGTGACAGCTACAGATTTAATTCTGTTTTCTGCATTTGTTGCCCATTAGGTTAAACATGTCAATCAGGGACACACGCACATGCACTTTTACCCTCCCACCTTTTCCAAACAGCACTTGTCCACACAAGACACATCAGCTGATCTGAGTAACCCCCAGGACTTCTCCAGGCTACCAGAGTATGACTCAAACCTGAGTGCCCATTCCTAGGCACGTGTCCCGGCACACTGCTGGCAGGAATCTCTGTTTAACCATCACCGTGAAGCTCTCTGTTACTGAGATTCCTGTTGCTGGCCTACTGAGTCCTCATTTCAGCTGTCACCACATCATATCTGGTGCTTGCCAAACCACAGAAGTAAAATATAGCTTGCTTATGGCTTTTACAGGGACTAGCTCAGGAAAAACTTGCTGGACCTAGGGAACATGAACCAGCAGTCCTGTGGTCTACTCATAAGATAGAAAGTGATAAGGAGAAGTTGCAGAGTGAAAGGTGCAGACTACTGTTAATTCTAATTCTAGACCTGCAAGAATAGATTTCCATGGACAGATGGATGAGAGATCTGTAGCAGAACAGAACTTACAGGAATAAAGTCTAGAAGATACTCTCTAGGATCAAATCCAGTTGGTTTACTACATTGTGATGTCTACTGGAGTATTTAGCTATTTACATTCTTTATGGTTATGTTTGTATTCTTTTGTTAATTTTAACTACTTCATATTAATATTTATTTACAAGGATGTCCCTTCTGCTTAAGGTGAATTCAGATCCTGTGGAATTTCACTAAGCTGGCTTAAAATCGCAGATCTGCTAAGAAGGGACCTGCACTGAGTGCTCCTCCTTTGCCTGTTCACATGGCCCTAGCAGCCGTGTGTGAGAGAAATTAAGAACATACAAATAAATCAATAATTATGCTTGGAGAACTCATGCCTCAAGAGGAGATTTTTGGGCTAGAGCAAACTTAGAAAACTAGAAATCAACACATATTGTTTACTTATTTTAAGGAAAATCCCTCAAATTTGTGCCATACCAACCTCAGCAAGCCCTACAGGCTAGAACTCTTTTCTCTTAGATCTCATTGTTTTGTGCAGGCTTGTAACACAATAATGATCAGAACACTGTGGCAACTACTAGGGTGGTTGACACCTTTTAACGTGGACTCAGCTCTGGACTTCGGTCTCCTGCAGTTTTACTTCAGGAGACTGAAGCAGTAGGATGAGATTCAAGTTCATCTTTGCATTCCAAGTAGGCTATACCTCTTACATTTGGTTCAGGACTTTTTCTAATTTAATTATGTTTGCAGTTGGATGTAAGTGAAATCACAGCTCAACTATTAACTGCGATGGCATCCATCCCTCTCTATATTTGACTTCGTGACTGCCTAATGTTTTGCAGTGAGTTTTTGATACCTGTGTGTTTGCAGATTTTCATGACAGACTAATAACACCAAAAGAGGCTCCAGGAGTGTTTTAAGTAAATATTATGTGTATATTTTCTCAACAGTGTCCGCCTACTAGCACCTTCAGAGCTGCATAATCTTATCTAGAGTATGCTTGCATTCTGTTTACACTAACCAGTGTGGCCCATACTACTAAGCAAACTGTTATGTGATTGAAACATTATGCAGAACATAATTCCAGGACATAGTCATGTGGCTTTGAAGAGGTAGCCGTTTCTACTTCTGTCTTGCAAAATTCTGCTTGCCATCATTAGATATTTGTTCATCAATGATAGCGAAGAATGAGTAGATAAAAGCTTTTACCTTGGCCAGGAACTTCTTAAGGTGTTTCAAGAAAGTATTTGTTATCCTGTCCTTGCCTTCTCACTCTTCTATTGCTATTCCCTATTTAGGCCCAAAATTCACAAAAGGATGGATGAGTAGAATATAAGTCTAGCTGCAAATGATTTAATTTGCAAGAACTTCAGAGCAGGCATCTTTTATTACCGTGTCAGGAGATGATGGAACATTGATACAGAGAAGATGCTCGAGCTTGGTGGAGAGCAGATGTTAGGCAACTTTACTTTTTCTAGCAATTTATTATATTGTCATCTTTTCGGCTGCCACCAGCAGATGGTTTAACAGTTTGGAGTGATAGCCAAACTGAAAAGAACTGAGTAGTGCCACTGACCGCATTACATGGATGAGAACTGGTTAGGGCATTATCTTCTCATCTGAAATAAGAAAATTGAATTCCATGCTCAGTCATAGACTTCCTGTGGACATGTCTTATTTGGGATGTAATAACAGTACAGTCTAAATTGCAGCTTGCCCATATAGACCATATACAAAATAAATTTAAGCTAAGCTATTTACTAGTAACAGCTGTGAAAGCATAGGCTGTGTAACTCATCTGCTGCAGACAAATCTCTAATCTCTTTGACTGAGATTTATTAAATCTATATGTGCAGGATTTCCTATTTAGTCCTTGAAGAAAAATAACATTTTAGAGTGCAATTCAGACTTCAGGTGGACTAAAATGGAGGTAGCAATATCTTTCCATTGACTATAGAGGCATCCTAGGGCAAATGTAGGTAAATACTATGTCTGTAAAAGAGGATAACAGCTTTTGTACAGCAATATCATGAAGATGAATAGAATATGTAAGGCTCAGAATAAGGACAGCAATTATCTACCTCAGTTAGATCAACTTTCTTGGTTTTTTTTGCTCAGCTTCTCTGGTAACAGTACTCCAATATGCATCTGCTCTGCAAACTGTATTTCAACAGTTGCTGGGAACCTAAGACAAGAGAGGACATCATGTGTCACCGAGCTTGGTCCCCAGCCAGTGTGGGTAAACCCAAATAATGATCTCATTCATCACATTCAAGCCCTGTAGCCCAGTAAACACAGTGTTGCTGGTGCCAGTAATCGGCCACAGTCTTTGTGCTGACTATGCATGGCTCCAGGACTCAGGCATGTCAGGCTTGCCTACACTTACGTTGCCCAGCCTGGAGCCTCATTTTAGCTACTTTAGCTGTAGCAGCAATTTTGCCTAATGACCAGGTGGGCTATTGCCTAATTTATTTTACTTTTGCTTATCTTCGCATAATGATGTAGCTTAAGCATAATTTTTATACAGACAGTAGTAACAAGTAGTTACTCTGCATCAGATTAAATATTTATGATCCCAGGATAATGACAGAGTGCAGAGGAAGACAGACATGGTATGATAAACAGAGGCCTCAGAAGAGGTGACACACAATGCAGTGCAGAGCAGTGGACGCCAGAGCTGATATCGAGAGGGCACAGATTGACACCCAAGACACCAGGGCTACAAAAATTATCCCACTTCTGCCTAAAGAAATGCAAACTTGTAGTTTAAGCAATAAAACAGAAATGATCCAACAAATATAAGACACAGCAGACACAGTGAATCCAGGGACAGAATCACAGAATCACAGAATAACCAGGTTGGAAGAGACCCACTGGATCATCGAGTCCAACCATTCCTATCAAACACTAAACCATGCCCCTTAGCACCTCGTCCACCCGTGCCTTAAACACCTCCAGGGAAGGTGACTCAACCCCCTCCCTGGGCAGCCTGTTCCAGTGCCCAATGACCCTTTCTGTGAAGAATTTTTTCCTAATGTAAGAATTTTTTCCTAATGTATCCTAATGGATAAAGTGGTGTTGTAACCTATGAAGAAAGAGCAAGGTGTAAAAACATGCTGGAAAACAAAAATAGCCAGAAGCAGATCTCAGAATTAGGAGGAAGAAATCAGCATCCTGCTTCTTGCAGCAAAGAGGAAGAAGAAACCCCCGCCACAAACATACACCTCCCTGTGAAGCCCTTGGTAACCGACAACTTGCCATAACTACTCTCCAGCTCCAAAAATAAAGCTAAAACAGCCTCATGACCCATGGAGGGTGAGCAAAACACCACAGAAAGGGGTAGATACTCATAAATGTGTGTATATCCATTTAAAATTTATTACCATTGAAGCTTATCCCCTCTGTAACAGTATTCTCTCTTTTCTCTTAATAAGTAGATACGGAGTAATAATAATTCTTTGATTGGACCGTTAAGATTTCAATTACACTAACAATAAATTTTTGCCTTTACACAGAGGGCACATTTCATTTTGCCTGTATAAAGATTATGAGTGTAACAACGTTCAATATTAAAGCTAGCTATGCCTCTTGCTTTCATGGCTCCTACAAGACAGCCAGGCCAAAACCTCACAGCTCAGACAATGAAAAAAACCAAACCCAAACCAATGCCAAACTCTAGTAATTTTTTTTAGTATGAATATGGCCAATTTATTTCCATTACTGCTTCTCTGTGGCATTTACTTTTTCCATACGTTTCTGCACAGTGGTCATGCTCCTGTTGGGCACTGAAGAGACTAATAAAGACAAATTCCTTTTAGCCTCATCTTGTGGGACAGTCACAGCCTCTCACATCTTTACTCACTGTAGAAACCCTAGCACAGAGACAGAGATTATTCAGGAAGTTTACAGTTAGACATGATCCATCGGTTAAGAGGAAAAGTACAGCCACTGCAATTTTATGCAAATTTCAGACATTCGGGTTTGATAGAGCAGTTTTTGAGTACTAACAAAGCAAATAATAATAATATAACAATCATGATAACATGTTAATAGATTTAATTGAAGTAATTTCTGTAGACAATAAGAATTATACTCTAATGTGTTAATTAATGTGATTAGGAAATGTTGTGAAAATGAGTATGTAAAATGATATAACATGATATCCGGAAAGGCGTGTTTTACAGGAGATGGTTCCTCTGACTTCTCCTTGGGGTGAGATTTATGGACGTTAGCACACAAGGCTTTGGCAAGGTAAACAGCTGTTTCGATTTTAGTTATAATGAACATTAACTCAACATCCCCATTTCTGCTTAATTAAACCTCTGACTCTGCAACCAATCAAAAGCAAACACAAAAGGTAACAGGCACTAATTGGGCCCTGTGCAATTTCAGCCCCAGCTTGCAGCCAGAATGGTCTACCTACACCAAAAAACCTCCCCCCCAAGTAAAAGTTTCTCTCCTGCTCCCTTCTGCCAGCCCACATGATGGTTTCTTCACTCAAAACCAAATCAAGTGTAGGCAGCATAAAAAAATGAATTGTACGATAGCACTGCAAAACATACAAAGTGAAAAATTAAATGCGTTTTTACTTCTGTCAAGACAGTCATTTCCTTATTATTTCTCATACAACTAAAGCCGACCAAAACTCCCAAATAAACTAAGAAACCCACAAAAGACACTCTTGAACCCTCCCTGCCAGACAGATTGACAGCAAGCTCCTGTGCTTTTTGATTAATCTTTACCTCTTCCTTCACCTCTCTTAGAGAAGATCAGACCTGTGCCAGCGTGGAGTTAAGCACCAAACAAGCACACTGGAGACAGAGAAGGAAACAGCATGCAACCTGCATTTTAAACGCACACATAAGCCATGAGATGCACCTAATAATAGACAAAACTTTTAAAACTGTAGTGCTATGCCCCAAATGTGATTTGAAGAGCACACAACCTCCCTGCACAAAATGTCCCCCCTTCCTCCTCATGACATCCATCAGTCAGCGCTGAAGTGGCTTCATCTGACAGGAACCCAGGGCTCAATGTGACAGAGTGCAGACTTCTCCTACCATGCTTACAGACAGAAAAAAAAAAAAAGGAAAAAAGAGGAACTTATGCTCTAGAAGATATAAGATAATTTCATGCTATTGTGTTAACGAATTTTTAAGACAAGATGGGATAAGAAAATCATTTAAATACCTCACAGCCCCTTAGATCTGGAAGTGAGAGCTGCAGCTTGTCTTGAACCACCTCACTTCACGAGCATGCTCATAAGCGTTTCTTACTGACCTACAACCTTTATCTGAGCTTCCTTTGTGGTTTAGTAATATGAAAAGTGTCGCTAAATTGTTACACTTAAACCATTTGCTTGCTGGTTAACTCTTTTTTTTTTTTTTTCCCAGAACTGAAAGCTGCAAGTTCACTAGAAACGCATAATAATCCATCATATAAATATAACCATTAACTTGTGGTGTAGTAGTAGTTGGGATCCACGCGCACAACTAGGTTCATCTTCAAAAAGCACCATTTTGTAGCTCTCTGGAGGAAGTGGTAAATACCATGCATGCTCTTGCCACTTCACGGGAGGCTGGCTACCTAAGCCCTGAGCTGAAAGCAGACCTTAAAGATAAATCACTTAATTGCTCATTTTATTTGATACCTAAGTACTTCATGCTAATAAAGTTAAGCATTAAAGGATTACAATGTGACAAATTATACGCCCATCTCATAAAATAAATATTACCGAAATAGAGCCAGATCAGAAAGGCACTCGATAACGTACAGCATATGTCTAATTTTAGATGATTCTTCAGTCACTGGAGAGTTTGCAGTGTACACAGCCAAACCAGCTCAATCAACTGACTTCTATCTCCATGACTCCAGGTCACATTATCTCATGAATGAACTGTTATGTAGGTCAGTCAAGAGTCATCTTCTAATTGAATGCACGTTTCAGCCTTGGCATTTATGCCCTAGATATCAAGGCTGTAGAAAATTGGGCGAGTCAAAAGAAAATATCAAGGAAGGGATTGTGATAATTAGGCTTTGTTTCAGACAATAAGCATGGAAAAAAATGCTAGCAGAAGCTTGTATATAGCTGATTTTTTTTAACTGAATTTAATACAGGTGGAAAGTGCAGGAGCAACAGGCTCAGAGCAAAGCTTTGTTGGGTTGCAGATCAGATTTTAGCCACAAATCAAGCACCGTCCTGCTAACGTGCCTCAGCTTGGCTGGGAGATATATTGTTCTCTGTGCCAAATATGAGTCTGCTTACTCGCAGTAACTGATACTACAGACTCCTTTCACACTGGCCTCCAAACAGTCATCAGGAAGGAATATTTTTGGTTGCTTCCAAATCAAGGTGCATTCAAGACAACAGAACTGAAAGTTTCCATTCTTCACCTCCAATCTCCTGAATCATACTTGTACTTACACGTTTTACAGAGTGGGGTCTATCCCATATCGCTAATGAACTGCCTTAAAGTTTGCAGTCAGGGGGTTGATGTAAAATACATCAGTTATAGCCTTAGTAATACTTGAGTAAAATTAAGAATATGAGACCGGAGATGCTCAATGAAGCTAAAGTAAGAGAGTTGTTGCTTTATAGAACGCTTTTGATCAGACTTTTCTTTCCACTTCCTGTTCATTCCAAGCTATTCTAATTTAGACATAAAAGCAAAATTGCAACTGATTAAAATTGGGTCAGCAGTAGTTCCCATATGAGGAAACACATGGCTCACAAACAGATAGAAGCCAAGCTGTCTAAATGCAGCCCTGTCTGTACTTTATAACTGCAACCCAGCAGCTATTTGCTAGTTTCTTGTGTATTGTCAATTTTGAGAAACAACTCAAAAAGGATTTTCTTTTCCTTTGTGCTCCCTCAACTTTAAAATAGTTTCTGGTGTGCAAAGGGTTAAAGCTACTGAACTGAAAGCAAAATGCCCAAGGCCAAGTTTTCCTGTAGCCTGTGTATTGGTTGCATTTTCATCTCCTGTGTCCTGACAGCTGTTAAGCTTCAAGTGTGCTGCAACATGCCCATTGCTGTTCTAGCAGTCTTTTTGTTCAACTCCGAGCTTGCTTTTTAAACCTTTAAAACCCTGATGTACGCAGGAAGTAGCACCTATTATATGCGAGTTATCTTTTGCCATCTTGTGCGCCACTTACTTCAAAACAGGGAGTTTTAAAAAGGTACCAAAGTAGCTTAACAAAAAAACTCACCACCCCCTGTCTAACCCTCTCCCCATCCGTAATAAAGCTTTTGCTCCAGTGTTGTTCTCATCTCCCAGCAACAACTGCTTTGCACTCACTAGCGGGATTCTTAGGAGGATGTGAAAGCAGTTTCAAACATCTGTTAATTAAGTATCAATTTGCATGTGAGATGGGTAATATACTAGTTTTACAAATGGACATCTTGAACCACACAGTGCTGGATAAAACTAGCCAGTGCAAATACTCAAGTAAAAGCTAGAAGGAGGAAGAGTTTCCTTGTTGTGGCTTCTATTCTTCTAAATAAAATAAAGGCTATATTAATGTGCTGGAGATGTTGATGGCTTTTACTCTCTAGAAAGACAAGGTCAGTGTATTTTTTTCACAGATATCCATATAAAAAAACCCCACAAACCACTTATCAATGAATAAATTGCGTCAGGTTCAATTTGCAAGAAAGAGTAGGAATATATTTTTAATGGCTGAAGCAAGGAAAGATCATTACACAATGTTTTAATTCTAGTACATTACTGTTGCATTTATACATTAGAAGTTATTGTAATAATGCCAAACTCTACGCTAGCTGTGACATCATAAAAAAGTAGTCTGCTTTAGCATTGTCCTGGGGAAAAAAAAAACCTGAACTAATAATCAGAGCTATTATTAAGCTCCCTTACTCCAGTGTCTGGGAGAATGTTTATCTTGCTGTATCAATTTCACATGCAAGAAGAAAACTATAATGTGAAGTCAACAGATGTGAAAAATGTAAAGTGCACAATCAACAAAGGCAGAGAGGTTTCTACTGTTGCTGGTTTTGAAGGTTAACATTTTTTTTTTTGGCAAATGAAACAATTTTAATGCTCCTTGACCTGTAAATGCCATTCTAAATGGAATGCAGGAAATAAATTAATAGAAGTGAAAAAAAATGAAAATAAATCTGAAAGTCAGATTGAGGAAACAGCCTCTTCAGCAGATATGTTATTTTTTGATTCTTGAAAAGTCACGAGCCGTAATATGACACTCAGTGCTGTTACAGTAGGCCAATGCTGCTCAAAGCCAATTTTGGGTGGTTCACGAACAGAATTCGATGTGTTGGGTCTTGTATGTGGACATCATGTATACCTACCAAAGGCAAAATATCCTCACAGGACTAGCACTTACAGAAATGGAGTATTTCCCTGAAGATCATAACTAGGGCTTCCTTTATAAGGCTTCTAAATCGAGACAGTTGTTTATTGTGCCATTAAATTTGTAGCTTTTTTTCCCCCTCCTCTTCCCTCACTCTCTATAGATTAACATTTAGCGAAATGAAAATTTCCTGAAGGTAATTACCTGGCTGCAATTCAAGGCATTCATAAAAATTACAGTTCCCTTTAGCAAGAGGATGCACTGGTGGGGGGAGGGAGCGAAGAGGCACCATCGCAGGGCAGCAGATCTGAAATTTTGAGCTTCCCAAGGATGAACCCGTCACAGACCTCTGTTGCTGGCCTTGCTCTGGTTTTCACTAGCCTCTTATTTCCCACAAGCACATTTGCACTTGACCCACACAGGAGTTTGGCAGAGACCCTGTGTTTCTCAGCAGTTTCATACTGCCTCTTGGATTGATTTTTTTTTTTGCCCCAAGAGATATGGCATATCAACTGCTGCACAGATGATACCACGCTCTGTGCGGCTTGGCTGTTTGCAAGCCCTGTAGTGTCAGCTGGGGCTCATCACCTCTGCAGGCACATGGTGGCAATTTTGCTAAATGACATCCCAGTGAAAAAAGGAAAACCAAATTGCAGGCTTTGCTCTCACTAGTAATCAGGTGGAGGTCTTGTTCCACCTTCGACATTTTGTCTTCTCTCCAACTGTCACCTTTTCTCAGGTGTTGGCCTGATTCACCATTGCAACTACCCCAACTGATGGCAGGTTTCAATTTTCTGTACTTCAACTAAGCAATTTAGAGAATTTTACCATTATGCTCAAGTTGGTATAGAGCTGATCAGAGCGGAGACCCTCAAACATTCCTTTAGAACAGTCACTAGTGAGAAAGATCACACTAAAAATTGGACTGAAGCAACAGTGTGCAGCACCTGGTTTCCTGGTTTTCTTCAACTTCAGATGGCTGAATCACTGGACTTCACTACCACTGATCACAAAGTCTTTTTTGTTTCTTCATTATGTGGCTTCTTCTCCAAAACCTTGAGGCTGTTCATGGAAACCACATCGGTTTTCACTAGAGTTTACATTAGCTTTCACCTGATTTGCCTGCTCCATCTTGTTTCTCCATACTGTTAAAAATCTGCCTTACATTCAGTACAATAACTGTTTGTAGTTGCTTCATCTTTTCAAATACTTCCAAATATCTTCTCATACATATTATCTTTCTCTTTTCTGCAAGGTAGGTTGTTTTTTGGAGGCAGATGTTCATAGACTTATATATCATACAGTAAAGTTGCATCAGTGTTCTGAGGACTGTATGAATCTCTACTCAGTTTATCTGCATAGGTGAATGGCATATTTCAAGGATCTCTTCCTTTCTAACAGGTTTGCAATGCTGCAGCACTTTTTGGCATTGAACTCACGTCCCTATCATGCAGAAAGAGGTTACACTAATACGTAGGCTTATGCAAAATGGAATAAAATAAATCAGTAAAGGAGCAGCTGACATCTTCATGGTGACCACTAAACTATTAACTAAGCATGCAAATGGACAGTGTATAATAAGAAACCTTATTTGGGGACAATTTATGCAAGTATGAATATGTAAGTTCTATTCTCAGGTTCTGGTTTGACCTCTGCTTACTGAAAAGTTGACAAGGACATTCATATTCTGACTGCAAGTCAAGCTTTTAGTGCATCCAAAAAACTCAGTACAAATCAGAACTGGAAGTACATAACCCATGAAATGACAGAGGATCCTCAGTTTCACTTTACAAAAATCGACAAACTAAGTTTTCCGTCCATGTGGCTACAAACAAAAATTTAAAACATGAAACTAGAGCATCCTATAGGTTTATGATTCTCAAGACAGGGAAATATGTGTCTGGTTAGGTTTTCAGGTTGTATTATTTCACAGAAATCCTGCATTTTTCAATCAATTTAAAGACTTCTAAAGGCACGATATAAGTTTTTATGACCTGTACTTAGCAACACCTTCCAATTTTGCAACTTGTTGTATCATTCTCTAAGGCCTTTGACTGCTTTAATTTGCTCGGAGATATGAATGAAAGTTTTCTTTGCTTAACTCCCTGTACACATGATCTAATGCAAAGAATAGCACTAAGAGTTGTTTTATGTCAAAGTCTGAAGAGGAAGGTGCCCTAGTGGGATTTACTAGAAGGAGAATTGTGCATATTTTGCCCAGACTACTTTGTCTAATTTTTAGGTACTTGGCTTCATGGAAATGCAAAATAGCCCTCTGCACTCCCTCAAAAGCCAGCCTGAGTTGGCTGCAGTTGGGCTCCCAAGGCAACTGCACGCAGATCAAGAAAAACATGTAGACAACGGGATATGCTACACAGCGGTGCATGTTGCTGCTGACTTTCTTTGGTTCTGAGGTAACTGAGATAGTTAATGCCACAGAAATCAGAAAAACAAAGGTTGAAAGGGTGGAGGATCAAAATGTAACACACATTCAGCCCTCTGAGTCCCATGCAAATCCAAGTTGCCCAGATTCAGTCCTGGCTCCTTTTACTTGGGAATTTTTGCATTGGAGCCATTTGTTGAACTGGGGAAAAGGCAGCTGGAAAAGAGATAAGGCAGGCATGAAAATGGAAGGTCTTACAACAACCAAAGCTGGCTGTGTATAAGGATCATGTTACATTGGATAAATCAAGTGTAATAGTATGTGATAGAGGCAGGTAAAGACAGGAGCACCAAGGAGTACAGCTGTGGTTTAATGTTTTCTTCAGCACGCTGGAACAGGGTTTCATTATCAGCTTTGACTTGCTGACTATGAGAAACTTAAGCCAACCAAGAAAAATTTCCATCAACAAATATTTACAGGGCAGAAGGTTAATTAATGCAGAAAAACAGGAGCAAATCTACCGTAGAACACAGCTGGGAAAGGAAATTTAGAAGAGTTGAAAAAGCTAAAGTTTGGTACAGACCCAATCACAGAATCACAGAATCACCAGGTTGGAAAAGACCCACCGATCATCGAGTCCAACCACTCCCATCAAACACTAAACCATGCCCCTCAGCACCTCGTCCACCCGCCCCTTAAACACCTCCAGGGAAGGTGAATCAACCACCTCCCTGGGCAGCCTGTTCTAGTGCCCAATGACCCTTTCTGTGAAAAATTTTTTCCTAATGTCCAGTCCAAACTTCCCCTGGTGGAGATTGAGGCCATTCCCTCTTGTCCTGTCCCCTGCTGCAAACAAGTGAAAAATCGCTTGGATTTAACATTCAAATGGAAAGCAAGAGGTTGCATGAGGACTGCAAGACGAAAAAAAAAAAATCTAGTGAAAAATGAGATAATTGAATATCCTATCATGGCCAGCAGTGGAACCATGTAGGAGAACCAGATATTTAAAAAGAACCTGAGATGAGGCTAAGTGCTGTTTACCTGCTGTTTGAAAACTGAAAACAATATGTAGCCTTTAAATGTGCAATATTTTTAAGCTCTGCATTATTTTGTGAAGGGTAGAGATATTACTGGAGTTTGTAGAGAATTATATTGGTAATACTACCCCATAACTGAACAATTACATACAGAATACAAAAACCAACTACAGCAAAAGGAAAAGTTTTACAAAACCTTATGGAAGTGGAATACTGGAAATTAGTAAATGGATTAAAAAGATTCCCACCTTAAGCTTTTAAAAGCAGAATTTGAATATAGAGCACTGAAGTCTATGTATTTTTCCAATTTTTAGCCCAAGTCATCTGACAATTAGTAAAAAACATTTCTTTGTTAAGGTGCTTAAGCTTATGAAAAATACACAGCACACATCAAACTCACTTTTTTCTTGAGTCTCTCAATTGTTATTTCTTTTGGTGTGTTTGTTTTTTTTCCCCCTCCTTCCCCCTCAACCAAGCCTACGATCTGACAGTGAAATGAATAAGTGGAAACATATTATCACGTTTACAAAAAGAAAAGTTTTAAATGATGACACCTAGACAGGAAGTATCATGTTCATACGGTAGCTGGAATCTGAAAGCCAAAAACACAAAAGCAACTGAACATTCAGTTTGGCTGCATTTTTAATACCTTCCCGCTATGCCTAATAGTTTTACACTGTACCATAGTAATTGTTGGGTACCGCAGGAATTGTTGGGTGGTGACTGCCACACCTTTGTCCAATTACTGACAGATGAACCTAAGTTTCAACACCAATTTTTAGATTTGTGAATTATCCAATATTTTACTTATTGCCATATTGCCTAAAGGCTGCTACATTAAACTGAGATTTAGATTCACGTGGAAGTGAGAAACTACAGAATTCTAATTGGAGATAGCTGTATTATCAGGAAAAAGTTAGAATTAATGTAAAAATAAAATATTTTGGGGAAGGTTGGAGAAGGATGTGTTGTTTACAAGTTTTTAAATTCCCGAAGTTTTGATGCAAGATTTGTCATTCTGCAGAGGTTCTGAAAGATCTTTCCTGTGCATCAATATTAACTGATCTTCTCTTGCAGGTTTAGCCCAGGTCTGTAGACCATAAAGCTTAAAATGAGAACAAGTAATGAGGAAGGCACATGAACATGGTTGCAAGCACCCGTGCCACGGTGCACTCAAGTTTCTATGCTGTAACAGAGCTTCCTGCGTGAAGGTCATTGTGTGCAGCAGCACAAGCTCTTGTGACTCACCATTGTGACAGCATTCTGCTTTTTGCCCCTACAGCCTTCAGATTATGAGAAATGATGGTTCCAAATGTATTGCCTCCAAGCAGCCTACTCCGTAAGCTGATCTGACATATTTTGAGGAAGTTTTTACTCAGGTAAATACACATTATTTGAGACTTGGAACTTTCTGGCACATACCATGTCTTTCTTTCACCTGCCAACAAGTTGGGAAAGTCATGTAAGAGACAATAGTGCAGGTGTTTACTAGTTCTTAGTATGTTCCTGTTCTTTCAAAGGGATTTTGAAAAAGAGACTGCCTTTTGCTAGCTGAAAGAGCAAGAAGTCTCTGGCCCAGCTCTTTCAGAAAGAGGAGCTTTGCCATTCGCTGAAATCGAGGAATCAAGGCACGAGCAAGGCTGTGTCTCCCAGCCACACCGCGCTGCCTCTCCTTGTACTTTCTTCAACCTTCATAACACTCACATGTAAAGTGTAGGAAACCATGTCCTAGAAAGAAATGCAAAGACTCAAAAAAACCCCAAAAACCAAACAAAAAAAAAAAACCAAACCAGAAAAAAGGACCTAAAACCTCAGAAACGGAGAGAGAAAGAGAAGAAAAATTAAAGTCTTTATTTTCAAACTCAAGAGCCGCAGCTTTAACGTTTAAAGCATCACTCACCTTACCAAGTTTTGTCCCCTCCAATTAATGAAGAAACAGGCAGGATGAGCTGCCTCTGCCTGCAGATGGAAAGCCAGCAAGTCCCCTGGACTGTTCCTTCACCTCCAGGGCCAGAGACAACAAAGAGGACCCTGGCCCTAGGATCTGATCATGCTGCCTATTAGTACAATTTTGCCTGTAGCCTGGGCTCTAATAACTGAGAACAAGGTGAATAGGTGAAGCAGCTGTGGGGGATTTGCTCAAGATGTCTCATTAGGCCTGACACATCAGGCCTTTTGGAGGGGGTAAAAAAAAGTTAACATTAAAATCCAAACAGCAAGCCCTGATGAGTTAGTTCAGTATCATGTTCTGTCTCTCATCGTGTCATAGTCTTCTTGGACTGCTTTTCATTCAAGAAGTGGTTCCTTTGAATAAGAAATGTAGCTCACACCAGCAGCTAATATTGCCTCATCAACAAAAACACAACAACAACCCAACATCATATGGGCATAAGTAGTTTTCTGACATGTATACCTTCCACAAATACTAATCTTACACCTACTATGACTCCACTTATCTGCTCTAAGTAACGGGATTTTGCGCGAGCCCTGCCCAATGCACTGTAGAGAAACACAATTTTTAGCTTAAAAGCCAAGCTCTTCTCCAAGTCTGGCCCTTTCAAAGAGTCTTTCCTCCTAAAACCAAACCAACTTGCACACCCCCATGTAGATACAACCTCCTGACACAACTTGGATGCTAGTGCAGAAAGTTTGGATGCCTCCACAAAGCACCTACTACACTCATGGTAGCTGATAAATAATCATGTGATGCACACGGTCCAACAGCAAATCCATGGAACCTGAGCAAGAACAGCAGAGGCAGAGTGAAAAGTGGCAAAGGTGAAAAGTAGAAAAAATAAAGTAGCAAATTTTATATTGAGGATAAAATTTAAAATGACTGTTTGAGCAACATTTCATTAGGGTTATGCAGCAAAACAATTGCAGGATACATGAAAGGGGTATTTCAAGAACTATATGTATAAACAAATTACGTGATTCAGTTTAAACGAAAAATACAGAAAATCACAAAGGGACACAACGACAAGCAAATAAACTTTCCTGGGTGAAGTAACAGAATATAAAACAAAGTCATCAGCCCAAACTGGCCTGCTTAACCCTTATCTCGGACCCAGACAACATCATCTGTCCTTGTCAGGAGTTATCGCACAGTCTAACCCATTCCGGTCCCTACCTGGAGGCAGTGGAGCAGACACATGCAAGGCACGGCAGTCAGCTGTTCAGAAGTCGTACTGAATACTACTCACTTCCAGCTTTCCAAACCCTCCTGTTCCTTCACCATAGGAAACAAGAAATATGCCACTCTCTCCTTAAATATTATTTTTTCCAATAACAAAGTTTAGCACTTCTGAGAAACAGCCAGAATAATATTGCTTCAGAAAGTGCAAGTAACAAGCAGTATCTTCCAGCCAGCAGGGTAGTAAGTTACACCCAGAATCCTATTTAGCAGTTTACATAATTCACAGTTACTCTGGTTACGTACTTTGTAAAATACGACATCCAGCTGGGAAAGTTGGTCCACTTTATTGTCATATGGCAGTTGCTTGCTTTATATCATCCAAAATTCAATTAAAAACAAAGCAAAGCAAAACAAAACTGTAAGGGACACATCTTTGTATTTTTATGTCACACTTGCATACATGCACACAAATACTTGATGTCATTCAAAGAGGAAAAATAACCTTGCCTGAAATGTAAACTGACTCTGCAGTGTTAGGCATCAACAGCATTTTTAAAAAAACCTTAGAAAAGGGAACAATGATGAGACGTGTTTAAATTCTGTGTCAGCTATTTTAATGGTGCAGTTTTTCAGGTAACTGAAATTTAATCGTAATGTGTTGTCAAATAAGATCTATGCCCTAGAATTCAACACGATGGCATTTAAAAAATACAGCGTATGGATATGGAGCCTTTGCTGATACACATGCACTTAGCAAATATTAGAAAAATCAATCAGAATCAAAATGCAAACTTGCTGAAATGATGAGATGCCTTCTGTTATTCATTTCTAACCCTAATTGCTTGATTTCATTCATCAGGATTTATATATGCACCAGTACACTACTGAGGCTGTTAAAATTAAACACATCCCATTTTTTCCCCAGAAAAGTAATGGACTTCAACAGTCAATTTAGTGCAATGAGAGATATTAACATACAATTCTGCTCCTAACTCCAGGTTATAATGTAAGTGGATCCATTGATCACTTGCAAAAGGCAACAAAAAGAAACTTTTGCTTGATGCTGAGGGCAAATTAAATCCTGAGCAGATTGTCCATTATTCTCAGTAGAAATCCATCCAGTGTCTAATTACGACACAAATATTTTGCCAACTAGTAAATCACACATGTGGAATATGAAAAGTAAAAATATAACATTTTACAAAGCGCTCTGAAAGGCCACGTAATGAATCTACATCCATGCCACACCAAAACCACATTGCCCTATATGAGCATAACAATGAAGGATTTGAGTGCCCATGAAGTGAGACCAGCACAGAAAAAGAAACCAGAAGAAAAGATATGTATCACAAGAGTTACTTGGGTTTATATACTGTTTTTCATGCCTAGCTCTCACAGCAGGTTACAAGTGTAAGTGGAATGATCTGTAACCTACAGATGGAGGGAATAAGGTTAACTGGGGCAGCAGAGAGAGTCAGCAGCTTATTCCACTAAAGAAACTGCTTCTAACATGCACTGTATTAACAAACAGTAGCATTGCCTTTGGAAAAAGTCAATTTGATACCTGGAGGGGGAAGTTTAATTAATTAGTGAGGTCTACCACCATTCATTTAATGCACACAAATCCCTATGGCTTAAATTGAAGTTACATACATGTATTGTATACACACAGAAGGCAGCAGTTTAGAGGGTAAAAATGGAAATGAGATTAGGAAAGGGTGTGTCCCACAATGCAAGCACTAAAATCACTACAAAAGAGTAACTGCTATGAAATATTTAAGAGTCAACATTAATATCATTAGACTTCAAAGGATATCACCTTCTCAGCGCCAGCTTCTTGCATTGATCATCTGCAGAATTAACAGCCTCACATCAGTTTGTTTGCAGAAGCTTCTTCCCAACCAGATCAGCTAGAAATGAAATACTTGAATTCCCCAAAAGCCATAAAACGCCCTTGCAGAGATCTGTTCTGCATGATCTCGAGTCCACTCCTGGATTTCTCAGGAACTTTGTAAATAATTTAATATTTCCATGGGGAGAATAGCAACGGTCTTTAAGAACAAGAAGATATTAAACGCTAACAAGGAGGCAAGAGGCTTTTGAAGATGAAAGTTATACATTTGCAAAGCCTTCTTCCAGTTTTCACATACTCTCTTCTCCATATGTAACCGCAATGGGTAGAACTGCAGTAAACATTTAAACTGCATTGCATTATTGTGTATAATAAGAGCTTGACATTTTTATTTTCTCCAAGGAGAAGCACTGCCTATATGCTCTCTAGTGGATGAACAGGGTTTTTACAAGGCCCCTCCTTCCCCCTCCTTTAAATGTGATCAAATATGAATTGAAAGCCTTTTATTCTGCTAGAATCCCAGTCCAAGGTTTTGTGTTTCTCTAGCAACAATGACACACTAACTAGTGAAGCAGGGCAGAAGGCAGCTTCTCCTCCATCTCTCCACTGTGTCAGGTGCCATCAGTGTCAGGGGAGTGGGAATGCTGCACAACTTTTGACCTGGACCTTGGCAAGGACTAAGGGTAAATGCATTAGCATTAAATTTCTTTTAAGTCACATTTTGAAGTGTTCATTTGTCGTGGGTCTTTCAGAGGGAAATCCATGAATTCAGAAGTAACCATACCATTCCAGAAATCAAATATCAAGTAACTGGTGCATGAATTCAACAAGGAGCACTTCTTCTTGGGCTCCCTGCCTTGCAGCCCCACTGGCACCACACTTTTCTCCACTGCCTCTAAGTCCCAGCTGGAAGAAAAGAGGCCGTTCAGAGATGATTTCCTAGAAAAACATTTTTCCTTACTGAAAGCATATTGGGGTGGGATGCAAGAAGAGAGAAGTCTGACTTAACTACAAGCCACTGTGGTTTCAGAACAAACCACACCCCTGCATAGACAGCAAAGTAGCCAATATTTGGAAAATTCATATTTACAAGCCAAAACTAAACACTGCTGCAAAATACTTGCTTTAATCATTTTTGAGGTAAATCAAGGGCTTTAGGCTCCAGGGGCAATGACCTTTTAACACTCAGTTAAAACAAGCTTTGCTAAAGATTGTCAGTGTTTTCCCATTTTGGCAGAGGAATCCTGCAAGAAAGCCTCTTCCCTCCCTGACAGCAGGTGCTCAGGCTGCAAGAGCCTCTTTTCCTTTAGATTAGTTGTATACATCACTCCTTAAAAATTTATAAATCACTTAGCTTTCCAAGAGCCAAATTCCCAGTAGAGTAACCGGAATTACAGCTGTGCTAGCAGTAAAGGAGAATACAGTTTGTTAGAGTTGGCATAATACAGTGAACTATACTATAAATTACTTTAGGAAATCGCTGTTAATGCCTTCTCTGTGCAGGCTTGTGGACACCGCTCTCCCTGCAGTCCACTTCTGTGGAAATTAAAGAAGTTTAGTCACTTGAACAGAGGATATAGGCTTCCGCTCATCTGAAAGCATTTTTTCCCACCTAGAGGGCATAATCACCAATTACATCTAGATAATACAAATTTAATTATTTTTACTGGCTAATATGGTCTCTATCTGCAACGAAAGAAAATACACTTTCAGAACTATCATCTGAAATTAGCACGTTCACAACAAGCAGCTAATCCCTGTGGATGAGACACTTCTTAGGACAGTTTCTAGAGGCAACTGACGGAGAAGTCCTGCAGGAGGGTTTGATGAGCAGTAAAAAGAAACAAACCCAACCCAACCCCCAAAACTTTCAAAAAACAAAACAAACAAAAAAAGAAAACCAAAAACCCCTGAGGTAACCGCTTCAGATTTCAGTCAGCTGCTTTCAAGAAAAACTGACCTGTGGTCTATGGTCCAGTGTGATTCAGGGATCCACAGTTAGAAAACTGCCTCTGTAGCACAGCCAAGCACTGCACAGAGTGATTGCTGATACAACTGAAGGGAGGCCACGTTGCAGCTGGGCAAGGCATACCTACGGTATGTTGAGTTCTGCTAATTATCACGATGATTTTCGCAGCTTTGCGACAACAAAGAGGCATCAGCACTAGTATTCAGCATCATGCTCTGTTCTGCTGGGGCCTGGCATGTGGGTGGTTCACCTTGCGGTCTCTGCCATTGTGTCTTTTTTGTTAGCACGACCCATGGCAGCCAGGATTAAAGCCTGCTGGAGGTGTACAGCTGAAAGCAGCACAGACATAACCCTGGGTCTATTGAGCGCCAGTACCACCTGCTTTGTATTCCATCCTCTTGCAAATATAACCATCCATCAGGTCTGTCTTTTCTTTTCCCTGCAAGCATCTTTAAGGGAGAGGCAGAAATGCAGATGCTGCAGGTATGACCTTCCTCAAGCTCCAACTTCTTCCCCTCTACTTCACCCCAGCTTTGCTCAGGAGAGAAGTTTGATGCTGCCTGACCCAAGAACTGCAACTGAAGCCATGCTGCAGCACCTGTGTGCAGGGTGAATCAGCAGCTTTTCCCCCTAAAAACACTTCTGGGAGAGACGGGGTAGTTACATAAGGCTGCAGGAAAGTTGATGTCAGAGAGGAATGAGGCACAAGCAACTCTAGGAAGGCTTGTCAGGAAACATGGATGCCTCTTGCAGAGAACCTCCTAGATAATGTTAAAATGCACAATGGTAACTGACACTTCTCTGTTCTCTATGGCAGATGTCAAATGACTGCTGGCCCTACACGAGGCACTGGAGATGGAGCTCCCTTTTGACTTATGGACATGTGCAGGAAGCAGCTGCTAACTTTCTATCAGCTCTTGGACTTTAAAGAGGGAGGATGGGTGATGAGGGGGGCTGACAATCTGCCTGAGGCATATCCTCGACTCCTCAAGACACTGGCAAAACAGAGAAGATAAAGGGAATCAGGCTACACCTTGGTTATAGGAGCTGTGTTACTCCTTAAGCATCCCTGAAGGCATCGTTATATTCACTGTCATTAGGGCTCTCTCTGCTCCATAGGAAGGGAAAAGGTGACTAACGACTAACATAGGAGGACATCCAACTAAAGTGCTGCACCTTACCCACTGCAGTCCAAGCCACTGCTGGATCATTTGAAAACATGCAGACTGTCAAACCCCTATCATATATAATTTTAATTGACTGCCATTTCAGAAACCTTTTCCAACCCGGGAGTTTGCATCCTATTTCTACTCTGCAAAGCCATCACAAATACTCTCGCACATTCTCTGTTTCTGATATTTCTTCTCAGTTTTGGGATTTTGCATTTATATTTCCAAAATGTCTGTTAAACCTTTCCTCAAGGGGGGCTGGAATTTGGTACGAAGAATTATGGCATGCATATTTGTATAGCAATGCTGACCACTTTCACACAAGGGACTGCTTGCGATCAGCAATACAAAAGAAGATCCAGGAGGATTTCCCATTAACTCCTTAGTTTTGTCTTGGGTTTGAGTGTTTTTGTATTTTTTTTAATCATGACATAGTAATCACAAACCCTGTGAGATTTACTGCCTGCATTACTGTCTCTGACACTGCCCTATTTTGCACCCTCAAATGCATCCAGAACACTCGTTCTTCACTCTCTGCCAGGATCTTTCTGCTTCACCACTTCCAAAATGTTCCTTTTTTTATCACTCCTTTCCTCTTCCTCCTCATTTGTTTTAGCATTTCTTTCCCAGAACTCTGCAGTTTTTCAAACTGTTCCTTCTGGAGGGCAGCACCTCCTTGACTACACTAAAATCCCTCCTGAAAACACATCTGCTGAATCGTTTACAAGAAATTAGTCCTGCAGATTGTGTCTCTCTTTATATGCATCTGCGTGTCTGTTCTCCAAGCCCAGATTCACCTACCCAGGAGCACAGTCACCCTAGACTTCAGCTGAGAACGACAGAGAGAGAGAGAGAGAAACACCTCCAGAGGATCATTCCGAGCACCTAAGATTTAATGTAATAGAAGTATTAATAATACATAAGAAAAGAATTATCCAGAGCTTTTTAGTCAGAAAAATCTACAGCTCAGGTCCCATCTGAATTGAAGAGATATTTTTTTTCTTTTCACTGGGACTTGAATTAGTACCAAGTGCCTAACCTACATTTCCAGTTGAACGTGCAGTGTTGCATACAGTCCTTGCTTTATATTTTAGTTCCTTCTTCCAAGTATAATCGTCTTAAGCTTTCATTGAAATGCACTTGTCATTTACTGCCCATCACGTCAAATGTTAAGGCTTATTTTTCCTTAATCCTGTTCTGTTGTTCCCAGTCATTAAGTTCATCTGCAATTTTAGTATTTACAGCCTTAAATTTGATGGAGAACTTGTTTTTAGCAAAGGCATCCAAGTTGCAATTGTTGGTATCTCTCTCTTAGTCTTTAGCACTATATGCACAGGGTTGAATTCTCCAAGTGGTGGGAGACAAGGTACTTTGTGTACAAACCAGACCATGCCACTAAGATGGACTCAGTGGGGTTCTATGTCATTAGAATTAGGCACTTAGTTAAATGCTTTGCTGAATCAGCACAACCTCCCCCTCAAAACTTAAAGCCCTGAGCACTGCCTCTAAAAAGAGATCTCGGTCAGCTCCTGTTCACTTTAGTGCAACCTAAAAGTTTCCACCACACTCCTTATCTTTGGTCTCTCAAATGGTGTCTAATTCAGGCTTCTAATCTGTGGCTTTTTATCTTATTCACTGCTCCCTGAATGTGGAATTCACTATCTATTTTCAAAAGGGAAGTAAGTACAACCACTGTTTCCTAGACAACAGAAGAGCAAAATTAACTCTTCCCCCACCCCTCCAAAAACAGAGGCAGAAATATTGAATTTTATTATCTAAACCATATTAAAGAGCAAGTACTGCTAAAATAACCAACAATATAAAGCAATGCATGGCAAAAAAAAAAAAATTGTCACGCTTCTACATTACAAAAACATACCTTGCCTTTCACTTCACATCCTTTCCCAAAGAAAACACAATTAGCCCCAGCTTCAGAATCTACGGACTCATCTGTACTTATGATAATTAAAGCAGAGAAAAGAAATTAAAAAAAAAAATCACTCATCTGGCGTGGGTAGAAAATCCCTACTTTTTTAGCAGAGCACAGAAGCAGAATTTTGCAGTTGATTGTCTTTGCATGACACTTCAGTGGGCACGACACAAATCTTTGCATTTGTAAAAAAACCCCAACAAAGCACAAGTTAATCTGAATCTATTGTGTTGTTTGTTTTTTTTTGGTTTTTTTTTTTTTTTTTTAGCATGCTACAATACACTGAGGGGTATTCATCCAGCAGGATTACTGGGCTGGCTGAACCTCTCTGCCTTTATAAACTGGAACCCAGGAATGTCTCATGGTGAGGAACCTGTACCTGCTTTTATATAGCTTCCTTGAAAAACTGCTGGACTGCACCACTCTGAGGTGACATTAAAGGGGAGAAAGCATTCTTAGACACGAATAAAGCAAAACTATTTTGAATTCTTCTATATTTCAATGCTTTATGTTACATTTTATGAAGCCTTGAGGGTCCAGGGCTCTTTTTGCAGTTGTGTTTTGTAGCCATTTATCTGGGTTGTGCCATGCAATTTGAGCACAAATTTTACAGCCCACAACCAGATGAATTCCTGAGAAACATCACAATACAGTTAGAAGTGGTTTGGGGGTATCATACAAGTTTATAACACATGTCACGAAGGGTTTTGTATTCTGTGATGGGGAAAACTCCAAAGGCCCCATGTGAGTCCTTTGCGAGTGTGTATCATGCAATAGTACAGTCTGCAAGCCTACTACACGATCGTAGCATGGTTCATGTAGCTCCTGAAAACTTTTAGTGTAAAAGGTCTATGGGATAAAAAGCATTTTCAGAATGACTGGAACAAGCAACATAAGAATGCTCTAAATAGCCACCAAGTTCTCAAATACACAACTATAGAGCATATATAGGCATCTCGAGTCTCCCAGGAGTAAGCCAGTATGAAGAAGACAGATGACAAGTATCTTCCTTTAATACAGTCATATTGGGTTTTTTTTGTTTTTTTTTTCTCCTTTCCTCCAGGCCTAGTGTACAGCACAATTCATCACACTTTCCAACCTTTTTCCCTTCATCAGAAACATCCTTCCTTATGTTGAATTGCAGTGGTAAAAGAGACTAGAAAAAACCCAAAGGAAAAAACAAGCATATATAGTAAAGGAAGGGAGAGACAGGGGTCCTGATAGTTATCTACTCACGCTGTGCTTAAAGACATGCTTGGACACCCCACAGTCACTCATATAAACTGTATTGTATTACTTGTTTATATATCTATATATCTCTATGTATATGTTCATACACTTTTTCTCCTTTTCAGGTATTGCAGATCTCCAAGCTGCCCTGAATGCCAGAGACATCCAGGGAGAACTGCAGATAAGAATTTTAGACTTAAGAGTACAAGTCACAAAATGCATTATTTGGCTGTCAAACCAGGACTTGCTAAATTAATGAAGCATTTTAATTCCCAGATCAACAGAAGCAAAGTTAATTTTGTGAAAGTGTGCTAGATTCCAAACCTATTACTATTAAGACTAACTTAAACCTCATCTACATTCTTCAGGGAACAGGAGAGGAGAATAAACAGAGGTGAAATTAAGCAGACATGTGAAGTGGTGGGTTTTTTTTTGACTGCAGTAATTTTGATGAAAGAAACTTAGAGCCCTGTTAGCACTGATTCCTAATAGACTGGTCCATTTTCCAGCAGCCTACCAGATGCCATTTTCTTTATGCACACTTTTTCGTTTTCTTCCACCCTTCAACAACCAGCAAGTACATTTGTTTTTTGCAGGGGTTAAGCCTATATTTCCCAAATGGTTATTTGCACTGTGGGAGCTGTACAGATCTTTCATGGATCAGGGTCCACAGAATTAGGTTTTGTATAAACACAGTACAAGGAAATGGTCTCTTTCTCTAAAGACCTTGCACGGTCTAAGGTCTCAAATGAGTCTGAAATGAGAAGAAAATTTATTCAGTAAAAGGAGTTTAGGACAGAGCTGATAGTCAGTTTGTAGACCACCTTCAATGGCTTTCACGCTGCAAAGCAGCTTTGAGATATATAGCATGTTAATAAATAGTATGATTGCTCTACTAATCACCAGAGAAGTGCAGTAATTGCATCTAGAGCCTTCCTTTAAGGGAACAATATTTACCTTAAGGTTAGAAAAGGTATGTATAAATCAATTCAATGTTCTAAGACAGTCAGTCTTGGTGGAGGGTGGGGGAAACAGTGATGACTTGTAATGAAGTTTAAACACAAATAAGAATTACTATTATCTCTACAAGCCAGAAAACATTTAGTTTTGAAGACCAGATTTGTCTTGCACTGTTCTTGTGACTCCTAAGCTCAGTGGTCTTGAACAGGAGGGATGGAAAGTCCCTACTCTTTCCACTGTTGCACAGGAAATCAAACAGTTCGGCAGGCAGGGAACTCAGTTGATATAAAGACACCAAGGTTCAAGTTTCTCACTCAAATCAGGTCAGTCTAGACAGTGCTCTGCTTGGTAGTGTGCTAGCTCATCCAGATTAATCTATTTTTTTACCCACTTCCACTCCTGAGCAAAGGACTGTTCCTTGACAGAAAGCTGGCGTACTTCTACAAAACCAATTGTGATAACAAAGACTTGACATTTTGCAAAGAGAATATTTTTACTGGAAATTTCCCAAACCACATGAACCTAAATCCCCATTCCTGCTTTTAGCGTTTGATGAAGAGCTTCTGATACAAGCCTCCATCTGGGATGCTTCTTGCGCTTTCTCTGAGCCAACTGCTTTCTAGTTGACTTGGATGGAGCTGTTGAAAGCAGGTCTCAGCCTGGACAAATGGATCATATGGGACTAGCCAATTAAGAAGACATTCTTCACTAACTTGACTCAGATCAAGACAAACTACATAAAGATGAACCTGATGGAAAAAATCTGGCTCATTTGTGTGCAACACAAATGTGTCCCACCAGGCCCCTCAAAAGCAAAGGCTTATTCTCAGGTAATTATTTGACTAAACCCTACTTGTGAATTTTATAGGATTTGATGTGTGGATCTCCCAAGGATAAGAAAAAGCTTGACCTAAAAGGGCAAAGTTCTCCTAGGAAGCAAACATGGAAGAATCATTATCCTTGTATACTGCATGAATCCCACAAAAGCAGGTACTCACAAAGCTACTTTAAGGCATAGCAACACAATGTCCTGGTTACCTCTACAGACACCAGATAAAAAGCTCCTCAGACATATGATGCAAAGCACCAAGGTTTTGACTCCAACAGGACATTTCAGAACTAGAGCCACTCATTCTCCACTGATTATGGAAAAAGCCAAGAAAGATAATCCTCCTTGCAAATATCCCCAAGGGCTCCAGGCTGAGCTGAAAGGACAGTTGTATATTAAGATGAGAACATAGGTTCAACCTCCCCATGTTTCAATATCAAATTTTCTTTACCAAGACATTGACATACTTCATAAAAATGTTTGGTGCTCCTCAGAGAAAAAGCACTAAGTTAAAACTAAACCATCATTACTTCCATAGAAAATGAATATCAGGCTTTACAATATATTTCTGTGCTTGCAAAAATGGGTAGGAAGACTAAAATAATTGGCCTGATTTTCAGTGTCTAAATTTGGATACCGAAATTCAAAAATTTAGGTCATGTGAGAATCTATACTATTTAAATCTCATATCCTGGATTACTGCAACATGAAGCCACCTTGTATTGTTCCTGTAGTTGTGATTTTAAAATGAAAACTGTTCAGGGTAAAAAGTAGATCTTTTTATTAAAATGTTCTCAAAACTACATCATCATATTAATCAGCAGTAGGAAGTACAGTGACTTTAAACTTGGTATATTTTATTTTAAAGTCGCAACGATTAAGAAAAGCTTCTGCATGCCTGGAAATGCAGAACCTTTGCCAAGTTTATCAATACACAGAGGCAAAATTGCTGTCAACCTGACCTGGACAATTGCAAAGGGTTCATTATTCATGCTCATTCAATTTTTGGCTGTTTTGCTGAGACAAGGATGTTACTCAGCGCCAATTGAGATGGTGGTTTTGAGATGGACACTTTCCCACTATGAACTGGATCACATCCACTAGCTTATTTCATGCACTGAACAGCTGTTGCAAGAAAAAAATAATCCTGATCCAAACCAGTGTCCCAGAGGTAAAAGATCCTGTAAAGAGAAATGGTATTCAGATGTAATGCTTATAAAATTATATTTCAATTTAAATGTTGGTTTGGGAATAGAGAAATACAAAGTCTCATTTTAACTCTTTGCTTTCTAGCTTTTAAAATAGTCAAGTTAGTAGAACTTTGACCAAAAAAAAACCAAACAAAAACCAAACCCAAATAAACCTCAAGCCCCTTTCGCATGCAGTTTACTATACAATCTTCTAAGGAAAGCGGAGACTTTCTTGAATGTTTAACTAAGATGCAAGAGTAAGGAGGAAAAGGTTAAGAACATCCCTTATGTGTTGCAAGTTTGAGTAGTACTCTTACAATAGCATTTATGTGAATAATAATATTTGAATAGGGCATGCCATTGCTATGTGAATATATTCCCAACTATTTTGTATTGATTACATAATAAAGATGTAACAAGATTCTTACAAACATTTGCATTCATTACTTTCCCCATTATTCAGGTCAAGCATCTGTATCACTAAAGCTGTAGAATAAACTTTATTTATTTTGGCTCATCTGTTTCCTCCCTAAGGAGAAAACAGCCCACGCAATTAGAAATTTTAAAACCCCTATTTTGCTTGCACCTTCTATGCATATGTAGAGAACCTCCCAAAAATACAGCAGCCTTAAAAGGGGAGAAAACGTTTCCTTTGAATTATTTATGCAGTTCTACTCCATGAACGTGAACATTTGCTTCCTTATCCATTCTTATTTATATAATAGGCCACCTGTTATATTCCAGTAGGATCACAATACTTTGCACAAGTCCAGTAATGTCAGAGACACAGGAGTAGAACAATCCACAGCTTGCCTATTTACCTTGATTTCAGAAAGCTAAGTACACATGATGGCAGTGGAAAGCGCCTTAAGTGAGTATTGTCATGCTTGAAAATGCTTACCCTGTTGTGTACAGCCTTCTTACCACTCTGGTTTTTATATGCTTAGCTGGCCACTCATGTACAACTGCAGCAGTAACACCTGCTGTAAAATTATAGCTAAGGTTTTGTCCTTTTTTATGGACTTAAGGGTTAAAGAACACTTGAGCAGCTGAGCTGCAGGAGGACTTTCTTTGAAAACATCTTAGGAAACTAGGACTTGATGAAATTAACTGGGACTTAGAAGCCATCAAGTGCCCTCTGAAGATGGGATTGAGTCTCCTACATGGCTTCTGAGCTCCAGGAAGCACAACCTTTATCTAACTGCAGTCACATATGGTTCTTACTTTCTGTATTACTTTGCAGGGGAAAGCTACGCAAGAATACTTTAATTACTCATGTAGCATATTGCATGCTTCTATTAATGATACCTTTACATCTGCAACACAAAAACAGGGGATGCAAAGAGGTTTTACAAATGCATTAGGATTTCATAACACAGTATCAACTTAATCAAACTGTGACGTCTGACCAGGCCAGTCACCAGCTCCTCAAAAAACCCTGTGTTTCCTTCTTGATGCCATCCAAAATCCACCCAAAAGGCTGCTACCCCTTCTGAATTCAAAGACTTGTATGTGACAACTTTTGAAAACGAGGGGGAAAAAAACCCCAAACCCAAAACACAAAAGAGATGCCCTCTCCCAGCATCTGCCAGTTTATCTATGTTCAAGCCCCTCTGCGAAAGTACCTGAAAAATATATGGCATGTAATGAATGCTATCACAAACCAATCCAAAATCCAAGTCCTCTGAGAAGGCACAGGACCAAGAGACAGGGAACCAGGCATCTGCTGACCTCTGCCAGTGCTAATTAGTCTGGACACACCTCCTGTAACTCAGGTGTGATCCTGTTTCATTTTTCAGTTTCAAACCATTTTTTTCCCCTGTTGTTTAGACTATATACTTGTTAAGACAGGGGCTTGTGGGTCTTTGTAGCATGCTTAGATAAGATGAAGAGAAAAAAAAAGAGCCCACAGGCATCACATGGCTATCAACATTCAAAAAAATTAAATCAGTTCAGTGCCTCTTAATATTCTGGTCCATCTTCTCTAAGTAAGGATAAGCAACACAAAATTAAGAGAAAAAGATTACTGTTCTTGGTTGCTCTTAAGCAACCAGTGAGGCCAAAACCAAGCATATGAGAACACTTCTGTAAGTTGTCCCTTCTTAGATCCTCAAAGTGACAGATATTATTAAGCTAGGAGAGAGAGAAGCAAAGCTAACACACCCCAGGAGAAATACATGCACACGAACAGTTGAAATTTAGATGCTGTTGGCAAGATTATCTTCAGGTCTCATATATAGTCAGCTCAAAATGAATACATCTTCCACAAATGTCCATATTCTCTTCCAACTCTATACTTATTTAACATCCACTGCTGTATATTAGTCATTCCCCACCTATTATAATGAGACAGTGCAGTTAAGTAAACACCATTGCTGCATGAGAAAGGTTCGGTTTTAATACACAAAAAGGAATTAAACCAGACATAAGCAGGTTATGAAATAATGAGAGAGTTGCCAAGAATCAAAGAAGACATTGAATTTAGCCATCATTAAAATGACAAAACTTGGGATCACCAACTGTAAACAATTTTCATCACCTAATTAAACAGCCCATTAGTGTTTTCAAAAGTGATGGCTGGCGGTGGCCACTCAGAAAAACTGTTGACTTTGCAATGGTTTATGCTCCGAGTTAATGGAGTGGATTTCAAACAAGCTCTTCCCCTATGCACTTCATTACAATCACATCAAATCCTTTGTGCAATGCTGTTCACTCTGGAATCAAAACATAAGCCTATATTGCCCAGCACACGGGGCAGAAGCTTGCTGCTGTGCAGCACTAACTGTCCTGGGCATGCATGAGGCAAAGGGAGGAGCTGAAAGCAAGGCTCTGCTTGTAACCTGAACAACCTTGCTGGATTAAGATTACCTAATGTGCAGGGTAATAAAAAAGAACAAACCAAAACAAAGCAGAATATGAGTTAAGGCAGGGGCAGAGCAATTGAAGAAAAAAGAAGCCACCACTGTACACCTAATTTTGATTTCATTGAGTTAAACCATCCACCTGGAAGCTTGCTTATAAAGACACACTGTCAATCAAAAATGAAAATCCCCAGAGAAAAGATCATTTCCATGAAGGTTTTGATGTATGGCAAGTCCCTACTGACAAGGCATTTTGCAGTTGTGAAGAATGCTCCTGTTCAAAGTTTCTTGGAGATCTCTAACCACGTCTTGGTATCAACTTCTAGTGAAGGGCTTGACCAAGACTCCTCGAGTATGTCTGCAACCCCACTCACATGGCTGAAGCAATTTGTCAAATGTTTCAGAGTGATTGCAGCAGAAAACGCAAATGCTGCGATCCCCTCCTGCAGCAGCATCCAAGCCAGGAAAGCTGAGCAGAGCATGACCCGCTGGCAGCTTGAACAAGATGTTGTAAAGGTTCCCCAGCTATCCATAGAAAACGAAAAATTAAAGACGGCGAAGATTTGTTGAACTGTTCTAAATTATTGCGAGTCATTGTTTAGAACAGGCTCCTTTCTCTCTTTATCTCTCTTAAATAGAACTGTATCTGAAAATATATTTGTTTATGCAAATTGGACATCCTTCTCATATTTGAATTAGCACTATGAGTACATTCTGTATCAGAACAGACATACTCAATGTATTTAATGTCAACACTGCTAGCAATGATGGAGATTGGAAATATTGCTCTGCTTGTTGGCCATGGAATAAATTTGCCAAACAGAATCAGTGTAGCTCTGGAGCTCAAATTAATGCAAGCAACACCGTTATCAGTAGTCTTTAGCCTGCCACTCTTAGCTTCTAACAGAAACATTTAGGAATAGGAAGCATTACATCTGGCTACAGCTGCATATTACATGGTCCATTGAGACTTAGATGCTGATGGCTGAACTGAATAACAAACAGCTGGGTATAAATGCAAAGATCAGGGAATCATAAGAAAATGCTTGTATAGTATCTTTGAAGCCTCCAACACAATGATACTGTATTAGCACTATTAGCATCACGGAACAAAATAGCCTGAGGATCAGCATTCAGCACCTCGGTGTGGGGAACCAGCAACTTTAAGGCAGGTAGCAGCAGACTTTTTTCTCACTACTGCAATATTTATATTCAAACAGTGTATTTTATTAAAAAGTTGGTTGTGAAACTAACATCAATCCTGCCTGCAGTGCCAGGTTACAGTCAGCCTGCCTCAGGAGTTATCGGACATACATCATCTCCATCCTTGGGAACATCTTGAAAATCTTCTAAAATTAACAAACGTGATATTTTCAGTGTCATTGGAAATTTACGACACAAGGATCTGAAATGAGACCAGCTTGATTCAATACAGGAACGAGCCAATTTACAGAAAAATATGTTTCACTCCTACATATATCTAAAGATTGCCAAGAAGGAAAACTGAATACCAGAGTACAGGTGTTGTGACACTGATAGGTCTTCTCAATCATCCTTCAGGTGCTCACAAAAACACAAGCTGCTGTGTGATGCTTGCAATTTGGCATCTTTCACTGAATGAGGAATTTATTTTTTAAGGAAAAGACCAAATAGGTACTATTCTATTAAATTTACTATAAGGATCGCATGTTGCCAGGAGTGACATTACACAAAACTATCTGGCCTACAAAGCAACGGTACAGAACGCATCAAAAGACCTCTCTCAGGCAACTGAAGAACAAAGCAAAAAAATCTGAGTGTGGCAGAAAAGAAGACCTAAATATTGTCACTAATAGGCATAAGGAAAGAAAAAAAAATCTTGTAGTTTGTTTTACAAAAAGATTGGTTTATTCAGTAAGTGAATGTGAGTAGTCTGGACCTGTAAAACCTACAAAGCCACTGTCCTGCCTCGTTTGAATTCTCCATACTTACCTAACCGAACAACCTACAGCTCAAAGGACACTTTGTTAAATCTTGTCCATCTATAGCAGAACTAGCAAGGAGGGGGATGCTTAGGGAAGGAAAGGAGTATGCACATAGAATAAACATGGGCGTATGTTAAGAAAACTGAAGAGCATCAATCCTTGTCAACGACTCAATCACGTCCTTCCTTGTATTGAAGGTGTTCAAATCTATGGAATGTTCCTACCTCATTAAGATGGTCACTCACATTTCTGAAGTAGCTTAAAGATCAGACAGACCTCTCAAAAGACATCCTGAAGGCCTGAGGAGTCATAGTTTTGATTGACCTGACAAAAAGACTGAATAGGTTTGAGACCACTTTTTGGATTCCAATGCAGAAACAAATATTCAGGAGGATTGTGGAGATGATTTGTTGAGCAAAGTTAACACTGGGTGGTGTTGCACGCAGAAAATACATTTCTAGCCTGCCAGAAAGGGAGGGAGGGAGGGAGGGAGAAAAAATGATTCCTGAAAAGGAAACAGTTAGCTACATAGCCACAGTAGAGTTCTTGAGACTCAGGAGTTGACTGAAAGGTGGAAGGTGACACAGCATAGAAGAACAACATTCATAAGAAGCAGGCAGAAGCACAGAATGGTGCATCTCAACAGAAATTCACCATAAAAATAAAACCAGAGTTGGGTTATTTTTTACAAGTTGGCATACCAGATCCCTTTTATCTGTCTGGGTCTTTGTACTATTATGTAAGAAGCAGCTCCCATCATGATGCTAAGACCAAAGTGAGTTTAACTTCTGCAAAGAAAGTTGCTTCGATTTCTCTACTAGAAACACAGCCTCTGCCAATGTTGAAGATAGCTCTGAGAATTCAGGAGCATTAAAGAGGCTAATGTACTTGAGCTTTGTTCTAATTACTTTTCTTAATAAGTTTTGCTGGACCACTAAGAATAGATGCTGTCCTGGGAACTCCAGCACTCAATCACGATGGTGTTCCTGCGCATAACTTGCAGCAATCAGGCAGCAGAACTTGGAGGAAGAATTACCAACTTGGGCAGCAACTGAATAAAGCACGTGGATCTAACTGCCCTTATTGCTACCTGGCTGTAAGAGGAAGTTGCCCAGAGCTCCTTCCACAGAAAGCTACATGGTCATAAACAGATACGCAATAGGATTCACGTTATTTCATCCAAATTATAAAAATTGCTTTAAAAAAATAACTGTGAACCTATCAAGAGCTATGAAGATCATCCAAATTATAACTTTCTTTAGAATAAGAAAAAACAATGAGAATAAGAGAAAAGGACTAGACACACTAATTTCAGTCCGGACCATTTGTGCAGTAAATTGCCCTACATGCATGCACTTATTAATTGTTCATGGATGTACAGGCATTCAGAAACATCCCTTATTTATTTATTAGCGTTCAGTACCTCTACCCACACTTCTCAATGCAGTAAAGCACAGAACAAATAACTGCATGTGCCTTTCTCAACAAACGTTGCTGTCTCCTTGGTATCATCGCTACAGGGTCAAATTCCACTTTCAGAGAGGATTCAAATGCCCCACTTACTGGAGGAAAACAAACCACTCAAAACTAAACGAGCTCATGATAGGAAAAAGCATGTATGGGTATTATGAACAGGTGATTGATATGCTATGAATCTATTCCTCCCAAAAGCATATAATAGAAGTTCAGGATTAGCTGCCTCCACCTAACCTAGAAGTTTTTCTCTACGTTTCAAGTGCTTGTTTTACACACTTTGGTATCCTCTACTTCCCGTCTCCTTTCCGCTTCTGGTTCTTCTGCTACTGGGATGGAAGACGGCAACATTTTGAGGTGCAGAAGAGGTGCTTTAGTCAGAGTGGAGTTTGAACTGCAACACTAAAACTACTCAGTGTCCAGAAGAACACCTTAAACCCAGCATTTTCAGTACTACTGCCTTCCTCTTGAAAAACACAGCTGTTCCACAGCATGGTGTGGTAGGAAGTTTCAACACTCATGTTATGACCTGTCTAATAAACCTTTGATGTTACCACCCATTGTGAACAGAATCTCAAATCCATGAAAATAGGATTATAAATATGAAGTAAGAGAGTAAATACTCTGACTTTATTTATACTGATCTCTATTACAAATTTCACTTTGATTAGTTTAAACGGCAAACTATTGGAAATGAGAGCAATAGTTTGATTATCAAAAGGCTATAATTTTCAGTGAAAAATACTCAAACACAAGCTAATGGTGCTGGTTTCCTGTATCTGAAAGCTGCAGTACTGGGCCTTATAGTTTGATTTTTATAAGCCTTATAATGAGGGTGGAGAGGATATACGTTCCATTCTTCAGCTGCATTTTTGTTCCACAAAGACGGCAATTTTCAGTCTCTTGAAAATGTAATTATAGATAATGTTTGCATCAGTGGCAAGAACACAATGAGCACATGGGGCATGAAAACTCCACTCAAATCACATCCTCTTAGGTTACGAAGCTTGTCTTCTGCCAAGAGTGGAAGCATTTCAACAAGCTAATGTTCAGTATGAAAAGGACTGTAGTTTATACTAACCCATACACACATTCTGCTTTTACTTTTCTCATTATTCTACTCTTTTCTTAGGGAATCTACATAAATCAGAACAAATATTAACTACAGTCACTTTGAAAAATCTGCTGTCTATAAAAAATTTAAAATGCAATAACTAAAAATATAGGGGTATATCTGTACACCTTGTTCAAATGACCGTATATTTTGCATTTGCAAAAGTAAATCCAGATCAAACAAAAATGATAACAAGTGAAAAGGTATCAATGTTGCAAGAGGGGAAGTCACTTTGAGACATACTAAGCAGGTTCAGGTTAGAAGTGAGACTGAAGACTGCTTCAAAGCTAACATGACCAGGAATTTCAGGAAGAGAAATCAAGCATTTAATTTGTTTTTAAGGTGAAATGAAAGGTATGTACCTGATATTAAAGAAAAAATCCATATCAGAGGAGTTCTGCTTCATATAAGTTAATTGTATCCTAAGTAAAAGTTATTTGTGCTTCTATATTCAGAGTAACTACTCATCCACCTCAGTAGAAAACCAGAATTAGCCTGAGGCATAAGTGATCTTGATGCTGCTTTGGTGCTACTTTCAACAAATCCATCCCTTAGAGTACATTTAACTCCTTGACTAAAGAAAACTAACCTGCTATCTAAAGAAAAGAGTTTTGCACCCATAAAGAGATGTATATTTGCATATTATAGAATCATAGAATAACCAGGTTGGAAGAGACCCACTGGATCATCAAGTCCAACCATTCCTATCAAACACTAAACCATGCACCTTAGCACCTCGTCCACCCGTCCTTTAAACACCTCAAGAGAAGGTGACTCAACCACCTCCCTGGGCAGCCTGTTCCAGTGCCCAATGACCCTTTCTGTGGAAAATTTTTTCCTAATGTCCAGCCTGAACCTCCCCTGGTGGAGCTTGAGGCCATTCCCTCTTGTCCTGTCCCCTGTCACTTGAGAGAAGAGGCCAGCACCCTCCTCTCCACAACCTCCTTTCAGGTAGTTGTAGAGAGCAATGAGGTCTCCCCTCAGCCTCCTCTTCTCCAGGCTAAACAACCCCAGCTCTCTCAGCCGCTCCTCATAAGGCCTGTTCTCCAGCCCCTTCAGAATAAAGAACTCACACGGCATCCCAAAATCTCATACATGATCGAGCATGAAGGGAAGGCAGACTCACAGCTTGATGCCACAATGTATTCCCCATCCAGCACAAAGGGGAGAGAACAGCAGAAGACCATGTCTCATTGAAGTCTGCAATTTTCCTGCAAGTTTTTTTAATACTATTGATTTTACTGCTGTAACAAACCAAGATGACTTTTTTTTGAAAAGGGGAGAGGAGAAAGAGGACAAATTAATGTCTTAAACCCCCGAAGGCAAATCAGGATAACCCCAAAATATATTGTTACCAACCATAATTTTCTCTCCATTACACAAAGCGTTGTGATTCTCAGCACTAGGAGTCAGCATTTGCACTAATTGGAAGTCCTAGCATGCAGCTACCAGAAATCCCGAGGAGAAGTGCACGGTTGTGTTTCATAAGCAAAGAGGAGAATCAGACTTAAGCTCTTGTCACACTGAATATGTCCAATCAACATAAATTCTTTGTCTTTATTTGTTCACAGTACATTTGGATCACAGATAGAGAGTGCTTTGAAATCAAAGGGAATCTGCCCATTGACTCAGCAAGCCCTGGATTCAGTCTTTAGTTTATTCATGAACCCCAGTCTTTCTGGAATCTGAATCTCTGAGCTGATTTTAAATCACTCCTGTTAGTTGAGTTTTACCACCAGTTTCACTGTATATAAAGTCAAGTGCTTAAAGAACGGGCCATAATCTACTGAAGTCTGTGTATGTCTTCCTGCTGCATAATCTAACTTGCAGCTGCGTGCTCTTACTGTATAATGATAAAAGTTTCACCTAACCACCTCAACGTTGAACCAACTACTTATACAAAAAATTGGTCAATGCTATAATTTGGAAGAATTGCTTAAAATTTAATAAATTTAAGTTCTACTGTGTTTAACCAGGTCTTCTTTCAACGCTCAATATTCCTGGCAGAAACTCCCAGCTTATCATGTGGAATTAACAAATGCCCTTGAGAAAGGCATATTACGTAGATCCACAGTGATTTGCATTGGGTAAGTAGGGCAGCTTGTAATTGTGGGAAAAAAAAATATCATGATAGTATTGCATTTGGCTCACTACTGTTGTATGAAATTGTTCAAAAAACAGAGCTGAGAGAACCTAATAAAAGATCCACCACAAAAAAAACCCAAGAAAACCTACTGTATTTTGCCAAGCAACATTTTTATTAGAAAACAGATCCTCAGAAGACCTAGAAAATCATAAGCAGGGCTGATAATTCCAGTGTGTTGGGTCAATGAGCACAGACCAAGAAGGATGGTGACACTTCCAGGGAGTTTCAAGACATGAGCCACCAGCTGAATACTAAGAATACAAAATTATAGGCGGTTCTCCAAGTTCAGTAGATTTCTCTTACCTACCTTATCAAAGAAGGAGAAAACTAAAGTACATGTTTTGCAGGTATTTATAGGAACTTCTTCCACCAGAGCAGCAGGGGAGTAATCACAGAGGTGTTTGTCTGAATATTGAATGGATGGTGATAAGGGGGTGAACCCAGTGGGCAAAGCAACATTTCAGCAGTGGCTAAGTGGAGATAGCAAAGCAGGTTAGTTCCTACCTTGCGGAAAGGAAAGGGGGGGAAGGTTCTCACAGGCATGGAATGTGGAGTAGAGCATGCTGAAGGCTCACATCATTTTTAACAGATATAAGCAGGGCAAATTGCGTATGTCAAGGACAGAGAAAAATATGACATGAAGTGGTAAGAGACTGGAAAAAGAGTTTTAGCTATGTTGATGGATTTTTAAAGTACTTGATACTAAACTTCTTCAGCGATTAAAAAAAAATTGCTAGATCTATGGAGGTTTTTATTATTTACAGCATATTATAGGAATGAATAAAGGGCTTTGTTTGCTGGTTCTTGGCAATGTGATTATTGGCTGTTAAATATTTACAGATTTTTTTTGCCCAAAGAGTTTTGGGGAAGGAGAGGGAAGTAGATTTATTTCCTTCTAAGTTTCCACGAAGTCTTCCAGGTTCATGTTCAGAAATTATCAGCAGCAATTTTGCATTTTCTGGGATTTAAGGCTTTGCTGCACTTAAAAATAAGATCTTTGTTCCTGGTAACACAAATGATGCTCCACTTTTTAAACATAACATTAATTTTAAATTATTGTTTTCTCAGCTAAGTAATCCTCAATTTGCATCTTTTATGAAAGTCTGCCTAAATACACACCTTCGTCCCTGCATTTTCTATTGTACAGCTTCCCCACACAATATTCTTATTACCCAGGGACCTGGCATCTCTCAACTCCAGATTCACTCCATATCTGTGGCTTCAAACTAAACAGGAAAAAAATCAGAGAATCAACTGAAGACAGCAGCCGTCCTCTCTGTTTCCTTTCCCACTTGAGTAGAAATGGAGAGCCTAGGGAAGCTCAGAGACCTTCAAATCCTCTGAAGGCCAGCAAAGTAAAGAAGTCTAAGTGCCCCCTGATGTGGGGGTGAGGACAGAGGGAGCAAAGAGGCACATAAACAGCCAAAAAGTCTCTAGCTCCTGCAGAGCTCCCAGGTAGCAATATGGGCATCTTAGCAAGCTGAAAATTGTTCCTTTCTGAATCCTGGCCATGTATCTCCTGCTATGAGTGGCCTGCTGTTCCTCAACAAAGACACACAGGTAACAATGCTGCTGCTGCAGGACCTTTTCCCAAATCCGATAAATTGTACACACAGGGGAAAGAAGAAATGACCTAAAGGAGCCTGGAATAATATTTTGAAAACACAGGCATCTGTCAGTGCTGTTGACGACTGCCTGGGACAAACTAAGCCTTATAAGCAATATTTCTAGCTGGAAAACAGATGTCATCCCTCTATGAACTACTGCATGTTTGTTCCAAGGAAAGGGTTTGCATAGGACATTGAAGAGTTGCTTCTCTCTTACTTTACAATAACAGCTAGGAACCCTATGTCAACATCTATAGGGCCGTGCTGGAATGGCTAGTGCAGAAAAAAAGCTCAAAACCACACAGAATCTGCTCCCGAGTCATTATGCTCTACAATACATAACACGGTGTAAAAAGCTTCATTCCATTCCACTGAAACACCCCAGGAAGAGCAGACACGAGCTCGGTAAGAAGAAGATATTAAAACTCGGAGGTTTTCCTACTCTACACAGCCTTGTCTTGAAGATAAATAAACATGGTCTAGCAAGTGAGATACTAGGCTACACTTAAGCAATAATGAAATCAGACAAACAAAGTGTTTTAAAAAAAATCTTTAATATAGTGTTGGACTTCGTCTGCATCTGAGTACTGTTGCGAAGCTGCTGCATTTACTCTTTCTCCACAGACAGCAAACCAGAGTAAAAGGAAAAGTTGTATTCTGTCTTCTGCAGCCAACTGATAAGAGACGTATGTTGGTGGAAGACGACAGCCCTCAGAGGCTGAGATGAATCCTCCTCTCTGGCAAAGGGGAAAAGGTTCCCCAAGAAGAAAAGACCCCTCCCTGCCCCAACCAGAGATGTATGAACATCCATCAGAAGAATACAGGCCAAATTAAAATTGACTTATCTTCCACTCTATCATTGAGACAGCAGCTTGCTCTGCTAGCAAGGTAGTGCAATATCCAAGAAGTTAGTTGCCTCATGTTTCCATGTTGACGTTCACTCTGAAGCAAGCAACAGGAAAAAATCCTGCAAAACCATTTATATGATTGCAATTCATGGTCCAGAGCTGGACAGCTTGGCACAGGATGCAAAGCCCATCATTATGCATTCCTCATTCAAGCCAAGCTCCTCTAAACCCATTGGAAGGTTGGCTTGAACACGGAATGCAGGCTATAGTCAGTAATAAAATACCAGACAATGGTGCTTTACTCATCCAGAGACGTTCTCTTTTTCTAAGAATTGCTTCACTTGTCATCTATTTTTCCACATTCTTCAAAATTAAATGTTAATTTTATGTCTTCCTCTTCCCCGGTCCCCTCCCACTCAATACTGATCCCCAGAAGGAGCTTGCAACTCAACCTGCTGGAGAAAGCCAGTGCTCACCTTGCAATCCTAAAATCTCTGTGCTTCAAGAAAGATGTTGCATTACATGGGTCAGAATAGGACAAGGAGAACGATGCTTGCATTTTTTTTTCCCTGGGAGATCATCTTGATCTGTGGCTATCCCTTAATTAGGCATTTATGAGTTTGTGGTAAAATTTCTGAAGCTGCTCTCAATCAGGATATTTTCAAGAGTCAATTTTAAGACTAACAATACAAAAGAACTATACATTTTTGCAATAAAATTCATATTTAGTAATGTTATGATTTTTTTTCCCCTCTTTGTTATTTTTTTGGACAGCAGGGCATAAAATAAGGGAGTTAAAGTATTAGAAAGGTCTCTAAGCAATAAGATCTTGGAACAAGGAATTTAAACTGAATTTTAAAAATGTGAAAGTTCATTTACTGACTAATGAAATGATCAACTTTTCTACATGTTTATACAGAAACATTGCAGATAAAATGATAGATAATTTTTTCCCTTCAAAGACATGACAAGGTTATCAAATTTACCATATTACACAGTGAAATCAAGCAAAACTTCAGGCTCCTAACTTGCAATTTCTACAGTGTTTTGTATGAAAATCAAGTATGGAACAGGGCTTTCTTTAAGTGATAGCCATTGGGCACAGAGTGTGTTTGACAACATTTCAGATTCCTAATACTTGTTCTACGATCCATCTGTGGTAAAATATTTAAAAAAAATGAAAGTGGTTATTGATAAAGGGCGTAGCCAGATGTCTGTCTCTAGTAATGAGCTGCAGGTGAAAGCTGAGAGAGCCAAGCAATTGAATGAGACAGAAAAAAAAAAATATAAAGAAAAAAGGGAATAGATCACTTGAAATTGTAGATTTTAAAATACAGTTATCTTCTGCCAGAAGTTAATAACTTTCAATTACCTGGATCTGTTTCAGGCAAATGAAGAGCACTTCCCTCACACCCGGCCAAGCAGCATCACTGCCACCGGACCAAGTGCCACTGAGGTCTGGAGTCAATGACAGAACAAGTGGTGCATCAAGCAGCCTGTGCATTGTTTTGGTTTTTTTACATCTCTGAGCAAGCTGGTGATGTGAAGCCATTGAGAAGCAAGAAATGGGGAGAGTGTATATATCAAACAAGATGACAGTGTCATGCCTGTGGATTAAGAGGATGAAGGATCTTCATTACTTTTCAGGGTTATGAAACAAAAGGTAGCTCGTCAGCTGTGACTTTCAATCAGACTGGAACTGCTTCAAAGGATATATGACGTAGGAACCGAGCATAAGGAAAAGCACAATTCAGCTTGGGACACAAAGAGTCATAACTGATTCAAAAGGAACTACCTGTCCTCCAGTCTAGGAGATATCCACCTAAAATGGTGTGTGAAGCTGGCTCTTACCCATCCATCAACTCCGCTGTCACCTAGGGGCCAGGACATTTGAATGGCAAGAAACTGAAAAAGTTATAAACTAGCATTGCAATGAATTACCACAACTACTGGGAGACAGTCAGTGTTAGGCTCTTCTGTCAGGACTATATTTGCTTTATAATGTTAACCTGCATGGAAACGGGAAAATAATAATAATAAAAATCAGTAGATCACTAATGCCATTTTAATGAAAGATCAATGGCAACATCTCTGAAATTAACAGTGGTCATAAAATGTAAAACACCAGTGAAAGACCCACAGAACTATTTAAGAAATGAACAGGGATGTGAAGAATCATAAACCAAAATACTCAGGTTGCTGTGATATTCCTGGCAAACCTGAAGTAGCTCAACTTGATTAGGCTGATGGGGAAGACAGGACATGAATTCCCTTCATAGCGCATGAGTGCATCTGCAGTGGTAGTGGGGTGAGTTGGGGACAGCTGGACGCAACTGCCTCCTTCCAGAGCAACCTGGAAAAAGCTGGACATGATGACATCCCTTCCAGCATAACCAAAGCAGCAGGGTTGCTGCATTTACAGGCATGGTGTAAGCCTCTCTGTACTCCTGAGCCAAAACGCCTTCCCTCAGGTGTGACAATATGCTGGCCCTGAGAGTAAGCAATGGCTAAGGTCACAAAATGCTAAGGAGGCAAACGTGGTGTCTTTCCCACTGCTCTTGCACCAGTATTTCTTTTGGAGCACCACCTTTGAACTTGGCTTCAAGTATTACCACTACGCAAGGGAGAAGCTGAACCACGGCAGAGACCAGACTCAGGATACTCAGTCTTCCTTAGCTGAGCTGTAAGAGGCAAGACAACATAGCTGTTCTCTTCAGTATAAACTGGGTTTTATATCTGTGTAATTCTACAGGAAAAAAAAATCACCAGTCAGTCGCTATTGGTACAGTAGGCAACTCCTTTGTGAACTGACTCATTTAGGCATTCATTTAAATACAGTAATTAAGATTTAACGCAAAACAGAAGCTGCTTTCAGATGTCATTTTGAAGGCCAGATGATCTCCTCTTTATTAATATTACAATTTTAAACTATTGTCAGCTGATTTCTCAAAGATCAAGCTGTGAGCAAAGAGAATATGCTGCTGAAGTGTGTCTTATTTACGTAACACAGTCTCAATGAAAATGAGAGATTGATTATAAATCTGTGATACAGAGGATGGATAAATAGCACACTAAATCTCAAGGTGCTTTATCTGGACGATAGGAGAGAATTTACAGCTTCAGCAGCTGCCATTCACCTTTTCCATTTAACACCATATGGAAGAACACAACAGCATTTAAGGCAACATATTTCTGAAAACCTTTACAAGAAAGCCAGCAGCTTACTGCATATGAAGAATGAAATCCTGGAGGGAACACAAGTGCTTCTTTTCCTTTCCATAGGCATGCAGAATGCGGGAACATGGGGGAAAGCAATTAAAGTATGATGATTCTAAAGGGGAATAATTATTTCACAATTACTTGAGAACATTACATTTATCGCTCTAATTAGTTTTTATTTTCCAAATAGGCATTCTCCTTCCTGCATTTTTCTTGCACCTATGAAGGTTTTTCCTGTTTTCCCACTTCTTTGCTAAAGAAAGCTCAGCCTTGCTCTCTCTGTATATTCTCTATTTTGTGACTTTAGCCTCTGGTTAACCTTACCCTGCCACCGGTTTCTTTTAATCAAAGGAAACCATGTCAGGAGACGCAATGTACTTTGCAATTATACGAACACACAAGAAATAAGCCACTGTAGGAAACACAGTTTGTGGAAATGAAGGGAAAACATTTCACCTCTCTGCTATAGAAGGAAGCAATTTTATATATGCTTAAACTATAAAGCAATTTATTTTCTCTTGTTGTGCCCAAGTGCATTCCTAAGATTCCAGGATTTTTTAAAAACTAAAAGATTTTGTACACCTTTCTGCTATATCAGTTGGGTCAAATATTTTTATATTAACCGATGAATTAATTATGAAATTTGAATAGTCCAAATGCTCAAACATCCTAAAATGCCAATGAAATATTTAGAGTTATCAAGTTTTTAATGCAATCATAACCGATGATTAATTTGGATGATGAATACATGTGGGGGAGGATTCCAAACTTGTGAGATCATATCATAGGAAGTGGAAGATGTATTTAAATATTAATGTGCTCAGAGTTATATTGCAGGTTAAAAACTGAATGGGGTTCTGGGCAGCTACTAGAAGAGATGATGGCGAGAAGAAGAACATCATGAAATCGTAATTACTTAATCTACATCCAAAGGCTTCTTTTCCTTTCTGAAGCTCTTTGTTAACAGTCAAGAATTTTCTTCTCCTTTTGCTTTGCTTTCCCTCAGTACTGGCCCAAGGAATCTGTCATGCAAGTAACTTAAGTAAGACATCATAATACTTAAAATAAAGCTATTACTAAACCAAAGTTAGACTAAAATGTCAGTATAGGGATGAGGCTATGAAGTTATAAAAACCCAGCTGATACTCAGCTATGCATTTTCAGTTAGCAATTCATGGTTTGATATTCTACATATCAAAAATCCCAGACAGCTGAAAAAATATTTTTAACAGTATGTTGAGTTTTCCCTGTGGTAGTTTAGAAAAAAAAAGAAAAGTTAATTTTATTACCTCCAGTTTATCCTGGAAAAGTTCCTAGTTTGCAGGTTTAGTGCAGAAAGGGAAGTTTTGTTTTTTTAAAGTGCAAGCATGCCTGTAAATAATGACATCCCTTATTTATTAAACAATAACTAGAAACAAACAAAAAGTATTGTAAATTGATCTTCACTGCCTTTTTTAACCAGCATATTGCACATATATCTGATTTTGGCTTGTCTTGTATTAAGAGAGGTAGGAATTCAAAGACTAAATACTTTTATGCATAATTGCCATGTATCCCAAGCCGTTGCATGTGGACTGCTTTAAGCATCGTGTATTAAATTGACATTATACCGAGCTATCAAAAATTAAAGTAAAATTTGAGTTTGTCTTGGTAGTAACAAACACTACTGCTCATTTCCATTAAAGGTAATCCCAGGCAGTGGAATGCCTCTCATGGAATGGAAAAATCTTTGGTGGTATTGCAGAAATCAACGGGGGGGGGGTTACTACAATGAGTATTTAATCCTCAAAGCAACTTCTTTACAACCATCCAGTTGGCATGTACATGTAAGTCAGTGAAATTACTAAGCAAATTACATTGAACTCATGTTGTGTAACTGCACTTAGTAACCATTAACCCTTTCCTACACTGCCCAAATACACACACACATTACCACCTATATATTTTCTTTCACACAGTTAACACACCACCAGTCAAAGGATTTTTGGTCCTTTAACTAGAGCACTAACCAAGTGGGCTTTTTGCAAGCATTTATCATGGCTAAAGCACCCAACTTACCACCTGCCCTCAAGAACAAAAGTTCATACATCTTCATGTTTTATATCCTAGAGGGTCTATTTTCCAATACCATTTCATTAATGATTTTTTATTAGTAAAACTGCCATTCAGTGACTAACCAGGTACACTGATCCCAAGCATACAGGTTAATTACACTAATAGTCATGCTCAAAGTATCTGATGCTTCATTTCACTTATATTTAGCTAGAGAATAACAGCCGCAGAATTTGGAAGGAAGCGACATTTAAGAGCAATTAACAGTCTCACAGAGATAAGAGCATTTTAACTTTGGCAGTTATCAATCTGGCTGTTAACTTTCACAATAGGTATGCACTGAAAATGATTCCATGAAAATTCTCTCAGTTGCTTGTTGAAAGACTGGATGATATGGAAAAGAATTCCTTTTACAGAGAACTTTTAGATGTGTAAACAACGGGAAGTGTAAGTGGTACTGGATGGTGGCCATTTCCTAAAACATCTGATATGCCACCGTCATACAAAAGAACATAAAAAATTAGTTCTGCTAATTCTCATTAAGAAAGAGAAGAGTTCTACATATATCTTGCTAATTGCCTCACTCTAAAATAGGAGATTCCTTTCTGCTGAAGACTGAACTAAGCTATACTCAACAGCTAGACCAGATGGTGAGGTTAAAAGTTTTGTGCAGCATCGTAACTCGGAGCACGCTCTGCAACGCGCTGTGCCACCCCACGGAACGCTGCTGGCATTTCACAGCATGCAGGGGCTGGGCCAGCTAAAGGGCAAGGTGCATACGTGCCCATGACCCCCTACGCGTAATCAAACTACATTTTCCTCAGCACTGATTAGCCCAGAGAGCTGGGGACTTGTAAATAAATGTATGTCACTGCTTGGCTAGAAGGACAAAATCAAGACACTTAAAATAGTGAATTGGACAGTTTTAGAAAGGCAGCGTGGCAAAGCTTCCACAGACAGCATTAAGATTATTTTTATTTAGGAATAGAAGCCCTCTTAGTTAGTAGCAATTTAGCCTCAATATTAATTTGTATGCATGACACATGATCCCTTGAAATCACACATCTTCACAATTACTTAGATCAGCAGCAGAGCAAAGGTTGGCTAATACAAGGAAGCATATCACAACACGAGCACTGGCGATGCAGGACACGAAGTATTTTTTTCTCCAACAGATAACAGACTATTAAGTATTTCCTCCCTCCCCCCCAAATATAGGAGGAATCAGCACTAAATCTTACAAGGATGCTTGTCTATTTCATTATTAAACGTCTATGTTTAGAGATCCACTCAGAAGCTGACACATCTCTAAAGTAATTTTTGTTTCGTTGAACAGACATCAAGATCTGCATCTGATGAGCACTGTGCTTCAAGCTGTGTTAGAATACATTATGGGTGCTTCCCAGAGTAGAGTAGTATAAAGATAGCACTGCAGAAGGAAGAGTTTTACATAGTACTCCCACCTCCAGGGGCAAGTTGGAGATAAAGTTATATAAGCTTAAGTGACAACAGGGCATCATAAGCGCAGTTAATAGTGGCTTTGAGCTCAGAGATGTTTGTTGGCAGATTTTTTTTCTGACTGCCTGGAAGGACAGCAAGTAGAAACTCTAATAAACGCTGAGACGAGGAAGACAAGGGAAAGCTCGGCTGTGGCAAGTCCCTACAGAGCAAGCGATACTAAAATTCAGCTGCAACTTTGCACCCCAACAGTCCAATCTATGCCATTTTTATGCAAAAGGAGAGAAATACAGCAACTTCTCCAAAACTGACGGGTGCCAATAAAAACAGGGATCAAACACCAAGGAAAAGCAAAACACAGCAAAGCACTCATTTGAATTTAAGATCAAGAAACAGAGGTGACTTGCAGCATTTACACAAACACTTTGCTGTCCTTCAAGGACTGTAAAAATAGAGTAAGCCATCCACACCAAGTAGCTGTTCCCCCTGCCTCTTACTAAATCACAGCTGCCTGAACAACTGCTCCCGGCTGAGTATCTCCATGCAGAATGTTGCTGGTGTCAGGGAGAAAGCACTCTGCCTTAGGAGAAAGTTTGCCAGTACAGAAGGTCATAAAAGTCTGAATAGTCTTAGATGGAGGCACAATATGCAACCTGATTTGTACAAATCACAGGTGATGGTCTCTGCTGCACACACAGGTTTATTTACACTTGTAACTTAAGCGCTGCCTCAACCTGAATAGCTCCAGTACAGAGCCAAAGCCTCTCGGTTCATTTTAATGTAACTCAAACCACATTTGTCATCCTGACGAAAGAATAAAAAGCAACAAAATAAAAGACACTTTCGATACTGTAAAAAAGCAGCACGGTTCCCAGCCTTCCCATCTTTCAGCAAGTGACTATTTCCTTGTTTCTAGCTCTAATTTTTTTCGTATAAGGCTTTGGCTACCTGAAACCCCCTGTCACTTGGCAATGCCCGAGAGGACGTTAATAGAAACTTTCGGATCGAGATTAATGGAGCAGAGGCGGGCTAAGGGAATACTTCTCTTTCTGAAATTCCAGCGTTCGGCGCCTCCCGAATAAACCTCATCCCCAGTTTAAGTGCACGTAAAACAACCATCCTCACCCCAATTAACACTCTCCGTGCCAGGCAGCTCTCTGGAACAGGACGCAAAAAAAAAAAAAAAAAAAAAAAGAAAATCCTCGCTTTCTGCCTGTTTTTACTCCTAGCGGATGCTCAGCGTTTCGCTGGAATTTGGAAACTGATGAAGCTTTTGCCAAGGGAGGTTTGTTCCGCCGGGAAGGGCTGGGAGAAGGGCACAAGTGGCCGTGGAGGAATTCCCACGGGGAGGAGAACGCGCTCCCTTCTGCGCGACCGCGGTGCGTTTCTCCACGTTGCATCAGCAGCCTCGAAACCTCCCCCTGCGCTCGCCCCGCCGTACGGACCGGGCGGAATACTAAACACCCCAGCTGCCGCCCTTCAGGGAGAGGCGTGGGGACCCCCGAGCGGCTCGGGAAAGGGGCGAGGACGAAGGGAAGAAGGGAGGAGCGGGAGGGAGGCGAGGGATGCCCCGCGGCGGCCGCTCGGTGCGGGGCGTCGGGGCGAGGGATGCGGCGGTACCCGGGGGGGACCCCGCCGCCACTTACATTCTGTCAGAGACCAACAAGCGCCCGTCGACCATCATCTCCGGAAGGAAATCCAGCTTGAACGAAGAAGTCATGCTGGGCGCCGCGGCGGTGGGGAGGGAGGGAGGATGCGGCGGGGCTCGGCGGATCCCACAACTGCGGCGGAGAGGCAGGCACAGGTGCGGAGGCCTCCCCGCGGCAGCCGCCAGCCCCGGCAGTTGTCACATTTCTCTCTCTCTTCCCCCCTTCTTGATTTTTTTTTTTTTTTTTTTTTTTTTTTTTATTCCGCCAATCCCCTCCGAAATCGACTGCTGAGGCAACTGTCGGTGGAGCGCCAGGTGCTGAGCGGGGAGGCGGAGCCATCGCCCCGCTGCGGATCCCCGTTAACCCCTTGCGCCCCCGCCAGCGGAAGGCGCGGCATCCCGGTACCCGGTGTGGGGGGGCGGGGGGTGATGGTTACGACAAGGATGAGCCCCCGGGGCACCGCCTCGCCCGGATAAACTTTGAGGGAGGGAGGTGGGAGCAACCCGAGACCCAGCGCCCGCCCGGAGCATCAGCAGCGCTGCCCCACGCTCACCGCGTTATAAGGGGGGAGATGCTGTCCCACAGCCACAGCACCCATCGTGTAATAAAAGAGGGAGATGCTGTCCCATAGCCACAGCATCCATCGTGTTGCAGTGGGGGAGATGCTGTCCCATACTCAGAGCATGCACTGTGTTATAAAGAGGAGAGCTGCTGTCCCATGCTTACAGCATCCATTGTGTTATAAGGGGAGAGCTGCTGTCCCACAGCCACAGCACCCATCACGTTATAAAGGGGGAGCTGCTGTCTCACGCTCACGGCACCCATCATGTTATAAAAGGGGGAGATGCTGTCCCATAGCCACAACACCCATCGTGTTATAATGGGGGGAACTGCTGTCCCACACTCACGACACTCATCACGTTATAAAGGGGAGGAACTGCTGCATAGCCACAGCACTCACCATGTTATAATGGGGGGAGATGCTGTCCCATAGTCACAGCACCCATCGTGTTATAAAGGGGAGACTTGCTGTCCCACGCTCATGGCACCCATCATGTTATAAAAGGGGAGCTGCTGTCCCATAGTCACAGCACCCATCATGTTATAACAAGGGGAGATGCTGTCCCATAGCCACACACCCATTGCGTTATAAACGGGAGAGCTGCTGTCCCACGCTCATGGCACCCGTCGTGTTATAAAAGGGGAGCTGCTGTCCCTTAGTCACAGCACTCACCACGTTATAAAGAGGGGAGATGCTGTCCCATTGTCATGGCGTGCATCATGTTATAATGGGGGAGATGTTGTCCCATACTCAGAGCACGCACTGTGTTATAAAGAGGGGAGCTACTGTCCCATAGCCACAGCACCTATTGCGTTATAAAGGGGAGAGCTGCTGTCCCACGCTCATGGCACCCATTGTGTTATAAAAGGGGAGCTGCTGTCCCATAGTCACAGCACCTGTGAAGTTATAAAGGGGGGAGGCACTGCCCCACACTCATGGTACCCATCGTTTTATAAAGGGGGAGCTGCTGTCTCATGCTTACAGCACCCATTGTGTTGTAAGCGGGGAGCTGCAGCCTTCATGGAGAGTTTGCAACCAGTGGACAAACCCTCTGCTTTCCATTTCCACGCACAAGTGGTTTGCACAGACCTGGTACTTCCCAGTATGGTAAGAAGGCATAGTCACCACTGCCAAACTGGGAACACTGGGATCATTTAGGTACGTGTTGTGGCTAAACCTTGACAGTGAATTGCTGAGTACAGGCTCTCTCTACTCAAATTCCTGCCATTCAGACCTTGGCACCCATGAAACACTCCAAGTGATGCTACTGGCTCATGAGTACTTAGTAGTAAGTCTGTCCTCCCTGATCAAAAATAGGGATTTAAATAAGTAACAGTGGTAAATCCATCCTCAGGTCCGTAACGTGCCAAGAGCCCATTCTCAGCTTTGCTGGATTTGGAGTTGGCCACAGCCAGTGCACAGAAGTGACCTTACCATGGTGCACACAAAATTCCACACAGACAAATAGCTGGAGCCCTCCTCTCTCCCTACCCCCGGAAAATCTGTATAAATTTTCCTTTGCGTCTCCAAAACCTATTTGCTTCAATGCAAAGCAGCTCCAGGCAAAAGAATATTAACATATTTACAAAGATGACTGGATGATCTGAGCAGTCTAGGCAGACAAAATGTTTCTCTGCATTGTGTGTGCTTCTCCTTTCTCTCCAGGTTTTATAATTTCATTTGTTCTGGATAATCAATGCTTGAAAAAAAAAGCAACAAAAGAAAATTAAAGCTATTAGACTTAAACTTCTCCAAAAAGTGTTCTAAAATAAAATTATGTCAACTAATACATAAATACGCTATCAGTCAGGCCAAGTTTTATTTAAATTTTGACCAACGTTGGTTTGATAATAAAAATACAGATCAGGCAAATTTTCAGAGTCCGGTTTACTGCACTAAGAGAGACTTTTCCATTTTAAACAGTTAAAAGGAAGAAAACCCCCTCAGGCTGCTAAATTTTTTGCCTACTTTGCAAGTCTAAAGAAATAAAAGGTTCACTTGGCCCTCAGCATAATCCCCGCAGGACAGCTGCAATCCTGAACAGATATCTATAGTGTTATTAATCTGCTCTGTTCTATATGTTTGCATAGTGTCCTCATCACCATGGCACCTAAACATCTACATAGATGTGGCAAAGCTATGGCCCCTCTTTACTAAATTAATGGCAATTCCTCTATGCCACCCATCCACCACAGTGCAGAACTATACAGCAGATTAAAAAAATAAGTGCAAAGTTGAAATGAAAGGAGAAACCAGGACAACTTTCTCCAGCTGGATGCAGCCACCTGGATTTTGATCTGAGGCCTCCATGGTGGCTAATCCAGCCCAGAGCAGAGTTGGATTAACTTTCAATTTCAAAATCTTGCCACTGCAGAAGGGGCAGGTTTTAGCTCAGAAGAAATACAGGCAGCTCAGTGAGGATGAAGATACTCTTTTAAGTAGGAAGTCTCCACCCCCACTTCATGCTGTGGGGGGGGATCTGAACCTCTTCATCATCTTTTTTTTTTTTCATCCATGCTAATTCTAAGGGGCTTCAGTTTCACCAGTCTGGTGCTTTTAAGGACCACAGTCTCACTGCTGCTGACTGAAAAGTAAATCCACGCTTTGAATGGATGCGAAGGGGGGAGGAGGAAAGGGACACAAATAATTTTACTTAAAATCTGCATATGGGCTAGCAAGATCTTTGAAAATTTGCCCCATTTCACAAGGTGTAAGTGCTTAAAATAATTCATTAAAACTTATGTTCTTTTGAAATATTTATTTTCCTTTTAATTACATGTGAATTAGCTGGAAGAAGCTGTAGGGAAGCCCTCTTACTGACTTAAGCCTTCTCAGCAGTTTGTTAAATTCTAGCCTCAAATCCCTTGAGGGAATAGTGGATTCAAAGCAGCTTTTAATCATACTATAAGGAGGGTGAAGTAGTATGTAAGTAGGTCATAGAGAAAGCATTACAAGTGCATAGGTTATTGCTTTATTTAACAACTACAGTGTAACACACTTTTCAAAGCACATTTGCTTTTGCCATTTAAAAGTTAGAGGCAGGAACAGGGTCAAATGCAAAAAGAAACCCACTCTATAAAAGATACCGAGATATAACTCAGGGAGAGCTTATAGGGAGAAACCGCATTCGAATAATTCAGTTCTCAAACATAAATTATGTAGCGTCTTGTGTTTAACTCTTGAACGCAGAGCGTAAGTGCTGAAAAACAATACTCAAAACTGAATGTTTTTCACACTAATACAGGCTCTGCTCTGTTATTTGTAGCATTAATGCTAATTTCTTGACTGGCACACGTGCGCGAAATAGCAGTTTTTATGAAAAATGAAGGAAAAAATGGAAGCTTTGGTCCATTATTACAGCACAGAGGGAAATGGGGAGGGGGAATGGCAAATGAAGGTGCATTAATTTTCACAGCATAAATGAGACAATAGATGTAAACACTCGCTTAGAGGAGCTGCATTATTGCTGCGCTATCGCTGCCCGCCGATATTAAGCTTTTTCAGCTGGTGGAGCATATGGCAGTTTCGAGGAAGGAACCTGGAATTTGGAATCAGCAATTCTTGGGCTTTAATCCTATTCCAGCTACAAATGTCTCCTCCTATCCATCCTCCTCTTGTTGCAGAGGCCCAGACCCCACTTTCCCCCGCAGTCGCATCATTTACTCTCTGTGCCTTGGTTTCTCCATACGTCTAAGCGAGGCAGATGAAGCAATTCCACTGCGCATTAGCAGATTAGTCACCATTCAAGCAGCTTTTCAAACACAGAGCTGTATGTAATTTCTTGAAAGAGCTCAACCTTTGAAAACCGAACACCTCTTCAGAGCACACTCCCCCTTCCCCCCGCAAACACAGAAACAAGTTGAGCTGGAGAAGGACAAGGATTGAGCTAAGGATTGCTGTGAAGCGTATGAGCTCACTCTGACATCACTGCCTTTCATTCAGTGAGTGACAAAGCAGACACCCCCTTCCCTTCCAGATCCCGTAGCCAAATCCAGCATGGAGCTCACATCGGGTCCCCTCTCCAGACCCTCTCCTCACCCCTTCCTTAATTGCCATTCTTTTAATCAACTTGCCCCCAGTTTTGGGCCAAGGAAATGCTACTGTTGGAAGCACTTCAAGGGAAAGTTTCTGAATGACTTCACTCTCTCTCAAGCCTGCAAGGCAGTATGAAGAGAGTTCAAATCCTCTGCTTTATTCCTCTCTAAGCCAATGAACATGCTCGGGATTCAGCTTATCTCTGGCATCAAAGCAAGTTTCTAACAGAGGCAGGAGAAACAGAGCTCAGCAATGGTGGTGCAAATTTGGATCTGGCTCAAATTGCTTCAGTGGAATCACTCAGGATCTTCCACTAATGCAAAGGGAAAATGAAATCTGGTCTAGATAGCATTAGTGAATGCAAATGACGTGTTCACTGTCTTTCACAAAGAAATAACCTTCCAGGCAAACCACGAGCCTGAAAGTAGTAGCATGGCTACTAGCAGAAAATACAGCGTTTTGGGTCATGTGGTGGGACATGAGCCTAACTGCTTATAACAGAGCAAGGAAGCCCAGCAGCTTAACTTTTAGTAGCAGACTTCTGGAGGGACACGTAGGGGGAGGGAGGAAGAACAGCAAAGTAAAGCACTTGAGCACAAGTTACACAAAGCACTTGGTCAGAGCTAACGAATGGTGTAAAAGCAGTAAGTAATTAAAGCAAAAAGCTGTGCATTTGGAGTGACAAAAAGTAATGGCCCCAATTCTGCACCATTTTACCACTCATGAAGATTTTGATTATTTATAAAAATCTGTCTTTTCCAGTTAGATCTAACATTGGAATCAAGTTTTGCATTATGAAGCTTCAACTTTTCAGTAGGGATATTTTTATTTACACAACAGTCTTTCCTTCATATTATTTTGAGAAATAAAACAGTTTGCACATAACCCAAATCTTTAAAAGAAGAAAATTCAAATATTGGTTAAAGCAAATCAATTACTTTTAAATACTGAAGTCTTAGGCGCTTGTCAGGGTCTCCCCAGTTCCACAGGCTATTGCAGCTGATCAGTAATTTTCAGAAATAAATGTCCTTTAAAATTAGCCCCGTGGAAAGGTACCTCAAGTGAAGCATTTCTAGAGCTTTCACTTGAAGCACACTGATATTATGTAAACTTGATTGCTATACTAAAACTTCCCACTCACCACTTTTTTTTTCCCTTCCTATTTTATGCCACTGAAGAGGTGATTTCATCCTGCTGTGGGTATAAGGCCTTGTTCCTTTTTACGGGTAATAACTCAATCTTTCCAAAAACAATTAGGCAGGTTTTTATGGCACAGGGAAGATGCTACATGTGATGGAGGGCTTTTAATCTGGAGGAACCCCCAAATTTGTTAATAACATGCAAATACTTGGGAGTATTTGCATAAATATAAAAGTATAAATCATGAACTTCAGGTCCAGTCCTGCATAGTGCTGGTACTAAGCAGGAGCTGCCCAGTACCATTTGCTCCAGCTGGGCTATCCATGCACTCAGCACTGTATTTAGCAAATACTACAGTAAAGTAGTAACAAGTAAATATTTGCAAGACCAAGTCTTACCATCCTGTTATTTATTTACAGCCCTATTGAAGAGCATCACTATTGATCTGTAGATGTTGCCTTTGTGCAGTGCCTTGTGCATATAGACACAAGACCAAAGCTTTTGTCAACCCAGTCCTATCTCAACTTGACAACAAGCATTGACTCTTTTTTTTTTCCCCCTCCTTTTTTTTTGCTGAACTACCTTATCTTCTCACCCGCTGATTGATTCCATCAAAACTCACTACCCAACAAGCAGAGAAAGTGAGGCACTGCACACACTGAGTGGAACTGATTTCCTACTATGCAGCAGGTGCATTATTTATGGTAAGGAAAGAGCACCTTTCCAAACAACTCTGGGTGATGAAACTTACTGTTATTGGATTTGGCTAATATATTATCTTCATGTGAAAAACTATAATCTTGTATGACTTAGGATACCAGCAATCACACATCTGTTGCTTTTGTCTGTGCTGCTCTATCCTCACAATGTGCAAATGCCTTACTTATGCAGGGAAGGGAAAAAAAGCCCACTGTAACAAAATGCCTCCCCCACATCCAAACCCACAGGAACAACTACTAGGAGGAACACTCTCTCATTTTTTATAAATTTGAGTTTTCTTCCCAGTAGGAAGACTGATTATTGTGAGAAATGCAGGATCAGGGAAGCAGATGGTGAGGATGGGCTGAACAGAGCAAAAAGCTGGGTCAGAAGGTGATGTTGAAAGGAAGCTCCAACTCCAAAAGCAATAGGCAAAGGCAAGTGTGAAGTTCTAATGTGGCAAGAGCAAGGCAAGAGGTTGTGTAAGGGACATGAAGAGAGAAAGGAAGATAAAGGAAGACTTATTTTCAAAACAAATTGTGAAGAAATTTGTGGGGGTATTACAATTTCTGAGTTAATCTACTGCACTTCTGACTAACTGCAGGATCTTCATAATGTTAACCACCATCTTCCCTTCTTGATCACTTCTGCCACGTGTTTTTCTTTTTCACTGCAAATTATTTGATCTCACCTTATGCTGAATTGTAACATCTTTAAGGCAGGAAATTTCATAGGTATTTTTAAAATTTTTTTCATTTGTTCATGAAATGCCTAGCATACATCTCACTCCTCAAAAATAACAAACAATCACCCTGATAATATGTAAAGTAACTATCTTTGATATCATTATTTCCTGCAAACAGAATCCATTAAACCTCAGACACGAAGGACAGAAAGAAAAGGCTCCCGCGGTAACTGTAAGGCATTCAGACACGTAGAAAACTGCACTGTGCCTGGTTTGGGGATCTTTTTTTCCCCCTCTAAATGAACAGTGTAATAATTGCCACATAGGTCAGATCAAAAGGTCTGCCTAGTCCATGATTCTTCTGCTGATAATGGCTTGTGATAGATGCAAAGAGAAAGAGCACGAGTATGGCAAGTGCAGTGTGATCCTTCCCACTTTCCAGCAACCAGTTCTTGCTACAGTTAAGAGCAGCATCCAAACTAAGATGTTTAGCACACTCACAACTGCTGACTCCAGTTTTTCCCCCAAATTCTCCATGTGAAAGGAACACTTAGAAAGTTGTATGTTCATTAGTCCCAGAGCTGCCTGTTAAATGGGCTGTTTTAAACAATTTCATAGATCTAGGGCTCAGTACAACAAACAGGAATAGTGGCTTTCTTTTCTGAAGTAACATATAAAACCCAACTTAGTTTTTAACATAGAATATTTCAGTTCAGTAGAGTCACAATAATTTATCTGCAACTTTTTGAAAAACTCCGGCACATTGATAACACAATTTTGTAAGGAAAAACTGCTAATAGGTTCCTAGGACAGGCATCTAGTTTGGCATCCTTGTGTGAGAAAGGCACTGTAGGAAAAATTTTGGTCACTTTGGATTTCTGTATTTGAGAGGAGGGGTTAACTGAGTTAAACGTACATTCATCAGCTGTGCACAGACAAATCTTGTATGATTCATTGGAGCAGCTCTGCAGAACACCTGATGTTGCCGATGCAGTTCTGTTAGTGTTTTGTTATTTTTAAAGGGGGTTATATAACTCTCTCATTAAAATTAAATGTGGGCTGAAATGATGCAGGCAGATTCTCAGGCTTTTAGAGTGAGCTTCTGCCTTGCAGTTTAGCAGAAACATTGATCATTTTTAGGCAGAAGAGAAGGAAAATGAAACTAAGAGGTTGTTACAGTTGAAAATCAAGTCTCTAAGAATTTAAGTTTTCTGATAATTCACCGTTTCCTTTCTAGAGGGCCTCAATTCTTCAGATGCTGACCTGCAGCTTCTAGGGAGAGCAGGTGCAGGATTTGAATCTTAAATTCAGTCCACAGCACAGCTATCACATCATCCACAGCTATCTACACTTACAAGGTTCAATTTCAGGATGATCTACATGCAGGAGCCCTTGCTTTTCTCTTCGTTCCTCTATTTGTCTAAAAGGGAAAGTAAATTCTTGCATTCTCTCTCTGGTTTTCTATCAGGTTTTTCCCCCTCCAGCCCTCTGCTCTGTCTTCTTCCCAGTGACACACTGTTGTCTGGCATCCTCAACGGCTGCTCTTGAAGATGACCTGCTGATTTGCTGCCATGGGAACTCCAGAGCAAGGACGGCATTTACCCCTCACACACTGAAGGGCACAAGCAACAGTTACGCATGCCACCCTTCTCACCCTTGCCTTCCTCTGTTTCAGAAGCCTTGCAAGGGGCATCCGGAGGCTTTGCCTTAAATAACCTGAGTGCTGCAGGCTCTCCAGTGTCTAGCAGCAGCCACTGCTCAATTATCTGTAGGAAAGTGAAAAAGTCTAATAGCATGTGCGAGCATGCAAATGGCTTTTCAAAACTAGTGGAGAAAAAGCTTAGGCAGCAAAGCGTAAGACTGGAAAAAAACCTCTCTAATGTAATGGCAGAAAGCGTTATCTTTGTATAAGTGCCATGTTTAACACTTCCTAAGTTGGTAAACCTATTCTTTTGAATCAGAGAGAGTTAATGTAAAATTAGGTTATTCTGCATGAGCAAGGGACACATCAGCCACCAAGTATGCTACATGGAGAGACAGGCAAGTAATTCTCTCTGTTCCCCACCTCTAAACACAATTTTGGGTGTTTAATTGAAATAGAAGGATCATTTTTACTTGGCTGCATTTTGCAGGGCAGCTTGTGATCCACGCTGTGTCAGTCTTGTCAGCGCACTGGCAGGTTTACAGACCTACAATACTTTCCTACAAGCATGGACTCATAAGAGCCTAATCCGGTAATGTGGTCTTAATGCATAATATAATTTCATGAACCACCTAGGAACTGAGTGCAAATTTGGGAGTCACTGCCTTCCAGAAATATTAATTTAGCTCTTAGTTCAGAAACCCTGAAGATGGATATGTCTGACATTAGCCCATGAAATGGTCACTGATCCTTAAGACTGTAAGAGAAAATAAAGTTGTGTGTGAGAACAGCTAAAATCCTTTTTAGATCCTGCTCAAGCTGTCTACTAGTTACGCTATCTCAGTCTCAAGACTGGAGTGGGGGATGAGAAAATTAGGGTCTAGATTAAACTTTACTCCAAATCTGAGAAAAATTCCTGCCCCTTTCCATCCAATAAAGATAGTTAACCTTCAGTGCATCATTAACTTGCCAAGAATGGTATTAAAGTGACTTTAATTGACACATTTGCTTCCGCTGCAGGGTGGAATAACATAAAAGCAAAACAAAACAAAACAAAAAGCTTTTTGCCACAGCAAGAGCGTTAGAGGGGAAAAAAAAAATATCCCGTTTTTATTTCCTCTGTGAGGATGCCAGCAGTCCTGTTTCATAAACTCCAGTGATTCATTACCATCCCAGGCAGCCAATCATTCAGCAGGTCAAGTAGAAATGGGCTGTAGAGCCAGCAACTCCTGCTGCCCTGATAATGCATGTCATTCCAGGCATGGCAACATGCTTTCTCAACAGCTGCCATTTTCAGTTACCTTTTCTATGGCTGACATACAAGTAAATGTGTTGGAAGCAGTAAAGCAGTCATAGGAAAGCAGTTCCAAAGATAAATAGCACCTGCACGTTATAATCTGTAATGTCATTAGAAAGCAAAGAAGAATGTGTCTGGAGACAGAATTTCTTTCTTCTGAAAGCATCACTTGACTTTCAGGGGGGTTGGGTGGGGGGTGTGTGTGTATGTGTGTGGGGTTTTTTTGTTTTTTTTCTTGAATGAACATCCAGGAATTTGTCTACATTAAAACCTTAATAGATATAACTTGGGGGAAAAGGGGAAAAAAAACCGAACAAAACACCCAGCGTTAAAGAAAAAATCTTCTCTCAATTCACTTGTGAGAAAGTTTTTGTATAGCTAGATTTTGCTTAAATTCAGACATGCTTACTTTAAGAGATGTAACTGCTCCAGTTTAGGGAAAAGAAAAGGTTTTTTTCCAGCCAGTTCTTTTCAGTCTCTATTCCTTATCATCTAAGTTAAATTTCACAAACTACTTTTTCAAAAACTGTTCTCTGAATTATAGGTAGTTGAACACTTTTTTGCAGATGGAAACTGAGTGGGACTTTTGAGGGCACAGAGCTATAGAAATAAACACCCTCAGTGAGAAAATACTTACACTTATGTGCATTTGTGTATACTGTGTACATATGCACACAGATAAATACCTTTATACTAGATACGGAGCATGGGTAATTTATGTACATGTACCATGTAAGGACTCTGTGCCTACACACAAATAGTAAAAAATTAAATAAATAGAACAAAAAAGAAAAAAACCCAAACCAAAACACTGTTCAAAATAACAGTGCTGGAACAAGATTTCAAATGGATAAGATTATTCATATTAATTTATGGTAATCTACAAGTGAATGCTGCAGAGATAGTACAGGTTATCCAAAATGCTACTTGCATTTAATGAGAAACTACCACAAAATATCTTCAAGACAGATTTAGTAGCAACTTCTAATACATGCCATGCTTCTCCTTTGGAAAAACTGGCTCTTGAAATACTAAAGGAAAGCCAAGGTTTTCTCTCCATATAAAATCCTCTTAGACGTCTTGCTTTCAGATTTCATCAACTTAGGTGTTTTCAGGGCTATAAGCAGTGAACTTTCCATCAGCAGCATCTTCAGCTAATTAACCCTCCTGATTACAATAATTAGTATTGATTCACTCCTGAATGACTTCTTAAGTATTCAAGCACAATCTACACTTGCAGTAAAACTTCTAGATATGAATATTAATTGAATGCTCTCCTTTGTTTTTTAGCCCCAAAGGTATAGTTTGCAATCTTATATACTTAAATTTGATAACAGAAACACTTCAGTTTTATTCTCATTTAACAAAGAGAATATTAACATGTTGATGTTAGAGATTGTGATTCATAAATCTGGAAAAAAAAATAGAGACAAAGACTCCAGGCTAATAAATAAATAGAATTCACTACCATTTCCTACGACAGTATGGAAAGTCGGTTCCCAGCTTAAGACCTATCCTGCTCTTGCTCTAACAGGTAGGACCAAAGAAGATCTTTCTTTTTGGCATTAAACCTGGTCATTGCAAGAACAAATAACAACTCATGTAGAGCCTGATTTAGCTCTTTTAGAGCTGTTGTGGAAACAGATATTGCCAAGTTTGACAACCGCAAGGCACCACATTGCTTTGTGAATGGCTAAGAGTCAAAACGGGTAACATTAAGGACACCTATAATGTTTATGCATAAGATCTCTAAACCTATAGAGTCTCTCAAAAGCCAGCACTTTTGTTAAAGCATGCTAAGAAATGGCTTCTGTTACAGATTTGCTTCACTTTCTTTGATGTTAATAGTAATTGTTATGGTTCAAAAAGCAATATTTCAGTAAATAGGCATAGAAAGGATTTTTTTTTTTAGTAAGGTTCACACAGAATAATTCAAAAATTACTCTTTGATATGAATGCAATATCGTAAAATATGATTGGAAAGGAACAAAGTAACTGGCAATCCAAGACAAAAACCTGTAGTATATGTATTTTATGCAGCATTTTATCTTAAAAAATAGGAACTACTGCAAGTTTAGTATAAACTCACCTGTGAGAGGAGCGCTTAGGAAACAGCTTTAGTATTTAGTCCTTAAAAGTGAAAGTTGGTGTCTGGTGCTGACTGCTACAAAAGTGGCACCCACTCTACTCTGGGCAATCAGAGGGGCATTTCCACATAATCGAGAGTGGGGAATTCACTTTATTGCCACTCACAAAGGGCAGAGGTTGCTAGAAAGCCAAGGCTGAAGGAGGATAACCTGATAAAAATCCCATACCCTCCAGTTCTGGCAGAGCAGAGCAGTTGTGAATGAGTTAATGTTTGCCTCGAAAGAAGTTCTTCTAAGAAAGTGAATCATAGCATGGCCCCTTTATATTAAAGACCATCCTTGCTTTCTACATGTTTATGCACAACACACAGCATGCAAGTGCTACCTGATAATCCATAACCTCTAGGCTTCTAGAATATTTTATGCAATATTACCTTTTTGTTCACGTAAACTATTTCGTATTGATTTATAACATCTCAACACACAAAGGAAGAAGATGCAACAACAATAAAAATTGCAAAAAAGCATAGCAAGTACTCAGAGTCTCCCCATAAAACACTTTTCTTGTTGAAAATTCATGCTTTAGAGAACTCTGACTGCTACAAATAAATAGTTATGTCATTTTTTTTGTTTTAATTAAGGGGTCCGAGAGACCCCTGAACCCATATAAATCATGCACTAGAATACGGTTCAAGAAAAAACATGAACCACATATAATTAACTTACCTAAGCAAAAAGTAGAAACCACTGATAAATATATCTTTTTTTTCTCTCAGAAAATGATTACAATTATTACTAAAAGTAATACATTTACTTAACATGTAAAGTATTTAAGACTTTAAACAGTTTGAGAAACTCCACAGACTGATGACAATTCATTTCATTCCAGACACAAGCTGCTGTCCATGTAGTAACTAAAAATTTTTCAAAAGCTTTATAACAATTTCTTTTCATAATGCATAAGGCATATGAGTACTCTGCCAAATTCAAACCCAAAGCTGTTAACTGTTAATGCTAAACTATGGCTGTCTAAACAGAAAGATAGTTCATGAAATGTCATCTGAATAATTTGTTAGATTTTGGGATAGGAATCATCCAGGTAAATTATTCAGCCTGACCTTAAAAATTCTAACGTATGCTAATAGCTGGATTATAAAAATGGAAAGTAGCATGGGCTCCCACTTTGAGATCTGATCTATCATTTTTATTGCATTTTCATTAGCTAAACAAAATTAGAAACAGTATCTTCAAAACAGCAGTTAAAGTTGATAAGATCAGGCATAAAATCAGGCAAGGGCACGTTCGACAACTATGTATTCACCAGATTGACAGAAGTATTGTAAGCTTTCAGAATCAGTAAGTTTTCTCATCACAGTTAAAGGAGAGGTTAGTAATAAATCTCCAACTTAATGCAATAGGCATAATTGTAAGATGCAAACCTCCCCCCTCCATGCACTATTAGCAGCAGATATCAAATGAAACAACCGTCACAAAACAGGCAATGCACTTCATATTCTACTGAATATACAAAACAATTAAGGGAAGCGAAAAAGGGGCTGAGAAAATGAAAGAAAAAAAGAACCCAAACCAACCCATCGCCAGACATACATTAAGCTAGTTTGACAGCACCATTGTTCAGCTGTCCCATTGTCAGACCAAAAGATGTATTCAATGCTACAATGTCTGCTAGCAAATAAACAAAAGACTACATTTTTCAAAGCGGGGTGCCAATTCTCGCATAATTCGGTGTGTATGTGCGTGTGTCTATGTGTGTGTGTGTCTCTGAAAAGAGTAGTCAATGCTGGCCCCCCACTAAACCTTGGAACGTTAAGAATATATGGGTAATCCCACATACAGGAGTATTTAGATAATTTTAAAACATCTTCAAGTGGTAAAGACTAGGTAGAGCATTAGTAACTATTTACATAGGCTAAGTGGAAATTAAAGTGGTATTTAGGGCACTAGCTCTAATATGGAGTCTCCCTGAGCTTTTTCCATGCTTATTCCATGCCCAGTGCATAATAATGAAGCAGGCAGAAATATTGCAAAGGAGGTGATAAAAGAAATACCAGCTCTCATTTAGGAAAAAAAAAATATATTTTTTTTCCTCACTGCCCTCTCCGTACATTTGTCGTCATACATGAAATGTGCGATTCTAACTAGTGGAAAATGCTACTTGCACACAGCAATGCCTGTCTTTTGCTTTAAATAGGGAAACTACTTAATACAGAGCACGGTTATAGTTGCAGCGGGCCCAGGCAACTCGAAAGCACGCGTTAAAACAAAGGAGACAACATACCTTAAAAGCAGCTCCTCATTTCTCATAGTAACAGCGGATTTGGGACAGCGCATGCTTTCTGCACCGATATTCTCAACAAAAGCCAGTTCAGAAGTGCGCTCAAACATCAATGCCACAGTAGCTACTCACTAATGGCTACTCTTTCTCTCTTTCTCTCTCTAGTCAGACGCTGAGTGGTGGAGCAAAGGGGCCCCTGCAGATTCACTAAGCAGAAATAATCCTCTCTGACAAGTTATGTTGTCTGGGCATATTTTACATTAATGCACTGTGCTGCCTATAGGGGTCTTGTTTGCATTCACTCTAGCCTAGCTGGTGTTAGCTCTTTTAATTACATCAAAAAAAAAATTTAGCAACACACCCCACCCCTCCTCTAAAAAAAAATATGTTTCTATATAATTGAAAGAAAAGGGGGAAAAATCTATGGGCAAATGAGGGGAGGGATTCCCCCTGTGGAAGGATTAATGCTTGATATAGATCTTTTGTTTGCCCTGCAAACTCAGTGGATACAGTGGCAAACAGATGCTGTGGCTCGCGAAGCTTGTGCACTTTAAGGGAACTGGGTTAGAGGCTCTTTCTGGGGCTCCAGAGTTGCAGCTGGAGCTCTTGCTCTCTCCCTCCTTCCCTTCCCTGTTCAAGGCTGAGTGGCTTTATGGGACCTGCCAGCTCACATCAGAGAGACTGGGGAGTATTAATGCAGGCACCTGGGCGTCTTCTTCAAGTTTTCAGTTTTTCCTATCAAATTTAACCCCTCCAGAACACAAGCCCCAAATTCCTCCAATTCCAACACCTCCAAAACACAATTCAGTTACCAAGTAACTGAATTTGCTTTAACCCAGATCCCTAGGCTTGGCTTGGGCAGAGTTCTTGCAGATGAGAAAGGGTGTTGCACTATTCAATGATTTACTCCCTTCCTACATATGAAAGGAACCATAGTGTGACACTTATTTCAGGGAAACAGCCTCTTTGGCCCTACTTGGACAATCTGCCACATAATTTGTAGAAACAGGCTGTGGTCTTGCCAGGGTAGTCAAGGAGCGGTTTATTTTCACATCTTGGTTTCAACTTCTGCTGTGTAGATCTTTAAACAATACAGCTACTTTAAAGGCAGGAGTATTGTTGGGTTTTTTTGGTTTTGTTTTATATTATTTAAATCTACATCAGATGCTCAAGTATGTGCTTCTTTAATAGACTGAAAAAGTCAACAAGACATTGATGCTTTTTTTCGGTCAAAGGCTTCTCTGCACCACTGTGACAGTAAAATGCATATTAAAAATTATTGTTATTACCTCTGAGGTCCTGCAAAAGAACATGCAAAACTCAATAAACACAAATGGTCCAAAACTGAGAACTACTCAGAAAGCCGAATTTCTAAGCTAGAAATAGATCAAGTCCTCAAAGCTTGAACTCAAACTTCCATAGACTTTCAGCTATATCTGTGGTTGATCTGAGCCTACATGATATATTGCTGCCTTAAAATATACTGCTGCAATATCCTGATGCAGTGCTACTGCTTCTAATTCCTTAAAAGAAGTTGGCATTTAGGGGCATGATCTTTTTGGTAAGCTTGAGTCTGGGAATGAAGGCAAAGAGGGAGCAATCATCAGTATAAATACACTGATAGCAAGCTCTTGCCTTCCTGATAGCAACTGTAAACTTCTATTAAGGTCATAAATTGTTTGCAACAAAGACAATCCTTTTGTTCTACACTTCTTGTTGAACACTGTGAGACTCTGAGCTTAGTTTCAGTCATTCTGATATAAAATCTGTCAAATGACCAAAAGACAAGCTAAAGAACAAACCTAGTCAATCTACTTCTAATGATGAAGAGAGAAAAAGCTGAAGACAGTAGTTTAGGAAACATGGTTATCATGAAGGACTGCAAGTCAAGAGAAGACAGGTTTCAATTTGCTTCCCTTTTTATCTACAAAACATAACTGGGATTCTAGTTGCTCTTGTAATAAAAAATAATAAATAACTTTAATGATTAGCAATTCAAACCAATTCCATATTAAAATGTCATGTTCCAAGGTCAACTGAGACAACATAGCTTATACTTCATGCTAAAAATATCTGAAGAGTCATGGAAGGCGGCCAGGAAAATACTCAGCCAACATGACAAATCCCATACCTCCTGCCCCAAATACAAAATCCATTACTACCATTTCAGGCATGGCCACCAGCACTCCAGATTCCTCCTCCTTCACTGTTTGCTTCCAAATGACTTTTGCCCAGCATAACTCACCGTGACGCCTGGGCTGCTCCAGACCAGTCTCGTGCTCATGAGACTGATGTATGAGAAGAGGCAAATACCAGAGTACACTACAGAAAATACAGCTGAACAGGAAGTGTCAAACAGTCTGATAAACTGCTACAGTTTTCCAAAAATATGGCAAAGATCAGCATCTTAAGACAGTACCAGCTAAAGGAACAAAGCTTTCTTTTCAGGCTGGAGTAGAATGGCTCACACAGAGCCCGTTGGTGGGTAATCAATGGGCTTCTGTTGGGTGGCTCCACGCAGTTGCAAGTGCTTGATCGTTTCTCTACTTAGAAAGAAGCGAAGTAGCAGCAATAGGGAATAAAGTGAAGTATTATAGAAGGACTCATCTATAGCCAAAGGAGTAAATAAAGAAAAAGAAAATAAAATCCACAAAGCAGTAACACAGACGGACAAAAAGAACTCACGCTTTCTATCACATATAATGAAACGTCTGACAGAACAACATCTGCAGAGGGATCACAGCTGCTGAGGATAAGAGGGAATATGAGTATTATTTTTCAATTGTAAGATGTACTAAGCAGGAGTGCCTTTAGAATAATATGGCTAAAGGGAAGATTAAACCAGATGCACAAGGCTATCTGCCTTCTTTCAAGATGGAAGTCCAGCTGTGGAGCTTAAATTCAACATTTAACATGGAAATTGATTGTAGATCCAGAACTGATATATATACATGCATATTATAAAAATTTCTGCACAAATTATGTGCAGAAGAAATTTAGTAGTTTCATTGCCCTGTCTTTGATGTAAACCCGAGCCTTCTACATAAGGCCTATGTATTTGCTAAACTAATTTTGTGATGCTACAAATACTTGAAAGGCCACAGTGATACCAATCATTTACAGAGCCAAAATGATTAAAACTTCTATGGCAAACCAGTAACAATGAGTAATTAATATTAATTAAAAATACACCTTCTGCATTTTGCTACTAAAAACAAGAAATACTGCTGGCCAAGCAGTGAACCTCATTTCATGACAGAGAAATGGTGAACAAGTGTCCAGAAAAACAGCCCCAAAATCATGAGAGGTATAGAAAGGCTTGATTCATTCGCCCATTTCACCATGTGTCTCTGTGTCAATCGTATACAATCCAATTAACCTCTTGCTCACATCTACATCTTTAAAATGAAAGAAAACCCAATAAACTCCACAGCAGTGTGGCAATAATGCAGGACACTAACAGCCACATAAAAACACATAAAACAGTGTATTGTTGTGAGACGTGCAAACATTTAAAAAATGTCTTCTCCTCACAGGAGGCACTTGCAGTGTAAGTCTTGGTTATTTGCTGTTCATGCAGTTACTTAGGCTCAAATCACATTTGTTTTGTATGGGTCTGAAAAGCTCCTCTTTAATCTGATAGCATTTTACTGTTTTAGGTGGCTAAATCTCACCTTTGAAGTTGAGCAATTAGTCTAAGCTAGTCAACTAGGGTTTCTCTATTGTCAGTGAGGAGAGATTAGTTATACTAAAGAGCATTACCACCTCTCTCCATTGACTACAAAGGGATTAGATTCCTAACTTTTAGATACGTGTATTAGGCAAGATGAATTCCACCTGTGTGCCTGAGAGAGCTGGGGTTGTTTAGCCTGGAGAAGAGGAGGCTGAGGGGAGACCTCATTGCTCTCTATAACTACCTGAAAGGAGGTTGCAGAGAGGCGGGTGCTGGCCTCTTCTCCCAAGTGACAGGGGACAGGACAAGAGGGAATGGCCTCAGGCTCCGCCAGGGGAGGTTTAGGCTGGACATTAGGAAAAAAATTTCCACAGAAAGGGTCATTGGGCACTGGCAGAGGCTGCCCAGGGAGGTGGTTGAGTCACCTTCCATGGAGGCATTTAAGGCATGGGTGGACGAGGTGCTTAGGGACGTGGTTTAGTGTTTGATAGGAATGGTTGGACTCGATGATCCGGTGGGTCTCTTCCAACCTGGTTATTCTATGATTCTATTCTATGATTCTAAAAAAAAAAAAAGAAAAAAAGAATAGCTTTTTGCCATGGCAGGTAGACTGTTCCCACTGGCTTGAATATTTTAGTGGAAAGTGTAAGTGTATTCTAAACCACAGAGACAGGAAGGCTGAAGTAAAACTAAGATATATGGTAAAGATATGATGACAGTTTGTGAACAAACTGTAGCCTAGTCCTGAATCCCAGAGTGACCGCACTGTGTGTGACCATAGATGGTTCCTTCAAGAGATGATTTGGCCTGATTAATGCCACTTAACAGAGAAGTCCTAGAGCATAATCACCTTTGGCTTCTAATTCAATTCCATTTCAACCAACCGTGGATAACCCTTTGATATAGGTGAACTAGGGTCAACCTCAGCATCTCAGTTAAGCATAAATAACTGGATGAGAAGTCTCCAGGTCTACTTTGTCCACAGATCCTGTTGCCAGAAGAGTATTTAGTCAATGGATGCAGACCTGGCAATGGCAGCCTCCTTGAAATGGACTGTGCAATGCTGTCCATAGTGCTTTCTAATCTTGGTATGACAATGCTGCACATGGACTACAGATGTACTCAAGGCAGCTCCAAAGTGAGATTATCCTCTGGGTAAAAACAGGTAACAAGAGAGAGACTCACTTTCAGACACCTTCCATACCCCACACCTGACAAATGCATTTCATTCAAAGAAAAAGACATAAGAACGGCCATATATGTTTTACCTACCCCCTTACAATAGCCAAATACCACCAGACTCCTCAGTATCTCGTTTCTCATAATCATATGGTCAGATATCACCTATCAAAACTGATTTCTGTTTCTCCAGTGGTGGATTTCTTGCAATGCTTACTATGCTGCTAGCACCAAAGGCTCATGGAGCCCCAGAAGACTTGATTAAATCAAACAGCAGTGGAGGAAAAGGCTGGAAGGCCAAAAGGGTGCACAAGGAAATGAGTCACTTGCCTTCAGTAAAGTAATACTGTGGATCTTGCACAGAGATCTGTGCCTTACGGATATCTGCTTGTGTTCTTGAATCATTCGGTGCAACGTGTGGCCGGCACACAGAGCACTGTAGGACCCTGTCAGTGTTCAGCTAGACACAGCCCTTCTGTGCTAGCAGTGTGTTCAGTGCTTCAGTATAATCTGCACTCTGATCTTTACAAGTGCCAAGAAGTCTGTTAAAACATTTACATGTTGCATCATTAAACACTTGGTAAATCGCCACATCATTTTGTGCTTTCAGTGTTCCCAAATCCACATCATTCGTCTTTCTTTTGCAAGGCCAAACCCTGCAAAGCTTGCTGAACACACTGAACTCCAAATTAACACCCTATAAAAACCATTCCTTCCCTCTTCTCATATACTGTTATATTTAAAATCTACACCCAAAGTTAATTTCTTGCTGACCTCGTGCTGATTAATGTAAATTAAATTACAAGCTAATTGCCCCAAATAGTTTGCATGCAGCCCTTTCTTTTTCCTAGTGGTAAAACACATTTGTGATTTTTCGCATAATGGTTACATGAAGCCATTGTTAGTCTTGTAGCATCTTCAAAAATCAGATACTTTCGTAGCACCTTTCAGAAAGCAAGAAAAAATAACCTAAAAAAATCATTATTAAGTTCTGATCCAGTCTTGCAGAAACATCACTTCTACCTCGTGGGAGGAATTTTATGGCTCGTTCAGAGCTCAAGCTCCAAGATGCATTTTACAAAACCTTGAGCCCGTTTTGTTAAACCCGTCACTCCCTAATCCCCTTGTGCTTGTCAGCGAAGTACACAGGCACTTGATTTTGGACATCTGATTTGATAAGGGGTGGGGGAAGAAGGGAGGGAAACAGGGACTGCTATTTTAGATAGATCCTACAATATTCTTGCAATTCAAGAGAGACCAAGGGATTACTTCAAACAGAGAAGCTCTTAGAAAGGGGCTGTGTATTGTGTTTCAGGATATCAGCATTGTTTTGGCAGTGAGTCTGAATCCCAGTAATCAGACCTGATACATGATGGTTTGCTAGGACTCTGATTGGCAATTGGCATGGGGATCAAACGCAACAGCAGGTAGTGCTTAGCTCTTCAGCAGTCCCTGGAGTGTCTGACATTTACAGTACAAATGCATTTTGCATTTATGTCCAGCAGTAGGGATAAAATTTGATTTATGTCATGAGGAAGCTAGGAAAAAAAGAAAAGAACCTCAAAAGTGGTTTTCTCCAACAGACCAGTGGTTTCTTCTTCACAGGTTCTGCTGCAGTAAGTGATCACACTCCACTCCATACTTTATTCCAAGGGAGGTAAATAAGATTATGTCCATTTTATAGAAGAAGCATCAACACAGAAAAGTTTAGAGAATTGCCCAAATTTACACATGCAGCATGAGGCAGAGCTGAAAACAGATTTTACTTAGAGAAGAGCCACGCACTGAGATATTATTCCCAGCTGAGCACGCAAGTCTAGAGAGGATCTGAGTTCTTTTTGCCCCATTCACAGGCAATAGATGCCCAAACCAAAAAGGCACAAACCAGCTATTCCACGTGCTCCCAACCATACAAAACATACTTACCCTGACAGCACAACATGAAACCTGGCAGCAAACAGCCCAATTTCCACAATCCAAAAGGGTATAAACATTAGACCATAGGAAGAACAAGGGAGGTTAAAGTCGCATGCCAAGATCAGGTAGGATGAACTGATAAAAACATGATGTATCTATATCTGTCTACATCTATATATCTACTATGGAAACCCTTAACTGGCCTGATGACTAAGAAATGTTCATTGTGGGTTTTTCTAAAATAGTCTTTCCCATTATTGCTCCACTCTTAATTGGTGCGGTTTCTCCCTTCCTTCCCTAATACACATGTCCCTGTTTGGCCTGATTTTGGCAGCAGACCTCCTTTCTTCGATATTCTTGATTTAGACTTCTACCACAAACTAAGGCTGCCAAAATCCCAGCCCTCTGCAGCACAGACAGTACAATTCACTCAGTTTTAATACACAAGTTCAAAGTCGGTGTTTAGGAAGCCTAATAACTGATACCTGAGTGAGTATATCTCCTCAGTTCAGAGGCAAAAGTGTGACCATGACCAACATGAGTTCTTCTCCACAACAGCAAACCTAAGAGGCCTGAGCTGTTGAGTAATAAAAGTATACCCCACCAAAGTCTTTTCTGAGCAGAGATTGTCACATCACACTCTCTTAAATTATGTGTGATGGGTCTGTCGTTAGGATTACTCTATAGAAGAGACAGTTTGGAGGCTGCCAGATTCATTAAACATCTTCAGTGGGACTTTATGGGGGCCTTTCACTTACCCTGACAAACAACAAACACACCCTTTGTGCTCAAGAACAAAGAGAGTTTTTGCACTTTTGTTTGATGTCAGTCACAACTGGAGATTAAAGCTTCTGCTCTGTGGATTTCAAAGTTTTCTCCCCCCTCCAAAGCTGCTCCTCTCCCTGTTCACTAGGCACTTCAAAAAGGTTTACAGCTAAAAAATCCAAACAGAACAATATTAATAACAATCAGCTTTGGAACAACTAAGTATTTTTGGCATTTGAATGCATTTCACTTTTAGATATGACTGAAGAAATGAAGTGCAGGAGTAACATATGCAGAAACTGTGTTTTTCTTAATCACTTTGCATCAGGAAATGGAAAACTGGATTTGTAGACAGGAATTTCTGTCAAGATTGAAGCATGGCACACTCTGACCCACTGAAAATGATGTAGCTCAGTCCAACTGAATCTGGAGTTAGGGAAGAACAGTTTCTGTTTTCCTAGCAAAGGATGCAAATGAGGGAGCTTGTATTAGGCCTACACAAAAAAATCAAGTTGCGGCTTCTCTTGCAGTCTCCTTGCCCCGATGTGAGTAGGAGATGGATATTCACTAGTGTATATACCAGATTACTTGAGTTCAGATACCTTTTATGAAATCTGTAATATACCCATCTTTGAGAAGAGGAATCCAAAACTAAGTAGGTTGATGTCTAGGGGAAGGTTACACCTCTTGTCATTTCAGGGACAATCTAACACACATTCCATGTAACAGTGCACCCTAGCAAGAGTCCACGTCCTGTAGATGTCACTTCAGTTATCTAAAGGGAAATAAGGTGAGCTGCCAGAAAATCTGCAAAAAATAACAACAGGTACTCTCTGATTCAAGAAAGTAACAAGTGACCATCAGGTACACAAAGGAGCTCTCTGGACTGTGGCAAGAGGCACCAAATTCAATGCTTTGATTGTATGAGAACCTCTTTCTCCCCCCTGTTCTGTAGGGTCTAATAAAGTCTTATTAGTGAGGCAGAGGTTAGGAACCACCTGGTCTCTCAGAACAGACTGACTTGATTATACTTAGCAGTTTGATTCAGCATGACTCTTCCTAACCTGTGAAGACAATTTTTTGCTCTGCTTGATTGTCCTCAACGTCCCCAGCAACAGAACATAATTAGATAGAAAACAGAATATAAACTAAATGAAGGGTTACATTCTGCTACCTAAATCATTCCGTGCTGTCAAAGGCTGGATGGGACAACTCTGAATATGAGAGTCGTCCCCTTCAACTGAGATGTCAAACATCAGATGGCAGAACAGGAAGGTGAGAAGGAGCCACAAGAGCGTGTGACTGATGGAAAAGCTTTTCTTCAGTCTCCCTATGCAAAATAGTGAAGATTTTAGTGTAATTCTCCTTAGATGACTGCATGAGTCTGAATTTATGTTTCTTATAATTCTATCATAATCCATCAGTGTGAAAAAAATGCTGGTTTTCCACCTAAAATAATAGACATTGTGAAATGTGAGTTTTTTCCCTCTTTCCTACTACATTCAAATTAGATGCTTATTCAATCTTCTAGATCTTTCTCACATTGACACCACACACGTCATGTGTTTATTTCTTAGATGTGGACACATTTTTCACCAGATGCCAAAGCATGGCTGAAGGGACAGCAGATATATTTAAAATATGTCAAACTAGAGGTCAACAGAAGCACACATGTGGGTTTGATTTCTCATTTAAAGCCTTTTCTGTTCTAGTCATGGTTAGAAGTGTTGAAACTGTCAAAAAAATATGATATTTGGGACTTCACACAGCTCTTACCTAACTCTTTCAAAAAATGCCATACAAGTTTTATGAACCAAATCGACTTAGGGATTATTGGACAAACACTGCTATTTGGACAGGATTTTTGCTTGCCAGTTCTTGCAATGGTCCATCTGATGGTATCCAAGTATCTTATTTAAAGTATGTGCATTTTCTGGTGATGCTAGATAAATAGAAGGCTGCAAAACTTATTTCAAGTTGTTTATGTTTGGCCCGTTACAAAGAAGATGATAAATTTAGCTGTTTCTCAGAAGCCCACCATGTTGCACTTGCTTAGTAGTCCTAGTATGAAATGATATAAACATTGCAAGCAGCAGTAAACATGGTTAAATCCTCAGTTTTATGTTAGCATATTCTCCTTTGGACATAAATTATACAGAAAGCCTCACCAAAAGTTATGTGCTGATGTGGATTGGTAGCACAGTGCTTTAATGCACAGCAGCTCCATCATTAATATTAGCTTTGCTTTAAATAATGAAACAAAAATAAAAATGTTTCCCAAAGGACACAAACCATAAAGATGTCAGTTGTAGTATGGGCAAGAAAACAAGTTGTGTATTTCAGAGCATCAAGCAAGCAGCCAGGGCATGTTCTCAAGGGGTTTCTGTTCCACAGGAGCTTTCCCATTCACTTCTTCAGCGTAGTTCAATATTAGAGTTGATCATGTTGAAGCTCTTTGTTACAGTCTGAGGCAGTGTTACAGTATGCAGATAACTCATGCACTATAGATTCCTTACTGTACTAAAATGTCTTTATTTCCTTATTTCTAGTTCATAAAACTATACCAGGAGCGAGAAGTGGGAAGATCCCACTTAGAAATTATACCATTTCACCAGAGCAGTTGTTATAGGTATGGTGTTAGGAAATGTGCCAAAACCCAGCTTGCCCGCTGATGGCAATCCAGGGAAGATAGATGGCAAGTGGAAGAAAGAAATGAGAACATATACCCTGGGGGTCATATCCTGAAAAAGTCATGATGCATCCAGGGAGAGCAGACAGATCTGGTAGGAAGAAAATGCTCTGAGACCCCACCATTTAGATGCTTGCTGGGGTGGAAGAACATTAGTACCAGTGAAGATATTTTGCAAGAAGTTTTCCAAGTCTATGTATAATTTCTTTTATTAGCTTCATCAGCTCTTATTGCTTCTACTCCACTGCATCGCTAACGCATGAGCACAGGATACTCATACAGAATAGATGAAATCAGGCACCCAAACCCCAAATTGTACACATCACCTGTGCTTGAGTAGCCTTCAAGGCTGGCCAGGTGACTGTCCCTTTGGGCTGAAATGCCTACGGCTAACAGGCATCCAACCAAACTCTGCTTCATCCATTTTCAGGGCTGATAAGAAAAACTTGCCAAGTTTAAGTGCCTGGGCTGAGGCACGGTGCAAGGAAATATGTAGACAACAGCACAGCATGGAAGGTCCAACTCTTGGCCTCAGTGCCAGGCAGAATAAAAGACATCTTATACTTTTCCAGAACCTGAAATTCATAGTCCATGAATCACTTGAACAAGTCAAAGGGTTCTCGCCTCAAGGAAAGGGTTATCTAACATTATATAATAGTAAAGAATCTATTTAATATTCTACCCAGCACAGTTCAACTTCACTTCACTGCAAAGTTCTTTGAAGCTCTTGACCTCTACTTTCTGAAACAGAAGAAGAGTAAGAAAACATACGTTCAAAACAGATTATGATATTCAGCTGCTCCAAGGAAATTCTCTATGCAGCACCAGTAGATCAAATTATTTTCATTATATCATTTGGTCACAAAGAATAGTGACATAATTAGGGAGCTAAATAGCAACAGTTTCCTTCTGGTAAATTTGCTGTAGCTAATTTTGTTAATAAGACTGATAATTGTTTTACGCTCATTCAATATGTTAAGTTTACCTAATACTAAAACCAATCAGAACCTTTAAATTAATTTTTGTTTCATTTCTAAAGGAATCAATGTCATTATTAATCATAAAAGGAATGCCGAGTCAGAGGATGATAAATCTCCTTTGGGCTTATTTGACTTTCATATTTATGGTTTGGATAAGGTTATTATGAAGGAATTTTCAAGAAATGATTGAGGAGGAAAGGGAGGAGAGTCAGCAAGGAAATATTACACTTGAATGCTGTGCTACTATTGGCTTCAGCCAGACGTATGCAAACAGTTTAATTTCTTTAAGTTTGGCAGACTTAAGCATGGCAAGAGTGTTCAAAATAAAACAAACTGCTCAGAGTGTCAGGCTAAAGAGCCCTAAGACATAAAATTTCCAAAGCATTATGTTTGAGAGTGGATTTACAAGAAATCAGGAGAATAGAGGATCAGGGGCACAGAACTGATGGGATTTTGCATGCTTAGTACTGTTGGTTTTGCTTTTAAGATATTAGGAAAAACATTTGCTAAGTCTACAGTTGTCTTTGTTGCATTTCTAGTACCACTGCAAAAAACTTACAACACATCAGCTATTTTAGCTACACTTCTACAACTCAGTATATGGTAATGTGGTGAAATGTCCTAGATAAATGTGTCCAATTTTCACAAACCAGTGTTGCCCACATTGCTTTTTACATGCTTTGACAGGATAAGGTCAATGCCCATTGGCTGTGCAGGGAATGGAGAATGTCATTGATGTTGCTATTGTCATAGTAACATTCCAACTCAGCTTTAGGAGGTGGAATTCCTTGGTCACTGTGCTGAAGGAGCTACACACACACTGACTGCTAACACTGTGACTTATAAGACAGGAAAAAGAGAGCTCTTAACTTAAGTGCAGTACAATTTCGCTGTTGTCTTGAAAGTAAAAACACATGGTATGTTATGCTGAGATGTTGGTAATAAGAGGATTTTCCTAGAACTCATCCTGCTGTCTGCTGAAGAGGATTTTAACAAAACCTGAAAGCCAAACATGCTGAATTCTGCCTGTTCTGCCTTTGGTTACTGAAGTATTCTCCCAGACTTTGAGATCCATGGACTGTGCAGCACTTTTTTTTCTGTATCCACCCACCTCAACATTATAGAAACAAATCAACAAAATCCAGACACCCTCTCAACACAGTCTGATACAACTGCCCATCATCGTGCACCAAGAAAATGTTTTTTGAACATGTATGATAGAGCATATTTCAATGATAAAATAAAAAAGTGAACAATTAAAAGAGAAATAACTTCAATATAAGTCTTATAAAAGCATCCTTTGTTTTCCTTGTATCTTTTAAGATGCAGACCTATCAAAGGAAAATGTTATGATAATGTATTACCACGCTGAGTTAATAGTCAATTGCAAGATACTTAAGTGTACTTTAATGATATGTTTAAAGCCTTATTTTCAACTCTAATAGCTATTAATGGCAGGAAGAGAAAATGAAACCAATTTTCCCTAACTTAAAGTGGAGCTCGGTTAAGCATAAGTGAACAAAGTTCTAAATATAACAAATTCTTTAGGTGTTTCAGCTAATGGGAGCCCACACTGTCCATATTTCAGTCTTGCTACATACTGTTTTTTCAGGTAGTACTTATATAAGATCACACAATATCAAATGTGTCAGCGTTAGAGAAGTTGAATTCAGTTTTTCAAATGGTATGAAATCATTCCCAAAGACCGACATGGCTGAACTGAAGAGAGAATGACATTCCCAAAGGATTAATTCCGTATGAAAAACCAAGGTGACATTAAACTTAGTTTTCGAGGATTCCTGTCTCCATAGATGAAGAACAGTGTTTCATAGAGAGTTAACCCTGTGGACTGAAAGACAAATATAGCTTAAAAATTCCTAATAACTTTCAAAACATGTACAGCTAAGCTTAAGAAAATATTTTTGGGTGACAGATTCCAGCCCCAAATAATTTCCATTTACTTCAATTGCTTTACTACACTCTTGGATACATATCTGCTTGCTTTCCAACCAAATGAGGGGATTTGGCTAGTCTTGTGTTATTTGAAAGACTATTACAGTTTTGAATTATCTGTTGTTCTATAAGTCAAGCAATATGACTAATTTAAGACAGAAAAATCATTAACCTAGCTGGTACCTTCTGTCCTGGAGATGCCATGAATGTGAACAACAAATGATGAGGTGTTTGCAGGTTATTCTGGAAAAGACCTTTTTTTTCCTAACTCGTAAATCAGAATATGTAAGATTGTATCTTTAATGGGAAACAGCAGAGATGACAGCATGACATCTTTCACATTCTCCCATGCTGGTCTTCTAAACCTGATAATTTTATTAAGGTATTTAAGTGTCAAATAATTTCATAATAAAACGCACAGAGAAAATTGTTAGTAATGTGAAAAATTGGCCTGTCAGTCATTATAGGTTCAGTAACTTTCCTTTACACTACCAAAAAAAAATTCTGTACTTTCATTACTAATTTGCTTCTTGCATTAGCACTTCTGAACCAGGCCTATGAAATCTAATTCCTTCCTATTCCTTTTTCATTAAGAAAAAAATTGCAAGTCATCTTCTCTACCTTGGGAGCAAGATACTCGTTAGGAAAAGCTGTTTCACTCAATCATCAGGTTTCAATAGCTTAAATTAAGCTCCTCCTAAATCTTACAACTATACACTTTACTTCAGCAAAGTCAGTTGAAAGAGGGAGATTTTTAAATGCCAGAGATGCTGCAGAGTTAAATCTCCTTTATGACTACTTTGTTGTGCAGTATCCCAGAAATGGAGTATGAACCTGCAAATGTCAACATGTGTTTTTGTTTATGGAATTTTAAGGCTAAAATAATTTTTTTTGCATTTATGGCATATAAAAGCAACCTTCATGTAGTGTCAGATAAGCTCTATAAGCAAATTCGCCTGCATCTACGCATCTGAAAGAACATAGGTTTAGTTGTTTGTTGCCACCCTCTAAATAAACAACATAAATAGAAACCTATGGTTGATTTCCTCTCTTATTTTTAAAAAAAGAATTCCAAAACAGAAGGTAAACTGTCCTTAACTTGAACAGTCCAACCACATGCACCTATAATGGCATACGCTGGAGGCAATGAATGGTGACCAAACAGTAAATAATGAATGTGATTCCTAGAAGAAGATTCATAACCATGTTTGGTTTTTTACCCTTGGGAATAGGTCACTTGTATTGACTGTTCTTCTGATGTAAAAGAAGGCAATATTCCCACTATACGTACTGCCAGTATTCATTTATATGAATGGAGTAGATAATAGATGAGCACAAGACTTTCAGGATTAGCTCCTAGACTTCCCTCCTCTTTGTAAGGAAGGTCTCACCTGAGCAAGAATTTGAAACTTGGATGTTCATGTTAAAAATTTGATGGTTTTGTTAACCAAGATTTCCAGGAATCTCTGTGGGGTGAGGCTGCCAAAACTATGGTTCAAAACTCAAATGCCCCTTACCATAGGAGTCTTTAGAAAAAAAAGAGTGATCTATACAGTCTCAAGGTAAAGCAGTGTTCCCACCCACTAGTGTTATTACTTTTAAGCACTTGTCAAAAATGCTGCAGGTTTTCACTGGTGGAGTGAAAGAGCAGAAGAGAGGAAGAAGGAAATTTTATGCTATGTAAACAAATACTCTACCTGAAGGGGAATAAAAAAAGCTCCAAAACTGCAGTCAAATATTTACACTTGTGAAGATTCAGGCAAAACATCAAATCAAGCTGTACTGTTAAGAGCCCTGTTCTCTTCCTCTCTATTCTTTCTTCTTTGCATTCTCCTGTATGTGCTTTTCTGCTATTTCTCTTTGCATCAAAAATTGCAGCTACAAAGATCATCTACAAAGCCACAGAAATGAAGCTGGTGGCTGGTTGGCTGGGGACCCAAGGATGGCCAAGGATCATCCTTGTGCAAAGGGCTATACTAGCCATGCTGGGCACTCTGTGAAATCCATTCATATTCCTAAAAATAGATCCCAAAAATTCTGGGATCCTAGGCCCGTTTTTTCCCCTGTTTGAATGACTTAAAAGAGATTTAAGGGTTTGGGAGGCCCATGATTACTTTAAAGTAAATACGTTGTAAGGTTAGATTGATTTTTTCATTGAATTTTTTTTGTGTGAAAAATTAATTCCCAAGTCTTTGCAGGTACATCAGATTGCATTTCAACTAGACATTTACTGCAGAAAAGCTCTGGAAAGAGCACTTGTGTCTGTGCAACTGATAATTACAGTAACACAAACACTTTCCTGCCTGAGTCAGTGTCTACCACATAACTTCATAGTAATTGCTCCTCATTGAGGAAAAAATTGAACCAAACAATATGGTATTATTATTATTATTTTAACCCAAAGGCACGAAAATCAATATTTTATGATAAGAGTATCAAACAATTCCTGACAGAGGATGATACTCCCCTTGACTAAACCAACAGCGTCATATTAAAATTGCCAAAAGAATTTCTTCCAGAGGAAATAAAAGAAAAAACAAGTATTTTCAGTTGCTCTCCATCCAAATCTATTTATTTTCCTTATCACTGCTACTTTTAAAAACATCACCAAATAATTAAATCTCTCGAAAGAATATATTTAGAAGATCGTCACACAAGAAGATGACATCTTACAGAAAGGGACTTCTATGTATATTCAGCTAATTGGTGGTTTCCATGCCACCAAGTCTGTCTGTCTGTTTTATTCTGAAACAAAAACTAATTTTATAATAAGCAGCTAGGGCTAGGAATGAGTTTCAGTGGGTCACACTTAATCCCTTTTCATCTCTCACCGAATCAATCACTTGCTTCAAAAAAATACTTAATTGCCAAAACAAAACAATTAGCAATATCAAACAAAACATTTTCTTTTCACACTCTCCCTCTGGTTCATCAACATTCATCTGCCTGCCTCACAGATTTCAGATGCTCTGACTGTCCACTCCTGTTAAAGATCAATGAAAGCAACAATCACTCAGAAGATCTGAAAAATCAGGCCCAATTGGACAGCCCTAATTAGTAGATACTTTTGAAATACTGATTGTTTCAAAAGAATTTAATGGGAACTGTGTGCTTACAGTTGCCATGCTTAACAAAAACATAATTTTTTTTTTACTTTTTGTTTTTTAGTAAAGGAGAAACATCAGCTTTATCCACGCTAGAAATGTTAGGGATTAAACAGCTACCAGACTGTTGCTCTGGATGTAAAAGCTGCAGACATATCCTGATCTATTTTTTTGTGATATAATAGATGGGATTTTCCATAGAGCCCCAACAGGCGTAAAAGCAAAAAGGTACCAGTGACTCCAGCTGCCCTACGCAGTGCATACGAGTGTTCACAGCAGATATTTTGCCTGATCCACATTGCCTGGCCCCAAACTGAGTCCTTCCCCCGCAGCATCCTCAGAGGCACCTGCAGCAGGAGCAGCTGGTAGCTCAACACCCCAGATTTCTCCTTGCAGAGCTGAATAGCTTTCAAGAAGAAAGAGAGGCCACCTTCCCTCCTCCATCTGCAACAGGGACAAGGTTACCTTGAATAAACTCACTCCTAGGAAGGGCACTAACACAATTTGAGGGTCACACGGGCAAGGTCCTGTGCTCAAGCTTTCTTATGAGTATTGCAAAGCACAAAACACTCTTCAGCGCTGAGGTATATGCGTGCCTTATTCCCACTCGCACACGTAGCCCATCTATGTTGCAGACATTGTGTGCAGAGAACTGAATATAGGTGTAAATTCTTTCCTACAGCTGCTTTATGTTCCAGAGAGACATAAAAAGATTTTAATGTAAAAGATAACCACCCTTCTCATTCCCACACTTGTGTGTTTATTATGTGAAAAACCTCCTAAGAAATGATTTTCTTGGATATATTAGTTTTATTATTGCAGCCCCCATTGGCCCTACTCATGCACAAGGATCACCTCAAAGACCAAAGGGCCTACAATCTTCCTTAATTGTATCAGTATAAATGAAATCAAAATTTGGTTGTGTTGCTTCATTTCCCAGCACGCAGTTAGTGTCAGTTTAGGTAACTTTTCAAGCAAGTGATTCTTCCACAATGAAATTCAATGGATTTATTTAAGTTCAATAGATTTTAACATTATACTTTCAAGAAAGAAGCAAATCTTGTTCTTCTGGGGTGCTTTGTTTTGTAGCAATAGGGCTGCCATGCATCAATTACAGCAATGTAATCAATGTAATCTTTTCACCTTCTCTGGAGAAAATCCCACAACTGAACAAACATCTCCCTCCCCTAAAAGCTCAGTTCCTCAAGACAAGCCCCTGAATTTATGTTCCCCCAATTATTCAAAGTTTATCCAGGCATCCAGAGACTTCACTATCCATGAAACCTAAGGGAAATCATAGAGAATGACTTCATAGTTATTGCAATTTGACATTGTGCTTTTCAACCTCCAGGGCCCAAATTCTTACTTCAGTTACACAGATTAAGTATAATGGCACTAATAAAATCACTGTCAGTTTATATAGCTGTAAAACTGAGAACAGATTCTGCCCCAAAACTTAACTGGTACAAAGGCATGACCCTATCAGTGTAGGCTGAGCCTCTTTTGGTAGAATATTGTTATTCAGTAGACTAAATTGCTTTCAAATTGTGCAAACTCTGATTTTAATTTTATTAATTTAGACAGTTATAAGGAGAGATTTATATCATTAAATATTTTCCAGTTGCTTAAAATCAGATTGAGAAGCTGCATTAGGTCTTTTGGAGCTATTCTTAAATGAAATAAGAATAATATCTGTAATGCACCATCACACCTGATGGTTTATATAATGCAACTACTCATTACTTCAGATTTTTATGAAGTCAAAAAAACCAAACAACTGTATACCCTTTTTATGACCCATTTTTGTTTAATACATTGTATAGTCATTCCATAGATCTTCTCATTCCTACCTATATAAGTGAGGAGCAAGGCAGGCTATATTAATCTCATTCAGGTATCACTAACTGCCACTTATATAATTGCTTTCTAGACAAACAAAAGAGTTTTGGAGTCTGAAAGTCATCAATATCTCATTTTTATCTGTGCTCCAGACATGAGGAACATCACTATGCAGGGCTAAGAATAAAACCAGCATTAGAAATAACAATTTGGCCTTTCGACTGTTACAAACTTTTCTGTACTGGAAGGTCTGATTTTTGCTGTAACTCTGAAAATAGGTCCCTGAAGTGTGAACCTCAATTAGATAGCTGCAAAAAAATACCCCAGCTCACTACAGAGTAGTTATTGCAGATCTTTGCAGGTAGTTTAGGAGTAAATCCAGCACCAGGAGAGTACAATTCAGGCATAGTCACAGCTGGATTTGTTTACTACATCTCTCTTTGCATTCTGATGAAAATGATAGTTCCTAAAAATGAAGTTCCTAAAAGTGTCAAAAAATGTAAGACTTGAAAAACTAGAAAGTGAGAGAGCAGTCCTATGCATTGTGACTGCCTTAGTAAAGTCTTACTTTCCCCTGATGCATGTTGACTTCACTCACTATGTTATACTTCCCAGGCTTTGATCCTGACATCTCTCAGCACCAGGCTCCCTAATTTTACTAGATATGCGCATACATTCGTCTTCAAACTGTTGATAAATTACATGACTGTTGTCTGAATCCAGTGTTAGATCTACGACTTCTTTCTAGGGCAGGCTCATATTATAATCATGCAAAGCACCTTAGAAAATGTTTTGAAGAAAGAGATTTTAATAATTAATTCTGTCTATACAAGTCCCCTACATCACTTGTAAAATCAGTGTATTAATTAGGGCTGTTTGTGGCCGTTTTACAGGAGCAACAATTTTCTCTCCGTGGTGCCCTCTCTTAGGACATGCACTAGTAGGAAAGCCTTGAGCCTCCGTGCATCTCTCTCTCCTGTGACTGCACCCCCAGAACAGCTATCAAATCCGGTTTAGAAAACCACAGCACTGGAAAAGAAGTTAAATGAAATTTCAGTTCTCGGTTAGTAACTGGTAAAGATTCACCAGGGTTTAATCATATTATACCTACACGTGCATCTCTCCTCAAGACAGTAAGTCTCTTGAAGGACACTGTTACAATACACACTAGTTAGTAGCTAAATCAAAAATGGCTTTTATTAACTGTCATTTCAGAAGGATACCTTGTCAGCTGCAAGGACCCTTATGTTTATGAATATACTACAAAACCCTGAAACAATTTATGTTTACTTATGTCCAGAAGTTGCTATAAATTGAAAAAAAAATACTTCTAAGATATAACTCTATAATAGGTTTTCTCCAGCAGTCTTCAAAAAGCCCCAGCATTTTAATTGAAGAGGATTTTTTTTTTTAGGCTATATTTACAGTTATCTCTGTAGAGTGTCATGAATGCAAGAGAAAGAAGTTGAAGGCAAAATATTTGCTCAGTTCAAACAGCATCACATGATGGTACATTCAGGATGGCATGCCTTTGAAAAGACACCGTCAAAAATCTGATGGCTTCAGTATATTCTTCATCTTATATCTGGGATAGGACTTGCAACAGACACTCTGCCCTTTGATCAGGGAGTTATATTTAGAAAGGACTACATGAGCCAAATGATTTTTCCAACAGATTCGTGCCTTGTTTTCTGTCCACTAACTATCCAAATAGGTCCCTGGATAGTGATAAATGAAGGTGCTTGTTTTAAAAAGTGAAAAAAAAAGCATAGCCCATCACTAATCAGATAAACCAAAACATATTATTTTTATACTGAGGATGTACTGTTTCACATAACTTCAGAGGCCTCAGTTTCTCAAAACACTGTGCTAATCTCTAAAGTCAGTGAGGCTTAAACAAAAGCTGGCATGTTCTGCTGAAACATGGCCTTGAACTGACATTCAAATTAAAAAGAAAAAAAAATACAGTATACAACAGGCACTCTTCAAGTTTCCTTCCTACTTAAGGGATAGGCAGAACAGAAAAGATGCAAGACTGAAACATGCAAGGCATGGGGAATATGAACCAGAGGATGCAGTTCCAACATCTTTTGCAATGCTACTGGGCTACACTCTTTTTTTAAAAAAAATAAAATCAGAAAATATGTAAATGTATTGCATTAAGGAATGAATTTTGTCACACTGCAATGACTGGAAGATGAATCTCACAGAAATCAAAGGAGTATGTCTTACATTTTTAATCCAATGGTAAATGGTCAAGCTATCATGTTATCCTGTTCTCCATTACCTGAAATTTTGCTGAATAACTTGACTGCTGGAGGTTTTGCTGTCTGAACTTACATTGCTGACTGTTGCTGCATAGCAGGAGGAATTTTAACGTGACAGCAAATATGAGAAGGTAGTAATCTAAGACACGGTCTTCAGAGAAGTCAATGTTGGTTTCCACTAAATAGAGTGTTAAGATTTCCTATGTACTTCAATGCAGATAAATTAAACTCATCTTAAGAGTACTGTGGAGACCTGTTTCATGCCATGAATGTCTGCATATGCTTTTATTTTGCTGTCTCTCCTTAGTTTTCTAATCCCATGAATTCCTAGAAAAACAGCTTTGAAAGTTTTGAGGTTTGATTTTGTTGTTTTGTTTGGCTTTTTTAGAACCTGACTTTTTATAAACATACTTAGTAAAATGACCAAGCCCCTGGAAACCTGGCTAAACAACAGATTAAAACACAGATCAGAAATGTAAAAGGTAATTGCAAACAGTACCAAAAAAATAAATTAAATTGTCAAATTCTGTGTTGCAAGAAAAGTTGAGGGCAATTTTACACCACATCTGGCACTGAAATATAACAATTATTAATATATATAAAAAAACCTAAGTTACTCTGAAAATCAAAGTATTTAAAAATTACTTAGAATATTTACATCAATTACTTGGCACATAGAAATCACCTAAGATATTTATTTTAGTGGAGGAACATTTTACTGCAGTCTGAGGATGTGACAAGTACAAGGTCTATTATTTCACTTGGATTTAACCAGGTCGAAAAGATTTCAAAGCACATTACTGATAAGGGATGGTTTGATATGAACAGTCTAACTTTAATAGAGGCACAGCTGATTCAGAGGCCCAGAAATAAGGTATCTGGAAATCCCCCCAGTTCTTTGATAACTTCAACTCTATATATGAACAGGAAACTGATGAGATGCTGATAAATAACAACTAGCTTTAGAGGAAGAAAATCAGATATGTACATTGTCAGGAACAGATTTTCCAGCTTTTGAGTATGAGGATATTAATTTTCTGAACATAGGCAGATTTGGAAGACCAAAGCAAGGAAAACTTAAATATTTGCAAGAGCTATAATCTCAAAATGGTATTAAAAAAGGAAAAGATCACTTCCAGTTTGCTTCAAGCACTTCCAAGCTTTTATGACAGACCAGCTGAGAAGTTTCTTACCTTGCCATCGTCACTGCACAGACTTCGAAGTTCAGTTGGATGTGGTTATGAAATAATAGTTCTCACCTTTAGAAGTCAAAACTCCAAAGACCCATTAAACTTATGAAGTTAAACATGACAGCCTTAAGAGTGAAACATTAAAAAAACATTTAAAAAGTTGCACTCAACTAAAACAGAGTTACTTACAAGGAAGGCTAATCCATTCGACCTGCTAAAACTATATTTCACATTTGATTAAAAACATGCCACTCTAAGTACACAGCAAAGGCAGGAACACAACAGAGTCAGGCCACTCCTGCTCTAGCCAATATTTTCTATGAACTTGCAGGGAACAGGCAGAAACATTAATCTTCTTTCCATCCTCTTTCTCTCCCCCCATTAAATCCACTGCTAGGAAAACACTCTCTCGTGAAACCCATGAGGAAGATGTCCCTGCTGAGACAGGGTAAGACTCTTATATGACTCTTAGTAGCCAGTATGGGTCCATCAGTGGCTCATATCCAGGAAAGTAATCTTATAGTCTGTTGATCTGTGAAAGAGCCCTCTACAGATTGCGAGCAATGAACAAGCTCTGTCTAGTTCCCATTATGAACACACCTTTGCAAAATAAACATACTACTGACTTTTTTTGCAGATGTAACTTACTGGATTCTGCTATCACTATGATCACAGAGAGAGGTAAAGAATAAAAGGACCATGAAGAAAAACAGTTAATCTTTTTGTTGTGCCTTGTACGTTCTTAATTCTCTTTTCAATCCCCTGGTGTTGTAGGACACTAAATGTGCTGGAAATTTAAATTGGCATCCAGCATCCAAATCACTGAAAGAAGAAGTGCAGCAGACTAGAAAATGAAAGAAGAAGCCAAAAGGCAAAAAAAGTCTAAGCACAGCTACTGGCATATTTCCCCTTTCTCTCCCCCTGTTTTGCAAGTCACAGCGTTTTCTGATTTGCAAGGAAAGAAATTAACCTGTATCAGAATGTCACAGTCTCTGCCACACATCAGGGGTTTATAGCATCTAAGTCTCAGTAAAAATTAATCCTAACTTGTAACTAAGAAGTGGATTCTCTTAATGATATAATGGGACCACCTCCTTTCCTTGTATAAAGTCCATTAAGCAATGGAACCTATTATACAACCACGAAAGAAATTTTTCCCAGCACTTGGAACAGTAAACAGTCTTTTTTTATATATTTTTCCCCTTTTATTAACAGAGTGCATCTGGATCACTTTATAACTTAACTGCTTGTTGCATTTCCAAGGCTTCCTTTAATCTGGTCTACTAGTATCTTGAATAGAAAATGACAGCCATCAGTGCATTTTTAACATAAAGCATGCATCTCAAAATCAAGACAAATTTTACATTTATTTGGCCTACACTGGCAATGTCAAAAAACAGAAGCCATGATCTCAGCAGGCTGTGGAGACTTCCTGGTTCCGAGAGACAATCCACCTAGTCTGGAAGGGAGTTTGAAAACATGAATTGCCTGTACGTACCTAATTGCTTCCAATGCATTCAGTCTGATGCTTCCCTGAATGGGTAATATTCTACTATTATATATGTGTTTATTTCTTGAAAATGATGCCAGGAATTTGTATGACTAGGTATTCTTCCCCCTCACCCTCAACCCCAAGCCATATTAAAAAAGCAACGAAAAAACCCCAAACCTTGGCACAAGAGCACAACATTTCAAATGAAAGGATCTCGTGGTCATCCCGTGCTATTTCAGGAGAACACTAAATTTTTGCAGATTCTCAGAGCTGTTATAATTCAGCCTAAGGCAGAATCATCTTCAATTTTACCCTGTTAATTAATTAGAGAAACATTAACAGTGGGAACAAAGAAAGCAGCGTTTCAGGAATCTCAAATATGTAAACCATATCAGAACTGCAAAAGTTTCTACTGTAGGGATCCACAATACAACTACAAGGATAAAGTCTTCCTATGAAACTTCCCTGAAAAAAAAAGCCAGCCTATGCGAGCTGCTTCTTTTGTGTCTGTCTCTAATGTTTAATACTGGTTTGAAGATCTCTTTGACATAAATTTGTCATCTGTTGAAGGGATCAATGATACAGAATGGGGCAAATTTCATAGTATCGTACAATCACCAGGCTGGAAAAGACCTCTTGGATCATCAAGTCCAAACATGAAAACAATGTGGACTAGCCCTTTTGGAGTGTTTTCTTTAATTTCCAGTGAACCACCGTCTACTACATTGCGGGGTGAAGCCCAAACAAGAGCTAAGACCTCCCCTTTCTTGTGTAAAAGAATTAAATGGTTACATTTCATCGATGAAATTCAGTGAGGAAAAGAAATATTTTTCAAAAATACTTGAGTTGCTAAATCATCTGGGAGCCAGAAACTCATTGGTAGTGACTGAAATACAGTCCCTTAAATGCTTAAACATTTTTTTCGCTATAAAAATAAGTTGTTTTGAAAACTGTACTAAATCCAGTGCTTCCCCTTCCTTCCATGAAATGTATTTGCTACAGGCTCACTGAAGAGAGGATATTTACTGGGCCACAGTTTAGTAAAGCTTATCTACGCAAATACATAGGCAAATTAAGGCAGTTTGACTTGGAAGAGAACCACTGCATTTCAGTGTAAGCATCTTTTAGAAGCTCTTTTATCGTTATAGTTACAAATAGAACATGCAGTGCAACACTGGTGGGATGAAGTCAGTCGAAGCTGTGTTTTAGTTTGAAGATATGGCAAACCAACAGAACAATGCAAAGAAGGGATGAAGTCAGTGCACCACATTCTATTTTCCCCTTTTTTAAATTTACAAGGATGAATAAAGAAATAAGTCTTGCACCTTGATCAAATCCATACTACTTGCCTTCACAGCATCAATATGTGAAGTTTCATCAGTATATGCTATCAGACAAAAGATCATTCTGTGTATCTCCCACTCTACTTAGACTCTATTTACAAAATCATAGCATTATCACTTATCCATACACACAATATTGCAATACTTGATCTATTACTTGGTCTCTTAATGCAGTTTTTGTTGCTCAGTCATGGTTTTCCTCTAGCTTGTAAAGATTATCTATGCATTCATATTCCATAATACTGTCTTTCAGAGCTTTAAGGAGTTTAGTTTTGATTTCTTTGAAACCAGCTTCATGAAAACTGTTTGACCATAAAAGCTAATTAGTAAAGACTCTCAGTTTTAATCATGTGCAATAGATTATAGCTGGAGGATGCAAAAAGACCATTTCTTCTATAATAACTATTGTATTTCATCATCTTAAGCTACACAGTGATGCAAAGGTAATGACATTTTTATTTTATTTTTTTATGATGGGACTCATCAATACGACTATCTATTTTCAGGTTTTTTTCTAACATCTGCTTGCAATATCCAAGCAAATCTCTGGAGAATCGTACAATCATTTTCAGATGCTAGTACACTGAAAGTGAGGATTTTGAGATCCCCCAAAGCATCAATGCCATGTAGCTTAATAATACAATTCTTAGCCCTGTCTTTGACTTACTCACATTACAGGCAGTCAGAAAGACCTGCTAAGAATGGCTCAAGACAAAGCAGTTGGCTCTGTTCTTTGAGGCAAGGAAACTTCTATATTCTGCAATAACTGTGGCCTCTGAGCAGAAAAGCTGTTTTGCTTAGTTTGCACCAAGCTGATGAACCAACTTTCTAGGAATATTCAAGGAAGAAAAACTCGAGCAGAAAACCTGATTGAAATCACATCTTCAGGGACAAACAGTAACAGCAATATGATTCCTGGTTAACTTATCCTTAAAGAATAATGCCATATTGATTGCAATCCTTCTGGGGCTTGTTTGGCCCTTGGTGATTCAAGGAACTAAAAACCATCTAACAGCAGTTGACCTGATTCAGAAAGATGAGTGCAGTCCAAATTGGTGAAGTTTGGTGGCCACCTTAGTACTGGGTAGGAAAAACTCTAAGAAGCTTCACTATCATGAAATTCATACGTTGCTTGAAATCAGTTCTTTTTGTTGTTTGATATTTGCCAAGCACCAACAGTGTTCTGCACCAGCAAGTAGAGGCATGAAGAGAAGTTTCTTGTCACAAAGAGATTGCCATTTAGATATACTGTGTACTGACAAAGGAGAGCATAATGGGAAGAAAAGAGCTAGCAGAGTAATTGAATGATGCATTTAAGCATACATTTTGTTATCTCTGTGGGGTTTTATGTTTGTTTTCTCCTTGATTTATTGAATTCGGTGTTCATACTTTTCAATCATTCATTAGCTAAACAGTTCTCCGGAGGTTTGTCTGGATTAGGAAATGAGGACTGGGACAAACTAAAACCAGGGAAAAGGTGGATATTTTGTTAAGCAGAGGCAGCTCACATCACTTCTGGAACACCTCTTGCTTCATACTCATTAGCATTTACCAGAGAACTGCTTGGTGGAGGCTATCCTCTGCAGAATTCGTTTATTCTTAACACCAGTCAGTGAAGCCTTTACAGACAAGATGGTTTGCTTCAAACATTGCAAGTTGGCCAGCCAAAACTCAAGCAACCAAATCACTGGGATTTGGAACATAAGCAGAATTTAGGCAGAATCTGTCTAATTAACTTGACAGATCATTGAAAATCAGCGATCCTTTTAGCATCTGTCAGTCCATTAGAAGTTATTCTGTGCGATGTCATAATGGAAAGAATTTATGGAAGGATTTATTTTGTTTCCTCTCCATCAAGAGTCAGGGGGTAAGCTGGTCCAAACATTTCATATGACTTTAGACCTCTTCAGAGAAGGTGTTCACATCTGAACAACTAACTCAGACTCTCTGTGTTTTAATGCCTGGTTTTCCCCATTGAGTAGGAAGCAATCCACGCAACCTATTTTAGATAGCTACCTTGGGAATATTTATTTGAAAAAGTGCCTGCTTTTCTCTATTGACCATAAAGGTAGCACTGAATGACTGCCCCATATAAGGACATCTGCAGGGTTGATACCAATATTCAGTTAGAATATATTGTTTAGGATTCATATAATGTCTCAATCAATACTCCATGGGTAATCAAACATTACAAGCTTAACAAATGCTAAACCTACTTAGATACTTTCAAATGGAGGTATCTGTCACTTATTTAGCAAGTATCCACTAGGAAGCTAGTGATGAGAGGATGTTTGAAATACACAATGTTAAGAAAACAGGTAAAGCTAGACACACACAAAACATGCAGAAAATTCCAAGTATTTAAAGTGGGTAAATTTGCAGGTAGACTTTACATGATGCTATGCTCATTTAAAGAAAGCTAACGGTAAAATGAAGAGGTTATACATGCAGAGCCAAGACTGTCTCCCAGCTAGGTCAAGAAAATATTTACAGGGGTAATTTTATCCCATTTCATCACAACAGTGTATATAAAACTTATCCCTAGCAAGGCAAGTGAAAACTGATTGCTGTATGGCACTTTACTTCAACATGAAATGCACAAAGAAAATAGATTAAGGATTCTAACAAGGTTATCCTCGTTTAGCCGATAAAGTTGTGCTTGTGACTATGAGTATTAAAATCTCTTGAGACAATAGTCACTTCTCCCTCTATGCTTGTCCCTTACTAGGGATAAAAATATCCCAACCCACCAACCTGACTCTAGCTGGTTTTCACCACTCCACTATTGGAATATTATTGCTAATGAAAATAAATCCTAAATTCTAAAAATATTGCCAGTGTGTATTCAGGGTCTCCAAAAGAAGACCTAGACCTTGTTAGTCAATATTATTCCTTCCTGTTGGAGCAGAATTCTATATAATTCTTATGTACTCAGAAATGTCAAATCAAGTTCAGTTCTGACTTTTAAATACCAGTGAAGCCCAAGCTACCTTTTCACTTTACATTCAAAATGCAAGAAGTTTTCAGGGCAATATAGGTGATTTATGTACAGCTTAAAATGGAAGATGATGAAGTCACCTACATTTATATTCGAAGCTGATGTAAACCACAGCATGTAACATTTTCAGTTGCTACACACAATCTGCCTGGACATTTTGTGGACTGTCCTAGCCATACTTTGTTTCAGGGGGCAATTATAACCAGCAAGGTTATTGTTATCTTATGCCAAGAGGTCCTTAACTAGTGCGTTAGACTGTATAACTGGAAAAATAATTTTTTTTAAAAAAATGATACATTCTTAGATTTATATTTAGGAAAACAGTGCCAGTTTAACTATCTTTGCAGCATTTTATTTCAGCTACACTGAGAAGTAAATCAGAATACACAGCTCTTAGAACATGCTTATCCAACAGGTCTGGGGCCTCTTCTTGGAGAGTCAGTTTAATTAAGTGTGGGGGATTTTTTAAATCTCATTTCATAACACTTTGTTTTTTATGAAGAGGAAAAAAATAACTTGCAAAACAAGTGTCCCACATTCTGAAAGCTCTTTTTGGAACATATGGTCTTATCCTTCAGAAATTATGAGTTCTCTTGACACAGGCTGTGACAATCAAGTTGCATATGAAGTACTGCTATATTATAATTACTCAGTTATGCCAGGCTTTTCAACAAAACTTTCCCAGAAGTTCCTGTCACTCAATTTTGAATGTGCGTTCAGAGATTTGAAGCTTTAATGAGCCTTGATTGAGTTAAGTAAAGGCCCCACCCAGCCTGTGAAGGCAATCTCTCCTTGATGTGCTGAATATCTTGGCTATAGTTAGCCCCAGGCAATGAATACCAAGTCTCAGGCAACTTCCAGAGAATTCAGAAAGCTTCAACCTGGAATCAAAATCTCCCATGAAAATGGCATCAACACACTCTCATCTCCTGGGAACAGATGGGTCCATCACATAAGGCTTTGTGAAACGAGAAACGAGCCAGGCTGGAAGTGCGGTACCATATTACAAACTTTGCTTACTTTTCCTCAACACCTTCCTACAAAAAGACTCATTATTGACATTATGTTAATACATTTCATGAGGGGTCACCTGATAGTCTCTTAACTTAATAATGGAGTGAATTTGGCTGGTGTATTAGCTGGTGCTCATGCGAGCTGCATTTTAAATGTAAATCTGAATTTATTCTGGATGGAATTTGCATCTCTTCCAGATCAATTCTGTGCAATTGCAAGCCCCATATTTTAAAGAGCTGTGCCCAGTGACTCTTCAGTGAAGTGCGGTTTCTGATTTTGTCAGCTCTTTCTTTGCCTTTCTCTTTCTACAATCCAAAGCTCCCTCTCCCAAGGATGCACAGAAAAAAAAGGAATTGACAGTGATAAACTCTGACAGCTCGGTTCAGCACAGCAAACAGAGCTACATAAAGCCTGTACATCACCTTAATGAAATGTAAATACAGTTTAGGGCTGGGCATATTTGGAATATGCCTCTCTTCACAGACTGCATCCTAGTCCATGAACTGTAGCTACAGGACATGGCAAAAATTTCGGCCACCCATCGGACACTGTTGCTGTGGGGTGGATCTACGGACGGGAGCTCTTTGTGGGTCAGCAGCCTCCTAACCCCCAGCCCCACAAGATCCAAGTAGATCCTCTGAACACACCAAGCAGATTAGCACAGAAATAATTCCAGCCTGTGGCCAGATATTCATTCTGGGGACCTGCCAGACTTTCAACTCAGCCAATCCATTTTTAAAGACAGCATCTTATTAGCGCCTTACAGTTCTTGAATTACTTTGCTGAGTCTTCCTAATGAGACAGCAATCTGTCCAGGGGTATTGAAAGAACTAAATGATAGACCTTTACTTTCTGATTTGATTACATGGGTGTATTAAAATGTTTGGGGGATGACAGCACATTTGGAACACCAGAAAACTGACAGAGAGCAGTTGTAAGCTACAATACATGCAGGAAACATCTTGCAAATACTGGATTTTTGGCTTTGCCGAGAATGATCTTTTCTTCTGCCTCCCCTAATAGCCACAGTATGCTCACCTTCCGCTCTGAGTGAACCCCAGTATAACCTTCAGCCATACATTATAAAGCTTTCTGTATTCACATCCAACCTAAACAAACTCAAAACATATGATCAGCACTTTTTCTCTCATCTACATTTTACTGACCTCTAATTAAACCAGTTCAGCTAGCTGCAATTTTTAAATGCATTTTTCTAGTTCTGCTTCCTAGCATGCAAGCGATATCAATAAATGATAATTGCTTGCTCCAAGAAATATAATGAAATATATTTCACTAGTCAAAATGTATTCATTAACATCTAATGCTCAGAATCACACAATACATTTTCACTTTGCTACAGTCTTCAATTCATCAGCCTAACTTTTGTGGTTTGCCAAATGGTACCTCTTGGTGGTATATGTAAATCACTGCAGTTTCCTACCTGCTCTGTTATTTCGAGAAAATGAGAATTGTAATCCAAGTCACACCACGATGATGGCAAAGTCAACAGTGAAACTCTTTTTCCTTAGCTTCACCTGTCTGTGACATGGACTTTTCCATAGGAACGCTGTTGCGTAGGTGCCCTTCAAGTCAGCCATGAAAACAGACAGAAATGATTCATCTCACTCCAACACGGATGTGTAAAGGGCTGTGGGATGAATCCCTTCACCTGAGAAGGTGGGGAACAGTTTCAAAGCCAAGTGGAATAGCACAGACACCATCAATGAGTCACGCAAGTGGGGAACCACATGGAAACTCAACGTTTCCAGTGGAAATGATGTCATTTGGATTTTCACTTCCCCACCGAAAAGTTTAGATTTATATTTAAATTTTTTATTACATGCGTTTCCCGTCTTCTTTTTTTTCCTCATGTGAACACTTTCCATAGAAATACACAGTCAGAAACCTTCATTCATAGATGAGTTGCCAAGCAAAAAACCCCTATCTTCAATGGCAAGAATTTAATGTAAAGCACAACAGAAAGGATAGACTGAAACTGAGAAGTTTCTGCTAGAAGAACATGGGTAAGTCCTTAGCTTTCATCCCTCAAGTACGATTTCGGTTGATATGGCCCTGACAGTTTCAAAAGCTGGGTCCCACCTGAATGGGTTGTGCACTTTGGTCATACCCCTGAGGCACAGCAGTTAAAGCAGCACAACCTGCCTGAGTCACTGCTGCTTGGAGAGATGGTCAGCAGCCACCCAAGAACATACCAGTCCTCCAATAGCCCCCCTGAGGCATAACATACAGCTGGGCTCCTTTGGTCTGCAGATGTAATGATTCATTAAAAAAGACCATAAAAATAATTTCTAGCTGGCAATTTTTCTCTTCTATCAAAAGTGCATTCAAGATGGCAAAATTAAATGTGTTTTATTTCTGCTTTTTTTTTTATTTTTTGTTTTTTCACTATAGAACTATGCCTTTTCTGTATTCAAGCTTTTTCCCAGACTTACTGAGTAAACTTCTGTCAGCTGAATACTATCATGTGGCTGCCCTGCTTTTTCCCCTGGTCATGGGAGCACAAGTCACAGGCTATAGTATTAATCCATACAACCTCTGCCCAAACCTACAAGATTCACAGAAGCTCTGGAAGAAAAAACCATACCAAAGCAGAGAAATCTCTCTGTTCCACATCCCTTTGATGTCCTCCATCAATCCAGTAACATCTAGATGATAACATATTGCATGCAGTCACAAAAGAACATACTTTAAATAGTAGTCTTGTTACAAATTTGTAAACATAGCTAAGCAACAATAATACCCCCCTTCATGCTCGCTTTCAGAACAGCTGCTGTCACTGTTGCAGACCATCTGTAGGTAGGAAGGTAACAGCAAATACCTCCAAAATCCCTCTGCTTAATGAGTAGGTAAAGAGTGACAATCAAAATCAGAGCTGCAGGAAGAGATGCTTGTGCTTCTGTGTTTCCACACTTCTAACTCTTAGGCCTAATTTCAAGCGTTTGTTGATGAACTGGACCTGGGTTGGTTGAGGTTAAACCACTGAAGTCTATGTTGCAGAGAACTGCCTTGTCAATTGTGAAAGCATTTCCGCACTTCAAGCTCAACCACTCTCTCTTTATTCTTTAAAATTGGTTTGATTTTATTTTTAAATATAAAAATCTGTCATATCTTCCATCCGATGATCATTTTCAGAAGATCTAAATTCACTGCCTGGCTTATTACTGAGCTTTCCTGAGTACAAAAACAAAGTTCACCCTCTGGATTTTGAGGCAGGACGAGACACCCTGATGGCCTTGTGGGGAATTCAGTGCAGATGAGCTCAAGAAAAGGAAAGGGCTGGGATGTGTAGAGAAGTGCTTGTTGTATGGGCAGCAGGAGGCAGCTCCATGTGTAGGAGGTGAGAGAAGGCAGCACGCTGGGAGTGGGAGAAGGCTACAAAGAAAGTCAGCTCTGAGAGAGGAGAGTGAGGAACATAAGGAATATCACAGTGTGTGGGATGAGATGAGAAGAGAGATGTAGGTTTTTAGAGAACTTTAAAACAATTATAGGTTTTTACCATGGGAGGTTCTGTTTGACTAGATCAGAGCACTTGCTTCCTTGTTACGTGCCTGGAATTGAAGTTTTCTTTGAAAGAGCTTGCTAACACTATTCTGTACTTTCAATTAACATTTTCTTTAAATGCTTTAAGATAGTTTCTATATATTAAAGCTTTACTGATGAAATCTTGAATATAATTTACATATTTAAGTCACATTTGCATTCAATAACAAGGCAGCTTTCCTGCATGGAGCATGTCACCAGCAGCCCCCCTTACTAGCATGTTACAGAATTTCCCTGTCTGCAGCATTCACTTTAAATTCAAAAGGCTACTGTTTTAGCTGAAAGAAAGGAGACTGTGACATCAGTGATCAGGTATCTGTTTCAAATTCAACCTAATGCATTGCAGAGTCTGATTTTAACATTTGTACGTCACTCAACCATCTCTTAGACTTAGATTCAGAAGTTTTACAAGAGACACAGGTCTATTTTTAAATTTAATATTCTTTCCTGTTAAAAAGAAGGAGAGAAAGTGTTCATACCATTCCTACAAATCAAGAACAAAGTGTCAGTACCTTTCCACAATACATCTGCATGCTTCCCTGAGGGACTTTCCATCATAAAATTATATCTCAGTTATCAAGGCTCAGCACCTTAAAGCACATATGCAATGAAAGCCCTTTCTTAAAAAAAAGTCAGAAAATACCAGTAAGAAAGACTGGTGGTTGGAGCAGATTTTCTTTGGAAAGCACATTTTGAAAATTCCTGGTTGTCAAGACAGAAAAACAAAAGCAAAAGACAACTGATGCATCGCATGCTTGAGAGTAGTAGCCCACTAGTGAGCATTGTGCAGGCAGTACTGGACACAGTAAAATCATGTGCAACTGCCTCAAGTTACTCTGAGAGACTTTTACCATGGCAAAACAATATCAAAGATGGGCTTGAGGAAGGATCTGGGCTTTTGGTTTTTTTGATGTGTCTTTTTGCTTTGGACAATTTGATTTTTCTTACATTGGACTTGAAACTTCATGGTACTTCTTTAACGCTGTGCCTTGTCTCACAGAACCAAAAAGTTGATGCAAAGTTGAATTTTGAATTTACAAAATGAAATATATTTTTGTTTTTTCTCATCCAAAGAAAGCATCACTGTTGAAAGTAAGAAGAAAACTGTATCTCTTGAAAAATTAGAATATCAGGAGCCTTAAAAAACAGGGATATAAAGCATCTTCTTATTTCTGTGAAAATTTAGTTAGGAGCTGAGAAGATTTTCCTGCATGTGTTTCTTTCCATAGCTGCCTCTTCTCGACTCTGCCAGCCTGCCTTTCAAAGCATCTGCTAGGTAGTACCAGATGAACCACTGGCTTCCTCCTGAACAAGTTTTATGCTGCTGTAAAGATAAACAGCTCCTGCCACATGTTTTCTATTATTCAGCACCCACTACCAAGGCCCTACGGCATTCCACAAATTAATAAAATATCACCTACTTACGATCAAAATTTGAAAACCTGCTTTAGAATAGCAAGCCAAACTTGCCTGCCAGATTTTCAACTTCTCCCTGTGCTCTGAAATTTTTCAAATTGCTAAATATCTAAAAAGTCTGTTATGTCCCTGGCACTGTGAGACAAATTCATGATGGGATTTATTTCCCATTTATGCCACATTACCTAAAGGAGCTGCTGAAGAAATTCAGTCATTCACAAGATAAAGTGGAAGGCAGAAGAAACGAGATAGAGATTCACACTGCCTACCTCGAACTATGCAGCACTACAAGAAGCTCAGCTGGCAAAGTTTTTCTCAGTCCTTAAAGTAACTTTTTTTATTTACTTATTTTTTAATCACTTTGAGTATATGCCATTCATCCGACCCACTGTTTTTACAGAAAAAAACTTCAAGTAATCAGTCTAAACCCCTTGCATTAATTCTAAAAAGTTCAGAGACTGGAGAAGTACTGGGGTTGTGGCGTGAGTTCATGCCTAGCTCAGCCAAATCAATATTCCCTTTAAACCACATCACTCTTTTTCACCTTGCAAGTTTTGAAATAGAAGATAGAAGTTGCTGCTTCAACTGAATGTTTTTCTTATATGATTTCTTTTCCCATTTCTGCACATGCAGTATTATCCTGAGGGATACTGTGTGGTTTTTTTTTTTGTTTTTCCTGCTCCAGCTACTGTGTTATTTCCACAGGCATTGTCCATAACAGAGAGGAAAAACATCACCACTGCATCATTTCTATAAGAGAAAGGTAGCATAAAATGCCAATTAAGAGTTTCTGCTGCTGTACGCTCATAGTGGATTGAATACTTTCTTTGGAAGTAGGAGGTAGCTGTCAAACACACAGCTCTGGACACAATTGTGCAGGTCCTCTGAAGAACAGGTCATAGGGAGGACAGGGGAAGAAATCAATAAATAAAGTACCTTCATCATTAATCATTTTCTGAATTTTTAAATCAGCCAGAACATTTACAAGTTGTATGTCAAGCCTCTTTTGTTGCCACCTTTTTCCTTGTCTTCCCAACACTCAGCTCACAGCCTGTGCTTTGGTTGCATGAGTTTCTGCTGATGCTAGGGCTGGTTACTGCACCGAGCTTGGAGCTTCTCTGGGGTCAGGGGTGCAATAGCTATTCTTTTATTAGAGAAATAATCAGCGCAATTTTAGAGTTCAGCAAAAGAGACTTATTGCTTGCATGCACTGCGTGTGCATGCTTTAACAAGCACTTTAAGTTTTTCTGCTTCTGTTTCTAAATGGAAATACCCATCTTTAACAGCTTGAGAAATGCTAGCAAGCATGGTATCCTTTCCTATTTAACTTTAATAAGGAATTAGTAGCTTGCATATAATAAGGTTTCTAAAGAGCTGGACTTCGCATCTCTGCTATAAATTCAGAAACAAAAAAGTGAGCTCTGTGCTTTAGATAAAAACTGAAGAAAGTAACAGGTGGCTTTTTAGTAATATGATTGCTTTTATTATTACATTCTGAATATTCAGTGTTAGCAGCAACAATCCTTTCCTGTGAATGCCTTTCCACGTTCAATTGGTTTATTGAAGTTATCTCTGTTATTTCTGCAGGGGCAGGACTGGGGAAAAGCAATGCTATTTCTGCAATATTTTATTTTATTTACTCTCAATGAAAATGAGAAGGTCTTTTTTACAGCTGCACAGCCTGTAATGCCAGCTCTGAGCAATCAGCTATAAAAATCCTCACAGTCACTTTGCAGGTTTAAAATAAAAAAAAAAAAAGGGAAAAAGAGAAAGAAGAAATCAATTCATGTTGTCACAGCCTATCTACAGTCATATTGTCCCCAGCCATTGATACAGAATGAGAACATCTGGGGATTCAATTACTCATGACATGAATAATATTATTTCATTTTTGTTAAATAAAACTTTTTAGTTGCAGGAACTTCTGCTTATTTCACCATGCTGTCCCAGAATGGAATATACCAGCAACCGAGACATGGCAAGCTGCAGTCCCTTTGGCATCTGTGAGCTCTCTGGTGCTGATGCTGATTTTATTTAAAAATAAAATCTGTACCCCCTAAGAGAAAATCTTAGCAAAGAAAATAATTTTTGAACATCTAGTTAGAAGACGGGCTTCTAGGCTTCAGGCCCTAGCAGATTTCCTAAATGTCACAGCCACCTTTTAAGAACTTGAATTAATAGCCTGGTTCAGAAAAGCACACTTGCCTTTTGAACCAAAGTCAGTGTCACCTGCACTTACTCAGTACCTCTGATTAACTCAAACCATATATCTAAATAGCTCATATATCCAATTAGGAGTCATTTGGGCATTTGTTTTAGCTTCCACTTTACAATTCTTAGTTGATGTTTCAAGAGGATTCTACCAAAACTATGTTTCCACACGCGCATTCTTCTTTATTAATCAAGTAGGGCTGTCTATAGTCTTAGTGACAAAGTCAGGATCAAATCAGATGATATTCATTTTACCGCAATAAGAAAGCAGCAATACTCATGCTCAAATTGCACTGACTTGTGTAATCACATTGATATCAGCAGGGCTATCCTCCAAAATTAAGCATGTGAACCATTGTTAGATGAGTATCTGAAAGTTCAGAATCAAAATAATCAGAAAGGTATGAAAAGTCAGTTTTCTTTTTTTTTGTGTGTGTTAGGTGAAGCCTGGCATCTTGTTTCCCTTTGTTCTTTCTCCATGGAATTCCTTAAGGTTAGATTATGGCAAACAGATATGATTTGCATCCACTCTACAACAACAGGGGTTTGCTCAGGCTTAAATGTTCCCTGCAGAAAACAGTGTGAAAGCTCTAAAAACTCCAAGGGTCTGAATGAAAAATATTTTCCATTATAGCCCAGCTAAGAGAAGCGCAGTGCTGGCACTTTGCTGTTGTAGAAGTGCTGCGTAGGGCACAACTTGCAAAATACACTGGAAGAACGTACATAGAAAGTGGGGTAGGTCCTCAGTGGCTCCAAACGTGCAAAGCATCATCACTAGTAAGAAGAGTTACAGCTTCACTATGAGACATTGCTCTGAACATGTGAGTTTGGGGCTCACAGTCGTCTTCTGCTGACCACATAAAAACTTTAGAGGCTCCCTGCTTCTAATGGCAAGGTCCAGATGGGAAAATCTGCAATGTCTCACAGGCAGTATCTGAAGTCAGTACCCTCAAAAAATAAAAAACAGTCACCAATTACTGCATGCAGGTCTTGTCTCTGGCTTTACGTAACACATCTAGTCCCACTGTGATCATTGCCTTTTAAAAATGTGTAACATTTATGGACTCCAGTAAAAATGTTTTTAATATAATGTAGATGAAGTATAAACTGTTAACCTTGAACACTGGGGAATGTGTTAAGTTCTTGGAGTTTTTTGAAATCCCCTTAAATAATTTACTTAGAATTGTCTAAGATTTGCTTGCAATTCATAACAAATCTTTTAGAATCATTCAAACAGTTGCAATTTTTGTAAACTTTAAAATAGCTGTTATTTCATAAATAAAAGCAATGCTCAGAAGGCAGAGAACACTGAAGAAAGCACTAAACCAGAGCCTGTGCTGGCGTAGGATTATTGGTGTGGGTTTTCTGACACTGTTCCGTCTGTGTATTTTACTACTACTTTCCTGGGACCAATGCTAAGGATGATACACAAAAAACCCAGTATACCAGCCATCAATTTCTATGTATAAAACATACGTTATAATACTCTTTAAAATATAATAATATACATATCACAATATGTGATAAATATCTTGTCTATGGTGCGGCACAGGTCTTAAGAGAAAGCTTCTCAACTCTGCCATGTTAGCAAAGCTTTCCTTAACTTCTGTTGCTGGTCTGCTTCTCCAGAAGCTGATGTGTATACACATTTTCCTCTCTCCCAAATGCATATTTACATCTGAAGATATTCCCACAGGCTTAATCCTTTGCACTGGCTTTCTAAATAATGTTGTTCTGATGCTCTTAAGTGCTTAAACAACTTAAGGATACACACAAATGACTAACTTGGAGCACAAGTGTTTCAACTGAGTTGGGAAATAAAACAAGGAGAGGAAAAACGCTTTGCATTTTAAGTTGATTTCTTTGCTGTTTCTTACATTGGAATGGCCTCTCAAAATCTACCTGTAATGGTCCCTTTCTCTGTCTTCATTCAAACTGCTGTCTAAAGGCTCATTTTTCGAACAAATCAAAAAAATACAATTTCTAAGTCAGTTAGAAGTTCTCCACACACCAATGTAAATTTAACTTAAACCAGTAAGATATTGCAGCGCTATTAAGTGGAACAGATAACGAACCTAAATAACTGCTCAATCTTATTAGTACAGCCCTCATATATCTTCCATTTTCCTTCAAGCCCTGCTGCTTAGCATTCATACTGGCTGATTTGAGACTAAAATTAGATTATAAGAATGCGTGCTTTTTACAAGAGGTCTTTTATTTGTTCCATAAAGTATTTAGCACTCTTTAGGCACTGTATAAATAAAAATAATCATGATCTTGGAATTCACCTTCAGGAATGGAAATTAAGAGATCTGAGTCCTTTCATTTCTGCTGCACATTATCCTCATTGGGCACGTTTGGATGTCAATGCTTTGTATGATGAGTTTAAAAGATGCTTGGAAGTCTGGTAAAGGTGAATAACAGGAAAAAAAAAAGACAGAATATGTCTTTAGTTTTAGAGTTTCAAAATAGGGAATAAAAATAAAAGCCCTATCAGACTTTTAAGATAAAGCTCTGCTGTCCAATTCATTAGTGTTTGTGAGAGACACTAACAACAGCTTGTGAAAAATGGCTGTGGGTTCAAAACCCAGGTCGCTGAGTAAAATCACTTACACTCATTTTAAAATGCAAGGGCTACATAGGATTAGGAGCTGTTTTCAGACTGTGGGCTGTCATTTCTGAGGACTCTGCACTGTGACAAGAGTTACTGCCTTCTGGGTCAGAGCTGTATCAAGTCCAACAATCATTTTTGTCTGACTTTCTCCCTTCCTTCCCAAAGTCTATATTTAGGACTTAAGTACCAAATATTGAAGGGTTTTTTGAGGTTAAGCATGCCAATGTCCTCGAAATTCCAGTAGGCACCAGCTTACGTCACTTGGCACTTTAACACTTGTAAAACTCAGGCTGCTAGGACTCACCTTAAATTAAAGCTATCACCAGGTGAAACATCTAGGCTCTACTTACAGGCAGTGGAGAAAGAAAAACAATTCCCCAAGACTATTCACCTGAGAAGACTATTGTCCTGAGATAAGGCATCTATTTCTCTTCATTTCTCCCCTGGTTCTTTACATTGAGGACTTTTGTGATAGCTAAACTTAGGAAATGTGAATCCCCTCATTGGTATCTTAGCAATTTTTGAATGCAAGTCATCATTAAGCACATATGGATAATCACCTCCTTTGCTCCTTAGGCTCCTCTTAAGATTTTAAAAATATCTCTTCAGAAAGCGATCATAAGTGTGCTTTAAGATTAGCATTAGCTGTAAAACACATATTTCAAAATGGATGTAAACCAACAACAACAAAAAAAAGCAGACAGCTTCTAGAAGGAATAACTCCATGTCGCAATGATGTTGATGCTTTCCTTAGAAAAAATAAAAATCATTATAGTGGAGACACAATTTGTGTGTTATTTCCTAAAAAAACCCCACCAATCCAGATTCACTTACAGGAACATCAAACTCATTACTATCCCAAATAATTACTGTAATTTATATTATAGCACCTCAGAAAGACCAAATAACATTAGGGCATTCCTATACTGCACATAAAATGGCTAATAAGCAGTCCTACTTGCATTACAGAAAACCAGCTCAGAGGTTAGATGAAAGAAAATAGTATTTAGAAGTAAGCATCTGAGGCACAGAGAAAGGTCAAATATAAGATTTTTTTTTTTTAAGGGAGTTATTAGTTAAACTCCAGTCTCAACTTCAAATGATGATTTTCTTCAAAAAATAGCAGGCATCCAAATTATGGAAAACCTGCTCTTTAAGACATTTGACTTGAGAACACATAAATACCGAGGGCTAGAATCTTTTTCTTTTTTCTTTAATGATGTGGCTTCAGAAAAGATACAAGATGATGTAATTTCCAAAGACTAACTCTGGTTAGATGCATATAGCTGCACATTCAAGAGATATAATCTTATCAGCTACCACTGCCTGCCACCCAAGATGAACATTTTCTTGCCCTATTATTTATACACCTCTAAATGAAAGTGCATTTTAAGAAGAGATTTGGAGGTGCAAAGCAGAACTTTTCCATTAGACAAGAGGGTCATAAATGGACTATGCCAAATCCTTGCTTTATTTAAGGGAGACTTAAACTTCAGTATTATATCAAGGTAAGGAAAATTCCATTGTAAACTGACAGAGGCATATGTGTGGTGTAGGTGGATGGGTGTTCAAGCCTGACATGACTGGCAAAGCAGCACTGGTGACATGAGAGGATGTCTACAGTATATGAAACATCGGGGTGAAATGTATAGCCTGGTCTTCTCAGAGTGAAAAAAAATAGCTTGGCAGAAGACCTAAACTGGAAGGCAACCAGAAAAGCAAACACAGAAACTAACCCCAGCTCCCATCACCCATGCAAAATGAGTGCAGACAGCAACTGTGATCAAGTAGGCCTTTAGTCCATGCCCCTAGTACTGTCAGGAAAAAAATCCTTTTCATTTTATAGTAATTAAAATGCTCATAGAAGTTTTATGAACTCACTCTACAGAGCCACATAGATTTTATAATTCATCCAAGCACTTACAAGTAGTTACTTGGGTTAGGCTGTCAAGACAGAAATGATTCAAAACCTTGTGTACTTAGCTTCTTGGAAGACATATCATTCTTTAACACAATGGTATTAGAAAGACTGCTGACAGTTAGTGATCAAGAGATTTCATTTTGCTTGTCATATGGTGGGTTGTCAATTCTTCTTTTCCCTTTAGATAAAAGCTTAGTTGCATTAGATTTAAATAATGGTGAAGTTGCAGGTTAACATTTTTCAAAAGTACCAAAGTGACTTCAGTACTTAAATTCTATTTTCAAAATGATGTAGACACGCAAGAACATAAGTCTATACAGTGAATGGAACTATTAAAGAAATTTATGAAAAGATGGAGAAAAAAACGCCAACTCAAGAGAACTTCAAATTTCTACCCTACTCCAGACCACAGTTTTAAAATATATAAAGTTTGCAGATTATTACAGTTCTAAGACTAGCTTAAGACTTGAATTTCCATTTTGAACATACTCGGTTGTTTTCACATCAGTGTATCCATACCATCATATTTTATTGCAGGTTTCCTCCCACCCTTCTAAAAAAATTTTCTAAATGACAGTTTTAAGATGGCCTTTATCTTGAAATACAAGGTGTCCTGAGTTAACCTGAGGATTTAAGCAGGGACTGCAGAGATGCTTCTACATTTTTTTCCTACGAAAAATATCTATGCAAATTATTATCTTGATTTTTCTTTTAGTAGTAAATAAGAACAACTTAGAATCATAGAATCATAGAATCACCAGATTGGAAAAGACCCATTGAATCATCGAGTCCAACCATTAGAGGCAGAAGTGACCATTTAAAGTTCAGTACCTCCACTGAATGAAATGTAAGCTTAAGCCACTATATAGAAGTGGAAAAGTAGCCTAAAATTTACTTCTGTTATCATTACTAACCTAGTATTAAGCAAATAAATAATCCATGTGGTTAGTCTATATTTAAAATATTTGTTCTTCTTTAAATATAAAGTAACTTTCACAGAAACAAACAGAAGTGGATAGAGACTGAAATCATTCCTTTGATACTGAAGCTGAGTATTTTCTTGTTTAAGCTCCAAACATGATCTCCCTCGTGCCCACAGGGCTTTGCACTGGGCTCGAGCACTCCACCTAGCTCATTTACTGCTCCCCTCGACTGCTTATCTCAGATGCTGGTCTGTGCAGGAGTGGTTACAAGCTTAGGTGCCACAAGACTTTAGGAGCTTATCTTCATTCATTAATTGTTCTGTATCATATTTAAAAGCTGGATTTCTCCAGTTAAGCTATATTTCTTCTAATATTTTTAGTTTGGTCTGTTATCGCAGGTACAGTCTATGTAATGTTGAGAGCAAATGCATTTTGAAATAGGACTGCCACAGCAGCTATAGAACATCTAAAAGGAAAAAAAAAATATAGGCCAGACCTTTATTAAATTTTAAAGTATGCCTTCACTAGCTCTTGTAAAGATCCAAATAGGGTATTCAAATCTCTAGAGATCACCAGTATAATTTCTTTATCATGTTCCATTTAAAATTTAATTATGTAGTCTACAACAAGAAGTATCTGAGTACTCTAAATAGGTCATGCAATGAACAACTTAATATTATTATAAAGTTTTCCTTGTGAAGATCCATTCTTTGATGTGCTGTTGCACACAGAAAGACTTTATTCGTAAAAAAACACAATATATATTCATAGATATAATACTGTCATTTAATATAAAAATTTTGAAGCTTCTTTATCATATTTTAAGTTTAAATTTCCAACTTCTTCTCCAGCCTGAGCTTCTCAAAATCATCAGAAGTAACTGGTAAATTAGAACTGATACAATATAATTGTGCTGAATATTTTTATATCTTCTACAGGCAAAGTTAATCTATTAGGTTTCCTTCTAAATGATGTCCACCAACTCAGATTTTTCTGCTTTTGCCTACCAATGATACATATTCTTAAGTGGCACGATGTAAGGTAATTTCTTCTTCCTCTTAAAGATAATCATTAGAGATCAATCAGTTGTATTTAATGGAAAATTACTCTATTAAAAAGTCACCATATACCGAGACAATTTTTTGTATATTTGCTTTTTTAAAAAATGCATGGATGTAACCTCTCTTGGTTACTATAGGAGAGGAAAAAATACTCAAAATATTCTCTTCTGCAATTTTTGACTATTTACAGGGCTTTCTGGGAATATATCCCTAACTTTTCTTCTTTAATTCAACAATGTAAAATTCAGGACAGGTTTTGGTGGATTATTTTTCATCACTTTTTATTTTTTTAATGACAACAAAAACTTACTGCCTCCACTGCCTAAATCTTCCCGAAAGTCAGACAAAACATTCCAAACACATCTGCTCACACTTACATTGCTTGCAATGAAAACCCTTCCACCAGGTTCGTGGATGCCTGAAAAGGATTTGATCAATCCTAGTGAGAAATATATCCACAAGTCATTATTGCTCTGAGAAAAAGGCATCAAATTTGCCTGTACAAATGAGAGTTAGATTTCTGGCATTACAGAGGGCTTTTTCTGCTCCATTGGATAACATACAAACAACACAGTGATTATGGGAAAGCAGTTACTAGTTTCATTATTTCAAGGTGCAATAGCTAAAATTTTATATGCTGTAAAGTAGTTGCAGGGTGAAGGTAGAAGAAGATGTGGTGTTGGTGAGGAAATTAGACTGTTTCAGTGTTATGAATAAATAATAGTGAAATGGTTTTCTTGAAGTTTGAAAGAAGAACCAAAAATATTAGGTTAGTATATCACAACATAAGATTAAAAACCCCAAGGAACTGCTTATTTAGAGAAATGCAGGAACAAGTGAATCTCTGAGAAAGCTGGAGGACTAGCCAACCTGCACACAGCTCTAAACATTTGTTTTAAATCAAGACAAGATCATTGGTTTTAATATTTATAACACAATTAGAGTATTTTGTGCACATTGCTTGTATAATCTGGTTTTTGCTTGTGACATCTTGCGACAGTTGAAATTAAAGCCTTGTGGTAATAATTCAAAAACCACATTTAGGCTATCATTAGTGGCAAGTATGAAAACAGATGTTTATTCAAGCACCTATATCTCTCATTTTAACTTTAACTGAAACTGGAATTCATTTCTTCAGTACAAGGACTTTATGTTTCCTGTATATCAGTCATGTAACACTAACCAATTGAGGCATGCAGTCAAACTTGAAATATTTTATCACTTAAATCCAGCATCATTATTGACATTCCTAATTAAGGAGGCAACTCTTCAGTTGAATCTCTATCTTCTTTTTTTTTTTTTTATTTTTTTTGTATGCATGAGAAATTGTAATTCTCTTTGCAATGAAGATGAATATAAAATCTTTTATGTATCATGTAGGCCCAGTCACTGACCAGTACTTCAAACACCTGGCAAAGTTTCATCAGCTCAACTTGTACAACTGAGGGTATTAAGTGGTGGTAAGTCATAATAAGAAAGGCATCTAATAAATGAGCAACCAATATGAATTGCATTAGTTTGTACCTACAGAAGAAAGTGATACATTACAGAGGGGGAAAAACATCACGTAAGTGAAAACCTAAATTTTTACAGCTTATCAATGTAGACAAGTCAACTAATATACACAAGATGCACCATAAAGAACATCAGACATTTTTTCTTTGCAGAAATAATTTGCCTGTATTATCATGCTTAAGGACAACTGATTTCTGTTGAAATTTTGTTTTTACATTATACATTGCATGAACTGCAACACTGGTATTAATCAGAGAATAACAAAGCACCCCAAAACCATGACCCTCATTAAACCTCCTGGCACCTTAAAGAACAAAACTCGTGGCAGAAGATGCCAAGAGGACTGAGGGTACAATTATTTTACTCATCAGGCATCTCTGCTAAGAGACAAGTTACCATATCCTATTTTGTTTTGTTTCCTTTCTCGCTACCCTTTTCTCTGTCTGCATGAGTATAGCATTTTATTGCATCCTCTGACAATATGTAGGCAGGTCTCTCTCCAAAAACCTCTATCACAGCCTGAGAGTCTTGTCTAGTTCTATTATTTTATGAAAAGCTTTCTCAGCATAGAAAAATTCGGTCTAAGCTCGTTTCCTGCTTTCCAAATGAAAATGTCTTAAGATCACAGTGTTTTTTTCCTCCTACCTCCAAGTTTCCCACCCCTTATCCCTCAGGTGAAATTTAAAGCAAAAGCCAAGCCACCTGCAATGGGTATAATTGCACAGCTGGAAGAAAGCCGCATCTGTTTTTTTTTTCTCATCGGATGCACTACTGTGCGGTGCCTCAAAGCAACTTCAACGTCTCACTTTAAGCTATATACTGTTGCTTGCAGTAGTATTTTACAGTCATTTGTCTGTCTATAGCATGAAGTGTGTGTTCTGTCTGCGCCTCCAGTTCTCAGTATCCCAGCAGTTTTCCTCGGGAAAAGGATCATGTTCTGGCTCAAAAAGTCACGCTTCTTGCAGTACCTTCCACACATTGATACACAGATACAGTTTGGAGAAACTTGCTTACCTTGGTAATGTTCCAGATAACTCTGTGGTAGTCTCTCTGAAAGACACAAAGCAGGAAAAATTAGTTTGCAAATTAGACCTAAAATTTAAAGATGCCTTTACACTGCTTGTATTTTTTAGGAGTGCAGATACATACACACAGCTTTATACGCAAATGTATCATTTGCAGATGCAACCTCTGCATGAGCATATACACAAGAATGTGAAAAACAGATGATGGAGTGTGACCTAACAATTTAATCAGAATAAAGTTCTCAGTGGTTGCATTACTCATTTTTTTTAGGCATAAAATTATCACTACTTCAAATCCCAGCACTGCATGATCCTACATAGACAAAACATAGCACTGGGCCAATTTTCCAGTGGAAGAAGTTCCTTTTCCCAGTGCTGTAGCAAAAGCAAGACAGCAGAGAGATTTATAATCATGTCATACACTGAATTAAAAAAAGCCATATTAATGTTGAATCTTCTATAGGCAATAATTATTTTCCAAGTGTGCGATTTTTGATCCAATTTACTTGTTTGAATCTGTTTTCTGCATTTGCAACTTGTTGAAGGAAATCAAACGTGAGTTAGTGAAAGCTGGCTAGTGTAACTGGTATGTCACGTTAAAGCATAATCAAGTATCTTATCATTGCTCATGTACACAGCCCTTAAAATACATCCCTGATCTATCACCATTGCATGTTCTTTCTCCCCTCCCCAGCACGTTTGCTGAGATCTCATCCAAGGATCAGGGAAAGAGCTGAATAGCCCCATTTCTACTTTCTCTTCCACGTATAAGACCTTAAAAATATAGCAATGAGGCATAAAGAGGTTCATTCTCCTGCACCTGACCAGAGATCCACCTCCTTTCATGACTTGCTCATTCACTTATGAAATATCTGTCCTATGTTTAGGTTTGCTGCGTACATGCTGGTTAGTTCATACCCTATTTGCTTCAGCTGAGGTCCAAACTGCAAAATTTCACATCTGTAGCTTTGAACTTGTGGTGTGGGACAATTCTCAGCGTAACACCCTCTTCTCCTTGGTTACAGCTGAGGCACAGAAAATTGTTCCATCCTCTTTTACATGCTGAGGGGGGAAAAAAAAGTCTGGTTTTGTTTTATCTGGGTGGTGGTGGCCTCAAATCTTCCTTAGTCAACAATTCCAAAAAACATAAAACTAAGGATCTCTAAGGATGGAACCAAACCTATTAATCTTTTTTTGTAAGGGTATAAAACTTATGAATAGAGATCAAACCCCTGATCCTAATTTCTTTGGCAAAAACAAAAAAACCAAAAAAGGATATTTTTGAAGGCTATTATAGAGCTTTACCATGTTCTGAAACCACTTTTATTGACTGGGCAACTACAGAGTAATTATAGTAAAAATACAATAACTCAGAGTTCTTCTTTAGTTCTAGATCCCCCGTGCTTTTTGGCACTACATGAACTGTTAGCAGCTACAAGGATCTTGCGGTTTTATTTATTAATTATTTTTTATTGAGCATCCAGTTGACACTCAGGCTTTTTCCTTAATGGTTACACAAACAATTATAGACTCATTACAGTGTCAGACAAGATAAAATGGTCCCTCTAAACATGCACAGCTTTGCATTTTCATTGAGTCTCTGTCTTCAAGCTGTGTAGTTTACGGGTCACAGAAGGTTGCCTCAAGCCTCCCAGTGTTTTTCTTCAAAAGGCACAGAGCAGAACCTTGTTCAGTGGTTGCAAAGATGAATAAGCAAAAAGTAAAATGATGACTCCCACCCTTTTCTTCACACACCATTCAGCAACAGACCCACATATATATAAGCCCACTCAGAAGACCCAGTTCCCACTTCAGCAAAGGCAGACAGGTCTGCATTTAACAAGTGCCTGTGATGAACAAAGTCCATGACATAAATGACATCAAAAGTGAGAGCCAGGAGCAAGAAGAGGAGAATGGAAAGAGATAAGAAAATGAAATTAAAACAGAGCAATACAGACCTTATTTCTATAGGGTAATTTGATACACCTGTACCTTTTAGATATTTCATTTTCATTAAACTCCTGCACATAGGTACCATACCACCTTATTTTCCAAGCCCTGCTCATAACTTATATAATTCAAAAATTAATACGATTCTTTCTGTAATTTGTCAAAGAACGGGATCACTAAACTGTTCCAACAGTGTCCCTTCCACCAATAATCACAGACATCATTTCCTTTTACTGAAACTTTTTTTTTGGGGAAAGAACCTAGACTAAAACTTCAGGCTGGATATTTCTTTGTTTCTTCTTCTAATGGGGCTCCCCAGCTTTTAGATACCTACTATCACTCTAATAACAGAATAGCACAAAACTTATTGCTTTAGAGTATAGAACATATTTTATAAAATAATACTTGCTCATCAGCTTAAAGAGACAATAAGGCAAATTGCAGGTGGGTATTGAAGGAAGCCTCAAGAAGCAGAAGCAGCTATATTTAAAAGAGGATGTTAAACAAGTAACAGGCTGTCAGCTTCTGAGCAGAGCAGTGAGTGATCAGTGAATCTAAATTTCTAAAGATTTTCATTTTCGTTAAATAACTTTCTACAAGAGATGCTGGCCTTCTGAAAATGATTATAAAATAGTCAATACAGTGGTAAAGAATACGAGTGTGATTAGAATCTTAAACAAAGACCCTGCAGGCCTTTAGCGTATACAATTTTAATGTAATTAATTGTGTTGCCAATTTCACATTTGGTCAGATCAAATTCCAATTTTAAACAAAAATATGTATGGTAATTATCTTTACAGATCAAACTCAAATAAAACTCTAAAACTCACAAGTAAAAAAGGATAAGTCTGATAACTTCCAAACTGTCCAAAGATATCACTGTTTCTTATCGAGTCAGTAAGCATTAAAAACCTCTTTAGATTATTAAAGAAAAAAAATACTCTTTTCCTAGAAAACAAACATGATTATCCCTGCTATGTCACTGGAAATAAATGGTTCATGGACAGCTAAAGATGGTTAATGTCCACTGTAAGTGTCCTATAAATATCAGGAATTGAAACACTGCTCTATAAATATATTTCATGAGAGTTTAAAAAAGGAAGTCTTATGGAGCAAATTACTCATCAAGAAAACCCTTAAAGTTTATTTAAAGATAATGGATACTCATTCCGCAGTATTTCAAGAAACTGAAGCTAGATTTATACAACCAATATTCAGATCCCTAGTACTCCTAACCAACACATACAATAAACAGAACTAATAATTTACCACATCTACAGAAAAAAAAATCTTTTTTTTTTTCTTGGGTAAAAAGGAAAGAAGGATAATACTCAAAGGGAAAATGAATATAAGACCACATATTTTCATGACCTGCCCATGATATAAAAGGATGACCTTGAAACAGAACAATGATGGAAATCTAAATGCTGCATCAGGGCTGTCCCAAATTCCACTGCAATCAGTGCCAATGCAAATGGGATAAGCTTAATGCACAGTGCTAAGGACAGGGGAGGGCAAGGCTAAAGACCCTGGGAAAGCTGTTAGGTAGAGGGTAACATTATGAAGAACAGCTGCAGCATTTCCAGCAAGGTCACTTACAATTTCCTACCATTTTCTGTTCAGCTGCACTGGGTGGATCTGGAACAGCATGGTCCATAGTTATGGAAGATGAAAGTGCTGTTGAAGCCAGGAAGGTGCTAGGTGGGAGGTCTGCACCCCAAAATGCTACTCCATCACATGTGGTCTTCCAAAAAAATCAAATTATGGGTATACAAAATGTTCACTAGACCTGTGACAAGTATTGACCTACTGAAGAAGCTCTGCACTCTCTAGAGAGGGCTACATAGCTATTCTCAAAACCCAGAAAGCCAGCATGGGTGGACCAAGCACCACACACACATATTGTCATCTCTCTATACAGGCTGATAAATCCTTGTGTAGGATTGGAGCAGGCTGTGTAGCAAAGCAGAAAAGTATAAATATTTTGGTGAAAACCTTACAGCGAAGTGGAAGTGGGAAGATCTGCATCAAGATCAGCAAACAGACTTTACTGCCTATTAGTTTTGTTCAAAGAAAGTTGTGCAGGAAAACTCTTCAGAATATTTGGAAAGTGTTGTGTTTGTATTAAATGTTTGTTCACTGAGAAATCATATGGTGCTCCTCTCTCAGACTGGCAGCTGTTATTACCCACCTACGTGCAGGGTTTGGCACAACACAGCTCTGTAGTTTAATTGTGTAATATTTTTGTCCAGTTTAATAGTCTATACTGTGCTTCTGGAGAGATGTAAGCTGGGGCACAAGAGAGAGGGCAGGGGTTTAAAGGGCAACTGAGGTAGTTTTGTGTATATTTTGCTCAATGCATGCCAGGAAACTTAGCAAGTACTCAGTTCAAACCATGTGAGTCAAGACTGTGCTTAGAAACAATTTTTTCTTCTGCAGGATCATGACCCTTAGCGATTTGGAAAGCTGTAGGCCCCCATCGAGAACTATTTTTGTTGTGAAAAGGAAAGCATATGGATTCAAGCTAAGCAATCTGTTGGCGTGGTGGAGAAGATGCAAAAGAAAGGCAGCAACACATTCCTGCAATCGCGTTACCATTCTTCCTTTTTCCATCTCACACTTTAGGGAGAGGATAAAGCCCGCCTACAGCACACAAGGCACATGAGGATAAGGACATAAGGATAAAGGCAAAGCTGAAGAAGAGATCTGTATGGTGTGCTATTAAGAAAGCAGCACAAATTCAAGCAGAAATCTCTTAATTTGCAGAGTATGAGTCTTCCAAAGTGTCCAAAGTCTGAGGTCATGGTTGTAGGCAATAAAGCCAGCAGCTGTTTTTTCAGCCAGGAGGGTCAGAAGGTCCTGTCTTCTCCAGGACAAGACACCATGACCTATTTGATTCCCTAGGATGTGTTATGGCAGTTAGTTCTATCACTTATGCCCAGTGACTAAAATTCTGGTTTGGGTGAAATTTTCAAACCATTACTAAACAGAGTCCTACAGCTGGCATAAGAATTAATCATACATGAGGGGACATATTTGTGAATAGAATTAAGTACAAGTTGAAGAGAAATAAGGAATTTGATAGGATCCTTTGAGAAGTTCTTTATTTTTCTAGGAATATCAACAGTGGACAAAAACTGTATATGCCAGGTATGCTTTCTCAAGGTGTGTGTAACAACTTGCAACGATGTTGATAACTAGGAAGTTCTGCTTTGAAAGTTTCCAAATATTGCATAATCGTTAAGTTGTTCTTTGCTTTGCCCCACAGGCAAATCTGTCTTGCCAGAGCAAATAATGCACCTGATGCTTTTGACCACTCTTTCCTGGCTCTGCCTACAGGCAGAGAGGGAGCAGACACTGTACCACCAACTCACAACAGTGTAAGAAAACTCAGCAGTGCAAGAAAATCAGGGTAGAAAAGAGTCCAAAACATATATTTGAGCAACACCTCTTTGCTACAGCGTTGACGGCTACTGTGACTGCCAACTCAAAGGGATATGTCCCATTAATTTTGACAGCTTTTAACCAAACCATCAATAAACAGCTTTTTAAATTTTAGGGGTCCATGCTTGCACACATGCTCACTGCTATTGCATAGACATGCATCAGTGATGCAGCAAGAGAAAAGACAGCTTCTAATTGTCATATATAAAGCAGAACTAAAGGAAAGTTTACAAAAGGAAATGAAGGATTTTCCACTTAAATCAGGGGAGAGCAGCTGAAACAGGACATTAAATGAGCTTTAAAAAGAAGGTTGTACCAGGAGGAGTATAATTACTTAGCTGGAATTTCACCAAGACTCGGGAGTCAATGTCTCTACTCTTGCAGAAAAGTGCCATGGTATTTTTAATGATCCCACACGGTCAGGACATTGATTTCACTTTTCACCTGAAAAATGGTACCTCCAAAGACACATTGTTGTCTCTGCTCTTCCTAAAAGTCCCATGGGGGTACTGTGTTTGAGTTGACTTGGAAGAATTAGTAGCGTATATCGAAATACCATTGTGAGCCACAAGATATTTCACCAGTCTTGGACGGTTCCCCAGCTTTGTTACAGTGCAGCAAAATAAACTAGTTACATTTGGATAAAGTATGGGGCTTAAATTTTGAAATCAGTTTTACTTTGACTAATTTGATGCATTGCACAGAAGGTACTATTTTCTTCAACTTACGTGCTTTTAGCATATGTATTTTTTTTAGAACTGTGCTTTATTACCAGTAAAGATCAAAACAGTAGAAAGCAATTTCATCTTATTAAAAAAATAAAATATACATAAAAAATCAATATTTCAAACTGATTCTTTTGTAAGTATTCTGTCTTTCACACAGGAAGCAGCAAATAAATGCATTACAGATTTAAAACTTCACACAGAGCTTAGCTACCTAACAAGTATCATAAATTTGCAGCAGAAATACTGCATAAACAGTCTCTGGATGTGCTATTTAAGTATAAGCTAAACACTCTTATTTTAGGAAGTGATGTAACAAGTTCATATGTAAAAATCTATTTCTATACAAGCTGACATTCTGCAAGATTAGCTGACTGAGATAAAGGACATGAGCAAACATGCTTGTTGTTTTCTCCCATGATTATTTTTAAAAGCTGCATTTTTCACTATTCTAAATTTGCTACTTCTGAATTTTTCACTTCCTTAGGTAAGAAGGAAAGAAATCTCTGTGATAAGTGCCTGCCACCAAAGGTCCAGTGTGTGTCCAGTACACAAATAATACCCCAAATAAAATATACCCTCTTCATTCTGACTATTTTATATATTTCATAAAAAAATAAGTTTTATTTTACATCCCCCAACATCTTTAAAGACAGAACCATTATAACTTATAAGCTAAAGTATAATTTAGGCCAAATTTACCTACAATTTACCCTGCAATTTATCTTCATATTCAAGTTAAGATCTTGGTCTGTTGTCTAAGCATCTGTCAAGTATGTCAGATGAAATCTCCCCTCTTAAACCTTCTACTCTGGTATTGAAAGAGCAAGATAAAAATTAATAGGTGGACGAAACAGAGCAGTGTGTTCATTTTAGGGATTGGTAATGGGGTCACGGGTAGGATGCAATTTAGCCGTGGTTATCAGGAAGAAATGCCAGGGCATAGAGAAGAAATGAAGAAAGATCCTACTTTGGTGCTTTTTTCCAAGATTAGACCCTGCCGTCCTGGGTATGCAGTTATGGCTGTTGCAGCATAGAGACTGCTGCTGCCATGCGTCTTCACAGGACAGTGTTGCATTTTGAAAGTTAATGACTCGGAGATGAAAGAAGGAAACACTGTGAGTACAGAATTTGGCTCTCTGGGGCACAGCAAGCAGCAGTGAGAACGTGTAGAGGGATCCACTGTGGTACCAACTCCCACATCCTCACCTTGTTAGTACACAGAGAGAAAGAAGTGATGCACAGGTTCTTGCCTTCTTGCCTAAGGGAGCTGTATGAGATCAGAGGGAGGAAAATACCCTCTGTCTCTCTCCAAAATAAGAAGGATCATCCAAAACATAGCAGACGTTCCTCCCCATATGCTCACTAAACCTACCGTGACCTCCCTGCATGGAATATTTTCCACACTTGGTATTTGACCTGTAACTCGTGGCACCATTTGCATTGGTTGTAGTGTTGTTATACATTAGCACCATAGCTCCTCCACTGTACAGAGGGGAACAAGGGAATCACACCTGAAGTCTCAGTAACAATTTGAGGACATACTCAGTTGTACAAATAGAGAACTGAACGATAACGCTGGGCTCTGTTCTAATTCTACAAAAGAATCATAGAATGGTTTGAGCTGGAAGGGACCTTAAAGATCAACTAGTTCCCTGGCATGGGCTGGGGCACCTTCCACTAGATCTGGTTGCTCAGAGCTTCAACCAACTTGGCCTTGGACATCTCCACAGATGAGGCACCCACAGCTCCTCTGGGCAACGGGTGCCTATGTGTCACCACTCTCAGCACAGAGAATTTCTTCCTTATGTCCAATCTAAACCTACCCTCTTCCAGTTTAAAACAGTTGCCCCTTGTCCTTTCACTACAGACACTGGTAAAAAGTCTTTCTCCATCTTTCTTTTAAGCTTTCTTTATATGTTGAAAACCCTCAATAATTTGTCCCCGAAGGCATATAATCACAAGTGTGCGTAAGATATATGAAGAAAGACATAGAAAGCTGAGACATAGCTGAGAGAGCTGGAGTTGTTTAGCCTGGAGAAGAGGAGGCTGAGGGGAGACCTCATTGCTCTCTACAACTACCTGAAAGGAGGTTGTAGAGAGGAGGGTGCTGGCCTGTTCTCCCAAGTGACAGGGGACAGGACAAGAGAGAATGGCCTCAAGCTCCACCAGGGGAGATTTAGGCTGGACATTAGGAAAAAATTCTTTACAGAAAGGGTCATTGGGCACTGGCAGAGGCTGCCCAGGGAGGTGGTTGAGTCACCTTCCCTGGAGGTGTTTAAGGCACGGGTGGACGAGGTGCTAAGGGGCATGGTTTAGTGTTTGATAGGAATGGTTGGACTTGATGATCTGGTGGGTCTCTTCCAACCTGGTTATTCTATGATTCTATGATTCTATGAAATTAGTCAAATATTATAGACAATGATGGCCTAGATTCTTTCCTTAGTCTCTAGGATGCTGTCCAGGGCTGCAGTAAATATCTTCTTGTTTAAGACTTCGTTATATTTGTTTAGGGTGCAGGGAGTAGTTATATGTACCATCTACCCAAGTGTCTTTTATGGCGCAGCAGCTGTGGGTTGGGTCACACATCGACGTCTTCAGTGTGAATGCTAAAAAAGAAAAGGCTGCCCTAACAACTGTTTTCCATGGAATGCCCACATCTCACTCCCTGCCCCATCCCATTTCATATGCTAACAATTCAAATCTTTGGTATTCCCTGGTGTTGAATGCTTTCACTAATATACATAGATTTGAAGCCACTAAAAAAATCGGAGGCTTTATTTAAACTTATTTAGAGAATTAGTTCATGATTCTCCACCAAGAAATGCCAGCCTTGGAAATGGAATCTTTGCTGAGTCTCAAAATACTTTACTGAATCAGAACAACTTGAATACCTCAGCTATTATGTATTCAAATACTTAATTATTTTCTTACCCGGTGCAGACCAGGCAGAGACATGCATTTGGGAAACTGAAGTTGTGTGAAGCTGAGGGACATACAAAACAAAGTGAGATGCTAAAATACAGACAACTTAGAACAACTTAGAAACCAACATCCCCCTGAGAATTCCACTAATTTCCAGGCTTTGGGGTCTTCCTACTTCCAGTTTTGAAAGCAGTGAACTCTCACTCTATCTTTCTGCTCAGAAGACAGCAAATACCAGAATTCTCAAAAGGTCAATAGGAGAGATGCTGGGCAGGGCCACATGCTGTTCCACAGTCAGATGCAAACATCTTTGTCTCCGCTCCCAGTTACGGAAACAGAAACCAGCTCTGATAAATGCTGCAGCTACCTTAACCTGTCTCTGAGGAAGTGATGACTGTGGAAAAGCCAACATTTTGGAATCTTTTCTTTATCAGAGACTTCATTGGGTGGGCATAGGACCTACTGATAACAGCTCATCTCTACCTGGAACATGTGTTGTCAACATCTCCTTCAGGCATCTGCCCATATTGTCTTTTAATCCACCTGCTGAAATAGTTAGTGCCTTTATCTCTACTAGTTAGACAAGGATAAAATCACTGCTTAGCTCCTTTCTGCCCTGATATCTCCTTCTTGTCATCCAAACAACAACTATGTTGGGTTGAAACATGGGATGGAAGAGGAAAACTGCAGAAAGGACTCTGCGAACAAGCCTGCTAGCCAGCAGTCTGTGCCATTAGCTGCAGTTCAAAGCAGTCCTTATACTATTTCTATAAACACTGCAGTATCTTCTCAAGAATCTCAACACAAACCACAACAGATGTTGGATGCTAGTATTTCTTCATTCTTATTCATTTGTTGTCAAACTGTTCCTTTTTGCCTTTTTTTCCCTCTTGCCACCTGCCCATCCACAAACCAGAAGCATTTAAAAAAACTATGGTCAAGTTCTGTTCTTGCTGGTTCCTCTGCTGCTGCCTACAATTAACAGGATTAGAAGAAAGGAGATAAGGATCTAATTCATTGTCTTATTTCTGACCTTAAAAGGATGGACTGAATTTCTTTTTGACAGCCCTAAGCAGAGAGCCTAAATCTGCTAAGGCAGCCACGTCAGGAAGCTGAAGTAAACAAGTACCACCATTCTCTAACAAATTTGTTAATGTTACTGAAAAATATATTGATGTTGTTGTGAAATTATATAATAAAGTATTTTAAGGTGTAAATCACCAATGACATAAATCTACAAGGCAAGTCCTTTTCTCCTCAACCACATCCAAACCAGAAGATGTTAAGACATTTCTTTAATGGCAAAAACTGTTAGGCTGCAATATATAGCAGGTACATTTATTAATCATCAGACCATTTATGTTCTGTAATTCTACCACAGTTAAATAACATGGACTACTAAGTACCTGAATCAGCTATTAGCAAGCATTCCTGCTCATTAAAACTCACTTATTTAGACTTTAGCAATGGTAAATGTAACCAGCCCTGGAGGAGTGTCACAGTGCTTGGAAATGGCACATTAAGCTTCATTTACCCAGCTACACTCATAGGCGGAGGGGGGAGGGAAAATACAGTGACGGTCCGTAACGAAGCTCAGAAGCTTTTTGAAGCTGCATTAAGAAAATGACAAATCTTACAAAGAGAGCCATAAAGCTTCCCCAAGTACAACAGTTCTGCAAGGAGCTATTTATCATAGTTTGCTGAAAAGACTCCTACGTTTAATACTATTGGACTGTGAGAGCTGATTATTAAATGTAATTACTGAAGTAGCACAGAAATAATAGTTTATTGCTGAGCATAAGCAACGCTGTATTAAAGAGGAGTGTAGAACATGTTCAGTATTTGGAATCATATTCTTAGCTTTTCTGGGGACATATACACAAATGTATACATACTTAATTCCACATTAGCTTCTACTAACCAGAATTATCCTTCATGAATTTCTGATTGGGGTCAATACATCCATCTATACTTGGAGTGAGAAAACAGTAGCCAAACTGGATCGCTGTTTGGGTTTCAGTTTGTATTCCTTTTCTACTTAACAGAGATTTATTGAAAAACACCCACAGCCTGCTGTCAAATAATATTGCTCACATTTGCTTATTAGCAGCCATTGTAATAGATAATTTTTTGCTATAGTGCTGCCATTTGAATAGAATAATTTATTTAGAACATGTCAGTTATCAGGAGATTCTCCATGCAGTAAATCTTTTGAAACAATAAGTTTTGATTTTTCATTCCTGCCTGCAAGAATAAATTTTAACTTCCATTATACCTACATCATTGCGTGCTTGCTTGTGTAACTACCCATCCATTTTACCTCTCCTTTTGCTGCAAGTGATTTCTTTCAATTTCTTGATGCTGCTTCTTATTCTCAGAAATCTGCTTCTCACTTCTGTTCTTGGTGAAACCTCTTCTTTAAAAACTCACAGTTCTTTTATAAAGCCTTCTCTTAACTGCTTTGAGGTAGACATACACACTTTTTGCAAACTATAAAGCCAAATAAGCTTGCAAGTCCAGCCCTCTACAATCAGGGCCACAGTTTATGCCAGTATAATGGACAAAAACTTACCCTATCCCAGTCTAAAAGATCCTTTCTGGTCCACAAAGTTTAGGTTGAATGAACTCTGCTGCTGGTCCAAGACTGATATATTTTAAAAAACTGTGTTTTGGAAGGAAGGCATTCACTGTCATGTGGATTTTATTTATCTTTGGGTAAAAAGGAACAGCTTAAAACATGTTAGAAACATTGTAGAGGATTCTGGCACATCAAGACAAAGACTGAAAGCATCTGAGGTACTCAACAGATGTAGAAATTAGCAACACAAGAACACACACCTTCATGAATAGAATGGTGTGCACTGACCTTCACTCTTTCAGTGATGATCTGTTTTGAAGTAGGAAATAAAACCAGCAGTTTTGAAGCTCAACAGCCTCCTTTAAGCATCTGCTTTCCCTCTTTAGTTCACTACATAACAGTACCTTAATGTTTTACAGGCAAAACTGCACTCAAAACCAGGAGCTGTGTGCATGCAGCTGAAGGAAAAGTTAGACTGTAAATCAGGTGCAAAGAGAAGAAATCAGAGTCTCCCTCTAGGCATTCGCATCCCTAGATTTTGTTCAAAGCAGCATTTTCACATGGGCTAAATACTCCTGGGTTACATTTTTGAGAGGTTTGAATCTAAAAAAGTTGTGAATAGATTGCTAATAAAGATTTTCAACCACGCAGCAAAATCCTTGATGGCTTAGTGCTGATTATATTGAGATGCTTAAAATAAAGTCTTGCTAGCCATCTATCTGCATCAGTAGATACACCAGTACATTTGAGAAAACCTCTCCTGGTCATATCACATCACTGCTGTAAAAGAAAACAAGTTTTCTTTTTGAAGGTTTTTTACTAATTTGGAACAGATAAATCATTGCAGCAGCACTTTCCAAATGGCAATTATCTTGCCACAATAACCATGAAACCAAACTAAGGTCAACATGGATGGAATCCAAAGCAGGAGACTTAAATTATATGTAACTATATTCATAAAACTATACCTCTGCTCAAGGTTGCTCTGTACGCTACACATTACAGGATCTCTCAATCTGCTGCTGATGTGCTACATATTGTGGTCATGTGCGTTTACAGTTAGCTATAATTAAGTACAATTACAGCTTTTATTTCTCCACTTGTTCTTTAAAAAGCACAGTTGTAATAAAACTTTTTCTCTCCTCTCTCTCTCTTTTTTTTTTTTTAGGTGAATATAATTATACATCCCTATAACATCTCAAATAATTAGTTTGACTCAAGTTTCTTCTGGAACAAATTTCGTTTTAACTGTCAGATCTGTCATCTATAGTCAATAGAACACATTGTAAAAAAATTCTATCATTAACCTTTTTCACCCCATAAATCTGCAAAAGAACTTGAAAAACTGAAGAATTCATTGCTTAAACATTTAAAGGCCAGCTTCAACTAAAATCCCTTCCCCACCAATACCTTCTTAATCACACTGAAACATCATTATTATTATTATTATTATTATTATTATTATTATACTAGCTAACTATAACAATAACAAATTAAAGCTGGGCATAAAAGGTATTTGGCATCTGTCTATATTTTATAGGGTACTTTCCAGAGCTATTCGCAACAAAGAATCTCTACTGTATCTTTGTTTAGAATCTACCCATGATTATTAACCATGCAGACTGCAGGGAAAAGTAATTAAGTTTAATAGAAGCCACCTTCATTTTTGAAGCTGCCCTCAATTTAAGCCATAGGAGGAGAGTAATTAAATTTAATGCATGCCACAGCTTTTAAATAAAGATATGGAATGTAAAATTCTATCACTCTGTAACCCATCTTTTCCAAACACTGCAAAATAAGTGATGTGATGTAAAAAGATAACCAACTACAACCACCAAGTTATGTTAAATTTTCTTCTTATGCTGGTTGTGTCTTCCAAGGATTGAAGCCTTTGGATAGATGAGCAACAGCATAATGATAAGAATCAAGAAGCATGGAGCAGGATCACAGCTGAACTTTTTCCTTATATCCCTCCTTTGCCCACATTATCCACTTTGATTAATTTTAGAAGCAGCTTTTGTGACAGGGTCTATCTTTTACATGTTTTTAATAGATGCAACAGGTTTCTGACTACAGCCACAAATCTCTGCAGCACAAACACTGTACACCAAGAACCTCTCTTTAGTAGCTGAACTAGCAACAGGAATTAAAGAAACACATTGTGAGACAGTCACAAATCTCCCATGTATGTCTTCAGTCTTATTCAAATCATCAGAAGAAAAAAATAATGAAATTAACCAAGGCTCAGCTATTTTGCCAAGGTATATGCTTACTACCCTTACACAAAAATAGAAATTACAGACTAGGGCTAATGAAGATATTTCACTCTTGCAAAGGTGACCATAACAAATGAGGAGTTCTGAGACAGAAAGAGAGGAATTTCCCTTCCCCAGCACTGTAGAGCAGCAGTGCGCTCCCTCTGCATGTATAAATAAACTCTTCTTTGCAGGGAATTGCTGAAGTTCCGTCTGCTGATTTAAAATAAATAATGAATTTAGAGGCTTGAATTACCTCGTAAAAGGGAGGTTTGTTCAGAAGAAGCTTAGACCAAGGCAATTTATTCACAGAAGTGCTCTGAAAAATGTGAGGCTCACAATTTGCTTCCAAGCAGCCTCCTCTCCTGAACAGAGGTTTTTATCTAGCATTAGGGCTCAGCAAAACTCCTGTGCTGAAACAGAGACCAGACTTGAAAAGGGAAAACCTGGGACAGAATTTCAAAGGTCTTTGGTCCAAAGGCTACCCGAAAACATAAGACACTGGAAAAAAAAAAAAGATAGGAACAAAAAAAAGGAGGGGGCAGAAGGAGAAAAAAAGTAAAGATAATAAATAGATCCTTTTTCATTTTTATATCCCACTGCAAATCTGCCATGTACTTCTCCAGGAGAGGGGTTAACACCCCATTTTAGCAGTGTAGAGAACAGACACCTGTATCCCTGGTGTACACCTTACATTACAGGAACTTGTATCTACACCGATGAGGTTCAATCATCTGGCTTTCTTTACTGGATTATCAAAAACGAACATTCATAACAGTAAATAAGAGCCAAACAGAGCTCCATGCCTGGCTGTCTCCATTACAAAGCCCACAATCCTATATCCATCAGTTCAGGGACTGTTCAATAGGCAGATCCACACTTCAAATCTTGAAACCACTGCTAATATAAATTGCAGGCAATTTGAGAAAGAGACTGCATTTGCAGTTATTTTTAGTTTCATGAAAGAAAGAAGAGAGTTGTTTATATATATACCATGAGAAAAAAAGTTGGATTTTTTTGGTTTTAAAAGTAGCAAAATAGGGACAAAATTGCTGTTTAAATTCTAATTTTTACTCAATTATATTTTAAAGTGATCCTACCAGATGCTGGAACTAAAGCAACTTGATTTTTCTATATTTATAACTACGCTGCAAAACATTTCAACATTTACAAAGAGAAAAAAATACTCTGCTAATGCCAGGAGAAGAACAAGCTCAAATGCTACTGAACATCATGGCTCTTAATATTTGGCACAAAGAGAGGAAAAACATCTCTATAACAACAGTATCAAGGAAACTTGCATAGCAAATATCATGTCATCACAACAAGGGAGCAGGGTGGGGGGCAGGGGAAATTGTAGAGCGTTAACATGAGGGCATAACATCCACATAGTCCCAGTTACTCAGGAAGGATGTAAACTGAGGCAAGCCATGGTCTCTTTCCTACTTGCTCCTAATCCAAAATCCCTCTTCCAATCCAAACCACCTGCTGTTCGTACTTTCTGCTTCCTTGTAGGAAGCAGCATCCTTTATCTATCTCACACATTTCCCAATCAATACTTTTGCCCTTCTGCTGTTAGCTACCGAAAAGATAACTCCCACTGTTCCCTAATACCTCCTCATGCCTTCCCCAGGGGCTTTGGCAGAAATGTGGGTTGTGGACTGACTGGCCAGAAGCTTACAGGAAAAAAATTAAACCAAACAAAATATTAAATCTTCAGAAGCTCTCACCTACAGCAATTGCTAGGCTTACAATATAACCTTCATCCCTCATCTCAACCACTCTTTGGAGGCCGCAGACCTTGTAGGGTCCTGTTGCGGTTGCCAAGTGCTCCAAGTGTTGGTGGGATGCAATTCAACCTGTGTTGCTGGAGCAGGAAGGCTCCCCAGGGGCACCAGCATATGCCACTCAACTGGTTAAAAATTGAAACAGAGCAAACGGGAAATTTTTGAACAAATGCTTCTAGATTATGGAGCACACGTTACAGCTGTAACCACCCACAGTTCCCTCCTACAGAACAGAAACACTGAAAGCAAAAACGATTCACTGCAGAAGTCGAAAAATAACAAAAAAATGCAGCAGTACGTATGAAATAAAAGCTTATGGGCATTTCCTGCAAGAACTTCTGTAAAGAAATAGGGGAAGTTTGCAAGACACAACAGAATAAGAAAATGCAACCTTGATTTACAAGTTCATGAGAAGTGCCAGGACTTATGCACAGGCCTGCAGTAGTTATTATGTTCATCACTCATTTCTCACTCATGAAGGAAGTTATACTTTGCAGTAAAAAGGTGTCATAGTGGGCGGGATGGGTAGGACAGCCTCTTCTTTCTGTTATTAAAAATAACTAAACTAGACAAAACCCCAGATAACCTCAGTTAAAAAAATTTCCAGCTCTCCAAGGATAGCAGAGAGATGAGCAAGAATTCAACGTGCCATTCAGCAGGTAACAGGTCCAAGTGTTCTGAAACGCTCTCAGAAAAGAGGAAAAAAAATCTAAAGATAAAATTAAAGCAAAACTATGTGCTTTCCACCATGGAACTGATCTTTTTGTTCACAACTTGCAGTGATCATTCAGCTCTACAGATCAAAAAAATCCTACTGATACCAACGTGCGTGGTCAATCAGCAGGATATTCTGTTTCAAATATGAGATCTGAAGTTGTTTCTTTGATTTTTTCAGAAGTGCAACAGAATTTTCCACTTCTCCCAGTGCCAATCGTGTTCAGGTAAATGTTACAGATTCTGCAAGTAAAAATTAAAGGCAATTATAACCTGGCTAACCTACCCCATCATCAAAATATCTGGCACAACTCATTTGCACGTGGAGTGGAGATCTGTTGCTATCACATGCACTTGAGTAGGGAAATACTCATATTTAGATGCTATGGGTGTGCTGATTGCTCTGATCAAAGATGGGAAAGATGGGAGTGTCTATCTGCCTTTCAAGGAAGGATTATTGTAGTATACGTGGAAGAAAGTATTGTCACATTAGTCAATAATCCCATTAGGGCAAACAGCTTCCAATAGCATTATAATGCAGTTGTGTCTAGGAAAATTGAAGATTTCTCTTTCTGGTACTAGCTGCTTGGAGTGACCTCACCGGTTGCACAGGGGAAAAAGTAGGACCAGGGAATTAAAGTATTAAGGGTCTTAATACACACACCTTAGGGGGTACTGTATTTCCAACCGATATCATGGACTCTTTTATGTATGAGATCCAACTTAATTCATCACATCTCCTTGGCAGGTGGAAATTGTGTGCAACTACAAAAGCTGTAAACAAATCAATGCCAAAGAGAAAAATATTAAGAAGAATAAAAATAGCTATCAGCAGAAGTCCTTTAAAAGCAGTTTCAAATGTAGAAAACAGAACTCTCCAACCATCCTGTCCACAGAAGATATATCTGCAACAGTTGATGTCCAGCTGGGGAGCCTATATTAGTGAGAACTCCCCCTAGCTGCATTATATTATATATATTACTATATTCTCTTTGAGCCAGGAGCAACTTTTTGTTGCATTTATAGACAGCACAGAGCACAGCTAGTGCTTTGAGGTGATGCCATTAAGTGTTTCAGTAGAAAAAAACCCAGGAATGCTTCTATACAAGAAAAAAAATTCCTTATTGAGTTTTACCCCATTTAAAATCCTTGCTTGTGTAGGTTTAAAACATTATAGCAGGGACAAAAAGAGTTTTCTCAGCCAGGCAGAGATCTCAGCATTTTCCCCCAGCTGAATCCCTTGAGAAAGAGGGGTATTGGAGCAGCTCTGCCATCCCACTCAGAGGTGCAAAGCTTTCTTGGATATTATTAGTTTATGAAGAAGTAGGAAAGGCTCTTGAAGTATGGAAGGTGTAGGAGATGTGGAGTTAACTGTCATATTCAAACAATGGGATATAGAAGATGAATGAGTTGTAACCATGTGAAAATCCTTACAAAAGCCCTGATATTCGTTGGCCACATTCACTTTCATTTGTGGACCAGATTGCAGTCAGTGAAATTCAAGCCAAAAGACAAATCCCACAAACAAAATAACCCCACTTCTTTTTCATTGAAACATGACCTTTTCATTTAATGAAACGTGTGTCAACTTAAATCTTGTCAGCCTGACCCCAATCCGTCCTGTTCCCTGAATCTATGGAGCTCTTTGCAGAAGCCATTCCCACCCCAGGCTATGATCTCGTCAGATCTCATAAGTAAAACAGGGCCAGGTCTGGCTGGAACTGTGGGAGACACCTCCGAAGGAACCTGAGATGCTTCAGGAGGTTCTTGATGGTGACTCTCACAAGTAATGCTCCTTGAGTTAACGCTGAATCCAAACCCCACAGCAACAGTAAGAGTATCAGGCTCCTAAATGCTTTGCATTTTAAACAGAAAGAATTAGAAATCAGGAATGCTTATAAACTCTGTGGACATTTCCTTACATGCACAGCAGTGACAGTTACATTATTGTCTGACAGATAGTGAAGTCCTCCCCTTATACTCCAGAGCTATCGATGTATATGAGGTTTTACCCATCTTTTTTTAAAGAAAAAGCCCAAACCCAGCAAGCCGACTGATGTTTTTTCTTTTTCCCTTCCTCTGCTCAGGTTTATCCCCATACTTCCACATCTTTTCCTGGCAGAAGTCTCAGTGGCTGTTCCTTATTTCATTGCCAATAATGTATCTTTTTAACTTCTATTTCTAAATATCTTGTCTGGTTTATTCCTAGTGTTCAGTCACAGTCACCTCCCATTGTTTTTTGCTCCCTTTTTACATCATCTTCCTCTAGCTTGCTTTATTCTGGCAATTCTGTTTGTATACCCTTGCCTCCAGAAAATTTCCTATTTCACCTCCTCAATCAATAATATTAAACCACAAGTACATTATCCATTACACAATACTTTTTTAGTACATCAGGCCTGTTTGGCCTGTTTAATAAATGCAAATTTTACCCCAAACCATGTAGAATAATGAACCTGGAATAACAAGCCAGTGCACAATTATCAATATTTTGCAGTATACAGCTACAGCAAAATTACAACTTCAGTTACTTTTTACTACACTCATATTCGCATATATGTGCCACAGACAAGTTATTTTAACATAGACCACACATTCCTTCCTATTTAGCAAGTAAGAAAAACACAGTAAGCCAGAAAATAACATTAAGCATGAAGCTTAAGGAATGGTCAGTACTTTCTTGTACTCAACATAGGTATTAACTATGCTTTTAATGGTACTAGCCCTTCAGTGTTGTTCACCTGAAAGGTTCTGACTTTACTGAATTACACAAACTGGGAAAAAAAGATTAAGCTGGCCAATGTAACAGGTCTTGCACCTTCAAAAAAGAGTTTTCAGTAAAAAAAAAGAAAACCAAAAAAAAACCCCAAAAAAGAAAAAAACATTGGAAAAAGATTGATTTCCAAAGTGAAACACAGCAATCATAAATTCCTGTACTCTGTTTTATAGTGTTTTCTACCCCACCAAAGGCATAGATCTGTCATATTGAGTTGTATAAAGGAAACCGTCTCATGTGAATGGTAGCTTTTTCAGCTATCACTGTATAAGCTCTACTTGTTACTTTTCTAATCGCAGACTTTCCTCTGTTTTCTTTGGTTATTATGTGAGATGCATTCACAAGGATCTCAAAGAACAGTTGGTGCACTACAGATATAGGACGTGCATTCTTCAAAATTTCATTATGTATAGATTAACACCTCCAAACAGGCGTCATCTTGCAGAATGGCAGCCAGAAGCAGAGAAAAACAAAAAATCAAGTCTACAGATTTCAGAATGAAAAAATTTTCTTAGCTTAGATTAATTTTTGGAGTTGAATTCACTTGTGAAATATTTATACATATAGACTTCTTTTTTTTTTAAAAAAAATTAAGCTGTCAATCACTCTTCTCCCTATTATTTCCTTGAAAATAAAGGGAGATTTTTACCCAGTGATGAGGAATGGGAGGCACATAAAAGCAGATCACGCCTTCAAAACCTGGTGCAATTTTACTGGGCAGATCACCCAGAAGTTCACAAAACTTCCACTCCTGCTTTGCTGGGTGACTGCTGGAGACCAGAAATAACTTTTCATAACAATATTCACATTCACAGGCAGCTCCAGAAACTGTGTATACACACAGAGCTTTATTTAACTGCACATCTTCTCATTTCCCCTGGACGAAATCGCTACCAAACTACAAAGAAATGTAATTAATCAGCCCTGCAAACACACACATACAACACCAGCCTGCCTGACCTGCTCCTATTCTCAAATGCTTTCAGTGCACAAAACATTTATGCAGGGCCTTTTCCTTGCCCTCCTTGGCTCCGAAGTCCATCCAGAAATAATAAGTGAATTCGAATTTAGTTTCTGCAACTGTCTTTTTCATTCAATGTAACACTACTATAGCTCGCATTCATCTTATGTCACTTCACAGTGTGCTTAGAGAATTATGCTGTATCTGCTCCCAGTGATTCAGCTAAATGTAGAGGTGGGAGAGAGATGAGGGATTCGGTGAGTTGCACAACCAAAGGGGGCATCATTGCCTATTGATTTCTGTCTCAAAGTTGCCCTCCCACGTGAATTTTTGAATACCTAATAAAGGCTGATCTGCTGATTTTCCCTTGTAGAGACTACAATTTCTCCTCTGTAATGCCTGCTATTTTCACAAAACTGGCAGAAATTAAATATATCTGAGACCTCCGCGCCTGTCAAATTTGGTTAAAATATATTCACTGGCATATAAAGCCACAGAGACAAGAAGAGAAAAAATAGAGGCTGACAGACAATTCAACTATATAATCCTTGCTTCTTCACTGGAATGGAGGGGAAGAAAAAAAAAAAAAGGAACAAAAAAAAAAGGAACAGCAAACCAAAACCTGGGTTGCACAACAGGAATAGCCACACACCACACTTTTCCTGTGGTCAGCCATTTACATGCAAACCCTTCATTGAAGGGTCAAAGGACGCAGAGAATCTTAAAGCAAGTGAGGACAAAAACCCCAATCCAAATACAGGCAGGAGGGCAAAAATAAACCCAAACCAGGTTTCAAAACACAGGAAAACACAAAACTTCGTGGCTGACAGCCATCGTGGCAAACAGTGAATGTATGATCGATGCTTTGCAGACTATGGAGAACATATCATCAAATAAAAAAAAAAATCTTTAAAACAGCTACTACAGGTTAACTGTGAACTTTGCACACCCAATATGGTCCAACAATTTTTCCTGGGGACTCTTTCTCATGCTAGAAATGACAGTCAGACTTGTTGTACTTCACCTCTGATCCAATAAAGCTCTTTAGGCATGAGGCAAATGCAAAAGAAGAGAGAGAAAAAAAAGATGCTTGTGCACTTAAAAGCTCATGATGTGTTAATCTTGCTGCTGCCTCTGGGCCTTTGTGAAGGGGAAAAAAAATCTGAAAGTTAAAAAATTCAGCCAGTTTTAATTCTTAGCTTCTTTATGAATATAAATTTGGTTACTTTGAATCATGTCATAAACCCTTACATTTAAGTATGTACACGATATGAACACACTTCTTTATTCCCTCCACCTGCTTCAGACTTAAGCAGAGGTTCCACTCTGTTCACAGAGGTAATATATGAAAACTTCCACCAGCAGCAAGGCTCGAGCACCATTTTTGATCACAGAGGATTGGCAAAACTGTGAAAAAGCTTTGCTGATGCTATAGAATAAAAGAAAAAAAAAAAGAAATCTCACTATTTGAAATCCAGGCTAGATCACAGAAAGCTTGAAGAATTTACCCCAGTTTCAAAAGGATTTGCTGAACAGGCTGCTCGTGCCTCAGTTCATCATCTTTGTACACCTTGGCTGGGCAGAGAGACACCATCTGGTTCCCAGCAGCGCTTGCTGAAGTCTGTGGGAGTTCTGCCTCAAAAGTGATAGCGTGATGTGGCCCATCGTTCTTTACAAAGCTAGCATCTACACTTTTAAAGGATGGAATTCAGGCAGGCATTTGAGGTAAGAAAAAAAACCCCAAACCCACAACTAAGTTAACGTGGTGCTGAGGATTTGATCTGTGTTCATTGGTCGTCAGAGTTCCCAGAGACAAAAATATTATCCCCGTATAAATTTTTACCCATCTCCACATGAGCTTTGCATTCCTATCTCTTATGTCTGCTTCATCTTAGCAGGTACAACCCTCTCTTCCATTCACTGATAAGGGGAAAAGTCGATTCAGATACATTAGTAAACAGAAAGATTTAAGATGTACAGCTCTATCATCATGCTGCAGACTTCATAAATAATCTACGAATACTTAAGCTGGCTAGAAAATTTCAAGACGCTGTAGTTCTTTATTCCCAGGAAAATCTCTCAGAAGAAGGTTAGCTCATATAAACATACATCTACCTAATAGAAATGCATACGCTGTTCTCCTATTAGATCGATTTCTAAGTCTATTTGAACAATGTAAATTATATCAGCAAAGTAGACATCACTACAAAACAGCGATATATACACCTAAAGCTGGCCTCAGGACAAAATGCCTTGTATGTTCCTGCTTAGATATTTTAACGTTAAGCTCTTTTTTCTTTATTTATTTTTTTTGTTTAATTTATGCTTTGCCATACTCATTACTGCTTCTGATCACTGCAGCTGACATTAGTTGTTGCATTACATATGCCAGCAGACAGAATCCTACCTCTTATAGACTGCTGCCTACATGCTACAACTGTTTATTATTCTCAATGCACAAAGTGCCAGCTAAATCAATAGTTCAAAAGCCTTGTTCAATTCAAATGGACTTTACAACGTACTGCACTGTAATAAACACATACAGGCGGAATGTTTCTTCAATTGCTTACATGACACAACTCTTATCGCATAAAGTAATACAATCACCACATTTTTCTTACTATGCAGAGTCCCAGTTAAGTCAAGAATGAAATTATCCTATTAATCACAGATGAATGGGGTGTACAGGCAATGACATACAGTAAATAAAGTGATGAAAACCAGTAAACAAAACTCCTCAGAGATCACTCCTTATGTGTTAAGCACTGTAGTAATTTGAACAGGTCTCCCCTTCTTACTCGGCAAAATTTCCCCACATAAGTGGTTTTAAAGGTTCTAGGTAGGTTAAAGAACCATCAAGACAGTATTGACTAAATTGCGATGAAATCTGTAAATGCGTTTCTCCTGTGCCTAGGAGGACCATTAGGTCTCCTCTATAGAATCATAGAATGGTTTGGGTTTGAAGGCACCTTAAAGATCATCTAGTTCCAGCCCCCCGACAATGGGCAGGGACATCTACCACTAGACCAGGCTGACAAAGGACCCATCCAACCTGGCCATGAATACTTCCAGGGAGAGGGCATCCACGCCTTCCCTGGGCAACCTGTGCCTCACCACCCTCATCATGAAGAACTTCTTCCTTATGTCTAATCTAAATCTCCTCCTCTTCAATATATAGCCGTTACCCTGCATGTTATCACTACATGCCCTTATTAAAAGTCCCTCTCCAGCTTTCTTGTAGGTGCCTTTCAGGTACTGGATGGTCACTCTAAGGTTTCCTCAGAGCCTTCTCTTCTCCAGGCTGAACAACTCCAACTCTCTTGGCCTGTCCTCATAGTAGAGGTGCTCTAGCCCTCTGATCATCTGCATAGCCCTCCTCTGGGCGCATTCCAACAATTTCTTATCTTTCTTATGTTGGGGACTCCAGACCTGGACACAGTACTCCAGGGTGGGGTCTCCCAAGAGCGGAGTAGAGGGGCAGAATATCCTCCCTCAACCTGCTGGCCACACTTTTGTTGCAGTCTAGGATACAGTTGGCCTTCTGGGCTGCAAGCTTGCATTGCTGGCTCATATCGAGCTTCCCATCAATGAGGACCCCCAAGTCCTTCTCCACAGGGCTGCTCTCAATCACATCTTCCCCATCCTGTATTGAAACTGGGGATTGCCCCAGCCCAGGTGTAGGACCTTGTACTTGGCCTTGCTGAACCTCATGAAGTTCACACAGGCCCACTTCTCCAGCTTGTCCATCTCTGGACAACACCTTGTAAAATTCTGGTGTATTTCCCACTAACGGTTCTACTTCACACAAAATATGCTGTTGACTTGCACGATGTTTTACTGAACTAAGACCAGGGCCGAATATATTTAGCAGCAGTATAAGCACTTGTATGAAAGGAAAGAAGGAGTCAGGCGAAAGGGTGACACTTCCAATGTGATCAGCAACCTGGTCAGTAGGGTTTATTTATACAGAAATTATGGAAGGTCTTAAATTCTTACCCTAACTCTTCTTACATCATTGTCTGAGCTCAAACCAGATCCTAGCCCAACTAAATGTTTAAAGTAAAATGGATCATTCAGATCTGTAAAACTCAAGGATTTGCTCAAATTTATTCAGGTTTTACTAAAATTCCGTTCAAAATAAGAATAATTACCCTTGGCAATTTATCCCACTTTCTTTTTCCTGTTCTATTAGCAGAAATCAATCAAAACAGAACGATGATGCCAGCCCCTTTAAAAAAGGTAGCAAAAGATTTATCAGTCAAGGATAGTATTGTAAGTACCAGTCTGCCCACTTCCTATCAATCAGATACTACTGGCAGAGTAATACAGCAAGAGTGAGATAAGAAGGAGGCATCTGTCAAGCAACATCCCAGAAAGGCGGGAAAGAAGGAAAGCAACCATGAGAGAACAGAATAACAACAAAAAATTACCAGCAAGTTATTTTCCTGGTGTTGTACCTTCCTTTTCTCCCACCCTATGAATGGAAATTGGTCAGATAGTCCAGGTGGTGAGTTTGCTATTTTAGGCATCTTCTCACTGAAAGGATTGTTTTAATGATAGATAATGTTTGAGGAGCAACGCTTTGGCTGGTTTGACAGCTTTTGAAGCAGTTTTCCAGTACTTGAGCCAACTGAAGAAGTATGACACTTCACATTTACAACTTAAATGTTAGATAGCATCAGCGAAACTGATGTGCACAAACCACAGCAGTTTTCCTGCTAAAGAGAAAAAATGTACTTCAAGGTTTGGGTCACTCCTATGGGCACTTAAACTACAAGAATAATTGTGCCTTTTATACAAAACTAAACACAAACCAGGTGATGTTTGGAGGTATCTCTACTCATTTCATGTTAACAAGAAAAGCTTATTTGCTTGAGGTTGTTGTGGATAACCACAGGACAAGCAGGCTGCTGAATGCAGCCGCAAACAAATCAAAACCCCGCACTGTCTGTTGCTGCATTTTCTCTGAATTCATTTTGGGCTAGGACACACTTAAGCTGGAATCTCTTCTGAATATCAATCTGACTGCTTTCACACTCGTTTAGTCTATTTATATGTGAACTACATTTTTTTTTCTCATTTTCAGTTTGTAAGGAAGCACTTTGTAAGTACTAGAGTACAAGACATTTTAATTTGTAGATAGTAAACCCAAAACGCTAAGTATACCTAAATGTCAACAGTTAGCTTGCCCGTACTTGAAAGACAAAACTCACGAGGAGGGTGGTGACGCACTGGCACAGGTTGCCCAGGGAAGTTGTGGCTGCCCCATCCCAGTTTCTTCTAAGGGTCTATGTAATATATCAATGTATATCAACTGTAATATATCAATGAGGACCTCTTAAATACCTTACTAGCACTGGGATGAGTGGATTCCCATCCTTATCCAGGTAATGCCTGCTTTACTCATCTGCATTTTTGCTGTTCCATCACTTGGGTAAACATAGGTACTTTTCTTGGACATTGAAGAAAAGACAGCAGCTAGTTTTCAATGTGGCATTGTCCCAGGGTTCACCCATGGATGTGAAACCACCGACCCTAGATCTGGGCCACAAGGTACCTGGACGCTGTCTTAGAATCATAGAATCATAGAATAACCAGGTTGGAAGAGACCCACCGGATCATCGAGTCCAACCGTTCCTACCAAACACTAAACCATGCCCCTCAGCACCTCGTCCACCCGTGCCTTAAACACCTCCAGGGAAGGTGACTCAACCACCTCCCTGGGCAGCCTGTTCCAGTGCCCAATGACCCTTTCTGTGAACAATTTTTTCCTAATGTTCAGCCTAAATCTCCCCTGGTGGAGCTTGAGGCCATTCCCTCTTGTCCTGTCCCCTGTCACTTGGGAGAAGAGCCCAGCACCCTCCTCTCTACAACCTCCTTTCAGGTAGTTGTAGAGAGCAATGAGGTCTCCCCTCAGCCTCCTCTTCTCCAGGCTAAACAACCCCAGCTCTCTCAGCTGCTGCAGTCTTGCTGCAAAACGGGTGCTGCTTCCAGGAATTTAACCAATTCCAGCATCTGTTTGCTGCTTGCTTAAGAGTTTGGGCCCCTTAAAACACTCATTCTTCAGAATTTACTGGATCGCTCCAATGTTTTCCACATCAGGGATTTTTGTGTCTTGGTCTGTTTCCCTCCAAACACAGCAGCTAGGAAATAAAACACCCATTCAGTGATCCTCTCTGCTTCACTTTGAGCCCTCACCTGTCCCTCTCAGGGGAGAAAAGGAAAGTAATACGGTGTCTGAGAAAGGCCTCCATCCATGGGTCCTTCCCCCGTGTTCAGCTGCGTTATGGGAAGTGACAGTGTTTATTTTCCATTAGGAGGAAGTGCATTGCTGTGCATGGAAGGAATTAATTGCTTTCATTTGATTACCTAAAGGCTGACCACCTGTAGGTACAATCAGCATTGTTTTCCTCTCTTGATGTAAACAAGAAAGTAATTGAAAGCCTAATGTGCACCAACCAGTAAAAAAGCAAGAAAGAAGGACCAGGCCTGCAGCAGGACACATTAGTCAGTCTTGTTCCTCATAGTTACTAGAGATAAAGGATTTAACATTTTAAAACAAAGGAGGAACTATCTTACAAATTAGGGTGATCTCAGTTATCAATTTAGCATTATGTTCTTGAATTTGTCTGAATAAATTCATCATTCTCATCCCAACACAGTGTTTAACAGTAAGGATGTTGCAAAAAAACCCTCAAAACTCAACTCAGACTCTAGCTCACTTGCAATACAGACAGGCTAAGGGTAGACTCATACTGACTCCTGATAAAAGGTAAATTCACAAGCTTTTCAAAACTTTTATCATGTTTTTACAAAGGAAATTACATTAAGGCTCTGAAGAATTTTAAACTATATAGAGGCTGCTGTTGGACATCAGCTGTGAAAACCTGTATAGGCTGACAACGAAACATACTCACTGTAATAAAAAAATCAAAATGGTAAACTGATAAGCCCAGCCCTATTTCCTTCCTGGCTTCAGTCACATAACCCATTGCTTAGTCAAATTAAATGGCAAATTTAAATAGCTGTTTCGTGTCATAATCTAAGAGAAGGAAACCCATTAATGATGAAAGTACAGATTTTACAGGAAAAAAAAACCCCAAACCCAGAAGTATTTACTGACAAGCATTGTTTATTCATTCAAGGAACATAAATTTATAGATATGGTATCTCAGTACTGCCATCCCATCTACTGGATGGTAAATTTTCCGTGCAATAGGAGAAGCATGAAAAATTTCTCACATGGAAATTTCTTGGGAAAAAAGGCAGTGTGCCTGGATTTGCAAATAATGTCTGAGCACAGACTGGGTAACAGCAAAAAAATGCAAACCACCCTTCTTTTACTGTATTATCAGTCAGCCAGATGGACAGGATCTCTCAACATCTTCCATTCTGATGCTGCTCTTGAGCCTTTCCTACATCAACAAGGTCAGCTTTCCAAAACATAGGCTAGAGATACATAACTCAAAGTTTTGCAATACAACAAGTTCAGCAAGAAAACAAAGATAGATTATCATCCAACTCGACAGTATTTATTTGTTTTTGTTGAAGCTTAGACTGGCCAGGCTGAGTTCTTTCTGCAGGCAGTTAAGACCTAATACACCAGAATGCAGTGAGGACTTTTAAGGGAAGAGGGTGTTTTGTCTTGAAAGGAACATACAGAGATGTGAAGGGAAGGGTAGAAGACCACCTTGACCAGAGGAAAGATAAACACAAAGTCAGCACCACCATATTTACATAGTGCTATGCTAAATGGGCATTTTTGTTTTACCAAAGTAACTTTTAGCACAACACACTCCACCCACTACTGCTGCTGAGGTTTCAGGCACCAAATTATCACCAAGTTATGAGCCAACTAGAGAGAGCTCAGAAGGGAGCAACAAGAATGGTCCAAGTTCCAGATGCTAAGGCCTACAAGGAACAAAAGTGGGAAGAACTGTGGTTGGTGGGATGAGAGTAGATGGCCGAGGGAAGAAGCTTCAACATCTTCAAATACAGAAAAGGCTACTGCAAAAAAAAAGAGGAGAAAAAAATGTTCTCCTTATCCAGAGTGAGAAGAATGCAGACTTTACATATCTAGACATATTTAATGGCAGATTTCTGATTTGCGTGTTATAAGTGTCATAGGTAAGCATAGAGGTCAGATCACAGTAAACACTGACTTTCCTTATGGTCCCTTACTTAGAATATCTCCTGTAGCTCTAGTTCACATACAGATGCATGAAGTCAAATTCTACAGCCCAACAAAAGGCTCTTATACCATAAAAGAGGAATAGCAGATTCAGAAGAGGATAATATTTAGGTCTGATGGCTTGGTAGGTGTAGGGGTGCCCCTATGATGCAGGAAGACTGCAAGAGGAAGGGAAGAGGTACTTACTCAACTGCAGCTCAAAGATTTCTGTGTTTCAAAGGACATGATTCAAAAGTAGGTGAAAAGTTATAGAGGGTATGAATACCCTTTGCTTCACGATAGCATAGCCATTTTTTCCCTGTTTAGGAAATTAACAAATGTGGGAGCTGGATCTCTACAAAGCTGCAATGAAGCTCCCTGCAAATTTCATAAACCAAAATATAGATTAAGAAGAGGAGGCAGAGGAATGCGTGGTACCCAAATGATGATTATGGTCTTAACATGCCGTGGCATACAAGTGACCCAAGAACCAAGGATCAACAATTAATAAGTTTTTCTTCCATAGTTGTTAATGTGGTCTGATTATCAATTTGTAACCCAGATGACTGCAGAAAACCTTTTCATGCCTGCTGAAGTAGTAACCATGGAAAAGGCAGCTGTATTATTGCAGATTCTATGGCAAGTACATACATCATATTTCACCTAGTGTGACTGTTCACAGTTCCATCCAGTACTGCTCTCCTGCCAACATTAATTTTTTGCCAGTTATTTTTCATCAGCTTATTTTTTTACCCCAAGCCAGATCCTTTAGCTAAACCAGAATAAAAGTTAAATCATCTGATTCTCCCATTTCAACAGCTGTACATTCCAGTTCTGCTGGGGAAGAATGAGAGGAAAAAACACCCCACCATTGTCTGCTAAAGGCCAGACACCTTGCAGAAAAGGAGCACCTTCAATAGGCATGGATAAGTCCCTTACATTTTCTTGAAAACAATCTAGTGACAGGTCAATGAATCAATTTTTTCTTCATGGAGGTCAATACTGAGCAGTGTTGGATTTGTATAGGCAATCAGCTAGTTGATTAGATGCAGTGGTGATCACTAATGCTTAAGCTATTTACCTTTGAGTGACTGCTTAGGGAGAGTTGCTAATGCTCTCTTGTTAGAAGGAATCATAGGCTAAACTTTTTTTTAAAATACCCTTCTGACACTCTACGCTTAGAAATTTGAATAAAAATATATTATATATTTTATGTTTGAAATGCCAAGATGAAATAGGTTTTCATTCCCCTCTGGACCAGGAATTCAGAGAGAGAGAGATGTAATATTTTAATAGACTGATATGATTAGAAAAAAAAGAAATGGGTAAACTCTGAGGCATAAGTTATATGTCTATATTCAAGCTTCACCTCACTTATATCCCTATAGAGTACCAAGGTTGTGGGCATCCCAGTTTAACAAACTGGGCTATTGCATACATGCAAGTAGCAACAGGTCTGCGTTGCAGCTGCACTATAAATTGAGGAACAGGAAATTAAATTATTCTTTACAGAGCACAGACAATGTTGTGACATTTGACATGGAAACCTGGCCTAAAGTGCTGGCCTAGGAACATGAGCCCAGAATTTAGGGAGAGTTTGGTAAGGCTTTCAGCCTTTTCACAAAAGGACCTCTTCACCTTCAGAGAATTACTGCTTTTAATAATGCGTTTGTCCAATTTCTGCCAAAGTCAATTACACACAAATAAATGACCCCTTTAGTTCCAAATACAGACTGTAAAGAGTTTAAAATTAAAAAAAAAAATATTGTTGATGGAAGGAAGAAGAGGAGACAAAGGCCATCTCATAGCACAAGGAAACAGAACAATTAAGTTTTACAAGCTCCTTTTTCTCTGCACACCACCCTACCATGATTAATGACTGTGCTTTACTTCCCTTAAGGAGTGGGCCCAAGGCTTGTGTATCAGTTTTTACAATCTGTTTTTAATGTGGAAAGATAATAGCTGTGCAAAATGGAGCAGACTGTATAAAAATTCTCTCTGCAAATGTGATTACACATAAAACCCATAAAAATTGTACAAAGCAATAGATGAACCAAAACTGAACAGCTGTAGTTTTTCATTATTTTGGAACTGAGCAGAAAGAGTGTATGTATAGAGAATGACTTCAGTTTTTTTTAATCTTCTGGACTTAATTGAATTATACATCTGCTGGGAATTTAAAATTTCAGAAGGAATATCACATTTCTGATAAATTGAATTCTATATTGCTGGAACGAAGAACCGTCTGTGAAATATTAGCAATAAGCTTGATATATTTCAATAAAACCCTAGCAGTGTAGTGCAATATAATATGGCATAGTTATATATATATGTATATAAAAGTTATTACTGCTAAGATCATTGGTAATCTCAAGACATTTTTAGCCCAGAGGACAAATTAAATGAAGTCTCATGATTTTTATGTTTACTTTAGGGATGATTTTAGACAAATAAATTAATGACTTAAAACACTTCATGGCTGCTGCAGAACCAGTTCTTGCACTGTGCTGGTCTGTCTTATGAACTGTTTTTACTTGCAAAGAAGACAAAACAACTATAAGTGCTACAATTCGAATGCAGTTGGAACATTCAATATGGTCTGGGGGGCGGGAAATAGAAATAAAATGTACTTGAGCAGTTCTCAGCTGGTACAATACATGGATGAAAATGAAAGGATGGACTTCACAAACTACAGACAATTTTGGATATGGCATTAAGAGCTACCACAAAAATCTTTTTTATAGATGTATCGAGTTATTTTATACCGTGACAAAGTCATCTTAAAGCTGCTTAGTTTTATTTAAGAGAGAAAAAATGTAAAAAAAATGTAGAAGACAGATTAAAACCACAGTGAGAGATTAACCACCTACTTCAGGTGACAGAAATAATCTCCTGGACTCACTTGAATCAAATGCTTCATCTGATGCTGGAGCGGGCCCTGGCCTTTGGCAGCTCTCCATCACAGCAGGCTGCTTTGGTGCTATGAGGATCTCAAAGCTAATGGTTTTCATGCAATTTTGATAAACTAGACCGAGCTGAGCTCAGAAGGTTTACTTAAAATCCTGCTGCTAACTGGTTCAACCCTGAAAGAGCATTTGGGTCTGGGAATTACCTCCCTCCTGTGATTTCAGAGGAAGCACTCCATGGAGTTGTGGCTCCAAAAGGAGCAACCTCAATATGGACAAGTCTGTCTCTGGGGCCAAAGTGCTGCTCCCTTAGGGCAATTCGGTATGTGGCCTGGTTCAACAGCTACAGCAAGACGCACACCAATTTAAGTAAACATGTTACAACCTTACAGGTATCAGCTTAGTAAATGCAGCTCCTGCCATGCATACTGCTGTCTGCAGTCCCCATGAACATGTAAGAAACTGGGTTAAAACAAACATCCCCACCCCGCAAATGCTGGATTATCTGCAGTGCGTCAGTATGGCTGCTACAAACAGCCTGTATTGCAACACATCTTATTAAACACCCTGGCCAAATCCCAGTTCTCTTATCATGTAGTGTGTTTAAATAGAAGATGTCACTGAAAGAGTTGTGTTTACTTGATGAAGAAAAGGCAAACAAGTAGTGTAAGACATTGTTAAACTATTGTTAAACACAACAATTTTTTTTCAAAAAGGTTAAAAAAGCTTGCTGAATTCCCCCTGAAGACACTCATACACCAAAAAGAAGAAATTGCTATTGCGACAGAACAACTTAATTAATAAACATTGATTGTGCTCATTGACTGCTGCAAATTGTATTAAATATTAACAACAACATTTTGTATATTTCATATTACTCATGAAAGTTTTATACCTTTGCCCTACAGCAGCCATATATTTTATGTAAGCTTGCAACAAACGTGACAAACTATTAAGCAGTACAGAGAACTTCTATGAATATTAGCTGCACATTATTATATACTGTTATAATGCCTTCACTTATATCCAGCCGTCCAAGAAGGTTATTTTCAAAACTAACAGACTTAAAGTCAGGTATTGCTGCCTTGCAATGGCAGTGATGTCAACTCCTGAAATTCTCAGGTTTTCCAGTAGCGGAGTCATTGAGCACTGATAGGAAAATCATTATCCATTCTGGAACATAGCCAGGACATTGGAAGGACGTGTGTGTGCGTGTGTGTGTGTGTGTGTGTTTTCAGACCTTAAAGCATTCACATCATGGAGACTGACAGCTTGTTTCTATTATTTTAGTCTTTTTTTTTACTGGTATCTGTTGGAAAAGTTGTGCTGTCAACATGATTTTAGCATCTACAGTTCCAAAGGGGTAGCATTAATGAAGAAATGGTGGCATTCAGATTTAATTAATTATTCTGGAAAAACAGTTTCAAAGATGGGACATCTGCAGATGATGACACCTCATTTAAGACTTTTTTCATAAAAGGAAGGTTCCTCTCCTCTCTCTTCCTTTCAACATCTCCCACCCTAAAAGATTCTTTTCATTGAGGGATATTACTGGCTTTGGATCTTGGGATCTTGGCTTTATGTAAAATATAAGCTAGTCTTTGTTTTAATCACACTCCTTATGATGGTATTAATTCTCAAAAAAAGAGTTTTAGTGTGATTGATGCCCTCATTAGAGATGTGACAGTTTGGGACATAGTTTAGTAGGCATGACGGTACAGGGCTGAAGGCTGGACTTGATGATCTTAGAGGTCTTTTAAATGATTCTATGATTCTATGACAAACCTATGCCTTGGCAATGGACAGCTACCCCTTGAGCACTTCTGAAAACCTTATTTTGGTGCAGAGCAAACGACACCAGCATCACAGCTTGAACGGCCATTGCAATGGCAAGCTGCAGGCCACATGCATCTGATTGCATGTTTATTATGACAATAATTTCAGCTTTTATTGTCTTGTACTTCATTTCACAACTTGCATCACAACACTACCTCAGAACAGAACATTTCAGCGTTATTGTCTACTTCCATCAAAATTTGGCAAAGACAATTACGCATCACCTTTCCAATTAGGTTATATCATTTCACAAGAGCACAGAGGCAAAAAAAAAAAAATCTCATATCATGCTTCCCACTGCAAAAAACCCCCAAAACCCCAAAACCAAACACCACCAAAATCCCCGCTAAACCCAAGCCCTGTGTCCATTTCTGCTACTATATGTACGATGCATTATGTCTTTTACCTACTGCCACAAAAGTATTGGAAAATATATTACTCCCTACTGCTTGAGAACTGAAAGGGAACTGTTTCATATAAGTACACGTAGCAGACCAGAGGGCATGCTCATTCCTGGCAGAGAATTTGACAGGTTCAGTAAACTATTTATGTACCAGTACGTAACACCTCCAGACACAGACAGAGAACCAAACGGATTTGACCATCTTTTCTCCTGGCCTGTAAGTAAATTAAATCTGCATCTTGACCATGTTGCCTGGAAGAGGTTATTAAATTATTTACAGGGCAATAAGAGGTAACTGCACTTTACAGCAGTTTGTAGACAGCTACTATACAGTTTTGAACAAAGAAAATATTGGCTGTGGCAGTCAGGATATATTAAAGGAGAAAAAATAAAAGGTCCTGCAAACCAAGAAGTATTTCCAAATATGTTTTTCTCCAAGGCTCCTCAAGTCCCTGTGTCATAGCTATCCTTTTCATATATTCAGCAAAACATGCAGCATCTTAGAGGAGGTTATTGATGGAACGCCAACTGATCTCAGAATTTGAAGTTTGTCCAGTTTTATCCCTAAAGCCCATTTTTAGGGGCTCAGTCTACCTCCCTGTTACTTTGCCTAACACTGATCTCCTTTTTAAGCTTTTGAGTATGCTCCTAGTTTTAAGTGTCAAGAAATATTGGCAAATGGAGTAGAAAAACTGAAATCGTGACCAGGTCAGGAATTTAAGAGGCTGAAAGAATTTGACAGGGAAGTCACTTTACATAGCCCTTTAGCAACCTTGACAAGTTTCCCTGGATACTCTTGCTTTCCTAATTTTCCATTTCCTTAGAGCACAGTAGAAAAAACTGTTATTTCTTCATACCTTCAATACTTTACCACACCTGCTTTGCTCTGAAAAAGTGTTTGTCATCAGAAGATACTTGGGGACACAGTTTGAATGAAAAATTTGAAGCAAAGCTATGCTATAGCATTGCTTAAGCATGTAAGTGTCCACATAAACACATTCAAATCAATGTGCCTCTACAGCAGCCAGCTGGAACTGGCCATGCAGGGATTTGCAAAGTGCTTTGAAGAATTAACACACTGGTATAGGATGCAAGAATTACTCACGTATTAGGGTAATGGAAACTGAGAATGCCCAAAGCCACAGAAGAGCTGAAGGTCCCTGCTGGCTTTCAGCCCAGGATCCAGGCCAGGGAACCGAATCACATTAAACATGACTAGCATAGCCATCACTGACAAGCAGAGGCTCCTTTTATTTACTGGGGTTGCTGCTGAACAGCAAGTTGCAAGCAAATTAGGGGCTCAGACATTGCCTTGGATTTTGCTTATGAATTGTATCCTTTGCTATATTCAACCACTAACTAGTCAACATGACGCTATACACACCTGCTTGTACTTAACAGCTGAGGGCCAGCCCATGCTTGGCTTTCACCAGTTAGCTCTGTATGGAGCCATTATGGGCTTAAGCTTTCTTACCTTCAATTTTAGAGATTTTTATTCCTAAAAGTGCTACTGGCTGGTGTGAACTGCCGCTCTAATTCTGATCACAGCAAAGTCTCAGCCCTGCATGTCAAGTCACCTGCCATCTCTGTATATTGTGTTTAATTAAGGGGCATTGTGTGAAAGTAAGAGCTTGAAAAAATAAGTTGAATTTGCCCTAATTGCACATCAAAATAAAAAATTATGCTCATTGAAAGAAATCAATGTAAAAGGCCTTTCGCTGAAGAGTGAACATGGGGCTAAATCTTTGGGCTCATTTATTTCAATCAGGAAGAGAAATGATTGTTAAACAAAGTTCCCAAAATTCAATTTTTTCACTTCCAGATAATAACATTTCCTCATTGCTAGATGAAGTCATGCAAAGGGCTCATGCTTTTCCATATTACATTTCTTAGGAGGTTTATTTTCCATTCAAGGAGTTATCACTGGCAAGAAACTATTAGTTTACTGTTTGAGAAAAGGTTTCCAGGGTGGGATGGATCCTTTTGCTGTCCACAGAGGAAGCATTACCTCTTTTACAGCACCACAACTTTTCTATGTTAAATTCCCACACGCTTGGCTTTTCTAGATATATTAGTGACATCTAGAGTGTTTTTCAGAATTTGAAAAAGTATTTCAAGGACTTTAAATAGTACACATTTTCTTTACCTTCGGAAAATATGTGCCACTTCCTTATATCATATAAAATTACTCTATCATCAGTAGAAAAAAGCTTTCTGTTCAGCATTTGCTTTGACAATGGAACACTGATATTAATGACCATTCTGGTGCAGCACCTCAAAACTAACTGCAATTAAGACTCCCTTAGCGGCTCCCATCATGAACAATTGAATGCAACTTTGCCAAACTCCAGCTGCTCCACTGTGTAGTAATACTCCTTGGTTAAACCAACCATATTTGAGCAATCCGCTAAACTATAAACTCCAACTTCTCAGCTCTCGAAAAGGAAAACCTCATTGACCTCATTGCTCTCTACAACTACCTGAAAGGAGGTTGTAGAGGGGAGGGTGCTGGCCTCTTCTCCCAAGTGACAGGGGACAGGACAAGAGGGAATGGCCTCAAGCTCTGCCAGGGGAGGTTTAGGCTAGACATTAGGAAAAAATTCTTCACAGAAAGGGTCATTGGGCACTGGCAGAGGCTGCCCAGGGAGGTGGTTGAGTCACCTTCCCTGGAGGTGTTTAAGGCACGGGTGGACGAGGTGCTGAGGGGCATGGTTTAGTGTTTGATAGGAATGGTTGGACTTGATGATCCGGTGAGTCTCTTCCAACCTGGTTATTCTATGATTCTATGATTCTGTGAAACAGAAATTTTACATGATATAGTATAGAACCTAACCACAAAGGCAGGCAAAGCTTAAAGATGTGGTGAAGACTTCACAGTAAAACACATACTTCTGCCCTTTTGCCTCTGAGAGATCATAACAATGTTGAGTTAAAACTTCTAAAGCCCTTAAAGGGGAAAACTATAAAATCATGCAACAATAAAATCCAGATATCATCATTTATTTTCCTTTGGTGTATAATAAGAGAAGTATCATATTGCCACTGATAAAAAGAATATGTTTTATTTAATAAGATATTCATACTACCCAGGCAAGACCCTCTATAGTGAGAAGCATCTCATTTCTCAATTTAGACTATTGGGGTATGATATATGAGAAATAACTGCTCAAAACACAGTAATGGATTTGGCACGAAATATAAAAGACTAATTGCAGGCACTAGATTTGGACTTACTGTCTTTGAAATAAGATTGCTTTATCTGCCTGGATTCACAGAACTTGATTAAGAGCTGGTTGGGCTTGCAGGTGTTAAACCAGCCATTGGCAAGCTATCATGGCTTCTCCAAATGCAGAGGAAATATTTTTCTACTTCACAGAAGGAGCTGCATGCATGAAAAATCTCATGCAAATTGAATTTATCTGACTTTACCTTTCTTCTTCAGAGAAGATGTGGAAAGATGATGATTAAAAAAGCAGTTCCCTCCTATATTTTCATTCCAAATTGTTTCCACAGGCTCAAGTCTGAAATAACGTGTGCCATTTTTGGCTCATCTAATGTTGTAGTAAGTATATCTGTGCATCTCTCTCCATTCCCTGAAAGACTAAAATTAGGTTTCAGGGCTTGACATTATCTGGACAACTTAGATTCCACTTCAGCTTCCCTCTTTCATGGAGAACTGTGGTAACATTCTTTTCTAGGATGGACTTGCTACTGACAGTGAACCTTTAAGTTGAGTCCAAGGAAAAAGTGTTTAGAGAAGAATAATAAAACGACACTACTCTTCAAATTGTTTGGGACCTACTATCACAATACAATTTTAGAGAGAGGATAAAAAAGAAACAGCTTCTCAAAGTGCAACACATTTTAAACTGTTTGACGTGTGGCCTGTTCATAAATGCTTGATGCTATAAATGCATCTACATGGGACATCCCTGATAGACATCAGCAGGCTTGCAGCCTCTGTTTATCTCTGCAAGAAAATGAAATAGTTATAACTCTGCTTTTCTAATATCTCAACACTGATCAATGTAGACCTAAAAAGTAAAAAACAATCTAATAAGAAATTTAACTTTCCTCTCTTAAACGTAGATAACTATGAATCTTTCTCTGAAGAGAAAATAAGCTGCAGGTAAAAATTAAAAAAAAAAAAAGGATTTGCTATTGACAAGTTCTACATGAACTACTCTCTTTTTTAACACCCTTTCCCCTGGCCAAGAGTAAGATTTTGTACCAAAAAAGAAGGACAAACAACACAATATTATGAATCAGTGGGATTTTACAACTGAGCTGTGAACACTTCAGTTCAGGAAATGAGAGCAAAGAATATATAATATTCAAACTCCCACGCTGCTTACTGACTTACTTAAGCCCAGCTCTAGCCCTCACTTTGATTGTAAAGTATCATATACTGCCTCCACCCTGTCAGAAGTGCTGTTCATCACTCAGTCACATACCTCACATATCTTGCTTCTTCAAAATTGAGTATCTATCTCAAGTTAGTTCTCCAGGAAGGGACGTTACTACCTGTAAAAGGTTAACTGGACTCTTTATACACAGCTCACATTCCTAGGAAATGTTTTCTAGCTACAAAAATCCAAAACAACCCCCCTGAAACAATGCTTCTGATACAGGAACTTTAGCTTCTTAATTGGAAAATGTTAGCAGCTTCCTAACCTATGTTCATTTACTTATTTTAAAGACTTAAAACCCCCTACTTGTGCTGAAAGTGCTTCTAAGTGACAAGTATGATTAATCTCCAAAGGCTCTCGCCTTTTGTTTTTTTAATGTTTCCCTTGTACTCATTGCAGTTTATTTTAATTAAATTGTAATATCGACAAAATTTAGCTGCTTTTGTGCAGAGCCTAGCACAGTGGCAGATAGGTCTGTCTGGGTTTTCTGAGCCTAGCTATTTACACAAGAATTTATAGAAGAAGACACCCTGTTTATGTTTCTCTATACTATTTTTCTCAAGTACCCTTAAGCAAAAAAATAATAAAAAATTTTACAAAATAAATATCTAATTTTAAGAAAAGGTTTGGCAGAACACAGAATTGCCAAATCAGCCTCTTTGTATTAAGCTGTCTTCAGGGAATGTTTTTTTGTGACTGTGAATTACTGTTTTTAATATAAAAACATAATGGTGTTAGTTATTGGTGCAAAGTAATTTAGCTGGCATGATACACTGTTTCATTCAAGCCCTATGCCCCTCATTTCCAAAAGCCTGTTGCTCCTTCTTGTCAGCAGGACTGGCATATCCATGTTAAAAAAAAAAAAAACAAATAAAAGAAATGCAACACTGAGTTTGTTCTTCTTAAAGCACACAGAGAACTGGACTCAGTAATATTTTGGAAGATAGACTTGATTTTGGCTGAATCTACTCTAGGTGTGATGCTAAGACTGCATCAGGAGTGTATTTCACCTTTGCAATGCCCAAGCCCCATGCAAGTGCACGTTGTATTTTCATAATACTTAAGTTTGTGGAATCTTTTTTTTCCCTAATACTGAGCAGAGGCCCTTTAGATATTAAACAATTGCTCCAAGGTCACGCAAGATGCCTATTGCCAACCTGAGATGGGATCCTTATTCCTGTGGACTACAATTCTTATGTCTTGACCTAGTTTGATCTATTTATTAACCATGTACCTTTGCCTCTTTATTAGGCAAATGAGCAATTAAGCTGTGGTCCTTACGATGAAGGGACCTGAATACAATTTAAGAACAATTAAAGCAGCCAACCCTATTTGGTTATTGCTTCTAGTGCTTGTTCAGGAGGATTCGTGAAAGCAGGAGGCTGTGTAGGGAAAGATTGGGACATCACTTCTCTCCCATGCTAACCATTGTTGCAGGCCACACATTAAAACATACAGAAGGACTGCTTAACAGTCAAACAAAAAGCAATTGTGTGTCACTGCTGGATTTTCACTCAGCAGAAACATGGAAGGAAATCTAAGAAAAAAAAAAATCACAAAATATGCTTTGTCTCAAGAATGTGGGCAAACAAGCTGATTCTTCTTGACTAGGACATTTGGGAGTTTTCTTTGTCATGAACAGGTTTCTTCTATTTGTCTGTGCTTGTTCTGCATCAAGTGAAATGCTAAAACCAAACAATAGCATTGACACTGATTAATATTAATTTCAGTTTTATTCTGATATCTTTGCATGTCTCGGTGGCTAATGACAGTTTTTCCTGTGTAGTTGGTTTCCCTATACTTCTTCAGAGACATAATACATCATCTCTCTACAGCACAGACTTCAGACATCAGTGTTGTAGTTGTCAGGTTTTTTGTTTATTTGGTTTTTAAACATAACAGTTAAGAGCAATTGCTGCTGGCAATCCAAAGCAAGAGAAAACTCTCAGATTTTGGAAGCCCCAGGTCAAACCTGGGGAAGGGCTAATAGCTTCTACAGAAGAAGCAGCCGCCAAGTTCAAAGCTTTCTTTAGATTAAAGAAGTTTGGTTTAGTTCTTGTTCAGGCTTCAGATACATACTGCAAAGGGAGCCTTTCAGTTTTCTTTCAGTTTCATCCAAAGTCAGAAATAAAAAAGCTGTATTCATGTTGGGGAAAAATCTCTGAAGCAAGCAGACACAGGCTCCTGTCAAGAGATGTCTCCTTGTACCTTATTTTTGTCATGCTTGAATCTGCTTTACTTTTAGCTTTCACTGTGCAAAAACTAGATACATCTTTTCTAATTACTTTTCTCAGGCTTTCCATATGTGCTGTGGACAGATCAAGGCACTTGCAGAGAACCTCTCTAGTCCACCTAACAATTACATGTCTAACATAGGGCAATAAGAGACAACCAAGAAAGATTTATTCATTTACTCATATTTTTAAATTCTTTCCCAAGTAGCACAGACTATTCACTGCTTTTGGTTGCCATCTAACAATAGCCAAAATGACACGCTAGCCACAAGGCTAAGCAAATGTGAAGTGATGTGAATAGCTTTTCAATTGTTCATTGTCTGAATAATTGCTCAATACAGCAGAACTGCAATTACAGTTGGAATTTTACTCTGTGTCCTTTGTCTACATTTTTGTCACCATGCCCTGTTTGATCTGAACACTTTGAGCTCTCATGCTTTGGGATTTTTGGATTCCTACCCTTAATCACTTATAACTTCATGGAAGTCAGAAAGAATGGTGTTTGGCAGAGGGAGGGTAACTTCTGAGAGAGAACAGGCAAGCCTAGCAAAATGTGACCCTGTTGTAACCCCTCTTCATTTTCTTCTTTGGTGTTGCGCACAAAGCTTTGTCTCAACCACTAAAAACCAGCACAGACACCTGCCTGCATCTCAGCCATGGCAGAAGCCATCAAAAATAGCCTGCATAACTATGGAGAAGACTTGGCTTTATTTTAAAGTTGAATTTGAACTAGTGAAAGACTGGCAGCTCTGCAGCTGAAAGTTACTGATGGAGTCCATTGTTTGCACGTCACAGGCAGGCAACAGAGAAATGCTGGTGCTCAACAAGCAGCTGAAAGGCCTTGGACTTCTGGAGTAACTCATCCTTGGTTTCTCTTCTCAGGTAGGGAAGCTTTTTCGTGATTATCAGCCTCTGGGACAGGACTGAGACATTAGTTATTTCACAAAGGCATTACATCCGTCTTGGGCTTCTACCACACCTGACCTCTAGACAGTTTTCTCCAATCCATCAGTTTGTGCTGTCTTTCAAAACTAAATCTCTCCAGCTGGTTTGGCTTGTGCTAGATGCAAAGTAAGATGGTTGAACTAAAGCACCTTTTGCTAGCAACCTCCTCAAACACCAAAATACAACTGTATGCTATTTTTCGAAACATTGCAGTTGGGCTGTTAATGGTTTGAAAACAAATGTTTTATAACTTGTACTGAACAAATTATGTTTTCATACATCTCTGATAACTTCTTCCACCAATGTTTAGCACCTCTATTGCTTCCTTATTATTCATTATATTCCTTATTGCTTTATTGCTGCTGAGGGGCCTGGTTTAGTGATTGATAGGAATGGTTGGGCTCGATGATCCGGTGGGTCTCTTCCAACCTGATGACTCTATGATTCTATGATTCCTCATCTGCTGTGGGAAGGTCAACATGACATACAGTACTTGCTACAATTAACTTTGCACAATGTTTTGTGAAGTTTCTCTTTAACCACGACCTACCTTTGGTAGAGTCCTCTAAGCAGTCTGAAAGGTAGCAGTCTCATTAAATTACTTTCAGAGTCTGTTCTACCACAATGATTTCCTCACAGCAACCAATAAAGCAGCAATGTCTCATTGTCTACAGATTTTGACACTGACAACTGGAATCAAGTCACCTCTGGCTGGCTGGCTTCCAGGTTGCTCCGAAATATGCGTGGGATGAGCGACAGTACGTTCCTACGCTGAGAAAAGTGCAAAGCAAGGAAGTGGCACTGCAATGCTGGGGTCAAAACACAAATATTTACTAAAGGCATAAATGCTACCTCCTCGCTGGTGAACTGGTTCTCATGGGGTCACAGGTGCCAATGGGCTGTGTACGGACATCCTGCACAGTACTGCAGGATGAACTATCTCGACTGCGGGAAGTCCATCCTATGTGACAGCTACGTCACTTCTGTGCCGCATGCTTCTTTACACCTGATCACACTTGCTGACACACGTGCCAAAACCGAGCATTTGAATGGATGAGAAAAGGAAGAAGCCGAGCGCCTGTATAAACAAGGCTGCCAAGCTGACATGCTGCATTACAGCAGGGGCTCGAGAAGACATTCACTGTACATGTCCCAAGGATAAATAAAAAAATATATATGCAGTGCAACTGCTGACACGTATTTCTCTCACATGCCTGGCTGAGAACAGCACTGAATATCAGGAGTAGAGGTCACCTGGCATCAAAAAACAAATGGGAAGCCAAAATCCACCCTCATATCTTGTGAAGCCTTATACCAACATCAGAAGAAAAGCAACCAGAACTGGATAACATCACTTCGTTCAAGACATCCTTCTCCATGTATTACCTGCAGTGGGTGACAGACAATTCTGCTAAAGCTGGTAATTTGATCTCAGAGAGCATCCTGCTCATTTTCCCTACCGTTTACTAACATTCATTATTTGCAGGACCAGTAGCTTCCCAAATACAGAGTTCTTATGCTTTTATTAACAGTGAATGACACAGTAGTGGTGCCTTTTAGACATGCAATGTCATTGCTATGCATTACCCAGCTCTGCTCATTTGAGTATAATTGTACCAACATGATTGTCTGTAGTTTCCTCCATCCTCTTCTCCCCTCCCCCCAAAAATATCATCTTGTTTTTTGCCAGGTGATATATTCCCCAATTTCTCTACATAGTGAGTTTCTCTATAAAAACTGAAACAAAAGGAAAATTCTAAAAATTAAGTAAAAGTTTGTGGACCTAGCATACTCAAATTTTAACAGTAAAAATTTTAACACCAATAAGTTAATTACTATCTTCTCCCCCTGAGTTTGGCAAAATAACTTTCTACTGTGCCACCCAAATGACTGGAAATGTAAAACTAAATTAAAACAACTTTTTCCTTCCTCCTCCTGGATAACATTTTTTTCAGAAAACTAGCTTTTAAAGATTGTAAGTCCTCATCTAGTAGTAGTCCTACATAGAGGGATTTAATCTGCAGATAAATGTTGCTAAATATTATAAAATAAAATTAAAAGAATAGCCAAATTCACAGTCTTTCATTGCACAGACAAAAAAAATCATACTTCTATACTGCAGATATTATTATACAGAATCATATTATGTAACATTCTCTCCATAAAATATGTTATTATATATAATCATTTTTCAATGATTAAAACAGAAGGTTTGGAACTAGAAAGCCCAACAGACCAAGGGTGTTTTGCACAGAAGCTCCAGGTTTATTCACCCTTGTGGATGAAGAGAGTCTGGGACTAAGCATGTTAAAGAAATAATAACAGCAAGTAGCAATAAGCTTGGAATGCCAGAGTCTACAAGTTTAAAATGGGAACCAGATCTGATTGTGTTGAATGCCACATAAAACATATTGCAAGGGAGTTGTCTAACTTAACAATTTCAATGGAGAAATGGCAAAAACCAGGAAAGAAAACAGCCCCCCAAAAAGTTGAAGACAGTTACCATATGACACATACCAGGCAGTGGCTAAACCACAACTAGATGGAGTAAAGGCAGTTGGGATTTTAAATCATCTATATTTATTAGACCATATATTGCTAAGATTACTGTCTCATGGGAAGGAGAAGTGAGAAACTTAATAACGTTAGTGATGATTAAAAAAGAAATCCAGCTTGACATTCAGAGCCCAGGCTGAACATGCAGAGCTGGCAGTTAAAATAGGAACCTGGTGTTCCCTTACATACTCAAGTTCTTGCAATAGCACACTAAGAAGTTTGAGTCATACTACTTCATAGTTTCAAAAGCCTCAAATAACTGTATTTTCCAGACACTAATACTATGGCATCACAAAAATTTTAGTGCATATGCAAACTACAAGGTGTTCTGGCAGAACAACTCATCATCAAATATTGAAGTGAGATATTTAATCTGACCATCCTTTAAGAGGCAATTTTTTCACATCCTAAAGCACGAATAGCCTAACTAATCCTGTTGTTTTGGTGGCCCTTTACTAAAGAGAAATTAATCCCCTATATGAATCCAAAATGCAAATTTGAAAAAAAATACATTTCCTATGCAATCCCCTCCCAGCACAACACAAAATTGAACACAGAAAGAAAATCCACACTTTTTCTAGTTTTCTGGTACCACTTTTCCTTCCCACTGCATGTATTAACTAGAACCAACCTCAGGCATTTGACAAATTGAATTTAAGTCTATCCCTCTTGAAAAAAACTCAGACCTTCTCAGCTTGTTTTCAGAAAATTAACAAAACAGATGAAGAGACCAAACGAAAAGGGGTTTTCACTTCAAATGTACGTAGTGGAGCAATTTTATATAGAAGGGAAATTAGTTTTATGCACAAGGACTTAACACAACCATACATGCACAATATATAGCAGGAAACTGCAATTTTCAGACATCTAATACACCTACAGAAATTTTCCCCTAATCCTAAAGCCTGATTGGAATAGCATGACTATGTGCTGTCATGTACAACACGTCAATAAGCTTAGAATGTTTTCTTTAAAATCCTCACAATTGGCTATAAAGTTCATCTTTGAAGCATACCACGAAGAAGCCACAAAAATAACAAGACAGCTTGGTGTTATTTTAATTTTGATTTAACAATGTACATCTTGCCACAAAACCTCATTCTGATTTCACTTCAGTAGTGCACAACTTGTCATCAGATCTTTTTCTAATCTTACTTCAATAAAATATGCTTGACATCAAGATCCATATACATTGCTTTCAATACTGCCTATAAACATGTCTCTCTGCTTTGCTTTAAATGGAACCTCAGGGTACAAAGCAATACAACACAAAAATAATCGTGCCATTTTATGGTTGTGAAAGCCATGCAACTTTAAAAGCACAGTTCAACAAATTGGAATGATTAAAACCATCTTTATTACATGCAATTTTAAGATATATATATATTTAAATTCATGTCTTCATGATGAAAGAGCTAATGAACAGATGAAAAGAAAACAGAGGTTACTTTCAGAGAATTAAAATGCTCAGCACGGCGCAGAGGCAGCAATAATATAAAAATGTACGTCTAGGGACTCAGTAAATTCACCTAAACAGGCTGGCATCTGCATGAATGGAAACACAATTGCTTTTAATATCAAGCCGTCAGTCTGTTGTGTTTCATAATGACAAAGGAAATTCAAACAAAACAAGAGTCATTTTGTAATGGCAGGGGAAGTACAGGCAAATGCTGCTTCCATTTTATTCAGTGTAAAATTGCTGGAGTTTGCATCGTACAGGCGTCTTCTCCATTCTAGAGTTGTTCAAATATTAATTAAAAAAACTGCTTAATAGTAAACCCACCAAAAATACCCGCACAACCTAAGATGGACCTTTGAACTAATTGCCAGTAAGAGGTATTTGTTCTACACACTGCTCATACCTGCGAGCTTAAGAGTTACCAATCCTTATTGCCCCAGCACCTTTATATCAATTGTAATGTTTCTAGAGGTAAAACCGAAGCCCACAGCCCTGGAGGAGAGGGCTTAGTAGGAAAGAAGCGGCTAGAAGAGGAAGGATAACTTTGTGTTTATTGCAGTAGGCTTTTCACAAGACCTGGATTACGTTTCATTTTTGACAGAGGATTTCCATGTCACCTTAGGCAAGGCACCTAATTATACCCATTTATATCACGGTAACAACTATTCCCTTTCTCTTTGGCCTCCTCTAGCCATCTGCTTCCACAGAAAAGCACGTTAGAGCATGCATCTATGCTGCCAAGTACAACAAATCCCACTGCCCATCACCAAACCCCAGCATTGTGCTTTTGGTTAGCAACTCACATGTGTGTGCACTCAGGACGAGTCAGGACAACTGCTGAAACATGTACCAGATAAACATCTTCCTGTATTTCCCTTATTTTATTCTGATTTTGTTTGTTTGTTTTACTAGTTTAGTGGAATGAAAAAAGAAAAATTAAAAGCAAATCCAACCAACTGAAAAAACCCCAAATCTAAAAAGAGCAAAATATTCTTGTGAAGATTTCAGCTACCATGTCCAGTCACTAGTCTCAGCTCTGAACTCTACCTACTAAACAGGTTAAGTCAGTCCTCCCTACATCTCCTATGGCTAATATGGCCACATCCTAGCCCAGCACATGATGTTCCATGGGATCTCATACTCATCTCAATGCTTTACCACACTCCCTTCAAGTGGGATGTTTTCCCTCATTCACTCACCCCAGTATATGAACATCTTACATGTATGTATTTGATGCCACTATAAAAGATAGCTAAGAAACTTCTTTGATAAAAAGAATCAGAAACTCAAAAAATACTAAGTTTGATGTAAGAGACTATTTTGTCCCTCCCTGTCTTGGACTAGACTTTTCTTAGACATGACCACACTCTAGCTCTGTCATTTTTCCTTTTTACAACCTATTCAAGTCCAACAGATATAATTATGTACAAATTGTCTATGATCCTTAAGATGGGCAGGTCTCTGACCATGCAATCATCCTTTAAAGCACAACTGAGCTGTGTTTGCATCCAGCATCCCCCAGAGTTCTCATGAGTCAGTGGAACAACCCAACCTGCATCCTCACATATCCTGCCCCATTTATCAACAATTTGCAGCAAGTTACAGAGAAGACCCCAGTTTCCCTTACCCTGCTTGGGACAAAACTGTTCAAGAAACATCGATCAAATATAGACACGGTAAAAGAAGCGACTATCTCTTTCACCACAATCCTTTCTACTGTTTAAATTGAAATAACTCAGATTTTCCATCTTAGATTTTTTTTTTTTCCAAGAGAAAGCAGCAAGAGAATCATTGTTTTGGCCTGAAGGCATTCATCAAGCCCTCTCATTTCTTTCTTGAGTTCAGCAGAGTAGCCACTTTATCTGGTGTGTGATTGGATAGATTTTTTTTCCCCAGGAAGATACTTCATTTTAGTGTATAAGGAAGGTATATTGCACATAGAAACCAGGGGAATAGAGTAGCAAGGCACTAAATCTATCTGCTAAAGAACATTTATTCAAAGACAACCACAAGGCTCAATCTAATTGACAATTTCTGCTTGAGGCCCATGTTAAAATACGGAGGCTGCTGCAGGTAAGAACAGGAAAGGACTAGCACTGCCATTGGCAAGAGCTTGCACAATGCCTGTTATGACCACCAGTTATCACCAATTTGCTTTTAGCACCTACTATTAATCAGGATGTGATGAAAAAAGGCCTCACCTCAGCAGGAGAAGGAGGAAGGGGTTAAGGAGAGTGCACAAAGGCTTCTTGTTAAAAATATTCTCTGGAATGTATTTTGGATAACCCAAATATATTTGTTGAGGTTTGCAACACATTTTAGGCATGTTAACCCATATATTGGTTTTGTTATTATTTTTTATAATCTTATCAGTTTGATGAGTCTCTTTGTAAAAAATTTCTTCCCTTTGTGTTATCTCTCTAAACTGGAGAAATAGCATGCAGAAGAGTTAAGAGTCCATTTCTGTTTCTGAAAAGTTCTTTATCTGTTAATCCTGACAGATGATACCATACTATGTATTTGGTGTGACTGGCTGAGTGAAGCCTTCTGTGAACCCAGCAGCTGAGACAGCAAATACCTATTTTTTTATCAATGGAAAGGTACACCCACTGCGTTTGTACAAAAAATTCCAAACACTTCACACCTGCACCAATTTTGTGCACTAGTAGAAAAAAAATCTTCGAATGCAACATGTGTTTCTCACAGGTCCATCTCTGAGTGGTGTACCTTGGTGCAAATGCTGCTAGTTCCTAGCTCCCCAGTTTAATAGTGCATTCACCTGGACATCATCCCTACCAAACTCATTTTGCAGGTAAATAGCCGCAGCACAGATACTGAAGATATGCTCAATCCCTTAGCACTTCACGAGCTGAGTCTAGCTCATTTAAATCTGAATGACCCAATCTACTTGAAAATGGATAACAGTATATGTGTTTACATTTCTTTAAGCAGTGAAGAACTGAGCATGTACAAAGCTCTTGAGTACTTGCTAGGGTTTCCAGCAGGATTTGAAAGCCACACTGAACTTGGTGGGGCACCTCTCTGTAAATTATTAGAAAGCAAAAAAGCCACAAAAATTAAATCATTCTTGTACTTGTGTCTTCATTTGACAGAAAGAAATTGCAGTCAGGCATCAACATTTCGGTGACTATAAACCTCTTAAGACAGAGACTTGCATGAAGGAAAGAAACAAACCAAACCCAAGTAGTACTGCACTAAACCCACTGTTGTTGTTACAGAGTAGCTTCACTTGACCCAATTTAAAAATTCTTTGTTGATAAACATATTTATGTTGTTTAAAATCTAACCCAGTAGCCTCAGAGCCAAGGTTGGTCTGCTCTTAATGGCACCGTAGATTTGAGAGTTAGTAGACTCAGTCACCACTAGAATTTAACTAGACATGATCCAATCTTTTACAACTCCAAGTATAAGTAGCTGAAGCTATGACAATTTGTCACTGTCCTTTTTATACAAGAGTTTGAGACCTCCCTCTGTTTGGTTAAGACACAAAATGTTTCTATTCAGTGCCTAAGCTGTCTTTACAAGACTGATGCCTTTCCTGTGTTTGGGCTAGTACAGCTACTGTATAACCAAGCCACCCATAAAGATGAGACTTGGGCATCTGACACCTGGATTCTGCTTAGATTCATGGTTTAATGTTAATTTTGATTAATGTTTGGAGAAGATGATGGACTAAGAATAGTGAGGAGATGGGGGCAAGAGGAAAGAGACTTCTCCTCTAACTTTCCAAACTAGCAGTGATGAAGGCTACAAGGAGGACCTGCACCTATGCTAGGAGGAGTTTCAAAGCCCTGAGAGAAATCAGGTGGTGAATGGTTTTTTGGCTTTAGATGGGAAGATATTAAAATAATAGCTGTGTCTGTCATCCTTTATTCCAGCTTCAAGATGCAGACCATGGTTTTACACCTACTTTTTCATGCCTTTCCTGTGCAAAGTTAATCCACTTAAAATAGTTTATAATTTCCTTCATTTTAATAAGAACTTGCTTTTTAGAGAGTATAGATATCCTATTTATTTAAATTTTTCCTTAAAATGGGTTAGCTGCAAAATATATACACAAATAATTTATATCAAAGGGCTCTCAAAGCACAGAAAGTTTGTCTCTGTACTCACTAACAGCTGCAACCATCTTTCATATACATTTTTGAAAGAAGACCAATTATGTCACTGACTCCCTTCTCTGAGGACCCTCTTCCCACAGCTAACAACCCTTGATAGATTATTTGAGGAAAAAGAGAGGGTGTTAGTTTGTACCCAAGAGTACCAAATAAAGCTAGAAGGTGATTAGAGTGAGACTTGAGAGTTCAAAGTAAAATATATTATTGAATATCAATGATTTTATACGGTATTCAAAGACCTAATTAGGAATGTGTGTAATGAATCCTACCTACTCTTCACAGAGTACCATTTAAGTCAAAATTTTTAAGTTTACCTGTGCTTTTGGGAAGTGGGCTGGCATTGAAAGGGCAACCAAAATCTCCTCTGGAAAATACACATGATTGCATTGCTGCTTATAGTCCCACAACCTACTACACATACCATTTAACAAATTACTTTGATTCCTCATCATCTTTGAGCCCATGTATCTGTCACTTGCATGCATAGGTATGTATGACATGTTTAAATCTAGGAGCCAGAATTTGTTTCGTGCTTTGAAAAGTGCTACGTACCACCATCTAAGGAGTGACCTTATATATGCAAGCTTAACTATTCAATGTTTCAGCAGAACATTCATGGCCATGCAAGGAGTTATTTAGGAATCAAGAACATTTATTTTTAGATTACTTGATCACCTCACATGCTACATTCATGCTACGTTCCCAAGGTCTCAACATCACTGGCCAGGGAATCATAGAATCATAGAATCATAGAATAACCAGGTTGGAAGAGACCCACCGGATCATCAAGTCCAACCATTCCTATCAAACACTAAACCATATCCCTCAGCACCTTGTCCACCTGTGCCTTAAACACCTCCAGGGAAGGTGACACTTCCACCTCCCTGGGTAGCCTGTTCCAGTGCCCAATGACCCTTTCTGTGAAAAATTTTTCCCTAATGTCCAGCCTAAACCTCCCCTGGTGGAGCTTGAGGCCATTCCCTCTTGTCCTGTCCCCTGTCACTTGGGAGAAGTGGCCTGCACCCTCCTCTCTACAACCTCCTTTCAGGTAGTTGTAGAGAGCAATGAGGTCTCCTCTCAGCCTCCTCTTCTCCAGGCTAAACAACCCCAGCTCTCTCAGCCGTTGCTTATATGGCCTGTTCTCCAGCCCCTTCACCAGCTTTGTTGCTGGAAGGTTGGGTAGGATGTTGCATTAGTCCATGCCATTCCAATGCTTGCAGTAACCCATCTTGGGCATCACCAGCCAAGTTCTCCAGGCATTCCTCAACATCTGCCTGTCTTCCTTGTCTCCAAGACTTGCTTCACTTCTTAAATCTTTCTTCCAGTTGTGGTCATTTTCTTCTTTCTAAGCCTTCTTTATCCTCCTTTTCTCCTCCAAGACCCCTTCTTTCTATGAACACATCTTTTCAACTTCCTCTTCTTTCTGGGACCCTGAATTTCCCATTTGCCAATCAAAATAGTCTATGTGTAGAGGACAACAAGTGACCAGTCCACTAATTGATGCATCAGTGTCATCTCTCTTTATTAACTAGAAGACCGAACATGCCCCACTTTTGTTTAGCCCCGGGGTTCACAAAATCTACAACCAGCATGCACTAGTTGCTGAAAGGATGTAGCAGGCTTTTATGCTTGACAGTTCAAAAGTTCAAATCTGGACAGTCAAACACCCACCCATCCAAGTTATCTCCCTTATGTTAGCATTCATGATTTTTTTGCTTGGTTGCATCTAACATCAAATATGTATTAACTCATCTCCTGCAAGTGCTTCGCTGCAAAGTCATATGGTTTGAAGCAGAAGAATGATAACAATCTATTTGTATATGAATACAACACTTGTTTACTGATTACATGTATGTTGATAAGATTGCTGTTCTTTGCTATTTTTATTAAGAGGTGTAAGGCAGGCACTAATCTACTGATTTATGAGCATCAGCACTATGCATTACCTCTACCTCTGCTAGATAACCTGTTGAGCTGCTGCATTTCATAACAATCCCCACAAGGCAGGAAGAATAACTCATAAGCTAGACACGTGCCCTCCCCCCAAAAAATACCAAACACATTTAATCATGCCCACAAATATTAGCTTTAGCCTTATGTAAGCCTCAAATGAGCACACAAATCTTACTATCGCTATTTGAAGTCTAAACCACTGGCAAGATTCCCAAGTAAACCACTGTGATTTTGGAGAACACCAGGAGATTCAAGCAAAGCACTAAAACTCAGATTGCCCCAAACAAGCAAATATGTTCCTTTGCCAAACAAAAGTTCACAGAAAAGTTAAACATAGTATTAGAAACAACTGAGATTCACAGAAAATAAACAGCAAGAGAGGCTGAAATCCTAATGAGAGAGTACCTCCCCAAACTAGAGGTCTGTTCCTGATTTGATACACCAGTATAGACCTCAGTCATCAACATTTGTTGAAGTCAAGAACAATTAGTGGTGGCTAATACCTCGAAGGAGATGCTTTAACAAGAACTGGCTTAAACAAATGTCTTAATTTTAGAATGTGCAAGTTGGAAAAAAAACAACCAACCAAACAAAAAACACCCCAGTCCTCGAGCTAAACTCAGGATGCAGGCAAAAGGCCAGACTGTCAGGATCTCAAATGCCAAAAAAATGAGAGCATGATGGATTTTTGAAGCACTAGCCATCACTTTTCCTCTCTCTGCGAGTGCCAGTGTACAAGAGGATCATTTGAAAACTTGGCTATAGACATCTCATTTTCATTTTGTTTCTTTTAAACAAATAGTTCAGCCTAACAATCTCCAGGACAAACACAGCTAAACAGAAAAGATCCCCACCCAGCACTCACTGATCATTAAGCCTTCGGTTTGGCATAGAGTCTTTTTTCAACAAACAAAAACATAAATACATTGTCTTCATACATAATCTAGGGGCATGTAGATCAAATTGATTAGTACTGGCATGAACTTAAACAGAACAGATCTTTAAAACAGCCAGACATAATCATGAGAATATAGAAGAACTAAACTATTTTAAATGACTTAAAATCTTTTTCTAATGCATACCATGAGAAATCTTTGCAAGCTGATATCTTCTGTGGGTGTTGGGCAGGAGTTTTACTTAGTTTCTATACTACACCTTTTAAAGGAGCATTACATTTTGGCCCCGAAGCAGGACTGATGCTTCCATTTGGAGTCAAGAAAGATTTCTCTCACAAATATTCCAGACTGAGAGGGAAATATCACAGCTGAAGCAGAAATGAAGGTTTGGTCAGAAGTTCATGCAGATTTTAGAAAAGAATTTCTGATGTCTTGTGAGGTCAAGAATCTTTGTATGGTTCCTTTTTCAAAAACTCATGGAGTTACAACCACAAAAGAAATGTAGGTCTCAGTGTAGAGGTAAAGAAAACTCCACTGCATGATTTTATGTATTAAAAAAAAAATCTAGTAAATTTGTGCATTTTTGCCTTCTAACTGAACCTTGAAGGTCATGTACATGTGAGTATCTGTGATTTTTCCCTATGTGTTCATAGACTAGAAATTCCCATTCACGTAATTATTTTCCCCAGAGCCAAGGAAATGTGTGACTATGAAAACCAGCAGCACTGGGTTCATTATCTTTACTCCTAACTATTCCCCATCACCAGGATAACAGACAATACCATATTATCAAACTCAGAATTAAGAGCCTAAGGTTATTACTACTATTTCCCCTCCTCACTAACAACACTGCACAGAAAATACAGGTTCATGGTTTATATTGTTTCTCTCTCAAAGAAACAAACAAAAACCAATCAGGAATTGAAGCCTTGAGTGGAAAACAAAATGAAAAAAGAGGAACCCCCACAAATTTTCCCAGCCTTACCCATCATGCTTGTGTAAAGGTTTTATTCTGTTTGATGGTAAGTGTACTTTTCTACAGAAGGGAAAGAGGGAATGTTCAAAATCAGCTTTTTGCAAGGAAAGAGAGTTGCCAAGTAGCAGGAGTTTATCAGGGTAGTAGTTAAAGATCGTTCCTGCAATTTGATTGAATTCACCACAAGCTTAAGAACCACTCAAAAGTTCAACTCAGTTTTTGATGCTTATGTAACTGTAACCCTCAAATTTGACATTTACAGACCTAAGTTGGCTATTGCTGAGTTCAAAATACAGTGAACATCATAGTCCCTTCCCACCCTTTTTAGGAAGAAGCTGTGTAAGTATAGACACATACTGTTAGCTTAATCCCTCCCATCTTTTTGAATTTCTTGCTCAGCTTCTGAGATGCTTCGCAAGGAGGTGGTAATCTCAAAAATACTAAATTGTCTTAAGCTTTCTGAAATTAAGCAGTAAAGTAAAGATAGAGAGTCTCTCTGGTACGCCACTTCAGACAAGGACACCTTCAATCCTCATAAAAAACAAATGAACAAACAAAAAACTCCAAACCAAAATAACATCCACTCCTAAACAAATGACAGAATAATAGAGAGGAAAGAAAGAAAAGGGAAAAAATAAGAAAAAACCCCACTCCCTTCCCAACAACACTAAAACCACCAGAAATATCAAAAATCCCCAAAAAGGACCTACACTCTTCAACTCTGAATCTGTATTTGATTTGGCACGAGAGGATCCAACAAAGACACACACACAAACTCAAACAAAGAAAACATATTTCAAGGGCTTCAGCTCTTCCAGAATAAATTATTCATCTTAATGTAGAAAGATAATGTAGAGGAAAAATTACTTACAATCCCAAGTGAATAAAATTTTTCTAAACAAAAAAAATAAGAGTCTCATTTGAATATACAGGTAATTCCACACAATATAAAATTAAGTGAAAATCAATACTGGTCCAATTTACATCAAGGCTTGCTATGCATGTAATGCAAGTCTCCATCTATATATTTTCAGGTGCACTGTCCAACTTCAGAAAGTGAATTACAACATATAAAACATCTTATCATCTTGAAATCTTGAAATCTTTGGGACTCCATCTTTTCTGGTCAGTCTAAACTAATCCTTTACCTCAGGGATGTGACTGAATTTATCTTTGATCACCACTGCATCAAGGTCCCAGGAATTAAATGAGAATCTTGTTACATTAAAATAAAGTTGTTTATAATCAACCATGCACAAGCTGTTGGTATGGCTAGCTGCCATACAAATCAAGGTTAAAACAGGCCAGGCTTACAGCTGAAATATAACTAATATGACATTATTCCTTCAGACATTTGGTTAGGCTGACAAATTTGTAACTCTGTAATTTACACAATGTCCCCATGACATGTGGCAGCACAGCTATTGTGTACCAAGGTTTTTATCATGGGAAGGAGGGGGAGGAAGTCTACATTTTCTTAATGCCAATCTTTCCCATAACAATTTTGGAATGTATGCTGGCTTGCTAAAGCATACAATTTACCTATCTGAGAGTAAGCAAAGTTCAAATGGTGACAGATAATTATTTTAATGCAATGCAAAATTACTCTGTGGAACTCATCGGTCCAGAAAGTGGTTAAGGTACCATATATAATGCTTTTAAATAAAAACATATATTTTAGTAAGAGAAAGCTTGAAGGCTTTAGCTTCTCTTTCTGCTAATGTGTTGCATTGATAAAGTAAACGCTCTTAAAATTCAGTATTGGGAAAGAAAATTAAATTAGTAGGATTTTAACCCTCTTTTATAACACAGGAATTGTCCCATGAGATTAGATGGAAGTTTGTTTTATATGACCTTCCATCCCTAAAATGTACAAAAAGCCTACACGGATAGGGATATTCTATCTACTGTTAGGCTGAGAGAGTTGGGTTAACAGGCTGAGAGAGTTGGGCTTGTTCAGTCTGGAGAAGAGAAGGCTCCGAAGTGATCTTATAGCGACTTTCCAGTACCTGAAAGGAGCCTACAAGAAAGATGGAGAGGGACTATTCATAAAGGCTTGTGGTGATAGGATGAGGGGGAATGGGTATAAACTGGAGAAGGGCAGATTTAGACCAGACATTAGGAAGAATTTCTTCACCCTGAGAGTGGTGAGGCACTGAGAGTGGTGAGGTTGCCAAGGGAAGCCGTGGAGGCCCTATCCCTGGAGGTGTTGAAAGGCCAAGTAGGATGGGTTCTTAAGTAAACTGATCCAGTGAGACATCTCAGCTAATAGCAGAAGGGTTGGAACCAGATGATCTTTAAGGTCCCTTCCAACCTTAACTATTCTATGATTCTATGATCCTGCCAAATAAGGAAATATTTTTCTTGAACAGCCAAACTGTATCCTTCCCTATCCATTTTAATCCAATCTAATTTTATATGTTCTCATCATTCATAAAAATATTTTTTTTTCCAATTCTAAGCAGTTGGACCCCATGGTATCTATGGGTACATTACCCTGTGAGCTAACTGTCATGTGGGATATTGGTTTCAAATCTCTCAGAAAGATCTACTTCCCCCTCTTCCCCCCACCCCCGGCTTTGTATGATGACAAAATTAAAAAAACCAAAAGCCTAAATCACGATTTCTGAGAAGTGCTTGTTATTCTGTACAACCCTTTGCCTCTGTAATTAAACACTCCTCATAAGGAAGTCCTTTTAGGTCTGAAATTATTAGCTAACTATGGCTGGAAGCTCTCGGTGAAACCATATTTTTTCATCATCTTCCTGAAGGAATTCAAAATTGGCTGCTCCTACTGAGGAGATACAAAGATACCATATATAGGTAACTGCTCTGTTCCAGATCATCACATCTTAAGGAATCGTCATACATACTGATTATACATCTTCCTCCCTGCAAAGCAGATTTTATTCTGTAGTGCCACACTAAGCTTCCAGCTGCTGAAGAAATAAAACCCCCAAACCTTTGCTGTTTAACTAGTTCTGCTTTCCTATCCCACTTTCACCATGCATTTTTGTGTAAACTTCCTGTGTGGTCTGCCTGTTGCTGTGTATTGTAAGAACAAATAGGGGGAAAAACAAATTGCAGAACTCATTCTTTCCTCCAACTCATCACGTTTTGTGATGTTGCACTTCCCAGTTATTTAAACTTGGTATGCAACTTATATAATTACTTTACACAGCTTATCTGCAACCTAGGATGTCATAGGTTTAGGATTGTTAATAGATTATGCTAAACTTACTAGTCTACGTGAATGCTGACTAAAAAGCAAAGAGCTGGGTCATCTGTTTCTTTTAAATATAGGAAAAAATTACTAGAAAATAAAAACTTAATGTAACCTTATTCCCCAGAGCTTTTAGAGTCTAGACTTCAGACAGAGTAAACTGGGCATCAACAGGCTGGAAGGAATTAATACAGTAAGTGCTCTGACCAAGACATTTTTTTTCCTATTAGATCCAGAAAATTTATGTATAAAAAGATGTCAAGCCTTGTGCAAAACACATGGGACTCATCTCCCAGTTACTCTAAGCGTGTAGATCTTGCGCAATGGATCTTTGACAGTTTGTGTCAGCTGGAAATCTAACCCCAAAAGTGACATAAAAGACCTCGCCAATGAATTCCTGTTGGAGTCAATGAAAGTTTACATCAGTGTAATACTTTTCTCTCCATTACCCATCTGAGGCCTTTAATACCTATCTCAACCTTCCAAGCCTTTAATTCATCCCAGGCTACATAAATCCTTTATTTTGGCATGTCCAGCTGAAACTTGATCCCAGATAACAACATTTTGTAACTCTTGGCAAGGTCAGGTTTTCCAACGGGGGGAAATCCAAGTGCTACAGGGACACCCACCAGCCTCAGCAGTGCCAGATACTGGCAGGACTGAAATTCTTCCCCAAGACCATACTGAGCAGAAAGGTTGTCCAGGTTTAGTGCCAAGTCAACAAACACATCCAGCAGCTCTACTGACAAGGCACATAAAAATGAAGGCTCAAATGCTCAACGCAGACCACAGACCCAGTACTTTGTGGAAGAAGTCACATGGAAAGCTTTGCAAACCCCCCAGGGACACAAAACCACCTGCAACTAATATGCAGTAACCCCTTGCTTGCTTAAAGTGATGACTAATTACAGCCTAAGGGACTGAGAAGTGAAATTCATTCTACAAAGTCTTGGATGTGAATTTAGTTAGTATGTGCACAATTAGGTAGCCTCAGCTTGAAATCTGACAATGCCTCCTGGTTCAGGATGCAATGGACATGCACCATTGGGTTTACACACGTAGAGAAACTCACCTGCAAATTTATAACCTTTTCTTCATGCAGAAAGATTAGTAAGTCTGGCTAATTTTCAGAATTGAAATGTCCACTGCTCCAAAGACTCACCTTAAGTCCTTTCTATACTACATCACTATTTTCCTTAGGACCTGGGAATGAAGAGCCCTATTTAAAACTAGGAATCATAAAACTAAAGTGAAAAATATCCTTTCCTCCCCTTTTACTTTTAAGCTTTCCGTAGTATCTTAGAAATTCTTGGATGGAATACATTTAATCAAACTACTCAAAAGTCATCTCAAGATTTCCATCCCCAACTAAGTTCTGGCTCCCCTGATCTATTAATTTAATGTTGTCTGCAGTTCAGGAGTGTTAAACTGGGAATCAGTTTTCCACTACTGAAGACTCTTGCAGAGTTACCTGAACAAGTAATTTTTTTTTTATCAGATGCAAATTGTCTATATATAGAATTTCTTGAACATAACCAGCTACGGACAATTTAACTTGACTAAGGAAAAAGGAAAGGAACCAGCACAACTGACAACACATTTTTCCAATAATCTGAAATCCACACGTTCAACAGAATAGAGGGACAAGACAACTATTGCTATAGTCACTGCAGCCTCCCAGTATTTATACCTCTAGAAAATCTTCTGTTTTAAATGTCATTTGGGAAAAAATGAACAACAAAAAGCCAGTATCTGCAGATCACCTGGAGTCCAGTAAACAAAGTAATACATTAATATCAGCTTGAGACCAATTCAAGAACAAGTATCCTATAATGAATTATCAGAATGAACTCTGTATGCGGGGGATTGCACAAACAGTATTAAAAAAAAATGAGGAACCTCGCCCAATTGTGATGCAACATGGGGAAACACACACAATCAAAGAAAAAGAATCAGTGAAAGTTATGCACTCCATTTCTATGTAGGAGATGTTTAGTTTTTTCAAAAATTAAGGAATATTAAAAGCATGTTCAGCTGGTCGTATAAAAAGAGCTTGGATGGTAACATTTAGGTTATGATAAGAATTTTTTAGTGCCACAGAGCATTTTTCAGGAATATTAGATCTCCTAAAGTCTGAACAAGTTTCTTAGGACATACTGATACCCATCAGACAGCAACGATAGGGAACAGTTGAAGAATCTTATCTTATATTATCGATAAGAAATTCAGCTCCTGCTCAAGTCAAGCAGAAAAAAAAAGAAATCCTATGCATCTTGATGCAAAGGCCCAGCATGAGAAACTGCATATCTCCCTAGTTTCACCTTTCTTTGCTCCATACTTTGTGCAGCACCTTCAGATTTGCAGGGGTGCACGAGATCCTTAAAGAATCTCTCCTGAACCAAACAAAGCCCATTATATAGGCAATGTTGTAATAATGACTGCTGGAATAAGTACTAGAAGAGTTGCATTGCTCTAATGATGATGCTCCATGGGGACAGTGGGGTATGCTACCAATGGCTGGGAAAATCCCATGTGGCGTAGTTATCTTTGAATGCAGCTGATGAAACACAGGTGAGTAAAGTTGCATGTCAGCAGGGGAGGGGATTAGAAAAATGAAGGAGAGTAAGAAATGAACTTATGAAAAGAATTATTCACATGTGCAGCTGTGAGATGTGAAAAGAGCAGCTATGCAGAAAAGGGAGGTCATACCAAAGGTACGACTAAGCTTGGAGAGGGTTTTAATAAAGCAGAACAGTGGCTGAGCTTACAAATTTTAATAAAGGGTTACTGAAAAGAAGCAAGGCAGAACACAGACATGCAAAAGAAAAAAAAAAAACAAACCAAAAAAAACCCAAAGAGGAAAAACAAGAAACTCCCAAGCTAAGTAATTTGTCATTAGGCAAAGCTCAGTGAGAACGTTCATCTCTGGGTTCCAGGCTTCAATCAGCTTTTAGCCTAACAACGTCTTGGAAAAAAGCTAGTATGTGCAAAAAAACCATATTACTCACCTCTAAAGATGCCTTGCAAAACCAGAAATACTGAAGAAAGAGTTTTAGTAAATGAGCAAGGAATTACTTGTTCTTAAGAAAGTTTAATTCTAGTTTCCTTTAAGGAACTTATTTTTATGAGGGCAGGTGGTGAAAAGCCCAGCCCATGGCTGAGCCCTCGCTGCTGTGGGCTTTATACAGACAGAGCTGTACATCTCTATAGCCATGAAAAGTTTATAGCCAAAGTAGATAAGACAGGTATTAACAACTTCTTTTTACTGGTGGGAACTGAGGCACACAGAGATTAAGTAACTCATCCAAACTGACACAGAAAGCCTGGTAAACACTTGAAAATATAACCTTATCTCTCAAGGCACAATATAACACTGCCACTGCCCAGTTACCTTTCCTTTCTACAAGCAATTGCCTCCTTATTTCAGTTCCGCTGAGCACAGAACTAAACAAAGCTTAAAATTTGCAATGGATTAGTTATGAAAGAGCTGCAGTGATCAGCAGAAGTACATAAGGACTCTCATTGATTTAAGAGACAAAGATGATGAAATTCTAGATGAAAGTTAGTATGGTTAAGTAATGCATGCAGGAAAGGATGATCCTGTTTTTTCCTGCATCCTGCATCACATGCATCCATGTCGCTGGATGTCACTAGTGACCAATCAGGAATGAAATTTTGGGGTATAACAGATGCAGAAAACACACAACAACCCCCTATCATCAAAATAAAGGAAACTGAACTCCATGTTGCAAAACCTCAGTAGTGAAATTACTCCAAACAGCTACCGTGCGTCCCAAAACATAGATGCAAGACAAGTTTACATGTAAAAAGAGTCCTTCCAGTGTATTTTTTGTTACCATAAATGCAACCAGTGTGTGAAACCACAGAATTTCTTTGTGGCAAGACGTTGTGGGCTCAAACTGCAAATTGGTCAGAAAAATTCATGGAGGAAGCACACATCAAGAAAAAGACATCACTGCTGGCATAGGAAGTCCCTGGACTGCAATTCACTGGTGACTGGGAGAGTGTTACTCCACACTTAACATCATAGACTCTTGCTAGGCATCTGTGCCACTGGTGCAGTAATTTTGTATTACATTTTAGGGGTTAGAGCAATTTAAATAATTAGACAAAGCAGCATAGCAGCAATAGTAAATAAACCCCTTTGTGGGAGAGCATTCATTTGAATTGGCTGGTTAAATCCCCCATAAAGCACCTGAAAGATTTAACAACTCATGTCCAAATGAACAAGATGTAATAAGCTTGTATACAGGCTTTATATGAAAAGTGGATTCTTTTTCAGTAAAACTGTGGAGAATAACCTCTTATTAAAAAGACTGATATTGAATTTTAATCAGGGGAAAATAAAGATGCAAGAATAAATCTGCACGGGCTTAGAGAAGGACTAGATGACTTTTTCAACCATCACAATGGATGCAGAAGTGTGTTACATCCTAATCTGCTGTTTTCTGGTATCTTTACTTTTTCAATCACCCCATATATGCTGTCATTTTAACTAAAATAAAAAGCCAAACCAAGAACAACTGCCAGTATTGTCCTCTATAAAGTGCAGAAGAAGCACAGATACAAAAGATGAAAACTGTGGTTAAAACCTCATACTTTGATATATCTGACCCTAATTTTTCATCCCAGTATTACTCACTTGAGTGATTATAGAGTTACTGAAAGCAGAGGCACCCAGACTACATTTTCACGCTCATACTGTATATATCAGAGCTCAGTAACTCCGTGGTGACATTCATCTGAATCACGACTTGGGATTTATGTGACCCTCACTAACATCGTTTTCAGTACCACCTCTGACACAATCTGTATTTTTGGAGAGGTTAACTTGAAAACGATTTCTCAAATGTGTTTTTAGTTACTGTAAGATGCACACCCCCTCTTTATGTGCATATTTATTTATTTATTTTTAAAGTGAGAATATTTTTGCAGTTACAGGGGAATTTGTATTTTCCACTGACATGCAAAATTCCATTTTTTCTATTACATGGTGGTGATGGAGTCCAGCATTATGTCCCTGGTTCAAACTTTCAGGGCTTTATTTGTTTTGTATTTGACGAGTGGGTGGTGACAACATTGTTCAGGTCCTCAGAGTAAGGCACCTGTGATAAAAAAATTTTTTACCCCTTTCTCTGAACAGTTCTTCTATTTTGAGAGCCCATGTACTAAACTGGTCTGTTCAGATACTGAATACAACACAGGATGCTTTATCTAAAGCTTTGCTAAGATGGGAAGGCAAAGGCCAAATCAGGAACAAGACTCGCACCACTACATTTGTTTCAGTTTATTGCTCTGTGCAACACTTTTTTTCCCTGAAAAGACAAATGATTTACTGGCTGTTTGGATGGTGTGCATGGTGGGAAAAGGCATTTTGGAGAGAACATTTGAATTGGTACATCCGCCTGACACATGACGTGTTCCAAACAAGATGTTCCCACCTCCACTAGCCAAGTTGTACCGGCCAGTTCAATAAGACTTGTGAAATGGAGGTCATCTGTATGCAGAGCACTACAGCCAGATTTGCTGCTTCATAGACTGTAAGTGGATGGCTCCTTGGAGTGAAAACTTCTACTCTTTGCTTGGATTTCACCTTGAGGTTGTGAAGTCAAGTTAAAAACAATTTTTTCTTTTCCTAGCAAAAAGCCATAGAAAGGTCATGTATTTCTTCAGACAAGAATGCAAGGGGTACAAGGTCTTCCTTGTATAGGTAACTCACGTGATTTATAGTGCTGCATTTAGCCTTGCTGGAGCCAAATTAAGGGAGAAAAGCAACAGAGGAGACATGGCCTCGAGGGGTATTTTTTTTTTCCTCCTTTTTGTGTCTCTGCTTGCTAGGTTACTGCTCAGCTTTTGCTGTTCTAGGAGCCCAGAACACAGGCTCTGGCTTCATGAACAGTGATCAAAGCTGTCCCTGTCACATATGAGGTACAAATCTAGAAGTACAAGGAAAGTTTTCAACAGGGATTAGAAACATCTCTGGAGTCACAGCAGCTGGTCTCGGTCTCTCCTATGCACTAAGAGGGCCAACTTCCATATAGTTGCGCAGACAGGTAAATGGCATTTCTGTTTTTGCAAAGAGCTAGAAGAGCATACACCATTTGCTGCTGAGGTGCTGAAGGATTTTGAAAAGGCCTGAAGCTTTGCCAGTCTCTCCTGTCTCCAAGGAGTACAGCAGACATGTATTCTATTCTCACTGTGAAAAGTGAGAAGGCATCTACAAGGCAAGATCAGGCAGCAGTGTGTAAATGCCAAAGCATAGGTGTTTTGCTCGAAGCTTAACTGAAAGGAGACAAAGGAGGTGTGTGTGGGTGTGTGTGTGTGTAATAAATCCAGGAGCACTCTCAAATATATTTTCCACTAAGTTTTAATATTTAGATTACTACCAAAAAATCCAGTGGAAAAAAATATTTTCTGATGTGGGTTTTATCTTGCACAATAAACTGTTTAAAGCCCCTTGGTTCATCCTCCTTTGCTGTAACATGAACAGTGGGTGCAGTTATGCAACCCACTGTCCTACCCCAGACAGACACAACAAAAGAGGGAGTAATATTATATGTACACACCATACTGCCATTTATTTAATTTAATACCTCTGCTAGGTCTCCCAGCCCTGTTGGTGGAAGCCCAGGAAAATCCCCTGCCACCCTGCAACACTACTTCTCCCACCCATTAGGCTCCACCACTAGCCAAAGCCTTGACTGCAGTTACATTTTTATTTTTCTTTATTATTATCTTTATTCAGAAAGCAGAGGATGTGCTTTGGGGGCATCTGGGGAGCAGGGCAGAGCAGCCAGAGCTCAGCTGAGATGGGGGCAACCAGCACCAAGGCAGCCCATAGCTGTTCCAAGCCTCTGGGAATTATTAATGCCCAATGCAATTATGCCTCCATGAGATCTGTATCCTTCAGTCTTCTCACAGCTAAGCAGGTCTCAAACTGTGAACGCATCACAGAATAAATTACAGGGGGTGCACAAGCAAAATATAATTGAGAATTTGCCACCACAGGACACTACTCTCAAGCTAATCACAGCATTTGCTAACACATTTATTTTGGGTCTTAAAGAAATGCTAAAAGAAACCTAAAAGAAACATGCAGAAACACTCCTCTATTTCTTATAAATATTAACGATGTGTATGCCTTGATACATGGAGGGGAGACTCTAAAAATGGTAAGCTCAGAAGGACAAAGCAAGCTGGAAACTGGCCTGCAGAAAGGGAACTAAAATTCATAAGTAAAGGTAGAAGTGGCATTACAGTTGAATAAGCCACAAACCATATGAGCTGAAAGTTGATTTCTAGCTTTTCTTGTTTTTGAACTATCAGTGATCATTTCACTTCTGTTACATATTGCCTTTTGCCACCTCTTTAACTCTCTGCATCCTGCATTTGATCTGCACAAATCACATCTGTGCAGAGTTACTCTGTCATCATTCACAGTAACTACACAAAGAAATGTCCAGTAAAATTGACTTAATCACATCTTTGACCTTCTCTGTGTCCATACAGCTATAATCTCTGGATGCATACACAAAATTGGGAAACTTCAGTCATGCTGTAGGGAAAAAGTGCCAGGGATATTTTTCTTCCACAGTCATGCAAACATGTAATTTTTCTAAGAAAAGAGGATTCTTTGAGAGGGAAACAGAGCTAAGTTAACTTCTATAATAATTCCTAGAATAGCTTTTCTGGAGCATACATACTGTAAGGCAACACACATGGAGCTCTGCAAAAGCACTTTACTGTTGTTCACCGGTGACTCACAAAAGTCATCCTAGCTCTGGTGTGATGTAGTGTGACCACCCATCCCAGATGCCAATCACAGCCCTGCACAATACTACATGTGATCTAACATCCACACTGAAGTTTTGGAAGTCAATTAGACATTCATCATTCTGTGCTGACAGTCCTAAATGACTTAAAACAAACGTAAAATAAACTTGAAATAAGACCAAGTCTCATACCACAGATAAGGATAAAGGATCTCAGCCCACATTCCTACACACATGTTCAGAAGATGGCCAGAGAAGTTTAAACTTCCAAAAAAGAAAGTTCAGTGCTCTGCCAATATGAAAAAAAACACCCAACAACCTAGTCATGTAAGTAGATTTTACGGTTTGACTTTTGAAGGGTTGTTTTTCCTCTTTCAACTCAGGACACAAAGTTCATTAAAACATTGTAGAGAGAAGCTCAAGTATACTCTAAAATTAATTCATAATAATAGTAATATCAATAAAAATAATAAATATCACAATTCACACCCCCACTCAAAATCCTTGTCATTTATTCTCTTAAAAAAGATACTGTATTCGGTGCAGCTTTATGTTTTGCTTAAGAGCTGAGGGAAATAAACTTTAAATTTAACTAACTGCATAATTTTATCGTCTACATTCCCAGATGGTTCCAATGTTTTTATAAAGTTTCTGCAAACCATCTGCAAACTTTTTACATGTCCGTATTCTCAGCAGGCAAAAGCAGGCACTTACAGCAACATTAAACAGGAGTATTTAACACTGTGGAGTTTTAATATCTGTAGTGGCATTAACAGTGATTTTCCCCCCCCTTACCCTTCTTTTTAGCAGCTCGTTAATATTTTTTCAGTATTTAAAATAAATACAGCGGTACTGACAGTAAAAATCAGTAAAAACTTTTAAATATTGAATGCATGCCTCAGACAGACAACAAACTGTGGAAGTTTCCACAACAAAATGAAACAAGCACATTTGTCCCCCCTTTCTCTCCCCAGGACTATTTTCCACTTCTTGATCAACTTTCATGCTGTTTTTTTGCTCCTCTGAAGTTCCCTACCCATTCCCCTAAGAAGCAGAGCAAGGAAAGCAGAGAGTTAATCCTGCAGTTTCAACTGGTGCGAGCCTTTACTATTAACTTGAATTTACAGAGCAATCTCTCCTTAAAAAAAAAAGAAAAAGAAAGAAAAAAATTCCTCGCTGCACTGTAGCACCAAGACATATATTTAAAAAATCTCCCTCGGGTCTCTCTAAACATCTGCTTAAAGGTCTGCAGTGTCTTAAAAGGACTCTAATTACCAGAAACTCCCCTTTTACTTAAGCCCAGGGCTCACATTTCGATTAGAACTCAAGCTCCAGTTAATTTAGGGCTAAACCAAAAATGCCTGTACCAAAGAGAAGAAAACATAGGCCTACCTTAAAACTTTCCAGCTTTTCAGAGGATCCAAGTCAGAGATTATAGACACCATTGTAGTAATAATAAGAATAAAGTATATATATTAAGAAATAAAAACCAACAAACTCAGCAGGGAAGCCTAACCACAAAAGCAGCAAGTACTCTACTCAGTCTGGGAATGACAACAAACCCAGCACAGCTCTTCCTCCTTCTCAAGCTGATAAGCACTTGTCCCAGCTTCTCTCCACCCCCAAAATCAATCTTGTGCTATATTGCTTCACAGTCCCAGTTTCATTTCTTCACCACTACCTTTTAAAGCCCTTGTAATCTGCTCCAACTGATCAAATTTGACCTTTTTGTAGCCCACTTTATTCCAAGCACAGCCCTCAGTTAAATCTCTCTTTATTAACACCGTCCTTCTTGGCTTTCTTTTGGAACAAACACAGCTCAAGCTTGAAGCCTCCAGTCTTTGCCAGCAATCATTTAGAGATTACTGGAAGCTACAGACCTCTCCTTTTGGGTATTTTCTTCTACCTCTGAGGTTTGCTTTTATATTTTTTTCTGAAGGTTGCTGGGGTTCTCGCTTTCCCTGTTCTGTGCAGGTCGGAGTATGACACTTTTAAAGAAGGGACTTTCAAACGCAGCTGCTCTCCTACCCTTCCCTCTTCCCATTACCCCTCACCCTCATAGAGACAGATACACACAGTAAAAACAGTTTACAGCCTTTTGAATGCAGAATCATCTTTCTCTCCTTTTTATTTTTTTTTAACTCTAAGAGACTTGATAGACTTGGAAGTTGTGACTGAAAGCAGTCTGATTAATAGCAAGGCTGCTATTACGGTAGAATAATAAAAAGCCTAATAATGCAAAGACAGATGTAACCCTTTGGAAGTCTGAAGGGGAAAACGTGTCTGTATAATTCCATTAAATCAATTTCTTCTTCTTTTTGCTACTTAAAAAATAAGTAGTAAAGAATCTTCCAGATCACTATGGTGATCTGAAAAGTTGTGTAACTGCTATGCTAGCGTGTGTTTATTTAGAAAAAGTCTAGATGATTGGCTTCTTTTGTGTTTCTGTAATGCTTTTTGACATTGATTTCCCTGCATTTAAATATTTCTCTTTTGCATTTTTTTCTTCCCCATTCATCTTGTGAATAACTGTACCCTCTCCTTGAACTTCACCGATTCATTGGGATTTCAGACAATTCTTGAATTAAAATTTGGGGGGAGGGGAAAGCAAAACTATCTTATGAAATATTCAGTTGAAACCAAACTACCCGAAATGACAGATACTTCCACTTTTCTCACTTTTCTATTTATACCACAGGCATATCCTCCTAGTTTCTCTCTGCCACCAGTTCTCAACAACAACAACAAAAAAGTTAAGATCAGCCCTTGTGCATTAAGAAGAACCAGTTATATGATTGTCATACAGAGATCTAGTAGCGTGTGACATCTCCCACTTATGGAAATGTAATAAAGGGTATTATAAGGCAAAATAATGTTTGAAGCTACTGTAAGTTTTCCACTACCACCTCCTTTGGTGAGATAAAACTTGAGCTATATCTAAACTGTTTTCAGGGCTGCCATGTACATCATAGGCTGGTTTTGGGCAGCTTGAACCTCCCCTTGCTGATGTGCTCATGGTAAAAGGCAGCACTGTCTGCCCTTGTCAGAAGGTGGCACTGAGGCTCCTCACTGCCCCAAAAAGACTTTGTGACCATTTTATCTGCCAGACAGCAGCCAGGAGATGGTGGTCAGTTAAAACAACCTGTTTTAAACTACTGAGATACAAAATGCTTTCATTGTTCAAAGGCCAGCACGTCATTTACCCCTAATTTAGGAGAAACATGCACTGAGTCTTCTCCTGCCTCTTTTTTTCATGCCCCAGCTATTGAAGCTCTTAATTCAGCTTGTGAGGTCATATGAGTTGATCAATTTATAAAGTCAGACCCTCAGTTCAGGCCTCTAGATTTTAAATACTCCCCTTGGCAGTGGCTCCAGCAGCTTTACTTTACCTCCAAGGGGTATAACAAGGATAAACACATCAGAGACTGCTGATGGTGAAACTGCAGGTGCAGATCTGGGGAAGGAGGGTGGGAGAAAACTGGGGGATTACAGATCCTCCTCCTCCCTCTTAAAGCCAGTGTGGCACAGGTGGGTTCTCACCGGATACACACATAGAATCACAGAATGGTTTGGGTTGGAAGAGACACAGATCATGTAATTCCAACCCCCCATGGGCAGGAACACCTTCCACTAGATCAGGTTGCTCAAAGCCTAATCCAACCTGCTCTTGAACACCTCCAGGGACAGGACATCCGTGACTTCTCTGGGCAATGTATGCCAGTACCTCAGCACCCTCACAGTAACAAATTTCTTCCTAATATGTATTCTAAATCTCCCCTCCTTCAGCTTAAACCCATCCCCCCTCATCCTATCCCTGCACCCTGTGATAAAGAGCCCTTCCCAAGGATTCCTGTAGCCCCCTTTAAATCCTGGAAGGCTGCTGTAAGGTCTCTCCAGAACCTTCCCTTCTCAAGGCTGAAGCACCCAAACTCTCTCAGACTTTCTTCATTATGGGAGGTGCTCCAGCCCTCTGGTCATCTTTGTGACCCTCCTCTGGATATCTTTGATTATTTCTTCAGGGATAAGGGTTGTACCAACCTCAGGAAGCTTCGGGGCCATATATTTATTTACCTATAGGAAATATGTTTCTGCCCAGAGCTCCACTACACCAGGATCTAATTGTCTCTTCTCCCGAAATTCCACAAACTATCTCCATGTCAAGAGCTTTATATATAACAAGTATATTTTATACTTTCCATAGACATATTTTCACTGCCGTCCCACAGAAAACACTCCATTATTTCCTCCAATATATCCACATGGATACACAGAATCACAGAATCACAGAATAACCAGGTTGGAAGAGACCCACCGGATCATCGAGTCCAACCATTCCTATCAAACACTAAACCATGCCCCTTAGCACCTCGTCCACCCGTGCCTTAAACACCTATATTATACAATAGGAATAAAGATTCTTATTCCTTTTACATTTACAGTTATTCATGCTTATTTTAATTATTTTCATAAAAAAAAAACTTTTCATGACTGGAACGAAAGCCAGCTCTCCATTTTGCTGGACCTGGCTGGCATTTTTCCATCTTTTCCTACAACATTGAAGAAAGAAACTATAAGCTTTCTAAAAATAAAACTAGAAGATTAAGTTTAGAACAAAGAAACTTGTGGCAGGCAATGGATTTTCCAAAACAGCCTCACGTGTTTTATACAGCATGTAGCTATAGCAGGAGAAAACAAATAAAACAGAAACAGAGATCTATTGTAAAATTATGTTAACTCTTGTGCTTGGATAGCAGTACTCCAGCCCATCTTTTAGCTAAGTGTTTTTTCTGTTGCTGTGAAGGACTTTGTCTTTGAAACTTTTACTTTTATGCTCTAAGTGGAGAAAATTCCTATGATCTTCAGCTTGTTTGCCAAGAAACAGCCAGCACATCTGTGAAATATTACTTAAGCAAATTTATTACAGTTAGACAGAAGGCAATAGCCCTGAAAGTTTTCTTTACCTGCTGAAATCCAGCCTAGTGTATAACACGGGCCTCTCATGTCATAACATGTCCACTAGTGACAGCTTAGCAGTTCTCAGTTAGTATGATAAAAAGGAACAAGCTATCCAAGATTTTCAAAGTAAATATATATATACACGCATGTACTTTCGAAAACAGCATTCATATATACACATACACACACAAAAGGATCTCTAAGCAATGGCATCATCCTTAGTTTAGACAGCTGTGGAGTCAAAAATAAGTTCCAGATCAGCTAGCTACAAACATTTGAAGGTCATTTACAGGACAAAGCATTTAAAAAAGCATAAGCAGTGGTGGCTACTGAGCATTAGAAAGATGATTTTATGTCATGAGATTTTTTTTCCCAGGTTTTTCTTTACCAGAAACCTATTGGACTGAGGAATTTATAGTGTAGGGCAGGAAAATAAACCAAGTATGGTAAGTAGTTTGGGTTGGTTATTTAATCTTCTTTCAAGGGTGCTATCTCATTCAAAATATTTTAGGAGCCAAGGAAGGTCTGCCAAAGCACAAGTTTTTAGTCAGGATGGCAAATAGCCTGGTTATCAGGAAATAATAGAGAAATAAATAACCTTATAGCATCTTCCCAACACATATTTTCCATCACTTTTTCATACAAAGCAATATTAAGTTTTTTGAAAGAAATCCTGGTCTTTTACCAGGAAAACCTTACTCTCCCTAGGGAGCCTGTTGTTAAACAAAAGCTTATCTGTGAAAGAGTGGCCTCCAACTTCAGGGCTGCTGTTGTGGGCTGATAAAGGCTCTTCTCCAGACTGTTTCATGCTGTCTCTCCCCACTATCCTTTCCATCCCTCTGCCTCTCCTCCCGTGCCTAATGCCTCGCCTTTTAAGCAATGTAGTGACTAATTGAAAATGCATTCCAGTGCTTTACAAGCAGTGTTTCCTTTCCTGCTGGCCAGCCAAATGTTTTAAAGTTGGCAAGGTGCTGTTTCATCTTGGGAACTCAAGCACTTGTTCGTGGCCTGGATGCGTGAAAAAAAAAAGTGTAGCTGAATTTAATAATTCTGTTAAAAAAAATACTAAAGTCTCACTTCTGAGACTGGTTTGAGTAAATCCAAATATTACAGGTTTTTAAAGCAAGTCCATTCCCTCTTGGTGAAATTCATGATCCAGGAGACAAGAAATTTAAGTCCTAAGTTTAAGCAATGCGCAGTCGTGCACCAATGCTTCAACACAACCAGAGAAAAAGCAGTAGCAGGCAGGCATAAATCCAAATGACAATTGTCCATTGGGAAAGCAGATTGTAATGGAAGCACCCAGAGAGTCAGTAGTTGCTGATTCATAGTCACTGGTCAGCCAGTCTGAGATTCAGTGCATCTTATCATACAAAGGAACTTAGAGGTTGGCTTCATCCAGCAGATACAGAGATTTAAGGGTTTTGTTTCCTTGATAAACAGCAGAATTGATTGCAAAAAGCCTGCAATTTAACATTTAATCATTAATCTTAAATTGCATAAATGTGTCTCATACTTATCGACTTCTCACTTTTACGAAATCTGTAGAGACAAAGTTTCAAGAGATAGTGTTTTTTTTTATACGGATTGTGATTTTAATGGATTTTCAAGTACTTTAAGGTTTTGCTCATGACAACTGCTACAATAAAAAGCCTTATGAACAAAGATGTGTTTTGTGCCTATTCACCTAGCAGAAAATGACTATTACAGCATACTTTATTATGGGAGAAATGCTTTCCAGCCTCTCTGAAGAGACAGTCTACCCCAAACTCCCATCACCCTAATTGTTTTTAAGGTGTTTGTAGTTTACTTTAAACAGCATATAAACAACGCGTTTATGTCCTGTGCTGAATTTCTTTTTATTGGCTAGGAGAGTGTCTTCTTTCTGCAGCACTGCAGAGCACAAACGCTTCTACAGCCGAAGCAGGGCTTGCCCTTCCTAACCCAAAGAAAAGAATGAGAGAAAAGAAAAGCTCCTTGTATTTGCAGTCATGTTCAAAAAAATCTACTTGCACACCCAATCTGCTTCTTTCATTCCTTTCGGGAGAGTCATGGGTCAAATTTTGTAGAGAGGAAAATAGCTGCCATTAACCATTCCAGCGCCGCAGCAGACTGAAAAGTCAAAGCCGACGCTGTCTGTCTCTTCATTTCCATTCTTTTGGTGGAAGGTCATACAATGAACACCAAGAGGTTCTTATGAATCCTTATGAAAAGGTTATTGTTTGGGCTGCCCCTGTAGCATAGTCCAGAAAATAAAAACTTTGGTAATGACCTTATTAAGTGCTTTGTTATGAAGGCCGTGTTTTCACATGGATGACAGCTGCATTTATACAATCTGAATGCTGTCTCATGCGGCACTGAATTATAAATCTAAGAGTAATTAAACTATGCTGAATGCATACTGTAGAATATTTAGGAAATGTTTTCCAGAGAGAAAGGAAAATTAGTAGCGCCATATCCATATGTGTTTTCAATAGAATCTTCAAATATTTACCTCTAGTTTTCTATATATTACAGAAGTCCAGAAAATAAGATATTTGTTGAAAAGGGACTAGATGGAGATATTCGGTTAGTTCCTCTTAGTCTTTCTTGATGACATTGAGAATACAATTTTTTTATCTGTGCCTTACTTTCCCATCCAAGAGGGATAGATATCACCCCAGCAATCTACAGAGTAGAACTCTAGGAACTTACTAGAAGACACAAAAATTGGCAGCTTTATGAAATTTCCTCCTTTCCAAGATTGTTTTAAGTATAAATCAACTGAAATGCTTGTTTGTCATTCAGTGTAAATCAATACGATCTTCTGAGTTCCAAAGTCCTAGAGGGAAATAAGGTAAAAGAGCAAAAAATTGTGAAATGAAGAAAATGGTGAAATAAATCTTCCATTTCTGAGATTTAGCTTTATTAAACTACATTCAAAGACACGATGTTGAAAGCATCAACCACAAACTCCTACCTTGTACATGAGTTTATAGTTTCTAAATACAAAGAGAGAGACACAAGGTCCCCTGTGGTGGTATGCTTTGCTATTGACCTAAAATGATGACATTCAGGTAAGGAAAGAGAAAATGCTTTAGATGCCTGAGCAATCACATGCATATTTCATATAAAAGCATGGGAAAGCATCCTTTTAGCCTGTGCGTGAACTGCACAAGCACAGGCTGAGTTTATGTCTGACACTGCTCAGGTTTCAAGATTTGCTGGACTCATTAGAGATATCATTGTTTCATCTTTCCTTCCTACTACAAAAGCAGGGAGAGCTGACAAAATGGGAAGACTACTTTTTGCTGTAACAGCTGGCAAGAGATTTTTCTAGGTGTGGTGGGTTGACCTTGTCTGGACACCAAGTGCCTATCACAGCCACCCTTATCACTAGTCTCCTCAGCTGGACAGGGAAGGGAAAATTATGATGGAATGCTCACGGGTCGAGATAAGGACACTCACTTATTACGGTCGCAGGAAATGTAGAATCAGCTTGGGGAAGTTAGTTCATGTATTTTTTTTTTACCAATCAAATCAGAGTAGGATAATGAGAAATAAAACTAATTCTTAAAAACAACATCCTGTCTTCTTCCCAGGCTTAACTTTACTCCTGATTTTCTCTACCTTCTCCCCTGCAGTGGGAACAACAACAGGAACAAAACCCAATCAAGTGTCCTGGTTCTGGGCACGTAGCTTCCCTGGACTTATCTGTGTGCATAGGCACAAGCATCTACAAATCCATGTACAGCTGTGTGTGCATATCTAAAAAAATGCCATGGAGTGTACCGAAATAACCTGTTGCTCTCCCTACAAAAGAACAAAACAAAATTGACATGAAACCAACCAAATAAGCATATTATCCTTCTGAAAACAATAGAGGAGAGAGTTTTTTAACAGTATTACTTTGTCAGCAGAAGTCTGCAATTCAATTCAGTTCTAACACTTAACTTGTCCATATAAAAAGTTCAGTGAAAAGGCTCTCTTCCTAATACAGGGGAAATCAGAAAACTGTATTTTGCTTAATTATTGAGTGCAATTATTTCTCTTTGTTATCTGAAGAAGCTTATTTTATTTCTGAAAAAGCAGTACTATTTTTTTTTGTATTTCAGAGGACTACTCATTTTAAGAAAAAGTATCACGTAAATGTTCATTCATTCCCATGTTGGCTATTCCATTACTTCCTACATCTCTTCATGAAAGTTTTATATCTTTCAAAGCATTAACAGCTACTGTAGCCCAGATTACATTATTTATATACACAGGTCATATTCACACATACAGTTTGTTTACAAGAGATGCTTTCCTTCTGTTAAAAAAATATTCAAAATCTCATGCCATACTTTTCTTCCTTGCTGACCTCATTTACAAAAGCCCAAGCACTGTAGTGATTTTTCTCCCAGACAAGGCCCAGGCTGTGATTCCAATAAAGACAAGCACAGGTCCCCATGTTGAAAATAAAACATTTTTATTACTTTCTAAACCTCGGGCATAAACATTCAGTGCTTCATCTGAAAAAATCCTACCAATAAAGACTGAAAAAAGAGTTAGACTAATAGAACCATCTTTCTAGAACATTACACTGCCCTCTAGATACTGGATGTCTTGAAAATTCCATATTGTATGGCTCGGCCCATAAAGGAGCAAGGAAAATATCCTTGTTTTCTCATTTAGGTATTCAATTGTTATAGCCTAAGCAAAGCCACGCTTCCCTGGAATGTGAAGGACCTAACATGGCCTGAGTCACTCAAGCCTGGATTGGGTTGGTCGCTTATGACTCATGGGGTACACAGGTTCCTGGTGTGTCTGGCAAGAAGAGTTCAGTAGATTATACCATATAACTTTCTTAAATTTCGCTGCTCCCCTTGTCTGACAGAATTTTTAGAAGATTGAAGTACAAATACAAATTGTGTTTGTAACTATGTGCAGCTCAATCTGTTGCTAATTACTACTTACCCAGAAGTTTAAGAAAATTTTTTCCTCTCACAGAAATTGGTGTCTAGGCAGTTCCTAGGCTGCTTTTAGATACCCTCAAGCCTTCCTTTTCCTTTTTCTTTTAGATATCAGCTCCTTGGGAAGCAAATGTGAACTAATCATGAACAGGTCTAAATTTCATCAGAAAAGTTGAGGTTTTTTGTGTCTAATGGAACATATATAGGATTTCACAAATGAAAAAAATGATGACTGACATCCTCTTGAACAGACTGAACTCTATATTGCTAATTTAAGGCATTTTCTTCACTACTTGATTAGTTTGTTTGTCACAGAAACGTGGAGTGGTTGACATAGGAAGGGACCAATCTCTGGAAGTCACTGTGTCCAAACCTTCTACTCAAGCATGGCCACCTAGAGCCAGTTGCTCAGGACCATGTCCAAACAGCTTTCAAATATAGAACCATAGAATCATAGAATCACCAGGTTGGAAGAGACCCACCAGATCATTGAGTCCAACCATTCCTATCAAACACTAAACCATGCCCCTCAGCACCTCGTCCACTCATCCCTTAAACACCTCCAGGTAAGGTGACTCAACCACCTCCCTGGGCAGCCTGTTCCACTGCCCAATGACCCTTTCTGTGAACAATTTTTTCCTAATGTTCAGCCTAAACCTCCCCTGGCAGAGCTTGCGGCCATTCCCTCTTGTCCTGTCCCCTGTCACTTGGGAGAAGAGGCCAGCACTCTCCTCTCCACAACCTCCTTTCAGATAGTTGTAGAGAGCAATTAGGTTTCCCTACAACAAACAAGGGACACTCCACAACCGCCACGTGTAACCTGTGCCAGTGCTAAGTTACCTCACAGTAAAAAAGCTGTTTTGTTCAGAGGGAACCTCCAGTGTTTTAGTTTGTGTTTTCAACGGGCATCACTGAAAAGACTTTGACTCCGTCCTCTTTGTACCCTCTCACATATTTACACACACTGACAAGATCCTCCTGAGCTCTTTCTTCTCCAGGCTGAACAGTCCTAGCCCTCTCAGCCTTTCCTTATAGAACAGATGCTGTAGACCTATTGTCAACTTTGTGGCTCTTCATCAGACTGTCTCCTGTTTGTGCATGTCTCTGTTGTACTTAGGAGCCCAGAACTGGACACGCTATTCAGGGTGTGGCTTCACCAGTGCTGAGAAGAGGCGACCTGCTGGCAATACTGTATGTAATGCAGCACAGGATACCATTCGCCTTCCCTGCTGCAAGGGAATTTTTTTGGCTCAAGTTCAACTTCGTGTCCACTGGGGACCCCAGGTCCACTTCTGTCAAGCTGCTTTCCAGCTGAAAGGCCCCCAGCATGCGCTGGTGCTTGACATTGTTCTTTCCCATATGCAGGGACTCACACTTCTCCTCATTAAACTTCATGAGGTTTCCATGAGTCCATTTCTCCAGCCTGTCACGGTCCCTCTGGATGGCAGCACAACCGTCTGGTGTACTAGCCACTCCTTCCAGTTTGGTGTTATCTGTAGGCTTGCTGAGGGTAACCTCTGTCTCATCGTCCAGATTGTTTATGAAAATGTAACAGGACTGGACTCAGTGTTGACACCTGGAGTACACTGCTAGCTGCTGGATTCCAACTAGACTTTGCACCACTGATCAGCACCCCTGGAACTGACCATTTAGGCAGTTTTCAATCCGTCTCACTGCTCATCCAGCCCACACATCAGCAGCTTGTCTATGAGGAATTTGAGGGAGACAGTGTCAAAGGCCTTACTGATGTCCAGGCAGTCATTTTCTCCTAGTCAGCTGTGTATTTATAGAAGTTATTTCTGTTTTCTTTGACATCCTTGGCCAGATTCAACTCCATTTGGCCTTTAGCTTCCCTAACTTCACCTGTGGGTGACTGGACAATATTTCTGTATTCCCCCCGGGTTACATATTCTTACTTCCACCCTCTCTATGCTTTCTTTTTGTGTTTAAGTTTGGCTGGAAGCTCCTTGTTCATCCATGCTGGCCTCCTGAAATTTTTACCTGACTTCTAATTTGTTGGGATGGAACTCTCTTGAGCTTGGGGGAGGGGGTCCTTGAATATGAACCAGCTTTCTTGGGCCACCTTTCCTTCCACAGCTTCATCCCATCTTTGGAAATATCAAAGTCTTCTCTCCCAACATGCAGGGTTCTGAGCTTACTTTTCACCCTCCTCCCTACCCTCAAGATCCTGAAAATTATTATTTCCAGACAACTTTCATTTCAAATTATGGCTGCTATATCTAAAATTGTGTTCAATGTCACGACGTCATAATGAGTTCAGGTTTCACATTGATGTTATTGATGACAAAACTGGGCCTAATATTTCCACAAAAACCCCACAATCATCCAGCTGAGGTCCGCTTAGAGATGTTAACTGGCCTTTGTTAGATCCAGTTAACCTGTGCTCTGCTGGTAATGAAGAGTCATCATCTTCTGTAGATTGCCAAGGATGTAAAGTAAAAAGCCTAAGAGGACTAATACTTTTCCATTGCAATATTATAAAAGAGTGGATGGGTGATTTGGTGGAATTCCTGGTTTTCATTAGTTACTTTAATATCGGTCAAATATTTTTCAGCCAAATGTTATTTATATTTTCTGGTATTTCCTCTGTTTTGACAGATTGGGCAGCCCACATACACCTGTTGAACTTGTGTAACTTTAATATGGCCATGATAAACCAAATAAAGTTCCTTTTCAGTGCAAATTAACCCAGTCTACACATTTAAAATGATGCATTCCCAACCACTGTTTCAAGCTATCTAAATTGTCTATCAGTTTGAAACAAATTTCATTATAATTAGATGATGTGTGCAAATCATCCTGCTGTATTTCTAATACAGAAGAAAAATTACCCAGGATCTAGACAAACTTCCTGCACACATTTGTCTTTCCTGCAGTGCTATTAACAACATTATCTCCAGCTAGTAATGACCTATGCAAAGAGTTCATAGAGAGAAGGTGGCACGAAATTGCTTTAAAAGAAACTATTTTAAAAGAGTGTGCCATCTAGTATAGAGGAGTAATGCCACTTTTTATCCCCATCTCTACAGGCTGAAAGTTTTCAAGATTTTGCTGAAGCAAATTTGTATTTCCCAGCTCACATCTGGCCACTCTCCCCAGCATCAAAGGTAACAATATTTTAGCAAAACCACCTGAACTGATACGTCCGTCATACTTCAAACTCATGTCTGAGTAAAATAATTGTCATGGAAAGCTGTCTTGACCTGGGTGACAGGACAGCTTTTGGATACCTGGAATGAAAAACAACACTTAGACATCAATATACTACAAATCCTTTAATTTATGCTGCAGCTGGTGTAAAACCTAGAACAAGGCTGGAGAAATAGTATCTGCAACTTCATTAGCCATTGCAATTAGCAGAAAGGAGAGCTTTACCAAGATCAATGAAATGTTGCGGGTCATGATTTATTCTGGAGCTCTGCTTGGGGGAGAAGAGAAGGGAAGGTTCTCTCACTTTTGCAAGCAGTGGTTGTGTATTTATTGAGAGTTATCATCTAAAGCTGAGAGACAAAATTCTGTGTGTATGGACACTCTTTGAAAGACTGCCAAAGGCTCTAGAAATAAGAACTTAAATTGAAGGTGAACAAGACTGCAATTGAAACTGTATCTCCTGCAAATATAATTAGGAAAATAAGCCAATGAACGAAAAATACATTGGATTTTTAGAAATAATGTCATTTTCAGTAATACAAGAAAAGGACCCCTAAAGGAAGGAACTCCCAAATTAAAGAATAATATAAGAACCACTTTCAAGTAAATAGTCAGTCCCAGAGCCAAAAACTGTCGCTGCCTTATCAGCAACAGTACCAGTATGTGACAATAAATGTTTGCAGTACTCTGGGCTATAGCACTGCTGTTTGCTCCAGACACCCTTTCAGCTTCTTCCACTTGGTCTTAGCCCTGACAGGCACTCCCAGCCTTTTTTTTTTTTTAACATTGAGCACAACATAATTTATATTTCAAACTATTTTCCTTGAAAAATCCAGTCAAATCATAACTGAAATTTTGCTACCAACTCCATGGATAAATTAGCTATACCTCAGGAACTCAAGTTTCCCATTACACCTCAATTCTCCTCCATGAATTACTGACTGATGTTTACAGAATAACACATTCTGAGGTTTTATTTGTATTTCTTGTTTCAAATATTTGAGTGGAGACTTCTTTACAGCAGTATTAGCTACATAATTGGTTGATCTGTACTCTCAGTCTTGTTAACACAGATGCAAGTCGTGGTTTTAGTAGAGAGAGCTGCCTCTCCTAGAGTCTGGTCGTCCATGACCTAATGAACTTGCACAAAGCTTCGCAATATTTAGACGCTATTCTTCCATTAATTCTACTAATGATCTCTATTTCAAGTACTTTCATAGAGTATTTTATGCTCTACATAAACTCGTATTTGCAGATTGGTCTCTGAGCAACCTGGTGCGACCTCGTGGCTGGCCCAGATTTGAGTTGGAGGTTTGACTAGAGATCTCTTGAGGTTCTTTCCAACTCCAGTCATCCTGTCATCCTAAAATCTTCTGCACATGTTTTAGACTGGTTATGGATAGAGATACAAAATCTGTTTATTCAAATCAGCAGACTTTCAACAAGAGAACTTTATCAGATTTTTCTATACAAATTCCCAGTTCCCTTGATTTTAACTTATAGTGCTAGCACTCACATGTAAGCAATAAGAAAATGTATTTATTTCACAGTCATTGCTGCACAGGTATGGTTTTGAGTTTGAACTGCCTGAGCCTTCACAGTACCATACTAAACAAGCTGTTTTAAAACTCTGCTGCTCCAGCTATTGTTTGACTGAAATACTAATACTGTGTTGTATGTTGAACCAACTGGGGGTCGAACAACGCTAAGTACGGACAGACAGCTTTCAGCCAGCCCTGAGCACAAGTATAACCAGGTGTGTAGTGGGCAGTGGGTGCAGGCTGATCTCCTATATAGAACAGAATCATAGAACAGTTTGGGTTGGAAGGGACCTTGAAGATCATCCAGTTCCATCCCCCATCAGAATCAGAAGAGCTGCTACAACTCAGGCCATTGTACAATGAAGCACCACTAAAACTGCAGAATCCCTGTATAGTTTAGGTCAGAAGAGGCTTTTAGAGTTCATCTAGTCCAGTCCCTGCTCAGAGCAGGGCAACCGCAAAGTCAGATTAGGTTGCTTGGGGCAGTATCACCCAGGATGGAGATTCCACAGCCTTTTCACTCTCTTCCACTCAGCCTTTCCCATTGTGAAGACTTTCCTTACAAAGAGCTGGAAATTCCCTTGCTGCAACCTGTGATGACTGCCTCACACCCTGTTGCTGCACATCTGAGAAGAGTTTGGCTCCATCTTCTTCACAACCCCCGTGTTAGTTCTTAACTAGTTGATGTCTCTGTCAGGCTACATCTTCCACAAACCTGGAAAAATGGCCTTTTTCCAATAAGCCAAAACCACCAAAATATCTATTGTACTGTCGTACTAGCCAGCCAGAGCTATCTCAATGTGTCCTTTTCACTCTCCAGCTTGCCTTATAGCTTAGAGCTAATAGAGGGGGCAACATCTGCTCCCTTGTATCCTTCCAGGGCTCAAGGAGCAAGAGGTGGTAAAGAGATTATTGTTTTGTTTTGGTTTTTTTGTTTTAAAAGCAATGATATAAGGCGCATGTTAGATCTTCTGAGGGGTGTATAGCAGCTGAGGCCCAGAGATCTGGGGGATGAGTCATTTAAGCCAGACACAAATTTCACCGCCACCTCTCCACCTCACATTGAAGGAAAGAGGGTCGGAGCCAGACCATCTGGACTACTCTGTGAGAGCAAAGGCCTGCAGAGAGGATTGGGCCGCCTGCAGTGCTTAGCAGAAAACAAAGCAAAACCACTCACTCTGCAGATCTTCCCAGAATGTGCTTATCAACAGCTATTGGCTGGTTTTATATTAATAAGCATTTGCAATGATTAACCCTTATTTGCACTCTCCAAATAGAAAAGAATATTAAACTGAAGAAGAAGAAAATATTATGAAGGAGATGACACTAGGGAGAAGATGATACTATGAAGAGGATTATATTAAATTATATACATGAGAGTGTTCAAGACCAATTGCCATTGGTGCTAAGAGAAATTTGCCACACAATATGCAGCATCGGTTAGAAAGTGCTATAAGGATTAAGAGTGCTCCACTGTTGTCACTCTGTCTTACTATATTCACAAGGTATTTGGAAGTTAAATTTGAAATGGAAATTCATAGGAGAGGAAATTGAACAAACAGGATAATACGTCAGCAGAAAATGTAGATTTGCAGAGTATGTGAATTAGTATGAAAATCCCAAGACAATTTCTTCATTGATCAGATTTCTATTGCTATACAAATCTCTTGTGCAGATTACTGCAAAACAGTCAAAATTAACATTTGTTCCTTTATTATTAGACTAGACAATTTCCAGCTTCTATAGCTTCCCCAATTATCACTTTCCATTAGCCCCATTACCCAATCTAACTATTTTTTTCCTAGGACAATTTCAGCATTTTTTCAGTTTTGAATCACCCAGCAGTAAAACATACAATGGAGAGAAATTGGCAATTGTTGTATAGAGTTATGCTATTTATTCAGGAAAGTATGAGCCAATCTCGTACTAAATACACCCTAAAAAGGCAAAAATTGGCTTACAATTTCTGTTAATGTTACCACACCTTTTACCATGAGAAATAGCATATTCACCTCCCAATATTGTATTGCTTATGAAGACTGCTAAGGAAAGATTTATTTTAGTAGATGCAGTTAAGATAAAAAAAAATGTTGGCTAAAACTGCAAAGTACTCTTTTTCTAAAAGAATAAAAAGTAGCTCAGCAAAGCTTAATAAATTACAGAATTTCTGATACGTACTTCCCGTATTTATTTGTTCCAATTAGTTGCATATAAGTAAAGGACTGTTGGTTTCATTAAAATCGTGACATATACATAATGAGACCTGCTTTGTTAATTTTACTTTTTGACATTCAGACTTTATGAAATGTATATGTATATTTCTTGGGAATTGCAATGGAATGTGGCAATCATCACTCTTTCGTTGACCTGGATTGCTGCAGAAAGTGGCTGTGGTGTCCACTTACACTGCTGGAAAAAGAAATAACCTACACAATTAACTTCAAGATCTCCTGAAATTCAAAAACTAATGGTAGGAAAAATTCTATGCAAATGAAATATATTAAATTATCTCTGGGATGGTTGATACTAAAGGGATTTTAAGGTACTATGGACTTTTTGAGTTTTAAAACAAAGAGAAAACAGAGGTCAGAAGAATGCCTTTAGATTAAACCAATTTTATAAGAATAGATTTATTAGAGAAAATATCATATATATCATATTTAACTAACTTTCCTTCTAATGCACATGTTAAGTTATGATGTAGAGTGGGTTCCATATTCAAGAAATAAAAGTTCAGATATGTGTCATAATAGAGGCAAATTTCTGTCATCTCTAATCTGGCAGAAATACAGGATATGTGGAAAAGATGTAGACAGAACATAAAAGCCTCACAGTGAAGTTGAACCGTTGTACAATTCTAAATCTTAATTAGTTTATTGATTAGCTTGGTAAAGATGACGCCCTGCTTAGAAAAACGGTATGTTACCCATCCTCTGCCTATTGCAGTGCTGTAGCCATTCCTGCAAGCTTAGTATATAGATTTATATACTTGTTTCAACAGTCCATTTGTATAAACAAGTAGCTCAGAGGATTTAGCTAACCCCCATATGGTTAGTTTAAAAGCAGATGTACAAAAATATCAAAGTAACAGAAATAAAAATCATTTTAACGGGTCTCCATCTGGCAATTTTAATAATGTTAATGCAAAATTACAAAATGTGCCAGCTATCTAGAGTTTATAGAAAAAGACAAATTCTGATTAAAAACTTTTTTAGAAAGTCCTGTACAAGACAGGTTAAGTAAGAGCTTAACTCAGAGTTGGCTAAGTTCACTATCACAGGAATCTGGCATAGCAGAGGAAAAAACCCTTTTCTCCTAAATGTTGGGGTTTACAGCAATACCATATTGAAAATAAAAGCCCTAATGAACATTCTTCTGGGTTGCAGATTAAGACTGATCAAAGAGACTTCTAAAATGCCTCCTGCAACTGATGATGTTACATTGATTTAAAATTTTAAAACTCTTTTATATTCCCAGAAATGGGGTTCTTTGGCTACTTTGTTTAGGAGCTGAAAGTGTTAAGATTTCTCAGAAAAGGCATGATCAAATGCTCTTTTCAAAGAAGAAAAGAGGAAGAAAGTCACTGACTACTTTTAGTTCACCCTGCAGATCGGACTTGCATATTATATTAAGGAACTGGGATTCAAAGACCATCAGTGCTGCAACATTTAATGCAATATATTTTCTAAGTTAGTGCAAAACCTTTCCACTGCAGGTTTGGAATGATCATGGCTTGCATTTTTCTTCTTCTTTTTTTGTTCTTCTCAGTTCTCACTTCTGTTTTGTTTCACTTTGAATACTTCACAGTGTTTGTATTTTGAAAGCTGGCCTATTTTCCCTCACAAAGCAGCAGATTCAGTTTGTGGTATAAATGCTAAATCAGCATGTGTCAAACTTGTTAAACCTTTTTTATGCCAAGCCTTGAAGGACCTGATAAAATAAAGCTGTAAAGATATACATTTTAATAAAACATTATTCATGCACTGTTAGTCCACAAAATATTCTCATGTACTGTATGGAAATGAAAAGCAACATTTCTCTGGCCTAAAGCTAACTTTTTATGACTCCCTTGGTAATTTTCCCATTCTTTAATACTACTTTATTTATTTATTTTACAGTAAGCTTTCAGAAAATGCATGGCATTTTTCTCAACACATTTGCATGTGCCTTTTTTTTTCCCCCTGACCTTTTATATCATCTATAGAAAATTTAATAGGGATATGGAAATCAGACAGGGTAACTGCAGGAAGCAATATGTGCTGATCAAAACCCAGAGACATCAACTCTGTTGAGAGTGGAACTGTGGTTGTGTGGTTCAGGCACTGGCCTGGGAGTCGTGAGACCTGGGTTTTCTTCCTTGATCTGCCTGACCCTCTTGATTGATAACAGTCCTTTATTTGCTCAACAGTAATGATAATATTTACATTCTCCCATTCTTTTTCTATTTAAAGGATAGGTGGCTTGAGGTTTTTTTTCTAGTGCTGGTTGTGTACAGCACAGTGCAGTTATTTCAACTGATGCTTTTAGATATTACTTTAAGGTAAAAATACATGTTAGGGACCTAAGTATGCTACCCTAATACGTGATTCTGCCCTTCTGCAAGTCTAAGAAGGAAAGTCCTTAGACAAGGATAACTCCAGTGCTTGCCTGCGGGCAAAGCCAAGCCTTGTATGCTTATGCTGGAGCATAAGGTTTTTCATTTCCCAGTCTACAAGCCCTTTAATGTATTGGAGTGTCTCAGAAATTCTAATACTGGCTTCCTCCTGCAGGTTTTCCAAAGATGTACTTTAGGCACATTGTATTCAATGACAGATGTACAGCTGCATATCTTGCCCTCATTGAGGAAACATATTTTATTGGTCTCGTTTTCACCTATTTGGACTTCTTTCACAAATGTGGCTCACCTCTGTCTGTAAGCCATCCATTCAGCTGTATCTAAGAGCATGAAGAACATCGTGATGTTCTCAGGGACATCAGTGGATTTCCATGCTTCATGAATGCACGGAAGCTCCAGAGTAGGTCCACTGGATGTCTCCTTTGGAGACTGGTTTTCCTGCAAAGGGCTCTGCACTAGAAGAGAAGCTACCACCAGTGAAACAAGCCCGACTAGATCCAAACTCTTTTCCTGCCCACACAGCTATGTGGAAGTAATGAAAACTTCCATGGATATTTTCTTCCACTTTTGCTCTGGTGGTTCAGGGTGTGGGTCACTACCATTTTCTCTAATGGGGACATAGGCCCTAGATGTGTCACAACCGTGTGGATCTTTTTCAGAGGCTCTCAAGAATGCAAACTAATCAAAGGGTTGACCACAGCTCTACTTGAATTAGGTCATACTGTGGCTGACTGAGTGACCAGCAATCAAGGTCAACATCTGGACCGATGAAGATTTCTTCAGAAACAAATAAAGAATATCGGTTTTGAGGCAATAACATGCAGTTGCTGTAAAAATATCAAGCACTGTAACTAGGTTAACTGTAGAACCACAGAAAACCTCAAGGACTGCAGGAAATAATTATCTTCAAAACAGCATGGCAAAGTATCATTTTCTCTTATTATGGAAAAAATGAGGTGCATGAAGAAAGAGGCAGAATGGCTGTTGGGAATGTAGTTTAGCTCCTCCACTGTAGGCACTGGTAGTGGAAAGTAGCTTATTCTTCTTTTCTCCCCATGCCTGAGAGTATTTTTCCCTGCCTTGAAGGAATCCCACTGTTCTTCCCTGCCTTCCACACCTGCTCGCTTCTTCTTTGTCTACTCAGCTATGAACAAAAATGATAAACATCCAAGGCACAAAAATTCATGTGGTTTGGCTCCCAATACTCACAAGTTGATGAACTGAGAAGAAAGGGAAGATATTTTTATAACTGAGCCTTGAGTTCCTCCTTCAGTAGATGAACTGTTCAGATGTGAGGGTTAAATGCATATTCCACCATTCTCAAAGGTATTTTGGGGTGAGGGTTTCAGTGGAATCCTTGCCAAAAGAGTGGGTACGCAGGGAATGTTGGTTGGTTGTGCAAAAGTAAGTAGAAAACTGTCCTAGGGTATAGGAGGTGGGTTTTGCTGCACTAGCATGCTGGGTGATTAATGCAAGTCACTTAGCATCTCTTTCCTCCTCCTTGCTGTGCCTTAGGTTCAGTAGGAACAATGACATTTTTCTCTTTTGTACTGGTTTGAAAGCTACTGATGAAACTTCCTACTTAAGGATTAGTTAGTAATATAGAGATGAAATTCTTGGGGGAAAAAAGAACAGTAAATATGCTTTTTAGTCCAAATGTATACTACATGTTTTTTTAAGGCAGAAAAAATGTCTTTCTCAGAAAAATGACATTTCCAGGAGAACTTCTCATTTTCACAACACTTTTTTTTTTTTCTACTGTAAGAATGAATATGGAAAATTTCCAGCAAGCTCTGAAAACAAATTAATTCCTTGTTTTGCTAAACGCACTTTTATAATATGGTTATATTATTCACAAGCAAAGAGAATCTTAAAAGGAAAGACTGGTTGATTTCCCATATCTCTGTAAGCAAAGCTGTTATTACATTTGCTGTTGCTCAGAAAAATCTCAACAGGTCATAATGTTCCACTATGTGTGGAACCTGAAGGAGCGAGGGAAATCACATTCATTTAAAGATACTGCAGCACTGCTTCCATAAATCCCCTCAATGGGACAAGATGTAGTCCTTACTTGATGAGATAAAGATAGTGTTTTATACCAAGTTTTCAACCTTCATTCTAAATAGTCATTGATTTTGTGGGCATACATCAGATTTTTATGTTCTTCTGGTTATCGTTGTCTACAATTTCAACCTTTACTTTAAAAAGAGCAGCAATTGACTGGCAACACCCAGAATACAACCCACAACATCCATCTAGTCTGTTTTAGGATCTTGCTGTAACGCAATAAAGCACTTTTATTTCATATGAAGAAAATTTAGAGTGAAGTTAATGTCTTAAGCATAATACAACCACACTGGGTAATGTTATCATAGCATGTATTTTTTCTCTAAGAGTTAAGCTACTAACTGACTTGCTTTTTCAATGCATGTTTGTATAATGTAAAACAGCCACTTTGATACTAATAGAAATAAATGGCTGAAAGAACACAAAAAATGGAGAGCTTTTCCTTGCTATTTAAATACTTACAAATAGCAGTGCTGTGTAAAATTCTAATATACTCTCTGTGCAACAGTCAGATATTAAAATGGTCCAAAGATTAGAAAATCACTTAAAAATGTGATTAATACAGTAGCACAATTCTCTGAGGCCTGTAAGATGCGATGCATTTAGTGTAGCAAATAAAATATAGCATAGGACAGTCATCCACGTGTATTATACATCTAATCCACTAAAATATGTACATAGATTTACTGCATTTGCCTTACAAACTTTGTATTTTCTGGCTTGGATATTTAAAAGTGGTGTTTAATTTAGTTTTATAACTTCTTTGCTGTTGTTGAGGGTTTTTTTTAGTTAATTTCTTCAGAAAATTCCTTGTTTTAAACCAGCAAAAATAAAACTGGCAATTAAATATGTAAGAATATATCCTAAAACCCCATACTCTTATTCATAATTTATAGGATCACAAATTGTAAGGGTTCTAGGTCAACTACCTACTCAATGAAGATCAAGTTTACTTTTTCATGGACAATGTCTTGGTTCTGGTACCTAAATCTTCAGACTGATATTTGGTTAAAGGTTCAAAACCTGTAAAATGTTCTTGCTTTCAGCAGCCAGCTATATTCTGAGCAAATCTGTGCATTAGTGCTTTGAGATGATCGTGTGTTTCCTTAGGGATCTTGGTTTCTGAAGGCATCAGGTCTCTGACTGCTTCATGATAGTTTCCCCACGAGACTGTGTTGTTTACTGATTTCATAAGAACTCAATTTTTAAAAATTTCAAAGTTGCAAGCACTTCTTAAAGTTTGATAGTTGCCTGAAATTACTTTGTATATAGACTGAGATGCTATCACAGTTAATACAATAAAAAAATTAAGATTAGAGCAACAAATCTTTTATGAGTGATCTATAGCCATCTGAAATGTGCTATATAATCCTTGCATCTCTGCTTTTCAGTCTTGTGCATTTATCTTCACATGTTCTTTACATTTTCCATATCTTTACATCCTATAGTCCTGTGTCTGAGTCCAATAAAGAAGAGAAGAATCAAAATACTAAAAAGGTGGTTACTACAGTTTTCGTAATGCTTGGGCTAGAGTATTATTATGAGTCTAAGGAAGACACTATACCACTAAATTTAAAAATCACACTGCAGACTCTTGTAATGCTGATAAAGATGAAAGTCACTGTAAACTTTATTGAAACTGAATCTTCAAACCTTGGAGATATTTATTCAGGCCAAATAATCTTCCTAAAGAGAGAACCTGGACAGACTGATGAACAGTATGAAGTAGATAATTGTAAGATTAAGTCTGCAAATACACTCAGAAGACTGATGCCTTTTCATCAGACACTGTGGAGACTTAGAAGAATAATATTTAAGACAACAGACTAGTAATCAAAGAGGAAGTAAATTAACAATGGAAAAAAAATTAGAACTTAGGTGGTGATTGGGAAACCATGAATAATTATATATTTAGAAATCTTTTGTGGGACTTACTACCTCAGCGTTACTCGCATGGTGACAGAGTGATGGGATATTAGTGAGGAGTACAATTAAAAGGAAATAGGCACAGCTAGGCAAGTACTCTACATGGTGGAGTTAGAACTACATAGGGAAGCAGAGTTAGGTGCAATACTCAAGGCAGTGCAGTGGCCTCAGCGATCAGGGGGAGCAATCCAGTCAAGAGGTAGAGCATTGTACTTATATCTCTGAATTGCTTCTGTTACCCAAAGCTATTCCAACCCTGAGGAGCCTGGTCTGACCTTGTTGCTGACCCTTCTGTGAGTTGGAGTTTGGGCTAGATGAGGTCCTTTCTAGTCTGCGTTAACCTGTAAGCCTGTAACGATTTTAGGATTCTAAGATGAAATCAGCTTGGACATCACTGTCTGACCAAAGGTTGCAATACACATAAATGAACTGAAATTCCACTCAAGTGGCACTTGAAGGAGAACAGCAGCGAGAGAGGAAGGTAGACCAAAAGTCACCTCTTTTTCTCCTTCTTACCATGTATGTGCTTTAATTATGATATGTTCAATGCAACACTAATTCTATGTGAGCTGCTGTTCAGTGGGTTAACAATACTTTCTGTTAAGGTGTCAGGGTCAATGATATGGATAATTAGCTAGCACTGTGGTTCAATACATTAATTCTCTTTCAAGTAGTAGTAAAATGTATGTTGACTCTTGGTAACCTCACTGTGGATGTTGCAACCTTGTAATGGATATGGATACAATAAACTGCTTGAGCTTGTCTACTTGAGATAAGGTGTTTTCTTAAGTGATGATGATGAATGCTGCTCTTCTAGGGAACCAGAGAGTGTCATTAAATTAGCTAATATTTTGCTGCCCTCCCATGTAGAGCAAGATTGCTAAAGGGCAGAAATGTTGTCAGATCCTTCTAGGCTGGAGCAGGAAATAAAGCAGAGAGAAAACAGGATGAAGAAAGTAGATAAAGGGCCTAAGGTGAATTCAGGCCTAATACACAGTACATTGAGGTTTTTATTTGCTGGCTTTTCTTCCTTTCTCAGTAAAAGTAGTTCAATAGTTATATTTTTTCAGAACCAGAACTGCTCCTCCACTCCCCCCCACCCCCTCTATACTCCTCAGTCACAAGCCAAGTTCATCGTTTATCAATAAAAGCATTTCACATCTCTCTAGACCTGGAGACACCAGGCAGAGTTATTAGTTCTTCTCTAGCTTTTTCCAAGATACCAGATTTAAAAATGAAAACATACAGATCCCTGTTGCTGTTTGCCACACCAGAGCCAGAGAACTGCACAGATCTATCGCTGAGTTGGTCTCTGAATCTATATAAACACAAACAAGCACATCCAGGGATATCAAATTAAGAACAAATACCTCTGTGCAACACATTTTAGTCTGTGACAGGCCTTAAGAAACTAGAGGGCAAATTCTCTGCTGATGTAATTAGCACAATGTTGTTAAACTCCATGGACCTGTACCAGTTTAGAGACACATGAGATTTGACCCCATTACTTTATTTAGTGACACTTATAGTGATTTCAGATTGTCAGGTCTGCATTACTGTATTCCAACCAGTAACACCTTTAAACTCTACTAATAACTTTTCCTCCTCTAAACATTGTTCAAGCAATTGTCTTTCCTTTATGATCAAACATAAACCATGAAAGTAGATGATTTTTTAGTTATATGTGTAGCAGTTTATATCCTGAGGAACACCAGCACAGTTTAGAGACTCTGAGGCACAATTATCCACTTTGTGAAGACAACTGCAGCTGGGGGAAATACAATAATCATTTTATATTAATATGAGACAAATATATTTAGATAGTAAATACAAACAGTGACATTTCTCTCCTTGACACTCTAGGCAGGTAGGAAGATCTTGTTTCTTCATCTTAAAAACTCAAGAAATCCTAGTGGTGTTGTGCTATGTTTTGTGAATTTAGGAGAATGGATTTGTTCTTTAATGACTTGGAAGACAACAGTCCTTATGAGGAATCACTGGCATCTTGATGTACATAGGTTTCCTCTAGGTTGTCATCATGGTAAAGACTCTAGGTTACACCTTGCTTAATTCAAAAGATATGGTGGACTCATTTTGAATCATAAAATCATAGAATGCTTTGGGCTGGAAGGGACCTTAAAGATCATCTAGTTCCAAACCCCTGTGATAGGCAGTGATGTCCTGCTAGATCAGCCTGCCCAACGCCCCATCCAACCTGGACTTGAATGCCTTCAGGGATGGGGCAGCCACAACTTCCTTCCCTAACCTGTGTCAGTGTCTCACCACCCTCATCATGAAGAATTTCTTCCTAATGTCTCGTCTGAATCTTCCCCTCTCCAATTTATAGCTATTCCTCCTCATCCTATCACTACATGCTTTTGTAAAATGTCCGTCTCCAGCTTTCTTGTACACCCCCTTCAGGTACTGGAAGGCTGTTGTGAGGTCTCCTTTCGCCTTCTCTTCTCCCGACTGAACAGCCCCAACTCTCTTAGCCTGTCCTCATAGCACAGGTGCTCCAGCCCTCTGATTATCTTTGTGTACCTCCTCTGGACCCATTCCAACATTTCCATATCGTTATTATATTGAAGATTCCAAAACTGGACACAGTACTCCAAGCCGGGTATCACAAGAATGGAATAGAAGGGTAGAATCACCTCCCTCTAGAAGAAGCTGTCCATGCTTCTTTTCACACAATCACAGAATCACTAGGTTGGAAAGGACCTCCAAGATCACCGAGTCCAAGCATTCCTATCAGTCACTAAACCATGTCCCTGAGAACCTCATCCACCCATCTTTTAAATAACTCCATGGAAGGTGACTCAACCACCTCCCTGGAAAGCCTGTTCCAGTGCCCAATGACCCTTTCAGTGATTTTTTTTTTTTCTGATTTCCCCTGGTGGAGATTGAGGCCATTTCCCCTTGTCCTGTCCCCTGTCACTTGGGAGAAGAGGCCAGCACACTCTTCTCTATAACTTTTCAGGTAGTTGTAGAGAGCAATAAGGTCTCCCCCCAGCCTCCTCTTCTCAAGGCTAAAGAACCCCTTTGGATGCAGCCCAGGATACTATTGGCTGGCTCATGTCAAGCTTCTTGCCAACCCTTCTCTGCGAGGCAACTCTCAGTCATGTCATACCTGATCCTGTATTGAAACTGCAGATTGCCACAACCCAGGTACAGCACCTTACACTTGGTCTTGCTGAACCTCATGAGGTTCACAGAGGCCCAATTCTCCAGCTTGTCCAGGTGCCTCTGGATGATATCCCACCTTTCTGGTGTGTCAACTGCACCATTCAGCTTGGTCTCATCTGTAGACTTGCTGAAGGTGTACTCTATCTTGTTGTCTATGTGATTGATGAAGATATTAAACAGCACTAGTCCTGATAGGGATCCCTGAGGGACACCGCTTGCAATGGTTCTCCATCTGGACACTGAGCCATTGACCACCACACTCTGAATGAGACTGTCCAATCAATTTCTTATCCACTGAACAGTCCATCCATCAAATCCATCTCTTGAATTCATAGAGAAGGATGTTGTGGGGGACTGTGTCAAAGGCTTTACAGAAGTCCAGATAAATCACATCCTGTGTCCACTGATATGCTATGCTTTGCCTTGAGAAGTGCTTGAGAGCTACCATTACATAAAACTTTTCTATATAAGCAAGCTTCAAGTAAGAGTTGTTAGTTGCAAAGAAGCAAATTAAATTAGATTACATGTCTGCAAGGGATGAATGGCCCAGTGTAGACTCTGATGGCTAATAACAGTGCACAGTCACTAACTGTGGAGAAGGAAACATTTTACCAGAATATAAGCCTCTATTGTGCAGAGACCTGAAGTAGTCTTACCGAGTTCAACACATACCATCTATTTATGAGTGTTGCTCTGTTGCTCTTCTGATGAATACACTCCTGCCTCCAAGCCAGACTACTCTAAATGGTAGGCGACCTAAAAAAGTCCAGGTAGGGATATTATAGGGTTTAATTTCTCTCATCGCTTTGAATGGCACAAATGATGCTGTGTGCTCATGTGATCTTGTGTTATACGATGTGATACACTGTACTATATCATTATTTTTGTTCGCTTTTTAGTGTTCCCAACTTATCTTCAACCAATCTAGTGACTGAATTCCTCTGTGATAAGGAAGCAATACAAGTTTGAACTCCTGTATTTCTGCTAAAGAATGACCCAAATTCATGTGAAAATCTAGGTTAAAACCCAACGAAGTCCTCTGACTTTACACAGCAGCGTTATGCATGTCAGTGTGGCCTCCTTCATGCTCACTTTCACCACTAGGGAGGGATGCACAGGCCCTTCATGTGACTTTTGCACAAAGTTGCAGACACCATCTGGCTTGCTAGCTAGCCTAAAGCTAGCACTGTGAAGTATTTAAAGCTATGTTTTCTATCATTCTTCCCATTTAGTACTGTCAGAAGTTTGCCTGAATAAATTTTAACTAGAGAAAATGTTCTGTCATCTGCCAGCGTCCTGTTTATCCATTGCGTACATCCTTAGCAAATGGGTTCATAGTCACGACTCTGAATGGTGAACCTTTGTGCACCATTGTGTTAATGGCTTGGAGAAATAAAGAAAGAACGTGTGGAAGGAACACCTTCATTCTTCTACTTGAGGCCAGATCTGCTGTTTTGGAACTAATCCTAATGTATGTTTATCTAAACTATTCTTAAAATCTTCAGTGATGGAGATTCATAGTTTTGTCAGGCAATATTTTTCTGTGTTTAATCATTTTTACCACTGAAAAGTTCTTCCAGTGTCTAACATAAATATCCCTTCTACACTTTAGAGCACATCATTTCCTGTTGCATGTGAAATGGGTATGTGGAACAACTGAGTCTTTTCCTCTTTTCATCAGTCTTTCATGTATTTGAAGACTACTAATCCTGTCACTAATTGTTTTTTTTTTCTTGAAAAAGGAGTCTAAAGTCCTTGATTTTTAATAGGTTGCTTTTACACCCCTAAACACTCTTCTTTGCCTTCAGCTGATGCAAATATTTCTTGAAATGCAAACTGCATAAGGAACACTGTGCTTCAACTACGACTACATTCATACCAAATAGAGCAGAAAGATTGTCTTCTAGCTCAGAGAGATTATTCCTGCTTTTACATCCCATAATAGTATTTGGCTTTTCTGCAAAAGTGTCACTTTGTTGATAATACTCATTTCAGGGATCCTCTCTTACCTCATTCTCCATTGTTGCTCTTTTACTGCAGAGCTGCTGATTAGCCAGTTGTTCCTTGAAGCCATCTTACGTGTTTCAGACTGTTTCTACAAATTGTCAACCTCAGTCTGAATTCTCATCCTCCCAAGTGGTTGGACCTCTTTTACTTGGCATTTTCTGTCCAAATAAATACACTTTACTTTCCTCCGTATGCCTTCAGTACAAGTTTCCAGCCATTTCTTTGTCCGTCTTATAGTAGTTTAATCTAGCCAATGTTTTCCTTCCTTACTACGACAGTGTCAGGTGAAACATTGTCAGAAACCTCACTGCAGTCAAGACATACGGCATCTACTGCTTTTGCCCTATCTACAAAGCCTGTTACCCTGTCATAGGAGGGAATGAAGTTGGTTTGACAAGATTTGTTCCCGACAAATGCATGTTGGCTGTCACTCATCTTTTTGTTATCTTCTAGGGGCTTACAAATTGTTTGGTTGGTTATTTGCTCCAGGATTTTTCTAGGAATTGAAGTTAAGCTGACAAATCTATCCTTCTTCTCCCCCTTTTTAAAGATAGGTTCAATAATTGCACTTTTTTAGTATTCTGGAACCCCTCCATAGGGTCCCCGAGATAACCAGTGACAGCTCTGAGATTGTCCTGACAGCTCTTTTACTGTGATAGTGCTCACCTTGGGGTGGATTTCCCGAGAGTCACTGACCGTGAAAGTATATAACTAATATAAACACTTATCTTACTTAGTCTCAGTTTTTCTCATTTGTTCATGCCTTTACTTGCTTTAGCTATTACTTTAGTGAAGGCAGAAGCAAAAGAGTCAGTAGACTTTTGTTCTGGTTTGAATTAAAGTAGAATCAGCTTTCTAACTTTTCAGCGAAGCCTCTTCTAAGTAACTTCATTTTCTGAGAGGTAACTACACGTTTTTCAGATAGTGTTTCTCTCTAGAAGTGATAACATGGAGCATTGACATGAAGGAAGGTCATTGCTGATACTTATTCCTATAGAAACCAAGGCCATCCTGGAGCTGGTGGGATGGTGTAGTGAAAGAGGTGAAAAAGGGTCATACCTGCAGGGAGGAGCAGACAGGACAGGTGATCCTAAACTGACCAACAGAGTATTCCATCCCATATATGTCATACTTGGTATAAAACTATGGGATCATGAGAGTCAGTCCCTGTTCTTCAGGTGGTGGGAGGGAGTGGGTGGCTGTGAGGGAAGGAATTGGGTTCACAACTGCTTGCATTTATCTGCTCATCAAGTGAGGCCAAGGCTAAACCAGAAAACACTGTGGCTTGTTCGGATATTTCTGTCCATAGGTTTTCCATACCATTTTGCAGCAGAGCAAGTAATTCTTTCTCTTCTTGAATTGCCTGGCTTTCTAACAGTATATTCTCATACCGTATTCTGTCTTTGGCCTGGATATTTCTTCTACAGCACATGATTACTTTGTATTGTATTTTTAAATAGCCTCCCATGAGGTCTCTGATAAAAGCTTTTGAAAAAACCAAATGAGTTGTCAGTTGTGTTTATAGTAATCTGATATCGTGATGCTAAAAACAGTCATCTGCCACACTTAAAGAGTTAAGGCATTTCATGCACTGATATATTTGTCTCTAATATCAAAAGGCATTTCTGATCACACAGATCTTCAAACATTTATTTATATTTATTTTTAATAAGCACCATAAAACCTGTTTCAACAAGCAGCAATTTAATTGCATCATTGCATTTGATCAGATGAACATCCTGTTCATAATAAAGCCTTCCCTATAAATAAACATAGAAAATACAAATTAAACTTCCAAGTTAAAATGCATCCATTAATGTCTTAATTCTTTCTTTACATGTTGTGAATTAAATTTTTTCTTTGGAATAATGTGTACACTGAAATATTGCTACGCATATTTACCTGCTCATATAAATTCCACTAAACCATCATGCTTGGGATTTGCCCCCATTTCAGCCATCAGCATAACTACACTAATGAAACCCACTTACATTCTAGCAAAGCTGATGAGACAGATGAAAACAGCAAGAAAACATAAATGAGACAGAGTTTGCTTTTCTTCTAAAACGGACTTTTTCATTCATCCAGTTTTTCCATGAACGTGTCGGTCCAAATTTCCATATCTTAAGTTATTGACATTTTAATCTCCAAAGCACCAAATAATTTTAAGCACTCTGATGCACTAAGTGCTTATCAGTTGCAACAGTTGATATTAAAACATTTTGCATTTTCTGCTCTCTAAATTGCATGGATTATGTAGGAAAGCCCTAACAACACAAATCTACAGTTTTCAATAGTTGTTAATGATGTGGAGTGAATAGAGGAGTGGGATGCTAAACTAATCAGTGGTATTGGACATTTGTGAGTAGAAACCACTATATTAGTGCCTAAACTGTGCAGTGATCCATGTCTCCTAATTCTGGGAGATAGTTATGTTAAATTGATTTGAAAATAAGTGGACAGAATCATTATGCCTACATTTATAGCTAAGCTGATGGAAATCAGATGGATTTTAGTTTTGCAATGCACCTCATAAATTGATGCTGAAGATCCCAATAGAGCCTTCACTGCCTGCTTTCCGTCCACTCAATAAACTGTGATTATTGGATCCTGATGACATCTGCTCTGAGGCTATATTAAAATGAATTGAAATAAACCCACAGAAAAGGCATGTTGAGGCAACTTGAGTATGGAGGAAGCTTATCATCATTGACATATATGGTCCAAGGAAGAACTGTCATAGAGCTGTGGGTATATGCTGGAAAGAAAGGTTTCTCAGAATGTAAACGCAAACCCATGCCAGCATTGCGTAGGATTGCTCCTGGAAAATACATCCAGTTTTTTTTTAAAAAAAAATAATTTTCAGAACAGAATAAAGCACTGAGAGAGTTCATAATAAAAGCAAGGAAATGGACTACAGTAAGTCATAAAGGTATGCCCTTGTGGTTAACGCTCTGAGGCTGGTTTATTTCTGAGACACTAAAATAACCTGGCTCTCATCTAGCATCAGAGAAAGTGCTTGGAGGAAGCACTGGGAATAACTTGCTACACAATGCTAGGTAATGGGTTAATAGTTTTATTAGGTAATTCTACCCGAATCCTTTGACCAAGAAAAAGCTCACATTGTAAAAGCAATAATGACAATAGGTGTAAATAATGAGAGGTGCTTCGTTACAATATATAAGTATTCCTTAACAGTCAGTGCTTTTTACTGCTTGTATCAAGTTCAAATTCAGGCCTATGCAATATGCAATATTCAGCTCTCACTATTGAAGAAACTTTGATCTGATAAATTTAAGGCATGAGGATACAGATCCACAGAAGCAGTAGGAAGCCTTAAACCCCCCAAATAACAAATATTCTACTAACATCAATGTGACTTAGGAACTCAGTGCCCTTGAGAAAAGGAGTCTATTTAATGGGAATTTTTCTCTCTAGGCATTTATTTTCTAAGTCATACTTTAAAGCCTTTTCTTAATATATATGGCTGAAAAGGAAGAATATTATGAATTTTAGAACTTCTAACTTAAGCTTTGATTTCTTTTAGTGTAAGCAATAATTAAAAATAAAGGTCTGTTTTACAAATGGTTTCTCTGTTTCCTCTTGGCAGTCAACAGCAAAGGACTGTGATTGTCAAAGTAGGAGAGAGTATAGCTGTAATAGGGATTTACTTTAACAGAAGTGTCTATTAAAACTATCTACAGTTCCTGCTCCTATATCCATCCCCTTCTTCTGTGACCTGAACTGCCTACACCTGATTGAGCAGACATGCTTTTCTCCAACTTTCATTCTCTGTTTGGGCTTGGACCTGAAAATTCTGGGGTCCACACAATTACCTTCTTCTTGGTTCAGACATCTTCCTCCTTCTCCATATCCCTAGAAACTGTTGGTATTCCTTTGGTATCAGCCATGTTGAAACTAATGGGTTTCTGCAGATTTGCTTCCTGTGATGTCTACTGTGTTAGTGTCACATCATATATGTCATATAAATCATATATGTTAGCCTAGCAAGAAAACTAATTTACAGCTCTATAGCTGTTGAATGACAACAGGGCTTTCCAGTTGTTTATGATGAGGAATCACAGAAGTATCAGAAACTACAATAGAATTGTTTTCCAGATTAGCTGAAATGCTGAGCTAATCTGTTCTCTATTCAAATAAAAATATATATTTTCAATAGAATGACTCAGAAAAACTCTTATTAGTTTAACCACATGCATCAGCCGGCATCTACCTCATTAGCAGTTGGTGTAACAGACAGAAAGTCACTGGAACAGAACATGTTTACAGGGTAAATATCTCCCACTTTGAAAATAAATATCTTGGCTTTGGCTCAGCATTTATTTAGCAGTGGGAAACTGCTGTCCTGTGACAATGTTCCATTTCGTTGACATTATTTCCTAATGATGTTATAAGTGGGGACAAGTTAACCTCAGAAGATTCAGAGGTTCAATTTTCATTAAGATAAGCAGCTAGAAACTTTGAATGCTTATGAGCTATTACCCAAACTTTGGTTGTTATTCTTGTTTTCTAATAAGAGATTGTCTCTCTTGGTCCTAATCTCCTAAAAAATCTCCCCGGGGTTATATTTCTGTACCTGTTTTCCTCCAGAATGTGTGGCTAGTGTGGCTCCATGAAGTCCTGAGCAGGTTCTGGCTGCTGAGGGACACTACATTTCCTCAAGAATTTCGGTGTAATAAATAAAATCACAAAAGGACTTTCTCTAAATAACCTTTAGTCCAAGGCCACAATACAGCCATTCCTTGCAGCACACACGGCTGGTAACATTCACAGATGGCACAGGGTTGATGTCTTGGTTTCAGGCATTTAGCATAAACGAGTCATTTAGGTTCCCTTTGTAACCACCAGGAAGATTCAGCTGATGCTGCAAGGGACTTGAATTTACTTGACCTTGATGGAGTTTGTCTGGAAAGGTTTTGTCCTGGCTCTTATGTTTCCTTTTCAGTTAGGTTCATCTACCCCTTGTGTTCTCCAGGAGAGTCACGCCTCCTGTGAATCTACCTAAAGAGAACCATTTTTTTTTTTTTTTTGTTACAATCTAGGAAGATGGCAGCCTTGAAACTTTCTGCCAATCTGACACCTATACTGCCAGACTTTATCCTCCATTCTCTAGCTAATGACTTAACCTTTGTTGTTTACCCCATCACTGTACCCTTGCAGGCTATACATACTTTTCCTTATGAGCAAATCTAAGAAGTTTCTTCCTGGCTGCTATATTCCTTGTCTTATTTCAAACCTTTTTCTTTTAAACTGCCCATTTTGAGTCCCTACATCCCTTTCAGCCAGATCCTTACTTATGGTTTACTTACTATTATTTTTTTGTCAAAAATCAGATGTACTAAAATTTAAGCAAGACTGGTGATAAGAGTGTCTCAGTTCTTTGGGTCCCAACTTATGAAATATAAAAACTGCAGAGTACTTCTCACCTTGAGCATCAAACCTATCTGGGAGTCTGAAATTAGGTGCTCTAGACAGGCAGAAGTATTAAAAATACATAGATCTCTCTTGGAAAAATCAGTCTACCTAACGTCTTCTTACTGTTCACTAATTTCTTATAAAAGTTTCTCTCTCACACAGACATATCACTCATAGGAATGCATGAATTAATCAAAATAAGCAGTTAGTGTATGGGGCACACTGACATAATAGATCTACTTAACTCCAATTAAACCAGGCAGTGGGCAATGTAACCTCTCTTTGCTGTTGTTGCAGCACTGCATACAAATTATGTGAAGCACGCTTTCTGCTGGCTGACCATTCAGTACAGTCTTTAGTGCTGTAGACGTCACACTAGTTCACAGACTTGGATTCTTGGGCTTTACAGTTTGATGGGTATGGGGGGAGAAATAAGAAACGGGGTTAAAATTAAATGTAGAGAAAGTCAAAGGTGTTCAAAGACAGCGAGTACCACCTTCTAAACTTTGTGATGCATGCCTATAAATTTCTAGCAATGTTGCCAAGTCCTGTCATTTAATGTGAGTCATATGAAAACAGAAAAAACCCTCATCTTTTATTAAAACTATGAATTTTCAGGTCCCTAAGACCTTGAAGAAAAGCATGAAAACGTGACTCAAATGTACCCTATAGACTAAAAACTAATGAAAAAGGAAATTTTATGCTTGTCTTATGATCAATAAGATGCAGCCAGATGAATAATACTGTGTCTGTATACAGTATATATTTATAACTTAAATGTGTCCATAAGAACAAGACATTGTTGGTCTGGTGCACAATCAAAGCATTGTCAGACACTGTGATGGTGCCACAGATGGATAGCAGTCTATTATTTTTTTTATTTAAATAGCTATTTTTCCTGCCACCCCACCTCAGGTTCTTGTGTTTAATGTGAAATGTGGTCTCCTTCAGCAATAAAGATTCATATATCTGTGATTATTTTGTCATTTATATGCAGTTCTATCATAGCTTGTTTTAATCTCTGGTTTAGGGGGTGTTCTGTTTACTACACTGCAATGATTTTTGAATTAAGCTCAGCAAAAAGTGTTACTACATCAGCTATATCTTTGAATATTTGAATATATTTGTTTGTTTAAACATTGGCTTAGTCAGACAGCACCAAGGATTTATTTTTAAGTACCATGGTTGCAACTGACAGATGACTTTTCTCTTGGTGGATTCTAATTGCTTGTAACCCAGTGGGAAAATGTTTGTTATTGTATATATTAGGTTTTTTAAACTAAGAAAGCAGTATTTTTAAAAATAAAACAAGAATTAATACTTCATAAACCAATCCTCAATCTGCAAACTCAGTTGGAAGTAATGGACCTATAAATTTAAAATGATGCCTGTAAAAAGTAGCCTCAGAATTGTTTGATGTGATATAACTCTTACCTGCAATACTTCAGATCCCATGTTATATATATAATGAAATTCTTAGTTGTAATGCCCTACAGAACATGTTGAGACAGTAATGAAAGCAATAAGAATGGTAACAATATTGAAAATATTGTTTTCAATATGGAAAGAATACCAAATAGTTTCTTGCGTCTGCAGGTTTATACTTGTCCCTTTGGTTCCATCTAACTCTATGGTGAGCTAAACATTTCTAATTTTATGGTAGTGACTGAGAAATGTATTGAAATGTGATTGTTGCCCAGGACAAATTACATTGTGAAAGTAAGGTGGTAAAGTCCTTGCAATGGCATGCAGCTCCTTAGTAAGAAGCCTTTGCTATTCCTCATGTTGATATCACCTTTGCAGTAGTTAATATAACATTTACTTCAACTTCTAAATACGCACCCTATGTTTTGTGTAAGTAAATATTGATTTTAATGTTACTTGAAAGTTCTGATCTTAATCAACAGCATGCATTGGATACAGTACAAATGGCTCAATAGAATCAAAATAAATGGGCGAGGTGCTGAGGGGCATGGTTTAGTATTCGATAGGAATGGTTGGACTCGATGATCCAGTGGGTCTTTTCCAACCTGATGATTCTATGATTCTTGCTCTTTACTTCCTAAATATGTATATATACTTTCCACCCACAAATTTAAGGAACAAAGAAAGCAGTAAGTTCCAAACAAAAATTTGGAAAATTTTTGCTTCAAACAGCAGGACGGCTATTTAGATGCTGTGAGAAGCTGGAGAAAACGAACACAGTTGTCTCTGCCTCAAAATCCAACAGCTTGATTTTTCTATAAACGCTAATCACACTCATATTAGCTTATTACATTGGAAGCAGAACCTCTTGGAGTAGTTTATTTTTGTCCCACAATTCCTTACTTAAGTGCTTCATCTGAAGAATTCCTTTTTAGACTAAACAAAGTCTGAAATCTCAAAGACTCCTTTTGATTTTTGAGAGATTTTATAGGATACTAGCAAGGTAAGAAAAAAATTACTGAAACCCCACAGCCACTAGTAAATCTTGTGAGTTATATCCCACAGAAAACTGTACTCTTAATCCCTCCACAGTCTATAAAAATAAGTGAAAACATTTACTTTTTCCTTTTTTTCCCCAAGTAATGCAGAAAACATGTCTGAGGTTAATACAGGTATTCAAAGCAATGTTGTCTGTCATTTCTGTGGGTACCAGTGCCAGCTTGTAGCTTTTAATAAAGGGGTGTGGCAACTTTTATAGGCCATGAGTCTGAATAAGAATAAAAAGGGGTTTAGTGACTCTGGGACCCATAGCAACTGATATTGAACAGCATCCCGTTCTATAAATTAGCATATATGACACCTTAACCAATTCCAGCCTAACTGATGATGGATGGAGAGACAGGCAGATGACAGTGCCATGCTCTTTCACTTTATTTCAGGGGCTACAGAGCAACTGTCACTCATACACAAACCTTCTGCCAAATGCTACCATTGCCTCTTTGCATTTCAGTTTCACACAAGTCAGATTTGGGTTTTTTTCATGAAACTTAGTCTGATTTTATGTTCTTCTGAAGCGCATGTACTGGAAACACTGGCTATTTCATATCTGAAATAATTAAAGGTACAGATGTACACTAAACGAAAGCTCAATGTAGTAGGAAAAAATCACTTCCATTTAAGTTTATTATGACTGATTGCCACTTTCAAATATTACATTTACTCTGATTTTATAACCTGCGTAAAACCCTATGTTTACATTTTATTCAAATGTTTTCCCTTGTGTTTTAAGACACTGAGCACCATTAAAACCAAAAAAACAACGAGACTGAAGGATACTAGAGGTACTATTAACTTCCTGCAGGATTAGCTCTTAGGGCTGAGAAATACTAAACAAAAAATGCTGTTAGCTTCATCACATTGTTGACACTGTACAAGAGGTGCGTATAGCCTTATGTTATCCCTAAAATGCTGTCTCTTCTTCTAGCAGTGGGATTTTTCATCTTTATCTGAACCCTACTTAGTGAAGAAGCAAGACTTATCCTGGATCACTGTAGCACAAGTCATAATCAACTGTGATTTCTTAGGCAGAACATTTTGCAATTGAAGGTGAGTCATTACTGCATAATTTTAGCACCTAAAAGTGATGTCCAAGATGAGAAATCCTTCATGCCAGGCACACACATTAAAATATAGCCCTTTCATTGAAGTTTACAAGTGCTATGGGAAACAAAGGTTAGAAAAAGGTGAAAATATATAAATTCAGTATTGGATGAATGCCACTTTGTGTTGATGGTGGATCTTAGGGTGGAGATTTTCTTTTTCAGTCCAACAAGGTCACCTCTTGTTTCTTGTCTTAATTTGGCTTGAGACAAACTTGAATGTTAACTTAGATATCTAGCCTGGATATAAGGAAGATAAGTTGCGCTTTCAGGGACAATTAGACTCCTATTGCATACATATTTTTTTTTTTTTTATATATTTTTCCGTAAAAAGCTTCGAGACAAAAAGTCCTATTTTTCATATTCTGTTTCTCACATCTTAATGCCAATCTATCCAAAGTTGTTTTGTCAAACCAGCTTCACCTAAGATATCGTAAAAGAGATGCATGGCTTACATTTTTGTTCCAGAACCAACAGGTCCGTTTTAATGTAAAGCTTCATAGAATCATAGAATCATAGAATAACCAGGTTGGAAGAGACCCACCGGATGATCAAGTCCAACCGTTCCTATCAAACACTAAACCATTCCCCTTCCTTTCATTAAATACCTTTATAAACTCACGGATAATAGAATTGCTAAATCTCCTAGCTTTTTTTTTTTTTTTTTTTTCAAATTTCATTGCCAGATGCATTACCTTAAAGACTCCAGCAACAGCTGCTTTTAGATTTTTTTTTTCCATTTCCAATTCAACTTTGAGAAATTAAAAGCTTCTACCCTTTGATACAGTTCTTGAAAACAACTTTAAAGGCAATCTCTACAGAAGACTTACGTTTTGACCTGAACAAAGGTAGAGGAATTCAGAGAGTGCAGTTGATAGGATTAGTACTTCTCTGTAGCTATCTATGCTAAGACAATTAAAACAGAAAATAGTGAAAAATAGAGTAAAGTAGATCCAGGGAATAATCTCGTAGGCTTAGCTATAAAATATCTAGCAGTTTTTCTACTCTGTGTTTTTCTCTCCATGTCTTTTCTGAATAAAAAGCTAGACATAACCAATAGACAGTTAAATCATTTGTATCCTAAGCTATAACACATCACAATGAAAGTGCAAACGGCATGCTTAGGGTGCAAGAAATGTCTGCAGGTAATAGGTGGGCAATATTAAATAAGTGTATGGCTGACTGGAAGGTGAAATCTGTTAGAGTCTCAAGAGCTTCCTCAGGGAGCTGGTGGGAGCTCTGTTGCTTTGGTCATTTAAATCAGACTGAACATTCTAACAGAGAATATACTTCAGGGAGCCATCAGTGATATTTAAGATATCATTTGCAATACATCTAATACACCAGGATTTTGTGAAGCCAATATAAAGTAGTGTGTGAGAGAAACTAAGAAAAAAATACCTGGAAATAAGATTATTCAAGTACCGGTTCAGCAAAGCATAGGAAAATCATGCCCCTCTCCTTCTTCTAATAAATTTGCAAGGCTGTCCTGTGGCTGTAACACTGCTTTATCCTCTGGGGACATGTCTGTGTATCCTTGTGCTGTCCCAGACCTCTTCTGTGAAGGGATGAGAGATCTTCATACTGCAGTCACAAAGCCTCTATGTATTCGAGTGGAAATACAAACAATTCAAATGTATTTAACTAGGAAGACTGCATATGAGATAATGTGTAGAGTTGTAAAACTCATGATTTATTTTGCATTTTCCTCCTCATTGTAAGAAGTGTTTGCTGGAATATGTTAATTGCCTTACATCTCTTGAGAGGCCCTGATATTTCTTTAGGCTGAAGGTGATGGTAATGTGAAATAATGGTTTTAAACTAAAGGAGGGTAGGTTTACACGGGTTGTAAAGAAGAATTTTTTTACAATGAGTGTGGTGAAACACTGGAAGAAGTTGCCCAGGGAAGCAGTGTGGACCCTATCCCTGGAAATATTCAAGACCAGGTTGGATGGGGATCTGCGCATCCTGATCTAGCTAAAGATATCCCTTCTTTTGCAGGGAGGTTGGAGTAGATGGCCTGTAAATGTCCATCCCAGCCCAAAGCATTCTATGATTCTATGATTCTATGATTCTATGATTCTATGATTCTATGATTCTATGATTCTATGATTCTATGATTCTATGATTCTATGATTCTATGATTCTATGATTCTATGATTCTATGAAAGCAGACTCGAATTTTGAAGCTAACCCAAGCTGGCCAATCCCTGCAATGCCTGGACATACCACATTCAGAGTCCTCATGGTTTATTTTTGCACTGAAAGCTGAACTGCCCAAATGTTTTATTTTTCTCGTAGCGACAATCCTCTTGAGTACAAGGGGAGTTGAATATCCTGAGAAGCATGCCATTGAGGTAAATTTGTGTACAGTTTATTTTAAAAATTACCCAATTAGACATATTTCACATACTGATCTTCATACATTACGAGTAGTCCTGCTGAGCTCAACGCACAATTCACAGCACCTTGTACCATTGATCGCTTCTGTAGGAAAGGGACTGGTATTAGGATCACTGTCTCCATGGAGATCACATGTTTTGGAACTGTTCAGGCAGTGTCACAATGTTTTGTCTGTGATACCTTAATTGTTTCGCTAGGAAACAGCGTATGAAAATATCACAAGATTGTTGACATCTTTAGATAACCAATAAATAAAGGGATTTAATATCGCCTAACATTTTGGTTTCATGAGACTAAGGTTGAAGGAGAAAAAAAATGGACCAAGAAGCTATAATCAGATTTTTCATTTTTTATGCTTGAAAACCTTTTAATTTCAGATTTCAAAATAGTGTAGGATTTAAATATAATGAGCAGAATATGCAGAAGATAATCTATTCAAAAGAAAAGAAAAATACATGTAAAGAAAGTTTCCGTTGAGAAATATTTCAGCATTACTCTGAAGGCAAATTAATTTTATTAATGTCAGATGAGAAGAAGCACACAATTTATTGGTTTTCCTTGGGCATAATCATATTATTGAACACCACAGAGAAATCATGAACCCTCATATGAAGGAAGCTTAGTTTAGTTTTCCAGATTCACATCCCTGACAGAAGCTAGGTGACTCAGAGAGTCTAATCAATCAGACTAAGTTTTCTCAAGGTTCCCATGGTTGTAGAATATGGGAATAATAGTGGAGTTTAAGTACTTCCAATTCATAAGAATTCAGACTCAGATATGGCTACAAACTTAACAGCTGCCCAAGGACCGTCTGCAAAATTCAAACACCCTCCTTCAAAAAGCAACAGATGTAATTGGATCCCAGTGTGAAAATGGTGACTTATTCACCACTACCTTTTGTCTAAAATATTTAGATTCAAAGGCATGACCAAGGAAGTTGTCCCACTGAGGCCAGCTGTCTGGGCTTGTGCCAACAACTTATATTTGCTAATTTTGCTTATGGAAGAGAGGGCTGATACAGCCTCCTACACAAAATATAGAGTATAAAGAGAGCTAGTCAGAAAATAATGGCTTTTGCTTTGAAAAAAATCAGAAATTATTATTTAGTATTAATTTTAATTTTTTGTATTTTTCTATATTTTTCAGATTATGACTGCAAAAATAAAAATTTGTTGTCTGATTTTCTTCTCTCCAGCACAAACCTGAATACTTTACCAAACAGGGGCATTCCATTTCACTGAAAATAGATTTCCATGTCTTACAGCAGCAGAAAACTACATTATTGAACACTTGGATGCTGCAATCTTTCTCAAACACTTATATTCTCAGTGAAATGAGAAGTTTGTATCCTGTCATTTGTGACATTTATGTCTACAAAACTCATTACTTAATGATGAAAATACACCATGGAAATGCAGTTAGAAATTGTTATTGTTGATGGACTTCTTTGGTCATTTGTTAAAAACGTTCTGGCTCCAATTAAAGGTCAGCTTGGTCTCCAGGACCCAGTAACCACCAGCCAGTGCCCAGAGATGAAGATGGGAGATGATACAATGCCAGAACAACACCTACACTCCAATGTTTAGTGTTTCAGTGAGCCAGATGTGCTGTCTTGATATCTTCATATAGCTTGAAAAATATATTTTGACTTTTATTGGACAAGACATAATGGCAGTTACCATAGAATCACAGAATCACAGAATGGTTGAAGTTGGAAGTGATGTCTGCAGGTCATCTGGTCCACCTCCTCTGCTCAAGCAGGTCCACATGGAACTGGTTGCTGCTCCCCTCTTTGTGTGACCTTTTTGTGTTTGAGATAGGCCAGGACCTCCTTGTTTATCCATGCAGGCCTCCTGGTATTTTTATCTGGATTTGCATGTTCTGTAACAGAACTTTGTTGAGCTTGGAGAAGACGATTCATTAATATAAACCAGCTTTCTTGGTCTCTCTTTCTCTCCATAGCCTTAGCTCATGCAATACTTCTGAGCAGTTCTTTGAAGATGCCAAAGACTGCTCTCCTGAAGTTTGGGACTGTGAGCTTGTTTTTCACCTTCCTTCTTGTCTTCAGGATTCTGAACTTCACCAGCTTAGGGTCACTGTAGTCAAGATTGCCTTTGACTTTCCCATCCACAACAAGCCTCTTATAGCTGGTATGTATGAGGTCTAGCAGAACACCTCTCCCTGTTGGTTTCTCTACCACTTGGAGGAGGAAAATTTCATCAATGCACTCCAGAAATGTCCTGGATGGCTCATGCATATTGAATTGTCCCTCTAACAAATAATCTCTCTGCTTATTTTTTCTCTAAACTAGGATTATCAGACTCTGTCAATGTTGAGAGTATTTCCCTTCTAGGCATAATTTTTCTGCATGAAAATGGTCAAAATGGGGGTTGTAGCTCTTACCAAAGTGTTTTGTCTCGATTTGGTAAAGCAGTGCCCTGATAGTTTGGAAAAAGGCACAGTAGAACTAAACCAAATTAGCAGGTAGTAAAAGGAATCTAAGCTGGGTAAAACAGGAGGAATGCTATTGTTGATCAATTCAGTAGACAAGGTAATCTTGTCATTATCCAAAGTATTGCAGATAATTTTCAGTTTGTGCAGATAAGTGGCGATTGGAAATTTTAGTATGAATACCCACAAGCATTCACCATTTTGAGCATGAAAAGGCAAAGTGAACATCCTTCTAATAATTTCCAGAGAAAAGTGAAAGTGATTAGATATAACTCCAGCATGAATTCTGTGAATAAAGTTGTGTCAAGGTTACAAATAACCCCACTAGCAGTGAGCAGGGGATCTTAGTGGACCCCTAAGCAAGCCAAGGTTACATTGAAACATGATCCAGATTCAGTCAATCTGGTACCTTCAGCAAAATTCTCAAGCAGTACAAAAAATTATTTAGGGAGAGGAAAAAAAGACAATTATTGTCACAAAGCAGGTATATCTCAGCAGTCCTGATTTCCAGCCTGTTGGACTTGCACGTGGAAAATAAGACATTCAATCAAGTGCTGTTATGTAAGCGCAGTTCTTTGAGAGCACTCCATATACAGCATAAATTCTACAGGCAGAGTGTTTCAAGCTCTTGGAAACTGCAGAAGATGGATGTGTACTCTTTCTAAATCCATATAGCTTCAAAAACAAGAATGAAGAGAAGTATCAGTATGAGAAACTTTAAGAAGTGAGAGGCAAGGTTTGTAGGAAGAGGTAATGTCTTTTATTACAATAACAGATAGTGTTGGAAAAAAACAATCTTTCCAGGACAAAAGCCCCTTAAAGCTTGTCTGTTTCTTTTCACTTCTATCAGTTAGTCTCAGAAAATACATTATTTCTCACTATAAGTCCTGTCTCTCTTCCATGCTCAGACAATCACTTAAAAGAAGGTGTTTTACTTCGTGTAAGTGCTTGTGAATAATGAATGCTGTGTTCCCTGCTTGCCCAGAGTGGGGTAGAGTTTACACTTAGAGTAGGCTGTGCACCAAGGGCAATCATTTGAATAGTTCTGGGATTTGCCCTTTAAATGGTAATGGGGAAAAAAGAAGGGTCAAAATGAATTTACAAAACTTAATTTTTCAGGGCTAGTTTATCTGCCTTCAGGCAAATAATAATTTTGACATACCTACACTCACCTTTTGAAAGTACCGCTTCTCAAGAGAAAGTAACCTTAAGTATCTTTCACCCCGCTAAACTCAAAACACTTTGTAGAGATTAATTAATCGAGCTCTGATGTCCCTAGAAGCCTTACAAGTGTTTTGCAAGTGACACCATGGTAACGGAAGAGCTGAAACCCATATTTCAAAGAACGTTACACAAGAGCAAGGGAGTACCCAAGAGCGTTTTCTTCTTGTATGAGTGGATTCATTTTCCTAAGTCCTGGGCAATATCAAATAAAGCTTCTTGTAAGAAATAGAAAGTTTTTCATGTTGGTGTGTTTTATGAATTTATTTCCTTTAACTTTCTAACAGGCTGTGATGCTTCCTAAGGTGAGATTACAGTACCAAGGCAGGCTGAAAAGCTACCAATTGATGGTCACTGAGGCTGGCACACATTTCATTTGCCTTTTCATGTTTATCCAGCATATGCCCACATCTGAGCTAGTAACCATAGACTCTCTGAAATTAATGGTGAGGAACAGGCACTTTTAGACTGTAGCTAAAATGAATCTTTTTAAAAGATTTATTTTCAGAAGAGAGAAATTGTGAGAAACATCTTTTTCTTCATTTTCTGTAAGAGTAGTAAAGAGTCAGGGTGAATAGCTGAGATGCTTTCTATACTCTGTGGATGCCTACATTGATCAGATGAAACCCATCTTCTACTGCCAAACTACATCAGCCCGTCAAGGCATGATTTCTTCTTTACAGCTCAATCCCTTTTCATCTGCTCTGTCTGTGGTATTCAAATGTTTTATGCACACTATGTCATCCCTCCGCAAACCTCATGAATGTTATCTTTTATTTATGTCCTCAGAATTGCTGCTGATTATATTATGGCAATGTCTTGAAGGCTTAATCAAGATCAGGGCCATCTCTGTTAGTCACTGTCCAAGAAGAGTGGCTGCATCGAAAGTATTTCTGAGCTTGGCATACATCCCTGTTTCACACTCTGGTAAGATTTCACTATGTGTGAAACCCCCTTGTAGCATCTGCTGCCCTGATTTCTATAGGAAGCAGAGTTTAGTCCATGGGTCAGCCAGGACCCCAAAATACATGATTGCAGATCACAATGGTGATCCAGGACGATTAGGAATGAGACTGTGCCCAAGAGAGAAAATGAGCTACGAGATGAGATTATGTCACCCTGCTGTTTGTGAATAGAAAAAGACAAGGCACAAAGAGATTGATCACCCTGCAAAATCGATAGAAGAGTCTGAAACAGAAGTCATCTCTTAACCTGCAAGACATTCTTCTTTGAATGTGCAGACATTTTATGGTTTAATCTTAAATACCTTGCCCACAACCGTATAGCAGCTGCGAGACAAAGCTATAACCCAGGAATTATGACACAGAGTTTTAGCTGAGACTCGAGAGCTGTAAAATCTGCAAACCTGTGGGAAATGGATCTAAAATGTATCAAATGCATTCAATATCTGCATTTGCTTTGAGAGCTGAAAGTTGGAACAGAAAAAAACCAACCAAGTTTCTTAAAAAATAATGCAAAATCCTATTCCTTTAAAACCTATGCTGGTATATTAAATGTGGAGTTCAGATCTGTAGCATGATCTATTGTGCACAGACATGAATGACTCTTGATATTTGATTGTTTTATTACTTCCATCTGAGCTAACCTTCGTTACTGGGATTTTACAAATTTAAGGACTTGCCAGCATGCTTGCCAGTTAAATAAAGGGCACAGCTAAGGTCTCCAAACATCTGGTCCAAATACTTAATCATCTTGTTGCATGAAGGCTGGTATTTTTATCTCGTACCCTGATTGGGTTTGCATAATTTTTTTTCACAAATTGGTATTTAAACCTCAAAACCTTTAGCTAACTACATCTGTCATTGATATTTTATTGTTTAATTTCTTTTTATAGAGCCAAATTACATCTCTCCCACATACAGCCTGCACTTTACATGTCTAATTTGTCGACATGTTCTATAATGATAATTTCATTGATTTAGAAAGTGACATTATGAGCAACATATGTTCAGTTTAGCAGTAAACCTTGTTAAAGCAATAATGTCCCATTCTTCCCTCCCTCCCCCCCCAAATTCAAATATAACCCACATTAGGAGGCAGCTGAGTCATTTAACTGCTTTGATTTTTGTAAATATAGAAACCTGCTAACTGTTTAGCTTTATACTTTGGCTGCATATATTTCCTACTTTGGATTGTTAGGAAAGGACAGTGCAGAGATGAATTACGCCACAGTACTTTGTCTAAAAGCATGATATGTGCTAATTTATTTTGGAAAAGACACTTGGAAGGCAAAATTGCTCCCTTAAAAAAAGAAAAAAATATAGGCCATTCACACAGAAAGGATATAATTGAGGAACATGAATTCATAGACAATAATAAGAAGATATCCTATTACTTTCTCCCAATTATCCTTAACATAATCATCAAGAAAGAGTCCTATTTTCATATTACTTGTGAAACAGCTGAGTAATAAAAAGGAATTATTTTTATAGACTCCAAAGCTAGTTGAATGCTTTGCCATCTGTACTGGTGTAGGGCCTTTCCCCAAAGTGTTTAAAAGCTGACTAAATTTTGATCTGCTAAAACAGAGTTTAGTCTTTTCAGGATTAGTCTGAAACTTTACGTGGGAACCACAGATCAGTTTTCACAAAGACCTCTTACAAATACTTTACAAATCACTACAAAAGCTGCTGAAGCGTGTAATATAATTTACTAAAAAAGGCACAGATCTCTTCTGAAGAATGTAAAGAAATGGATTGAACAATAAACAGGAAGTTAAATGTTGTTTTGATTTTGAAAAGGGAATTGACATTAAAAATAGATAGAGAAAACAATTACTGCAGTGTAGTGGTCTGAGAAGAGGTCTGAGTGAGGAGACTTGTCAATAGAGATGTTATCTCCGTGTTGTGAACATGCTTGACCTCGGCAGATCACTTTTATCTGTGGGTCGAGTGTCAAGAATGGATATTAAGTGCCCTGTTCCTCTCTTGACCATCCCACCCAGTCTATCACAAGTACAAAGAAAGATGTCACAACAACAAAAAAATCTGTTGACTTTATACAAAGAAATTCCCTACAAGGGATTCTATAAGGATCAATTTTGGAATGTATAGGTGAAAATCTCTTTATGTATTTTTGAAAGCTTTTGCTGTGTGGCTGTATTTTTCACTTTAAATGGGTTGTTATTAAGTGGAGTAGATGTGACTATGCTTCATTCACAATCTGGAAGAAGATCATAAGTTTTCTTCTAAGATTTTCAGATCTTTTAAGATTGCATTTGAATGGACTTATAGCATATATACAGGGAGGAAGGTTTCTTTTGTTACAGTTTTTGAAACTTCATTCTTGCTAGTGAATTTTTAAATACATCAGATCTTTTACACATTGAAGCTTTCATTTTTTTTCTTCCTCTGCTCTTTTAATTCACTGTCTTTCTGTTTTTCTGTCTTTCTGCTTGCTTGTTTTTTTTTAAATTAAATAGAAGATTTCTAAATAAATGTGTTTTTTTCCTTCTAGAGGAGTGTCAACTGTATATATGCCGTCTCTGTTTCTGTGAAGATCCATCTGCAAATTCTAGAATAAATCACACATTTCACACTTCCTGTGAAAGGAAGTTTTTTGTCAGTCTAGGATGATGATAATAAAATATTCCTCCACAATGAAAAGAAGTTGCACTTATTGTGTTGATAATAGGGGAGAAAAAGTGGGCTTATTTTCTGTTGGCTAAAACTAAGCAAAAACCTCAGAGGACACAAGGTAGCCAGTGAATTTCACACTTGCATGGAGATGGATGGACAGCCTTTCTCTTCACAAATTAATCTCGGATAAGTTGCCAGATGTTAGCAGATTTGGATAAAGGATCTCATTTTTTCCTTAGTAAAAATAAAAGTGAGCACTTTGAGAGACAAAGCTGGTGAGGGGGCTGGATAACAAGTCTTACGAGGAGCGGCTAAGAATGCTGGGGTTGTTTAGCCTGGAGAAGAGGAGGCTGAGGGGAGACCTCCTTGCTCTCTACAACTATCTGAAAGGAGGTTGTAGAGAGGAGGGTGCTGGCCTCTTCTCCCAAGTGGCAGGTGACAGGACAAGAGGGAATGGCCTCAAGCTCCACCAGGGGAGGTTTAGGCTGGACATCAGAAAAAAATTTTTCATGAAAAAGGTCATTGGACACTGGCAGAGGCTGCCCATGGAGGTGGTTGATTCACCTTCCCTAGAGGTGTTTAAAAGACCAGTGGATGAGGTGCTAAGGGGCATGGTTTAGTGTTTGATAGGAACGGTTGGACTTGATGATCCTGTGGATCTTTTCCAAACTAACAATTCTGTGATTCTGTAAAACCTTTGAAAGCAGAACACTTTTCTCTCATGTTATTTTATTCTGGAAAAAAAGACTAAAATTAATTATTTGAAACAGAAACCTGCTTTTATCTATCTGCATTCCTTTCTGTTTTAAAACAGAGTTAAGTCTTTCCCTGAGGCATGGCATGCTGCAGTATTAGCAACATGTTTACATTGATAATACTTGTAGCTTTTTCATGGACTTACTCTTATTTATCAGTGCTCTTGGCATTATTCTCACACCCTACAATACAAGAGATTGAACTCACTTTGGCTTCTTTATATTAGCATACATACTGTCCCATTAACATGGAATCAATGATTCTATGTTAATAAGGTCCTAAAATATAACTTTCTACCTGGTTAAAAACTGATTTTTTAATTATTGGATGTATCTGAAGGGTCAAAGTAAAGCATGAGGAAGAAGAAATTTTATTCATTTTCAAATATTGTGATGGATGTATCAGACTGATAACACTGTGATTTAATGGATAGCACTCCACAGTGATGCAGAAAACCAACTCTATGGGATCACACAGAGCTTATTGCCAGAGTTTCTTAATTCTGACTGATGAAAGGTATCATCTACGAATGCTTTGAGATTTGTAGGCACTCTTCCGCAGGACTGTCTTTAACCATAGCACTAGCAAATATCCTACCTAATATCACAATCTGGACCCTATTGCTAGGACAAATAGAAATGAGGGTCTGGATCGCAGGTCCTGTGAGGAGCAGCTGAGGGAGCTGGGGCTCTTTAGTCTGGAGAAGAAGAGGCTGAGTGGAGACCTTGTTCTCTTCTCCCAAGGGAACAGCAATAGGATGAGAAGAAATAGCCTCAAGATGTGTCAGGGCAGGTTTAGTGTGGGTATTAGGAAAAATTTCTTTACTGAAAGAGTGGTGAAACATTAGAACAGGCTTCCAGGGAAGCGGTGGAGTCACCATCCCTGGAGATGTTCAAAAACCATGTAGATGTGACACTTAGGGACTTTAGTAGGCACGGTGGTGTTGGGCTGGTGATTGGACTTGACGATCTTTTCCAACCTTAATGGTTTTATGATTCTATGATTCTGGAACTCCTCTCTCCTTGTTTCAGCTAGAAGGGCACACGAAACTATGAAAGCATGTTATTTTAAGAGCATGAAAGCATGTCATTTTTTTGAAGACATTGTGTCAAACACTGTAATCCGTCTGTGGTGCATGAAACTCCCTTGAAAAATCCCTGATTTGTACAGCAGACCAAACACTGCAGTGGCAGACAGACTAAAGTTTGCTGTTGCAAAGCCTTTTACCCTGAGACAACCGATTAAAACCTTGGCTTGAAAATGAACAGGATGCTTTTGCACCTGAAATCTGCCAATGAGTTCTGCATAAAATAAGTTGAATGCCCTCTATGTGAATTTTAGAAGACAGGTCTCTCCATTTCAAAAATATAATAATTTGCAACCTAAATAGGAAAGCAAATGGATCTAGAGATTGAGCTGTTTTTCAAGCAAAGATATGATCTGTTAGTTCAGTTGTGTAGAAAACAGTTTGGGAAGAAAGTCCAGCACCCACCTCTAAAAGTGTGTGGGCACTTTGTGAAGTATCAGTAACTTTATGCAGCCATGATGATGTGGAAGCATAAGTGAGGCAAGGTGTGTGGAGAAAGGAATCTCTTTTGGCCAGCTGATATATTTCTGCTCACCTTTGGATGTAACAGCTCACCACAGTAATTTTACCGTTGTGATCATACTGAATCTTCTCATAGATTTATATTTTGTCAAGCATGAAGGTGTATATATATATATATATATAAATGTTTACATTTAAATAAAACAGCTGAAAGTCCTCTGTAGTACCAACATTTTTTTCATTGGGTATGTTACTGGACAGTCAACTTTTTCCACAATGTTATGTCATTGATTCACTTTTCTGTAGTGATATCACTGCCTCTTCTTCAAGTGCTAGATTTCAAAGCTGCAAACCCCATCACTAATCAGTAGAACCCCTTGTTTAAACTCTTTCACTCTAAGTAGAAAAAATATTTAATGGGATTACTCTTTATTTGCTGAAGTTGTCTAAACAGAATATCTACTTGTTTCCCTTTGAAGAATATGGTTCCAAGTCCCCATCACAGATCTTCAAAGCATTCGTACGATGGAGTGCTAGAGGGGGCTCTTGGGAGCTCCAGTTGGAGAAATCCTCCTCCACCTCAAGAGTAGGTGTGATTTTTTCTGCCTCTGATGGAGTCCACCCCCTCTTTGTCTACAGCTAACTCTTTACCAGAGGAGACTTATCCTTGGGGTTCTGAAAAATACTTCTGAAGAGCAAATTTTTTTTGCCTTTGGAGTATTTACACCACAATGAAGGATTTAACTTCCTACTTTGTTTTCAAACTGTATAAGTGATTTAAGCAATATTTTTTACTGACAGACAAAATAGTCCTAGTTAAAGTGTATGGATTTCATCTTCTTGGCAAGTGGTGTATTTGTATTATAGATCTATCTCTGTTATGAGATATTCTCTGTGTGTGTGTGTTTGCATAGAAGCTCTTTGAAAACATTGGCAGGACACTAGCAATAAATCTGCACCACCTTTCACTGTTCAAAATTTTTTTCTGTCATAGAACTGTAATTCTAGTTCAAAGTTTCCAGAACTCTGGCAATTTTTCCTATTTCATATAAGGGGAATACTAAGTCTGTATAAATAACTTTCATACAAATGTCTTGTGGCATAAAATGCACTGTCAGCAAAATGTGTATTGGTTAGCATTTTTTGAAGAGGCTCAGCCTCCATGAAATGTTTCAGACAAAGCATGTTTTTATTTACTTTTTAAAATTTATTTAAGATTTCTAAAAAAATAGTAATTTTTCCCTGAGATTTCAGCCAAATTCTTGTGGCATAGTTACTTCAAATTATCTAACCTGAATGCTTCTAACTAGAAATCTGCAGTTGCATAAACATGAACTTTGATTTAGCCAGTCTTTCCAACTTAATTCATTTGAGACTAGATCACTCTTTGATAAGAGACTAAAAAAAATGTGGTAGTTGAAAAAATATGTAGATGTTGAGTGACTAGGTGGCTTAGTGTTATTTGTATGGTTGGACTTGATGATCTTAAAGATCTTTTCCAGCCTAAATAATTCCATGATCCTGTGATTCTTATCCTCTCCTGACTTGTGTGAAGAAGTGCAATATGAGATAAAGATGTCGGATGAGGCCTTCTGATGCTGGACCAAATCTTACGTTCGTGTATAGAATTTTTTCACAGGTCACTTGAAGCTACAAACGGAGTTTCAACATCCAGCTGACATTTCAGCTTCAGGGCTAGATTCAGAACCTGGTTCTGCCTGTGTTTATGGGCATGTATAAAATTTCAAGCCTTTGCAAAGTAGCTTTTATTTAAATATCCATAAGGATCATTTGATGCAAAGCATCTGTTTGCTTTCCAGCTTGTATAGTGCCAAAGAAGGACACAAAAATAGCTTTTCAAAGGTCAAACCCTTTGGTCCCTTCATCCTCTGATATTATTGGAGCAGTTTTTCTTCTGCTCTAACCTATGTCTGGCTGCAATAGATCTTTCATGGTTGCAGGAGACATTCACTAATTTACTTGCAAATCCCATTTCCATGTAATCCTTCATCCTTCTAAGATGGGAAAAATCCTTTCTCGGCCATCAAAAAGCCCTGAAAATCATCAAGAAGTTATCTAATGTGTATGCTTAAAAAGAGAAGAAAAAACATCATGGGGTATTGGTTTAATTTCAAAATAAATTTTGGCACAAAACCGTTAATCAAAGTCTGCAAAGAACAGCTCCAAAATATATTTGTATGCATATAGATATATATATATAAAAATTTGCATGTGGTTTATATATATTTTTTTCCTAAACAGTTACAGAGTTTTTGATGCTTGTGTATAGACTATTTTTAACTTGTAAAATATTTTTACATAAATTAACAGAGATAAATTACATTAACAACAAGAAAATGCATCATTAATATTTTAATAGTGGCAAATAATTCAGACTGGCCTAGGCCTGCCTCAGTCCTTCTGAATGGAAGCTTTATTTTACAACATTTACAAGGGAAGAATGTTAGTTTTCAAATTAAGTGATTTTTTTCCATTGTGCTCTCTGAAACATTATAAAACGTTTAAAATTAAGAACTAAGAAGGTTGTCCTTAACAGACCATATTCATGTTCTAGCTATTCAACTGTCCCACCTCCAAGAACAATAGAAGCTTAGTTCAATAAAGACCAGATGAGACCTCATTTGTTTGTCTGCCTGCATTAATTGGTGCATTATGTGCAACTAAATTCCTTTCTAGAGAAACAGTCTTTTTTAAAGAAAAGTCCGAATTTGTTACACAGCCAGGATAGAAACAGCACCTTTGTATGTTTCTTCCTCATGCAGTGAAAGGCTTTTTCACCCTGGAGCTGTGGCTTTGTGCATTTAAGTGCAATATTGCCTGAATTTTCAGCTTCGGCTTTGCTCTGAGTGGAACACGGCTCTGCAGCCGGGACAACTTTATTTTTCCAGATAGTGAAGAAATAGTAATGGCCCTGCTGGTTCTTATAGGAAAGAAACTTTGTCAGCAGATGAACCACAGTCAAAGGAACTGCAGAAATCAACACTCAGATGACAAGAAAGTGACTGTGTCGGCATCTTGACATACTGCTTTTGGTCTAATGGTAATTTGCAAAAGGGCAGCACAGAGAACAATGCATGCAGTAAATATGAGCAGAAACTGCAACATATATCCACTCCTACAACCTGCAGAGACACACCTCCTGGTATTTCTGTCTTTCCAGCAACAATTTACCAGCAGCAGAAACTCATACTGTGAAAGGGGAAAACTGTGGGTTACACACGTGTTCCCCATATGCACACGCTGCATATGAGTTCTCTCTGATATAACTGCAAAGCCATGCTGCTGGAACTTCATGATATTATATGTTGCCCTCAACACCCTTGCATATTGCTGTAAAATTTGAGGGAGGACCAGTGCCTGAGCCAGGCATGCCTTCGCTGAGCCATTGAGGGTGAATCCATGTGGAAGAGCTGAAGAAAGAGTGAGGACACTCCCCTGTGAAGAGAGACTGAGAGAGCTGGGGTTGTTCAACTTGGAGAGAAGGTGGCTCTAAAGAGACCTTATTGTGTCTTTTCAATACTTAAAGGAGGGGTTTAAGAAAGATGGGGAAAAAAATTTTAGTAGGGCCTGTAGTAATAGGGTAAGGGATAATGGTTTTAGGATAAAAGAGAAGTTTAGACTAGATATTGGAAAGACATTTTTATTGCTGAGGGTGGTGAAGCACTAGAACAGGTTGCCCAGAGAGGTGGTAGATGCCTCATCTCTGGAAACATTCAAGGTCAGGTTGGATCAGGCTCTGAGAAACCTGACCTAGTTGAAGATGCAGTGGGGTTGGACTAGATGACCTTCATGGTCCCTTCCAATCTGAACCATTCTATGATTCTATAATTCTGACACAGCGGATGCAAGATGAGTGCCCTGCTCTTATCAGCTTTTTCTTAAATACTACACTGTGCTTTTCTGACTTGCTTTCCTCCTGCTTAATTCCATTGAAATGCACTGTGAATTTGTTTTCTACTGGCAAAGGTATTCATTTATTAAACAAACTGATTTCCTTAATTTTAAAGTAAATTGAAAACATGTCTTGAACATCAAGATGGATTTTTACTTGTAGGAGATGCTGAGGAAACCTAGTGTTATTCCTTGTAATACTGATATCCCTGTAGATGTCAGGTCCTCTTGCTCAAAAAATATATATACACACTAATATTCCTCATGCATAGTGTGTATACCTGCAGTTACCTCAGTCCTTGAATGTTTCTTGAATTTAACAGCAATTTTGCATTATAGTTCATGTACGTTATACATCATATTTGCTGTGCAAAGCAAACTTTCAAGCCAATGTAAGGATAGTGAATACCAGGATATCAATGTTTTCTACAAATCCCTGTGGAATACGCCACAAATTATTCCACTGTCTTCCAAGTGAATAAGGAGAAGTACATGATAGATGATATATTTACCTGCATAACCATAAGGCAGAAAAATATCTTGACATGAATGTTATCTGGGTGCCCTACGACCCATATTGAAAATTGGTTATGTGCCTGCTGATAAGGGACAAAGACTTAAAAGTGATTTGTTGGACCAATTTGTTCATAAGTCTGAGGCACTATTTAGTCAAACTAGGCAGATTTATTCTTAGTCTCTTCCATCTTCCTACATCTATCAGTCAGTCATCTCATAATTCCTGCTGCTTTTATGAAGAGCATCCCAATGTCTTCCCGGTATTGTACAGCCCAGAAGAGAAAGCACTCTCCCCACTGCAGTGTTTGCACAACGCACTCAGTGCAATCCAGTAGCGTTTATATATTCAACACGAAGTTTAGTACATAAACAGTCTGAAATATGGTAGCAAGGCTGTATGCAGATTTCCCAGGATCCTGCAAATGCTTAGACATGTGGAAGCTTTGAAGATTCACTTTGATCAGTGCTAATGCTCATGAAAGAAATAATTCTAGCATCTGGATTAAGTAACTTCAAGCATCAGAGGAAGGAGTGGTTACAGCATTTACAGATTATGTTCTATAAAGCTAATGTAGATATTAAGAAGCATTTATGGATTTTATTTTCATAGATGTTAGATATCATTGAGTTACGACTTGGCAAGCGCAGCCTGATTTTGGCATTTTTATTTTCTGTACAGCAATTTATGACACATTTGAAGAGTGTCTAGGGTCTGAGTCTGGGTCCCTAATAAATCAGAAAAAATCAATAAGAAATGAACAGAAGCCATAAAAAGCAATATTAGAACAAGATAGATTATTAAGGATATAAAATCCTGCATAAATAGCAAAAGATAATTTCAAAGCACTGCACAAACTCGTTCTGAAAGGCAATGTTTTGAAAATCTAGCTATGATTTTCAGGAACGATGTGCTTTCCAGAAATTGCCTGACCACAATTTGTTTATGTATCAATCTCGTTTAGTCCCTCAAGCACATATGAAGAAAGACTGTGTTTTTCATCTCTCAAACTTAGTGGAGTTGTAACACTCAGAGGAGGACAGCAGTGTGTCATGCTATTTGCAATAGTCTGTTACACAGTCCCGAGTAGAACATTTCTTTTCAGGGTTGTGAAACTTGAGCAATGTACACTTCCGAATATTTTAGGATAACAATAAATAAATACAAAATACTTCACTGCTCTTAAGATGTTAGGCAAAGAATGTTTCTTCAAGTATTTGTGCTTGCATTCCTATATACATATTGCATACAAGTTCAAAACCATGCATGCTCTGAAAATAAGGTTGTTTAGGGTGTGATTTTCCATTTATCTAGAAATGCTGAAAGGTGCAAATGGGGCAGCCTGTCTCTTCCCTGCACGACCAACCCAAACAATGTGTTCCTGCCACTGGCCTGGCATCAAGTGAGGAAGGGCAGTGAGTGGATTTTAAACAAAATTGATTTTGAAAAGAGAGTTTTGCATTGAATCACCTCTCCATACAAGCTTTAGTCAAGGAAGAGAGAGGTTATGCATGTGCAAGATTAGGCACAGGGAAAGTGAAATTGTTCCTTTTGGTGACAGCCCCAGCTTAGTTATTATATCAAGTCATGTCAAAAGTTGGCAGTGGGCAAATATCTTGATTGCCTCAACAGTTGTAGCTGAGATACAGAAAATACAGTCATAGACACACTTTCCAGTGATGTGCATGAGACAAGGAAAGATACAATTTTCACTGCTGTTAATTTCAAAATATGAGCTAAAGCACAGTTTTCAATTTTGTTTCTGCTGCTATATTCACAATCATGATATCCTGTTGGAAAATGAAAAGAATCCTTTCCTCTTGCATAGCTCAGCTACATTAACAAAAGAGAAGGCTGAGAAATTCATCTCGTCATTTTAGCTGTTAAAATATTTGTTGTTTCTTTTGAGGTAATTGCCAATGCTTCCCCTGTAGTCAGTGGAGAGAGATAAACAACTTCAGAAGAAAATAATTCAATCTATGTCAGATGTGTATCCTAGCAAGGGATCAGCTGTCCCTGCAGAAAGCTTAGATTGCTCGTTTACTCCACATACTAACTTCTAGATGGTTGAAGTTACATTAAACGAATCCTAACTGAGTGACTATACAGGGGAGTTAATGAAGGTGTGTAAGCACAAAGTTCTGACAAATGCTCAAAGAAACACTGAAAGATTAAAGAGGCAGGTTTAAAAAATACATTAAACCTTCAGTTACAGGAGTCTTAGGTGTTATGTGTAGCAAAAGCTGTGAGAATTGTGAAAGAGAAATTGACGTTTTATAAAGTTGGTGCATTTTAACAAGCTGCAAATCATCAGTGTTGACAATGATACTTAAAAGTATTTTCAGTTCTGTATTTGTTTTCTGCATGAAGGAATTTTTTTTTAAACTATAAAAATTTAAGTAGTAGCATGTCTTGTGAAAAATAAAACCCCCCTGCTGTTTTGAGTAAGAAAGTTCAATTAGTAACTAAAGGGGATCATACTGGAAATAGGACACTTAAATTTGGTCAAGTTTCTTGTAAACTTCATGTTTTCTGCATCTTTACCTTCTGACAGACAGAAACACTGTTATCCTTTGTTGGCTGATTCAGAACAGGAATTCTACTGTGCACTGTATTTAAATAAAGAAGTATTAATTACTTGGAGTACTTCTGGACCTAGAGCACCAAAGGCATAGCCATTGTCTTAACAATATTTTTTTAACCAGTTTTTCATGTCTCCTAACAAGAATTAATCCTTTTAAGAATCCCTAGATAGTCTCATGAAAATAAGACTGGTTATCTTGCTGATGTAGATGACACCAGGAAAAGGGGACATCATGATACAAACCATAAATTTTGAGAAAGCTTCAGTAGTTTCAATGAAATAAGAAGACTGTCATGAGGAGAAACACTGAGGCTGAGAAAATGTTTTTCCTTCCATTGGAAGTAAATGTTCTGCCTGCATTTACAAAGAAGCGCAAAGGTTTTTGGTATTCACTTTGACATGCTCAGTTAAATGGAAAGTGATCAAAGGCATGACAATAACTGGATCAAGTGCAGTGACTAACTAATGAACTGTGCTGGTATAGAAGCCAAAATTTCCTTAGGGAAAAAAAATTCAACATTCAATTATAAATTAATATATCATGCAGGTTGGATGTGGTGGTGATTCACAGTTAAGATTCTGATGCTCAGATTTCTCTTCTCATTTACTCTCAACAGTATCCTACCACCCACAGCCACTCAACCTCAGGAATTACCTTCCCATATCTTCCAGTCTTAGTGAGATATATATGGCATGTAGCTTGGGGAATAGTGCATGGCCATATTCTCTGTAAGACAACGCACCAGAAAGGCTGAATTTAGCAGACAGTCTGTTTCTCTATGTCAAGCCTGAGGTAATGTCTATGTTATTAGGAGACAAGAAGCTGCCTGTAATGTATTGAATAAGAGAGTGGAACAAAAAGTTGGCCACTTGCTGCTTAAAAGTCAGTATCATTTAGTAAGGAATACTATATCTATATTAGATACAGGATCTTGACTGATTTCCAAAAGGATAATTAGATTCCTACTACTGAGACAGAAGTTACTTTCACTTCTTGTCCTAAATGGTATGGTTTGAGCAGCTCCCAGACTTTATTCTAGGTCACTGGATGAAAAAGGTTCCTTATATGTATAACTCTTTTTGACATGTCTCTGTATGGATGTCTCACAATTCCTTGATGTTTTAAGGTATCTTTGGTCATTGTACTATCATACAGGTATGAAAATCATCGTAACTAAACAAGTGAACACTTTTTAAAGCTTAGTTCCAATCAGATTAGACAAAAAGCAAAAGTAATAAAAGGAACATCTTAACTGCTAGGGACTTCTTATCACTTAGATTACAGGAATGATCATGAAGATAAGAAGAAAGCACCCTATTCAGAAATTTGAATGAATAATTTGAGGAATATTATCATGTGTCATTGTAGTACCTGATGTCATATGTACCTCCAGGTTTGCTCTACTGCCAATGTTAGTGTTAGTTTATTGACTTAATAAACTAGTGTTGTCCGAGCAATGAAATAAGTGAGTGTTGTGTCATTTTCCAGATAGATTTATTCCTGGTTTGTATTTTAATGTAAATAATTCTAAAATAACAAATAACAATAAGAAAAGTCTGTTCAAAGCTCTACCCTTCATCTACACTAGACTTCAAAAAAAGACAGATTAAGAGGAGGGAAAGAATTCTTCCTGAGATATCTTCCAAACACTTAGGCCACATGTGGCTGTCCCATTGCACCTGCTTGGCTGTGTTTTTCTGCACTGAATGGCCATTGATAATTACAGAGCAGACCACTGTAATTTTTCATCCAGGAATTAAATACAATAATCACTTAGGAGAAATTCCTGCAGTCCTGTTCATCAAATGGGAACCATTCTCTTTACTTTGATGGCTCTTTACCACCTGCAGACTTGCCTGTCATCTCTCTCTCTCTCTCTTTCATGCAATGGACTCCTCTCTGGTTAAATACTGAGTTAAATACTTCAACTTCAATTCTGGTTAAATACTTCAACTTCACTGCATACAGGCATGCGCCCTTTTTTTCCCTTACAATTTTACTGCCATAGAAGCTTTAAAGCAAATTCCCATAAATACAGTTGTCTTATTTTCTTCCTCAGAAGTCTCCATTAATGTATTTTAAAATCTTGTCATGTACTTACCCATCTATTCAGCATGCTGACCAATACTGCCTCAGTCGTTCTCATATTTCTCTATTTAGCTCTTGACTATTTTCTTATTTTTAAGTTGCACATTTTATTTGGAGCACCAAGTGGATTTATTTTGTTCTCTTTGTGATTTGCCTTGTACAGTAAACAGCTGACTTTAAATACTCTATTTGTTTTCATTTTCTGATGCCTTTTACATTCAGGTTCATGTGAAATACAGCACAAAAATAAATGATTAATTCTTTTTAGGGCCATCAGGGAAGAATCCTACATTTGTATGACTATCCATTCAAACAGGACACCCATGTGTAAAGAGTTAGATATAACGCAGTAGAATCAGTCTGACTGGAATATCTACTTGTAAATTGGGAAAGAGTCCACTGGGCCACTAAATCTAATCTGCTCATCACAGGTACCCACACCATATAATCCCTTTCAATAACTATTTAATGCCCTTTCTTAAAACCAACTAGATCCTCCATTTCCTTTATTATTCTTACTGGAAGACTGTTCCAGAACCTTACTCACTAGAGAATTAGAAAACTTTATCTAATATCCAGCCTAAATTTATTCATGGACAACTTATAACTATTTATTCTTGGACCAACATTGTCCTTTAGTTTAAGCGGTTCTCCCTGGTGTTTACCCACCTGATAAGTTTATAGAGAGCAATCACACCCTGTCATTGTGTGTGTTTTGCAAAGCTAAACAAGCCAAACTCTCTTTGTGTCCTTCCGCAAGGAAAACACTAGTTATGTGCTCATCCAAGCAGCCTCTGCTTGTGTCTCTTAGTGCTTGAAAGCATGTTCCTCATATAGGAGTGACCATCAGTCACCCTCTTTTCCTAGTGAGGTCTTAACAGTATTGCATGCAGTAAGAATACTGGAAAAAGGTCTCACACTCTTTTTCACAGTTGCATACAACTACTCCAATAATCCTGGGATCTATCTATATCCTCTTTCAAACCTCATTGATCTTTCACTGTATTACCCACTTTGCCTCCTTTCAGCTGACCTGTCTTACAGTTTCTTTATTCTCACTTTTTCCAAAAGGAGTAATGATTTTCCATATATTACCCGAGGAAATAGTTTAGTAAATTCCAAATTTCTTTCAACTCGATGGTTATCTTGGCACTGAAAATACTGTATTTGTACAATATTTTTTTTTCCTTTCCCTTCAGAAATTAATATTATTTTCTACAAAGTAGGTTCTAAAGCATTACATAATTTAAAATTTATAGTTTTCCAAAGTCCATTTCTTAGCTATAGGATTAGTTATACCTAGTTTGTACTTATATACTACTTATCTAGCCTAATATCTCATGTATGATTGTACATGTTGCTACCATTAGAGCTGTGTGCTAGTAATTATCACCAAGTGGCACCCCAGCTGGGGATTTGTTTCTTGCTAACTGCTTGGAGAGCAGAGAATATGTGAAGACCAACATAAGCAGTGGTCTGAGTGCCCAGAGATGTGGACTTCTATGTTTCTGGCATTACATTTGGACACGATGCCTAGAAACCCAAGCTCAGCTCAGCTTGTTTGAGCCATTCAGCTCAAACCCACCAAACTGTAGGATGGCCAGTGGGTGGGATTTCCTAGTCCCTGAATCACTTCTGATTTCCCAAACCGCTTGTTTTTAATGCTTATGTGACATCATTAAACTACTACTGGGAAAAGTGAGAAGCAAATATTAAGTCAGCATGAATCCTTCTGTCTGAACTCAGATTAGCCCTTGGATACTGAAGAGAAGTTAAAAGGTTGGCCCAAATGACACAATTGAGTGTGGAGATGAAGAGATGTGGTGACAAGGCCAGTGTTCGCTTACTTCCCTATATCTGGGGACTGATAGGGTTTCAAGGTCCTGGCTAATATGTGCTAAGAGCTTTTATAAAGAGTTTTATCAGGTTTGTTTGGGCTGGTGACTGTTGTTCAAATATAGCATGTGATCTCAAATCTTCTTTTCCCTTTTTAACCTTTACAGTGGACAGTATTGAAATAATTTTGACAAAGGTTTCAGCCAATTCAGTCATAGACTGTGTGCTGGCACAGTCAGGAAAGACCCACAGATGATTAAAAAAAGCAAAAATCTGTCTGCTTATTATTTATTTTATATCTCTGCATTACTAAATCAATACAAGAGGGACCTAATTTCTCCAATAACCCTATCTAACAAAGATTGAAATTTAATAAACATGTATGAAAGCTGCATCACCGTGAACTAAGAGACTTCAAAATATGACATTTAGTTCATTATTTATTAACCTATCCCCCAGGAACACGATAGAGGGAATGCAGACTATCCATATTAGAAGCTGTTTCATCTTTAAGAGATAATGGAGACCCTATTTCCTTTGCACAAGATTTATATTCTAAAGAGGAAATGAGATCTAAGATGCAAAATTTATACCACTCATTATTTCTTTTTTCCCATAGAAGGTAGAAAGAACATTCCTTCACAGACTGAATGTGCTTGGCATCATGTTCTTTAAAATACAATGTGTTTATAAAAATTAGAATTTCTTTTCCAGGGAAAAAATAACAAGTGCACATGTTGTGAAACGAACTTAAAGAGCAATGTCCCTCTGGACATTGAAAAATCCATGCAAAATCCACAGTTAAAAGGATGGTGACTGGTCACATAAATGTGCTAAGACAACTATTTAACAAAACTGAGAGAATCTTCTCCAGCCAGATAGAAAAATTAGATTTTAGATGCAGTACAGCTACTCCTATCTCTTTTCAATGTATTTAACTTTCATTCCCTGATTTAAAAGAAACACAAGACTCACACTGATGAGAATCTCAGCTTCTGGACCATAACCATAAAGCACAATATTTTCTACTCATTTTGGGGTGACTCTCAATTTAAATAGTGTGACTGAGGTTAGAATCCAACTCACCCAATTAATTTCAATATCTGTAATTCTCTTTTCTAAGTTATTGACTGTCCTGAAAACTGAGCCAAGCTGACCACCTTTATGCCTACTGGGAGTACACCTGAAATCTGCAGAGTTAAAGCAAAGAGGAGAAAAGTGTTTGCTGACATTCATTGCCCTACAGATAGCAGTCTAGACCTTTTTAATGTTTTTTGAAGTGGTTCTGTGACATTGGCTAAGCAGACTTGAAATCTCAAATAAAATAATTCTTGCCTAAAACATGAACTTGAGTCATTAGAAATTAGTTCCTATGTACACATGTGCCAGACTTCCTTCTCAAAAAATAAAAAGCAATTCCAATGAAGTGCTTTAATGATATGGTCTATAAATGCACATGACCTACTTTTTCAAATGAGACAGCAAATTAAAGGTACAATTGTAAGAAATGTTACAATGGCAGGACATGAATTATTTTAATACCTTACCAACTGAGTCACTGGTACTTCACGATTCATGAACAAATTTTCTATTACTACAGAGTCATGCTTTTATTGACTGGTATAAACCACCATTTGTATCTTTTTTCATCCTGCTGTGTTTCTATTTTATTGGAAGTGTCCTGTAACAGGTATAACATCAGCTCAGATTACCAAGAAATCTATAAAATAGCTTCCTGCTACTACCTTTGGTGCAGATTGAAAGAATACATTATGATCCCACTGAGTAAATGATAAAAGCTGTTATTCACAGACAAACATGATTTATCCTCACCTGTTCAAAATTCTGAATGTACCCACTTTATTATTAAATTATGAAAACATTTCAGTCACATTGATTAGGATCACAGATACATTATTAAAGAGAGGATATTAGGAAGCATGTGTTCCAAATTTACGTTTTGAGGTTTGTGACTCATAGTAGGACCACAAATATTTCATGCAAATGGGAGTGGACAGATACAGCTTCATAAATGTTCCATTGTGGCACCAGAGATACATGTTAATATTTTCTATTGTTGCTTATAAATTGGAAGACGACATTGCCTGGTTCAGCTTTAGTTTTCACTCGGTGCTGCTTATATATTAAATACAGATAGAATTATAGAAGAAAAGTGGATTTTAAAAAATTATAATTTCTATTTCTTTAACACAGAAGAGGACTTTTTTTTCCTTTTGATATATCCTAGGACTATAAGGCATACATTTTAAAGGGTATAGTTTTATTATTTTCCAGTTCTATTCCAGGCTATATGAAGACTAGTTACTAGTTGTAGGACTAATTTCTCTGTAATGTTGCTGTGTGTTTGTTCAGCATCTAAGACAATTATAAACCCATAAAATATATGAACACAAATGGGGTCTGTTGCTCTTAATGTAGTATATGATGGCTCAAATTGTGAAGAGTACTTCATTTTAGACAAATTTTGTGCTTAATAAAGTCAACAGGTCAAAACCTGAGAGGTTTGAAAACCTCATGTGAATACCTATTAGTCACAGCTAGACTTACCTTATTTTCCTGTTCCTCTGCTCAGCGAATACAAAACATATTCTGTTTACAATAATGCCATTGTGCAGAGAATAGGAGTAAGCATCAACTCATATCTGTGTGATGCTGCTTTCAAAGCTGTTCAGACTTGAAGGGTTTATAGAAAGTGTCTGTATATGTGGGTGCATAAATTTGAGCGTGCATTTATTTATTTAAATTAAAAATGGGAGTATATGGAAAAGTGGTCTCCCGGTATACTGAATAATTAATGTCTTCCTTGTCTTCTCCTGGTTCTCTCCACACTAATGACTGGTTTAAGGCTGATGTACATCAATTTAAAATGTAACAATGTAGCTTTGGATTGCTTTCAAGTCCAAATTTCTTTAAAAGCAATAAGAAAACATGTAGGCATAAGAGCTTTGCAGCTATCTGTGACAGGATTCATACCACAGCTTGCACACACTGTACACTGATAGCTGTGAATTCTCTCTGGTTTTACTGAACTCACCTTTTTAATACTGTATTTATTTAAAAGGATAAAAATAAGAAAAAATTTGTAGCATTTTCTTTTATAGAAGAACTTCTCAGAAGCTCACTGTTGTATTCACCTCAGTTCCTTGCTAACTTCTGCCTGGTTTGTATTTATATCATTAACATTTTTGTGCCCCTTATTCTAAATGCCAAGTATTAAAATTCTTCCTGGGTGTTTAATGCAGCTAAAATTATGATGATTCTAATGTCCTGTGCTAAAGCTTTCTAATACCCAAGCTAACTCTTTGCAATCCTTACAAAATTCACCTGATGAATTCTGTTGACCATCTGCCTCTTTTGATTTTTTGATGTGAAAGCTTCTAAATCCATTTGATGCAGCACCTGGAAGTTATGTCTTTACTGTCTCTTTACAAATGTAAGATAAAAACCTTCTCTAGTTCAACTAATAAAAGGCAGAAATATAACTCATCATTTAAATATAACTCATCTTTGTTATATAAAATCCTAACTGAGTTCATTTATATCAACTCAGATGTATTACATTTACAGTGATTTTATGGACTATAGTAACTTACTTAATTTATTTTGCCTTTGATACTGTACAATGAGAACACTAGAAGTCATACTTACTGCTTGGAGCTAACCTTAATCTCTGAAAATGCCTGGAAATCTAATATTGTTCATTTCAATGATTATAGGGTAAAGTATGTAGTTTTTAGGCTCATTTAATTCACTTGGCTTTCAGTAAAGAGGTCTGGCAAGGTGTCACTGCTTCTACAACAAAAGTGTAAAGGATGCATTTTACTTCGTTTGGTAATGTGAATGCCATGGCAATCCTGTGCAATACTGCAATGAAACAAGTGCTGTAACAGAGACGAGTTCCTGCATCTTTAGCAGAGTAACATTTTGACTCCATTTAACCTATTTTCTTTTCATACAGAAAGGAAAATGTCAGATTGCAAACCTGCTACTGGATGAAAAAAAATAAACTACACAGGCATAGAGAAGTCGCTATATGTGTTGGTTTAAGAAGTGTTCAGTTTATTAAGCACATCCTGCAGCTAAAACCCTCTCCTCTTTCTGCCATTGCCTTTGTGGTTGTGTGAGGCATGTTTCAGTTCATCAAACTGCACCCTATCCCCTTAGAATCCAGGGTAATAGTCATTAACATCACCAAAGTCATTGTGATACTCTGCATACTATCCTGAGAAGGACTGATGGATGTAAAGAAAAGGTAAGTGGAAAAGAAGACACGTAACTGTCTCCTTATAGTAATGAACAGGTAAGATCAATACCAAGAGTGCTGAACTACAGTATTGCCTTGTTGTAATTAAGATTTTTTTTATATGACAGGAAAATTGCATTCTAAGCTGGGGCAGTGCAGAATATCAAGCTATCATTACCAGTCTTTGGACTATTGTGAGAGAGGAAGTATGTTCTTTCAGTGACCATTATTTCAGTCGTTATTTTTCCCCGTGCTAGAGCAGTGACTGTAATGTAACAACACTGTATAGCTTAAAGAGCAGATAATGTGTTCTATCTGATCTGTAATACTTGCTTGGTGAGGAAAACTCATCTCAGTTCTACCTAAAAGATTTTGGCATGGGTGTAATTTTTCATCTTCCACAGGGATGACAATAACTTCAATGTTCACCAACTTCAAAAAGAGCTTTTGGAGCCAAATTTTCAGCCAGTGCAAATCTGGTATGAGACACTTCAATGAAACATGGCAGTTTATACTAGCTGAGGATCTTGCCTTTCTCAAAAGTAAATCTCTTCAGGGTTATGTAACTCAGTAAATCTCATTGTGTTTATTGCCAATGACAAAACTGAAGTTATGTCTACACTACTGTATCTAAAGATCTGAACAGAAAAGGATGACAAACCACAGATTTGCATAATTGAAGGAGTCAGAAATCAGAAGAAATGAAACATAAGTGGAAAATAAAAAAACCCAAATAAAAGCCCAGCTGAAATGAAATTTTAAGTACACCTTGCATTTAGTTGTATTTAAGTAGTGACAACTTTCAACATTTTCATGACTTTTGCAAATTAGCAGAGCCCCAAAGACAAAGCTACATCTTGACTGTAATGTCAGTTAGTGGGAAGTTTTTTTCCATTCATAGGTAAATAAAAAGTTGGGTAAATTGATAAGATTGATGAATGCAGGAATAATTTATGATTTTCTTTGGTGGATTTGAAACAGATAAAGGAGCACAGATTTTTGGAGAAAAGTGATTTTACTGAAAAGAACATGCCAAAATAAATATATAAGAACACTGATGTAATTGAAGTTTAAGGTCTGAACGGTATGTTTCATGAAGAGATGTTACACTTTTCTTCAAATCTGATTAATAAAATATTTTTGCAAGTGGAAGCTCCTGACTGTCATTGTAGCTCCTTGATACCATGAATCCAAGCTGTAACCCAAGCAGTGAGCCCAGGCTACAGAAGTGCTGTGGGACATCTAATGAAAGCTGTTATGAAACCTCATATTGATATTCCTAAAAGTACATCAGCAGCAGTAGGAAGAAAATACTTCTGAATATGCAGGGTGTCTGATGACAAAGAAGACAGAAAAGGCCAAGATACTCAATGCCCTTTTTGTCTTGGACTTCACTGCTAAGACCAGTCTTCAGGAACCCTAGGTCCTTGAGACCACAGGGAATGTCTGGAGCAAGGAAGGTTTAGTCTTGGTGGGAGAGGATGAGGATAGAGAATATTTAAATAAATTGCACACAGACAGGTTTATGGGGCCTGATGGAATGCATCCGTGACTGCTGAGGAAACTAGTCTCTTGTTTTTGAAGGGTCATGGTGATTGGGAAAGGCTCTTGAGGAAAAAGGCAAGCAAATCCTATGTTCAAGAAGGTCAAGAAGAATTATCTTTTGAAATACAGGCTTGGAAATAAAGGTGTCATCTCAGTCCCTTGCAAGGTGATGGGATAAATTATTTTGGAAACCCTTTTGAAACACATGAAGGACAAGTAGATGATTTGGAGTAGTCAGTATGGAATTACAAGAAGGAAATTATGCTTAACTGACCAGAAAGCCTTCTCCAGTGAAATGAGTAGCCCAGTAGGTGAGGAAAGAACAATGGATGTTGTTTATCTCAACTTCAGTAAGGCTTTTGGCTGTATCTCCTGTAACATCCTCATAAAAAAGCTGATGATGTAGGAAATAGATTATTGGACTATGAGGTGGAATGACAACTAGCAGAACTCTCAGGGTCAAAGGGTTATGATCAGGAACAGAAAGTTCACATGAAGGCTAGTCACTTGAGGAGCACCCCATGGGGTAATATTGAGGCTAGTTCTGTGTAGCAGCTTAATCAATGACTTGGGTAATGGGACAGAGTGCACCCTCAAGATGTCTGCAAGTGATACAGAACTGGAAGGAGTGCTGTGACAGAACAAGAGGCCATGGACCCACACTGAAACACAGGAAATTTCTTCGATACTCTTTTACTATGAGATTGCTCAAATAGTAGAACAGGTTGCTGAGAGAGGTCGTGAAGTTTCCTTCCTGTCTGGACATGACCTCAAGCAACCTACACTAGCTGACTAGTTGCTCTGAGCAGGGGATTTGAACTAGATGATATCCAGTGTTCCCTTCCAACTACAACTGTCCAGTGATTCTGTGATACAAAATATTTCAGTGCAAAGAAAATAAGATTTAATTTTATGATCTCCAGTGTACTTCCTACTTGCTAATGTTTAATTATATCAAAGATTTCTGTATTGCAGAATGTCCGATATGAAATCTGTGTGACTAATTCAAGGTTTCAAAACCCATGATGCTAAAATATGGTAACATTCCACTTTAAGAGGACAGAAAAGACACAGATCAGTACCAACCAACTTCTCTCATAGACAGCCTCAATGAAAATTATAAAGAAGTTAATGAAGTTTAGGATAACAATAACAGTTCATGTATAATTACAAACTGTAGAAAGCAAAAGACTTGATACAAGCTTAATTTGTTAGAACATGTTTTAAGCCATAGCAAATTTACTAGTCAGATTTAGTCAAAGTTAAATTAGGCATGTATCTTGATTCTTGGTTAAAATTCTTCAGCTGTATCCTTCTAAACTAGTATAAGTAATAATAATAAAAAAGTCAGTATAAACTGAAGCCTACATTTTATATCCCATTATAAATTACACTTCAGATTTTCTAAACTAATTGTTAAATTTAGACTTAGCAATTAGTGCTGCACAACATTTACCAACAGAATTAAATGTATCACTTACTATCAAGATGACATTTCAAGCTCAATTACATTTTCATATGTCCCAGACTGGTAGCTCTGAGAAAATAAAACCTAGAAATGGGCCAACTGCAAATTGTTGTGACAAGATTCATAGAAAGAAATCTTCTTTTTTTTCTGTTTCTATTTTGAATACAAATGAAATTTCATCCGAACACTGAAATTTTATCTTGTATTGGTGGAAATAAAATGCAAATAGCTACTTTACAAAGTTCCACCATTTGAAAATTGTGTAGAGCAACTTTACAGATTCCAGGAGTCCTTATTAGCACGTACATAAACACTGCCAGGTGATGCTACCTGGTGTTGCTTTTTAGTGTGATGGGATGGGAATATGAGAACTTCCACAGATATATTCAATAAACAGCCAAACCTACAGAGGAACTCACAGCTGGATATCATGTTGTGTTTACTTAGTAGAATCAACCCTTAAGAATTTTTGCCCTGCAAAAAAAATTCTGTATAAAACCAAAAATTCAAAGGCACTTACTCCTGATAACCCATTTAGAATCATAGGGTTGAACTAAATCCTCCTGCTTTCTAAACATAAGTAGTAAAAGATCCTGAAGTTGCAGTAAGATGAGTCAGTCTCACTTTCATACAATTGTATCTATGTGCATAATAGATTCGCAATGGAAAAGACAGCTCTGTGGCTGCAGTTTAGATATAGACTCCTATGCTCATCAGAGGCATAACACTACTCTGACCTATACTCCTTTAAGCTGACTTTTGGAGCGAAATAGAACACAGAGGGAAGTGTTTGATGTCAGTCTGGAAAAAGAATAGAACTCTAGTTTAAACAAAGAATCGGTATAAAATTCCATTTTTCTTTTGATTAGAGACTGGAGGCATTTGGGGTTATCATTAACCCTGATCTCTTTCATGGTAAAGGACAACGAGTAATAATATTTGTCTTAAGATTTGTTTATGTGTTCTTTTCATCATCTGACATCCCTCTCTTTCTCTTGGTTGTATCAAGACAGTTGCTATGCTCTAAAGTTAGCACTCTTCAATACCTCTACTTTCCCCAACTCCTATTGAAAAAGGAATCTCTGCTTTGAAAGCTTTGACATTCTCTTCCAAATCCTCTGCTGTCTTTAAAAACCTGTTCTCTCACACTGAAAAGCTGTATGACCTTATAGATAACATCTTTTCACTTCTCTTCATCTTTTTGTTGTTATACCTATGACCCAGGACTTTTCCAGGATATGAACCCTAGAAGCACATTTTCTGCCAGAGAGATGGGATATAGGTTCCTAAAATTCTATCACTTATAATGTCAACTAAGTACCCAAATGCCATGTGTGCACTCCAAATCATAAAAGTACTGATGGCAATTCACATTTGATGTGTTATTTTAGTATTAAAAGATTATTCAGGAGAGAAGTACTGTACCACAGATTCAAAATTTATTTCCATATTTTTTGCTGTTGCATAACACAAGAATTTTCTGCTGTGTAAATAGTAAATGAATAGTGCAAGCAATACAATAAAAAACTCATTTACTGCTACTCTGAGATGTCTTGTGAAATGTGATTGAGTTACCTTGGGTTCTACTCAGCCCTTGTTAGTTTGACCTGATGGCATGATGACCTTTAGAAGGTTCATGTGATGTAACTTCAGACATCTACAGTGTCAGTATCTAAATTCCAACTAATTTCCTTAGGCCAACTACGTAGTACTAGGGAAAAATAGGCATCATTAGAATGCAATTTGTATGTAGCAGTACATTAAAGGAGATTAATCATGCCTGCCTTACAAACAACTCTTTTATTTGTGTCTTTAAAGAAAATTGAGGATGATTACGTCAAGAGGCCTATATTTATACTGACAAATCCCTCCTCAGATTTCCAAAGAGGAATGCAGGTTTAAAGAAAGATTGAAAATGTCTGTCATGTATTGTGGCTAAACAGCACCTGCAAGTATTAAAGGAGCAAACGGAATATTTTAATTTTTGATGGTCATCAGAGGTCTACCTCTGCACTGAGGTCAGTGTTTTCCTGAAATAACTAGTTATCTAAGTGAGAGATTTAATCTCTTAGAATCATTACATGGTTAAAGAAGAGAGAGACTGTTTCAGAAGGTGGTTAGGTCCCAGAACTTTGATATAAAAACTAAATTTTGTTAGACTGAACCTCTCCCTGGAAGACCTTTACTGTGGACTGTATGAAGAACATTTTGGCATAACTTGAGAACCAGTTCACATTAGATGCCTATTCTACTTGTGTGAAATATATGGTGCAAACAACCCACTGGTTTTGCCATGAGTAGAGACTCTTTGTTATTACTGAGGCCTTCCCATCTAGGAGTCTATTAAATACACATTGGTAGTCTAATAGTAATCAATCTCTTGGAGCACGGATCATGCTTTGTCAAAGTCAGGCTGTCTAGGAGAAAGCATCTGTGTCTCTCCATGCACAATACTATAGTTACTTGTACATTACAGGCTGTTTATCTTATTAAATATTAGAAGTATTAGTCCTGTATCATTTGCGCCCTACAGAGATGCAAACCAGAGCTTCAACAAAGTCAGCCTTGCACACAAAGCACAAGGGTGTAGTCCTGCCATATAGAAGATGTGATGGAGATAACTGAGTGAATGGGCAGCATGCTGCCATAAACGGACATGAAATCCAACAGAGCTTGCTGTAAAACTACTTGCTTGCTTGTCTACTCAATTTCACGTTAGGAGTAATAGCCCAGCATCCCCACCAAGCAGTAAATACTATTTGAATATTGCAAGTTTGTCAGAAGATTTTCAAGACTTCAAAACTGCAAGTAGCAAAGAATCCATACATCTGTAGGGAAATTGTGATGGTTAATTGCACTCTGAGTATCTTATTTCTACCTCTGAATTTGTTAAGCTTCATATTCCATTGCCTGGATCTTGTTATATCTTTTTCTGCTAAATTAAAGAGTCAATTACTATAAAAAATACTTCCCTCTGCAAGTATTAGACTCTGATCAAGCCAGTTAACTTCTCCTTATTAAGTTAAATAGCTTGAGATTCTCTCTCTTTAATTAATGTACATGCTCATTCTATGTACTAAGCACCTGTTACAGCAATTCAAATCAACAAAAACCCCTGCAATGACATTAACTTTCATACTATGAAAATAAGGTAGGGCAAGAATAAAAGAAATATCTCCTGATTCCATATTCTCTTTTTTGAACTCGAGTCTGGAATGCCTTCAAGTTCTTCTGATGGATAGATATGTGGAGCTTACATCCACAAACCTAAAATCAGTGCCCTAATAGTATGAATTGAATATACCCCTGAGTTATTCAAGCTAGAATAGATAAACAGATAGAAACATGTAGCACCCATTGTCCTTGTGACATTATTCATATTTTTCATAGCTTTGGTTTACAGGGAGGCAATGTATTTTCTTAAAATCCTAAAATCAGTTCAGGTGGATTTTATTTGTAATCAGTCAAATATTGCTTAGCATGAAGGTTTGAGTTATGTGTTTTATTTTGAGTTTTAGAAGTAGTTGTTTGTTTGTTTGTTTGTTTTAATTTGTGCCTGTTGCCACTGAAATTAATCAAGAGAATGCCTGGATTACTGTGCATTGCAAATATGAGACAAAGTTATACGTGAAGAGCACGTCATCACAGAATGAGAACATGTGCTGGAATCTCAGCAGGGTGACCAACGTCAAGTGCTGGTTTTCCAATGACTGCATTCAGAAACCTCAGAAATCAGTAGGAGTCCTTAGTAAGTGCTGGTTTGAGGGTTTGTCTATTGGAAATGGCCATACAAAAGCAAGGAAGAAAAAAACCCAAACCCCAAACATCTGGATTCATTTCATGTCTTATAAATGAGAATGTACAACATAGTGAGTTAGGACACAGCAAATAGCTCATAATCCATCAAAATTCTGAGCCAGCTGAATTCTGGCATTCATGAACAGCATAGCACTCCTTGATAAAGTTTTCCAGTGGCTTAGTGTATGTTTGGATCAATAGCAAAACCACATTTTAACCTGGATGACATGTTGGCATTATGGTAATAACAAGCCTGTACGAGCGTCTGGGCAGTGATTTGGCTCGTGGAAAGGCTGGTAGTGAGCAGCCTCAAATGGCTGACCTTGTTTTGACATGCACATTACAAGTCATCAACAAATTTTATTGTAACTAAGTGCCAGGATTCCAACAAGCTGTTCCGAGGTTGTTTGTTTGGAGCCCAAAGTGAATAACTTTGGTATGGCTAATTTCCTACAGTTTCACATATTTTCAAACAACTGACATGATTTGTAGGAAATTTAAAACCATACACAGCTGATTGCATGCACTGGACTTCCACAATTATGTCAAGCAGAGTGATTTGTCTAGAGAGAAAATGTAGGACAAGGTTTACAAGGAAGGTGCTGGTGGTCCAAAGAGAAACTTACAGAGAATTTCATGGGTTCATTCTGATTCAGTATTTGATTTAAGCCTTTTTCTACATCAAGCACTCATCACAAAAAAAAAATAAAAATCAAAACACAATATTTTAAAGATTGTTCGTCGGGTTTTTTTACATCCTTTAGACTCTTTGGTACTGTCCCTTGGTGGGAAGAACAGTGACATTAACACATAACAAAACACTTGAAACTTCTGTTAGAAAAAAATAGGAATCTACATTATGCACCCAAGAGCTTTTTCTAGGAATTTTGTGACTGGAGAGAAAACGCGCAGGTATGCAATTTTCCTTCTAGTGAATATCAAGAGTGTGTGCTTACAGAAACTTTGAAAAAGATTGGATGAAATCTCAGTCACACTATTCTGGCCTGAAAAAAACATCACTATTCAAAGCACTGTATTGCATTTAGCAATGCAAGTTAAATTTTGTCCAATATAAACTTTATGAAGCTGCTACTCCATAGAATGAGCTACTTCCAGAGACTGGTGTAAAAAGATGGTGTTAATACTTTTATTATATGAGAACATGACACTGGGCATCTCAAGTGGCGCTAGACATACTAGACATAAATGCATGGGCAAATGAATCAAACTTGAAGGGCCATATTTGGCTCCAGATTTAGATTTTAAATCTTGAAAATACAGAATTAATTTAATTAGGAGTGTAAGTTCCCATCGCCACCAGGGTGAGACAGTCAGTAGTGTTGATGGAATTTATGTGGGTGCAATAGCTTCTTAGGTAACCATAAGTGGATGAAAAATGTATACCTAAAAGCCGAATCTTAGTATTATATTGAATCCTAATCAAAAGTTTACCAGAAAACAAATGGTACCGTTTGCCTTAGTCTTTTCACTGGGCACAAATAGCAATAGTAATAAAACAATCATGCACATTGTTATGTTTGGGAACATGGGATGTGTCTACCATGTAAAATCAATTTCTAGTCAGTAGCACACCACTAGATAGAAGCAGCTGCTGTCAAACAAGATCATCCTCAACACAGAGCTCAGTTTTTCTGTTCAAAGTACTGTCTGAACTGCAACATTTCCACTGTGGCTGTTTTACTAAACCTAAACCACCCAGATAATAGACCCATCTTTACAACTAACTTGGTAGTGTTTTTCAGGTTTGGGTCCTTCTTATGTCTTTGTCCTATGCATAACATATGTACATGACCCTGTGTTCACAAAGATCTACCGTAACAAAAATTATAACAAGTAATAGTTAGCAGAGGAGAGGTTAATGTCAGTAGATATCTTCGTCAAAATGTGTGTTGCGTTCGTGGCCAGAGTTTGGCCTTATGAAAATAATACAATTCCTATCTGTCCTAATTCCTAGTACTGCCTAGTCTGATTAAAAACCTTGCTATGCTGCTGTGCGTTTGCAAGTATCTCAAGCAGGAAAAGATGGAAAGCTCCACTGATCTCAAATAACTCAATTGTTTTTCCTTTTCTAATCAAATATCTTCACAGTGAAGAACCAGAAAGGCATCATTCAGCAGGCAGTGTTGTTGCAAAAGCATGAAACATGGCACTTCACTGTTAATGTAACATTAAAAATTAAAAATGTTTATTACCTGTTATTCTTCTGTTAATTGTTTTGTCTAGAGAAAAATAGAAGTTGCTGCCTTAATGCATAAAAAAATCACAATGTGCATTCATAGTTGAGAGCAAAGAGTTGGGGCTATGAAAATTATGTAAATGATGAATTCCAGTGAAAGAACTTTCAAACCCTTAGGGTCTTCAAACAGCATTAATTCAAGAAATTAGATACAAAATTTAACTTTTTCATGCTAATAATGATTTCATAAGGAAAAACTCGTTAGTAAAGGTGACAAATATGAAGTTCTATTGAACATTTAAATTCAGGAATCTTAGTATGTGCCCCTGGGATATATTTACACAGCCAATGACTCTCTGATGTTATTAAGTAATTTATTTGAGAAAATCTCCATTCATGAGTTTACATAAGAACAATATCAGGTTTACAAAGGCTTGTGTTGTCAGTTTAGCAAATACCTAATTCACAATGACTTTTGCTTAAGATTTTCATTAGGTTGTTCAATATTGCTTGATCATTTAATGTCAGCTTCATAAGATAATGATTTCCCCTATAAGAAAAAAGGAAATTAAAGGGAGAAATAAATTAAAAACATGAACTAAACTTAAATTTAAATCAGCTTTGCCATAAAAGAGAGGACAGCACTGTCATCACTTGTGATTAAGTTTTGGGTATGAACTACCCACATTTGGCACAAAACCTGTGGTTTTGCTGTAATATATTTCTAAGCCAGCAACACCAAAAATAATCTGGAATATTGCATATGGTTCACTTGTTCAAGGCTGATCTGAAATGTGACAATATCAATTTGTGGCAGTATTATTTAGAGGAGACATCAATTAGATAGGCAGAGAAATGAAAACACCTTAGGTCTTTTGATTTTTATGCCTATTTGTGCTATAGTGTACGGCCTCCAGCCTGCTTTGGAGGCATTGTGCAAATATAACTAAAGATGACAATTCTTGTATCAAGGGCTGGAGTAGATATGACAGAGAGATGTAGCACAAGATCCTTTGGTGCTGAAAACAGAGCTGGTCAAATTTGTCAACAGAATTTTTGTCTTCTTACAGAAAATGCTGGTTCATCAGTACAGAATATTTCCCAGGAAATGTGCTGATTTTGCTCAGTTTTTCTAATGAAATACAGGCAAGCCTTGAAATTTTCATTTTCTCCTGGGTAGATCATGCGCCATCATTCCTCAGAGACCTCCTTCATCCTCAGGCTCCATCACAGGCTATGCTGGAGGAAGTTTGATTCAATAAGCTTTCGAAATCACAGCTGGTTCCTGTTACAAACTGCCTCTTGTGCTTTTTCTCCTTCTCAGGATGGTTCTTACTCTCCCACTCCCATGTTTCCTGCACTCAGACGTCTTTCCACCATTGTCTTTCCTACTAATTCAGGCTAAAACTACAACAGATCACCCTTTCTGTTTCTATGGGAGGAATTCAATCTGTGCTCCAAGGTTTGTCTCTACGCCTTCCCATATACTTCATTGCACGTGCCCTAAGATAGCTGAAACTTAAAGGACGATCTACCTATGTGTTAAATCTTATGCTCTGTGGCAGCATGAAACTCTGGCCTACATGTAACCCTAGGCCAAAAAATACTAAAATCAAAGCCAGTGTTACAGAAACTACTAAACTGTGTCACACCTGACTGCAGTATGAGCTGCCTGGAGGGTCTGATTCAGACAAGAGAAGCCAAAAGTCTTTCTGTGCAACATCTCCCATGAGAAATGAAAATACGACTTACAAATAAAACATGCAGAATTATGCAATGGCTATCTTGAACAGAATCTTTCCACAAACTTAAATGAGCATTTAATCTTTCACTTTTGTTCTTTACTGAATACGTCTATAATGAGAGGGAACAGGCGAGCAAGATGAAACTCAGTAATATTTACTAACACATGCAGCACTCAATGGTAAAGGCACTTGTGCAGTGGTTCTCTGACAAAGTGATTGACTGATGTTTTAGGGACATCTGAAACGCGGAAAGACTTCAATCTGTACAAAAATAAGTTCCATTAGTAAGCATTATAGTCATAGGACAGGGTTGGGTAATCTAAGATAAATCACAAATCCAGAAAAGTAATAATCTTGGAAAGAACTTTCTTGTAAGGTAGGGGGTCTCAGGAGGAAACCACAAAGTCCTCATTGGAAAACCAAGAATATACAAGATGAGAAATTACACAAAATTAGGCAAGGTTCATAAGCAAAGTATGGTGGTGTTATTCAACAGTACCCAAAAATCTTGATATCACACATATTACAAGCCCAGTCTTATGCCTTATACTGAGATATTAGAGGTTCATATTCTGGTGTCAGCTCTATGTCCGCACATAATCTTCTGCATCTTATGCTCCTCTGGCAATGTACATCCAGAAAGCTGTGACAAAAAGGGAAACTGATATGGTAGTGGAAGGAATAAGTAGAACAAACAAGAGTGGTGATAACACTAGCCATGCAAAATAGCATCAGTAACAGACATCTGGAAACACTGGAGCTGGTGACTGGAGGAAGATTCAAAAAGGCATAGAGATTTCTGATGTTAAAAATATGAAGTTGTTTTACTGTATCAGTATTAATATGCATTTTGGCTGGGTAAGGGAGCGAAGGCAGTTAGGGATGGTTTCCCTATACAGACATAAAAGATAAGAGTGACTTGGCAGTACACTCTTCTAAAGGAAGTGAATAAGGGGAAGTTTCAGTATAGGTAATGCTTAGAACTAGGTTACCTTTTACCAAGAAGAATTACCATCCACATGATTAACTGCCTGAGTTCTGAGTAATAAAAGTAGAAAGAAGGAAACAGAGATGGAATGGGTTAATGCTTTTGGAATAAGAGACATTCATACATTTAGGAGCATTACTTTTATTTCTTCAGATATACACACATACAATTGAAGATTTTACTACTAAAGCATTACGTGAGACTGAGGTCTGCGGCACAAACAGAAGCAGAAGTACTGATTTCATTGAAGTTGTGAAGGCACAGGAGAAGAGTTTATTCCTCATACTGACACAGCATGTGGGCCCCCCACAGCGATTCTAGGGAAAGATGAAGATTCATGATTCCCTTCCCTTTTCCAAGACTAAAGGTTGACTGTTTATTGTAATAGTAGTATTTTCTACCTTCCTAGTGATGTGAATCAGCAGCCATTTCCCATTAAGTCTTTTTAATGGATCTTTCTTAAGTTTGAGTTGGATGCTATGCTAGTGGGAACTTTGTCATATTGTAAGTGATGATGTCCTTAAGCTATTCCAATTGGACTGTAAAGAGTTGATCCTCAGTTTCAAAATGATAGGACTGATTTATGTGAAGGATACTGGGACATAGTGCCTGACACTATGTCCAAAACAAGTCTCTCATTTCAAGGAAAAACCTGGTTACTCAAACCCAAGACTGACTACGTATGAAGAAGGACTTTGTTTCCATCTTCCCTTGTTTCACAGAAAAGATTGCCAAGTTGCCAAGGGGACTGAATCTTCCCTGTGAAACTGTTGAAATTTTTTTATGGTGTTTTTTCACATGACACTGGGACATTCACAGATCATACCACAAAGAGGAAGCAGCACAATTCCTGCTAATGAGATAAAGCCACAGAAAGAGGAAGATCAAGCATTTGGAAGTAAACTTTGGATTGGGTTCATAGGTAGCCCGGAGGACAGTATCCTTAAACTTCCATGGTGCCTAGATCTGCTTCTCAAGTCCTGTGTTAGCACTTCAGTGTTATGTGTTTCCAAAATCATATGAGAAATTCACCACTCAGGTCCTTGTGTTCCCAGGGAAAGGCTTTTCCAACATGCTTTGTAGTTGTGGGTTGCTGAGGAAATATGCCTTGACACCCTATAACCTTGTTCAGTTCCTTTACATGCCACTGTGAATCATCTCTTCAGCAGCCTTCTAGTTGAAGGCAGTTGATAAAGAAGCAGCATTATAATTTAATCTTTCACAGCAGTATATTTTACTGTTTGATACAAAATGTAATCATACAATATGTAGTTAGAGAATTATGTCAGACACTGATTTCTTAGTAGTTGCGTATAGTGTTTCTCTACTGTTTGGAAGCAGTCTTGAAAATTGCCCAGAAAGAATTATTGCTAAAGAATGATAAAGAAAATGTGTTTCTCACAGATGAAACAAACAGATCTTATGTAAAATTTCTCTAGATTCCGATAAAACAAAACTATCAGATGCACAGAACTGTGATAGGCATCTACATGTTATCTTTCCTAACTCAATTGCCAGCTACTTAACAGCTGAATGTACACAATCAGGGTAATATCTGTTCTAAAGTACTTGAAATTTCACTTTTATTACATTATACACATCATACAGTCCTGAACCTGACATTGTTTATCTTTGGAGTTGACAAGGTCTGGCCTTGCAAGATTGCATCTGTTGGAGGGAGAAAGTCATTACTATGGGCCAGAGATATTTTTAATGCAAACTTGATTCTTTCTTTAGAATTATATATACATATACATATATATATATACACACACATATGCTTGTTTCCAGAACTTAAAAAAGTAAGAGTAATAGATATTATTTTTTTCTCAAAAGTCTACCACTCCAGTATTTTACTCAAAAAAATTCTTTGTTTATGCTGCTTCTTAGAAACAGAACTTCACTATATTGAACAAATAGAGGAAAAAATATTCCTCAGACCACCTCATTCTGATACATATTTTCCAACAGTCCAACAGAAAGTTCTAAAACCTGAAACAGGATGAAGCATAGAAAGTAAGGGCTGTAATGTATTGCTTTGGAAACTTAATGTGAAAGAGATCGTGTTTATCCATTGGATGAAGTTACCAACTATTTTTCATCCTGAATGCTATTAGACCATTTTCCCTTACTGGATTGATGGATGGATGGATTAATCACAGAATCACAGAATCACAGAATAACCAGGTTGGAAGAGACCCACCGGATCACCGAGTCCAACCGTTCCTACCAAACACTAAACCATATCCCTCAGCACCTCGTCCACCCGTGCCTTAAACACCTCCAGGGAAGGTGACCCAACCACCTCCCTGGGTAGCCTGTTCCAGTGCCCAATGACCCTTTCTGTAAAGAATTTTTTCCTAACGTCTAGCCTAAACCTCCCCTGGCGGAGCTTGAGGCCATTCCCTCTTGTCCTGTCCCCTGTCACTTGGGAGAAGAGGCCAGCACCCTCCTCTCTACAACGTCCTTTCAGGTAGTTGTAGAGAGCAATGAGGTCACCCCTCAGCCTCCTCTTCTCCAGGCTAAACAACCCCAGCTCTCTCAGCCGCTCCTCATAAGGCCTGTTCTCCAGCCCTTTCACCAGCTTTGTTGCTCTTCTCTGTACTCTCTCCAGAGCCTCAACATCCTTCTTGTGGTGAGGGGCCCAGAACTGAACACAGGATTCGAGGAGCGGTCTCACCAGTGCCGAGTACAGAGGGAGGATAACCTCCCTGGACCTGCTGGTCACGCCGTTTCTGATACAAGCCAAGATGCCATTGGCCTTCTTGGCCACCTGGGCACACTGCTGGCTCATATTCAGTCGGCTGTCAACCAACACACCCAGGTCCCTCTCCTCCAGGCAGCTTTCTAGACAGACTTCTCCCAGTCTGTAGCACTGCATAGGGTTGTTGTGCCCCAAGTGCAGGACCCAGCATTTGGCCTTGTTAAACCTCATGCCATTGGACTCTGCCCAGCGGTCCAGCCTGTTCAGATCCCTTTGCAGAGCCTCCCGACCCTCCAGCAGATCGACACTTCCACCCAGCTTAGTGTCGTCCGCAAACTTGCTAAGGGTGCACTCGATGCCTTCATCCAGGTCATTGATGAAGACATTGAACAGGGCTGGACCCAGCCCTGAGCCCTAGGGAACCCCACTTGTCACTGGCCTCCAGCTGGATTTCACACCATTTCCCACCACTCTCTGGGCCCGGCCATCCAACCAGTTTTCCACCCAGGAGAGTGTGCGCCTGTCCAGCCCAGAGGCTGACAGTTTCTCAAGCAGAACGCTGTGAGAAACTGTGTCAAAGGCTTTGCTGAAGTCCAGGAACACCACATCCACAGCCTTTCCCTCATCCAGTAGCCGGATCACTTTGTCATAGAAGGCGATCAGGTTAGTCTGGCAAGACTTGCCTTTTGTGAACCCATGTTGACTGGGCCTGATCACCCGGTTCTCTTGCATGTGCTTCATGATAGCACTCAAGATCACCTGCTCCATGACTTTCCCTGGCACTGAGGTCAGACTGACAGGCCTGTAGCTTCCTGGGTCCTCCCTGCGGCCCTTCTTGTAGATGGGCACAACATCAACCAGCCTCCAGTCCAGTGGGACTTCCCCAGTCTTCCAGGACTGTTGGAAGATGATGGAAAGGGGTTTGGCCAGCACATCCGCCAGCTCCTTCAGTACCCTAGGGTGAATCCCGTCCGGCCCCATAGACTTGTGGGTGTCCAGTCGGGCTAGCAAATGGATTGATCCATCTATCTGTCTGTCTGTCTATCTATACACACACACACACATCTATATACACACACAACCCCCTCTACAGAGTGCTGGGGCTTTTGTTCAAAGTAGGGAAGAACAAAGAGTTACAGCGGCACTTGTCTACAGGAACATGATGGTACCTAGGAGGTTATAGTACACTATTTAAGGAGGTCAACTATGATTTCTAACAGCACATAAATAAGACAAAGCTTGTTTAACATATCTCAGCATCAAATAGATCCTGCATTAATTATCTCCTGTCTGTTCCATTTGTTATCTAACAAAGTATGCTCCATTATTATTTTTTTTCCAGTTAGTTTCTTGATTCTATCTGTCCTTTCAAAATTAGCTTGTCTAATCAGAAACCATTTTTGCTGGTAGTTCATTTCACATAAAAGGAAGATTTCTTGTTTACTGAGAGAGTAATTGGATTATAATTTTGAAAAGAAAGAAATATGAATTGTAATAAATTATTTCTTAAAAATATACATGGGAGCATGAAAACCAACAAACCCCAAGCAAATTAAAAACTCTACTGAATGAAAAGGCTATAAATAGCATATGAAACCGGAAAGAAAAATTCATCATTGTAACTTACCTGTTCCTTGTTATTCTCTTGAAAACAGCTGAATAGTTAAGGAAAGAAGAAAAGATTTATGTAGTTACTAAATGATGGTCAAGTAAATATTTGTATTAGACATCATTTTTCTCATACATTTTCAGTGCTTTTCAACCATAATTAAAACTTTATTATAGACAGAAAAAGTATGATGTAACCACATGTTCAGAGTCCACAATTCCATTTCTGTAATTTATTAAATTATATTGATAAAGTTTGCATGAACACATGTAGAATATACTAAAAATGCATGTATTGTCTTGTTGCAAGGTTCTGTGTACAATGACGGGAAGGAGAGAATATTCAAAAATTGCATTCAAAACTGAGCAATATGCTTCGAATGTTCATGCAACTGATCAAGCTCATATTTTACTGCTAAAAAGTATTTGAATTCACATAAAACTCTAGGATCTATTATTTCTTTTTTTTTTACCAATTAAATAATATTTTATTGATAATCCTGGAGCTTCTCTAGCTAAAGCAAGGAAAAAAAAAGCATTAAATATATGAGAAAGAAATGAAAGAAATTATGAAAATTGCCTAAAAGAAAATAAAGCACATCAAAAAGAAGGCGCAAAATTAATGTAAATAATATTATAGAAATAGGAAAGAAGATCTCATAACCAAATCATAATATTATATATTATAAATTTATTATAATCTTATACTATAGAGAGTAGAAAAATAGAATAGTTAATATGAAACTCTGAAGTCCTAGGGAAAACTTGACCCTTACCTGTTCAGTTGATTAACACCTTGAACTCTTTCTATTTGTAGACCTAACAAAGAGAAATTCAAAACGAAATTAAATACCCTAAATTATGTGACAGAAATGGTTATAGATTTAAATTGATTTAACTTGATTTTCTTTATCTAAAAATCATTCCGATTTTCCATGCTGCCAAACTGTATTTATGAGAACAATTCAGACTTTGATCCTGAAATTATACATTTGGGGCCTGAAGTAATAAAGATTTGGGATTAAAAGGATCCATTTCTTATCTACGTACCAAGCAGGTTGTTTACAGTGCAGTTTATTCAGTGAATATACTCAAATTTAGTGCATGGAGATTGATAAAGGTAGTCATTGAACACTGTATTGCTTTAGTGTAGAGAAGAAAGCAAAATGCATCTGACTCAGCAAAGATAGGAGTTAAATGCCAGATTATTCACATGAGTGTGTCAGTAAAAGGAATTTCATGCATGACAAATGTTCAGGACAGAAATCATTAATGGTTCCATAAAGCACATTGCTAAAGCATATGTATAGTATGACATGCAAATTCTCTACAACTTCAAAAGGTCTATTTGCATGCTCAAAATCAGGCTTATATGTGGATAAGATAAAAACATCAGTCAGTCAGTTTCTTAATACTCACTCAATGTGTCTACCCTAAATTTAGAAAGCAAAAATTTAACACGCTACCAATACCATGAGACTCAAAAAGGCATTATAAAATGACCAGACTGAATTTCTTTTCTATTGGTCACTAGTGTGTATGTAGTGACCGAGAACCATATCCACGACCCAGGTACTAAACAGACTTTGTCTATCGAAGCCACTTGGAAAGAAAATTATCGATGCACTGAGTAGTATGTGCTGTGACAATCCCTATGGTGACTGGGTCAGTGTCTCATTGCAATAAAAGATATTATCTCACCTAAGAAATTAAGTGTTGATTAAAACTGATCCAATGGCTCCTTATGAAAATTATTACCTCCATAATGTAGGAAATACATAGTATTTGAATGGAAGCAACACAGACAATCACTGTTTCCCTGTCATTACAAAATATTTGAAAAAGATAGAATGAATCCTTGTAGAAGTTATACAAAGGCAAATGGAGGACAGGAAGGTGATTTGAAGTAGCTGGCATGGATTCACCAAGGGCAAGCCCTGCCTGACCAATCACATGGCTCACAAAATGAAATCAAACACGTCCCCATTAAAGTTCTCAAGCAGCTTATTCTCTTTGATTTTAATAGTTTGATTTGAATCTAGGATCATGGCCTTGTAACAATTTAATACTACCAAGCTAACTTTCTACAAGTGTTTCATCTCCTATCCCTACTGGTCAAGTTCCATTCAGATTTGGTCTGGAGAGCACTTACGTACAGTACAGACACTCATCACAGAAAGTATTTAGATAAAAGATAAATATGTGCTAGGAATGAAGGCAATTCCTACTCATCCTACATCAGCTACTGGGAAGTGTGATGATGAGCTACTTCTGATGTTGTCTCTTTGAGTTGTTTCCTCCTTTTTCCCCTGAGCCATGAACCAAAAAATGTCCTTTTTCCTTTCCTACTGGATATTCAATTAATTTATAGCCATGACTGATCTTTGTTGTTTCCCTTCTCTCTGTCTACTGTGTCCTGTCACCTAAGGTGAGATCTGTTCTCTTCAAGGCCTTCCTATAACGAACTCGGCTGTTAACTAACCAACATAATGGCCATTTAAATAACAATAAAATACCAACATAATGGAGGTTAAAGTAAGCTAAATAAAAATCCCACAATGCAGCTGTGAATTGATTCCTTTGGTGCAGTCTAAGCCTTTAAAAGACTCAAATCAGAAATAAGATGAGAATATAATTTATATTATTTAAACTTTTTAATTAATTTTTTTTTAAGCCTGGACAACACAGTGCTCCACAGTTTCCTTGCTCCACAGTGCTCCACAGTTTTCTTGAACAGCAAGTCTACTACAAATTGACCTGCCTGCCCACTATTTAAAAAAATTGATTTTTTTTCCCAAATGAAATCCTTTTTTAAAAAATTAATTGATTTAATTTGTGACTCACTCTGTGAACATTCTGCATGTGATTCTGAAGTTTTTGAATCTTTTAAATCTTTAATAAAACTGTTTTAATTTGACTTGACTTTGTAGATCGTATGTATTTGAGGTTCTCAGTAAGAATGAGATAAGGAAGATTTAAAGATCTAGGACTATGTCCTCTGAGTCATTGGACTTCCCAGTTTGTTTTTGGCTTCCCAGTCTGTCTGTACTGTGAAAATTCCTGGTCTTGGATCAGTCCTCATAGTTCACACTGAGTCAGACTTTTACTTAGAACTGGATGAGGCCACCAATCTATGAAGTAAAAGCATCCTGTTATTATAAAATACATATTCTCCAATAACAGATCAGGAGCTATAAACCTATAAAGTTTGAGGCTATGACCTACCTCCCTATAGCCTCTACTTCACCAGTGAGTTTCGTAATATTCCTATTCCCACATCTCCTTCCTCAACAATTCATTCTCATTCCAGGGAAGCTTTAAGAGATTCCTTGGCAGCTCTAAAATCTGTATGCACTTCAGGGACATAACTGATTAGCCGGTCTTGGCTACAGATATTCCAATGTAAACCTTTAATGCTGGCAACTTATTCATTAGTGATTGAAATCCTTTTCCTTTCAAGTAAGAGTTCCTTCACCTAAGTAATGATCACTCCAATCAAGATGTTCTGGTTACTTCTGTTGGCTATCAGAGTTCACTATTTGCAAACCTTTGATGCAAATGGGACAGGACGAGAGGGAATGGCCTCAAGCTCTGCCAGGGGAGGTTTAGGCTGAACATTAGGAAAAGAAATTTCATGGAAAGGATCATTGGGCACTGGCAGAGGCTGCCCAGGGAGGTGGTTGAGTCACCTTCCCTGGAGGTGTTTAAGGCACGGGTGGATGAGGTGCTAAGGGGCATGGGTTAGTGGTTGATGGGAATGGTTGGATTCTATGATCTGGTGGGTCTTTTCCAACCTAGTGATTCTATGATTCTATGAATTTAGTCACTAAATTACATAGTTCATAGAACCCTAGGGAAAAAATAGCGTGGAAGGGATGTCTGGAAGTCATCTACTCCAGTGATCACATATTGTTTCTCACTGTAAATAAAGGTTATTTGATAAACTTCTACTGCATTTGACTCTAAGTAAATTTGTCACCACTTGTAAATCTAAATTAAAAATTTTTAAGCTATCCTGATAGTGATTTAAGACTATTTGCCCTGTTGTAAAAATAGGATAAGAGTGGAGCGTGCAGAAGGTCAGGTAACACAGGTCAGCTGGCAAGAATTGTATCAGTTGCTCAGGCACTGGCAGTCGTGTAACCATATCCCTTGCAAGCACCTAGGGAGTTTGAAAGTGAATTCTCAGGCAACACATAAACAACATCACAGTGCTAATAATTCATAGCTGTTAAAGGTCACATAACTAGAATTATAGTGATACAGTCCTTTATATTTAACTAATTGAATTTGGTTAATTAACTGTTTCAACACCTTGAGAGAAATATGAAATCTATTTTGCTGTTTGGCATTGTTCTTGCACTGGAACTGGCTTATACACCCTCTGCTCCATATTAAGTGGGTTATATTTTGGATAAAATTGCTGTTAACAATTACATAGGAGTTTTGTTGAGAAATCTATTTCCTAGACTAACACATCAGTAAATATTCTATGCTTACACACAGTGGAAAATATATGAAATACAGAAAATTAAGTAAGATTAAAGTGGTTTTGTTACTGATTTAAAACTGTGTTTCTCTGTGCATAACAAATTGTCACCCAGATAAAAAGCGAGAGACAGAAACATGCAAATCTGTTTCACATTTGAAGAGTACACATTGGAGTCAAAAAACCAGGTTGTTTTGCCCATAACTAGAAGACTGAAGAGCAAAATCTCATTAAGACTGGTATATGGAAGCAGGTTTACAAATCATGCATATCTATGAATGACATAGTTTAAATGTCTGAGAAATAGATGGCATTTCAAATATCTGGCTGACAGTCTTAAGTTCAGAAATACAAACTAAAATGAACTCTAAATTCGATACTCAGAAAAAAATCTGTCTGCAAAATGGTGTTATGAAGAAATGAATCTACATTCTAGAAAGACTGCTTTTTAAAAACTGTTCTGATCTTCCCATGACTCTGCGACATAAGTTTATCCCTGACGTTCTGGTGGATTTGGATCTAATGCATGCATTCTCAGATGGCACCTCCGAAAACCTGATTTGCATGAAGTGATGCTTGCATAAGGTGTTTAAAAGATTTGTCAACAGGAGAAATATTACCGCTGAAGGAATATTCAAAAGGCTTAGACTTCCATGCAGTCTACTGCTTAAAATCAGACTTACACGCTCATAAAACTAAAGCATATATTTCCAGTGTTTATTTGCACTAGCAACCACTTGGTACTATTTTCTGATTTTGTTTGGTTTTGTATCTGCAATGATATGCTCTATACATTATCTGCCCCTATCGGTTTCTGAACCTTATCAATGCTATATAACTACATATATGACAAGAAGGGGAGGGAAATAGAAGTTGCCCTTGATATTTGCTGGCAGCCATTAGGTTTGCCCTTAATCCTAGGAGGAAAAAAAACACAGACTAGTTTCTAGTGGTTCTGTATTTTTGACTGGTATCTCAAAGCTGGTTATTTGATAATTCATGTGAAAGATAAAGAATTCCCTTATTAAATGAAGCTCTAAACAGTTAATTGTAAGCCTGCATCCTATCATAAGACCACACTGGCCTTGATTGGATATTGAAAACAGCAGAGGAAAGGATTTATTTATATATTTATTAATTCAAGGTTACAGCATTAGTACAAAAGGCTTTTACTATGAAGATATGAAGCAATCAAAATATGCTGGTTTTTACACTGAAGCAGTTCTAATGTGTAGAACACAGACAAAATACAGAAGAACAAAAGATGCAAAATCATTGCAAATAAAGCTTCTTTTTCATTAACTTAGTCACGTATGAACTCAGGTGGGTTTGAACTTCACAGTCATTGTAGTGCATTCAAAATATATTAATGAAAAAAAATTCCATGAATTCAGTACGGTCCCTGTTGTATTAATAACTGAGCTCTCCAGTGGCCAAAATAATGTCTGTAAATTCCCATGAATTTTAACCCAAAACATGGCAGCCTGCCATGATAAAAAGCTTTAAGTTCTCAAAGAGCAAAACGATTAAGGCAGGACTGCAGTCTTGAGTGGCACCTCACTGGTTTCATTTGCCAGTATTGTTATTTTCCAAGGTAATATTTGATTTACAAGAAAAATGCTTTTAAGTCACACAGTAAGTCTTACAATGTATCCACAAGTATAAAATCCTCAAATTGCCTTCATTTGTCAAATGCTAAAGCCCTACCTGAGACTATTCAATGTCAGAGTACGAATCTAATGATGGCAGTAAGAAGGAGGGAGGTTAGATTTATAGAGGTTTTAGAGGCTAAACCTCCTCCTTCTCCTCCCTTGTCCCCCTCCTGACTCCCTTTAATTCAGTACTTTGACCGCAGTAATGCAGTTAAGCTTCGGTATATGGCACAGATGGCTCATAAGTCCAGTAACAATGATTTTATTGAAACCCCTCTTGTGTTAGTAATTTGAATTGATTTTAAATTCCAAATTATTAGTAACAGTGATGAAATACTGAGCTTTTATGTTAACCCGACTTTCCCCTTGTGCTACACTTTACTACTCAAATTGTCATGGTTTTTCTCTTGCTTACAATATAGTTGCCTTCATTCTATTTTTCACTGCATATAACTAAGGTTAAAACACAGGGATTGAAGGCATTGTTGGATGGAAATATTAATAAATGCAACCCAGATTAGGAATAAATGTGAACAATACTTTACGATTAGGTGATTACCCAATCTAATAGACTGATCATGAAACTATCGTAGTGCGTGTCAGACGACCATTTAAGTCAGTGTTGTGCAACAGCAATAGTGGGGTTTTTTTGCCAGTGCAAAAATCTGATTCCCCTAGGTAAGCTTAAAAGCTAACTTTATTTTGCAAAGAACCTAGCTCAAGTACAGTCAAGGTTTTGTCTACCATTTGTTTCATGAATCTGAATCAGATCCTTAAATCAGAGCCAAATGTGAATAAAAGCAGTAAATTCTTGGGCAATAAATCCTCAGTGATCTGCATTACTCAAAGACGGGACCTGCTGGAACATCTTCATGACATTCTTTTTGCTTCCTTCTCCTCATGTGCAACATATTGCACTAATCAATTAACATGATGGAGTATTTCTGCACTGAGACCTTCTTATAACTCCCATATGGTCAGAATTTGATCTTAATAGCTCAATTTTGTTTTTTAGAAACTGAACTCATCTTGTGCTTTAGTGATGATGGAAAAATTTCAGAGGGGATTTGTGGTTTTCAGCCTCTTGGTACTGGATTTGAATATTTTGGAGAAGTCTCGTATTCAGAGAGGACAGAGCATTGTCTACTTGCATTTAAACCATCAGGCTGGAGAAGCAGAAATGGAGATGCCCAGTTTCATCAGTTGCATTTAAAAACATGGACCATGTTGTACTTCTTTAGACAAACATATAAAAAAAGTTGTTGATGTCTTTACCTCGTTTAAATAATCTATCCTTGCCCATCTCATCACATCCTTTATTTGCTTTTATAACTCAAAAGACTTTCACTGTAATAAAGCAGGAAATTGTGGCTTATAACCTAAGTAATACCAACTAGACCTTTATTCATATAAAGAAAGGACAATAACAGAACTTGTGGCACTTTCTGCTTTTAGTTGTTCTCCAGTGGGAGGCATGTCAAATTAACCTTCCATATTCCTTATTTTATTCCCATGCCTGATAAGAAAGTACAATGCAGTTCATACCATCCTTTCTAAATCAACAGAGGGAGGTGGAGAAACTGCTTCGTCCATGTGTATTCCAGCAGAGGGTGGCAGTACACTACCACACTCCCATGGTAAAAGAAAAGTTGCATGGGAGTAAAACTTCCCCCTTCAGAGGAAGAACACACCATGCTGATGAATATGCCTGGGGGACAAGATAGGAATTGGACTGGGGAAATAATCTCCAAATCACTCCAGTCACCTCCAAACCACTCAATCTCCACCTCTCTTTCATCTGAAATATTTTCCTTCCATAATTACTGTCAGCTGATGACTACAAACCATTATAATACTCCTGAGGATAATCATCGATGAGAATGAATTCCAGGACATCTGAAAATGTGAATCTCTGATGAACTAATAATATTTAACTTCACCAATAACAGCAGCATATTCATCAATAGTGCAATGTGGGATTATATTCTAGAGGAGATAAGGAACCACAGTGTGGCAGGATGCGTTACATTTGCAGTTTCATGGCACTATGAACATGCTAAATGTTTCCCTCCTTTCCTGAGTCCAGTTTTACTACTTTGGTAGCAGAGTATTCTTCAAAATTTGAAATTCCTTTTTGTCTCTGATACCTTCTGAGACTTCCCTTATTCTTATTCTGTCCTTTCCCCCAGCCCCTTCCTTTTATTTTTTTTAAAGCAGATGGGAAATTGTACATAGGGCAGCAAAAAAGGCAGGATATATTTTTTCCCCTTTAAAAATCTTTTGTAATCATCTGGTTGAAAGAAAAAGTACTAAACTTTGCAGCCTATTTTAAATTACTGCTGTGAAAGTATTTTAACACATTGTCAAATTTTAGACCTTTGTGATTCCAGGCTATGTATTTTTTGGATGTGAAGAAATATTTAACCTAAAGAAGAAAACCGTGTGCAATAGGAATACTACTCCTTCATTATGCAAATAATGAAAAATTATTTGTACACAGAACATGATCTCTTTAATGCACTTTTATTTGCCCTCAGGAATTTAAACCAGAGGATTATGCAGGTCAAGAAGAACTTGAAAAACAAAAGCCATTTGTGATCAAGCTCTCAATATGGACTTACATTAGTAAAAATATTTGAATAACATTTTTATAATAGCAACCTAAGTAGCTTACATTAACTTCTCTAATAACCAAAGCCAAGCATAATTTTCATGCATTATTTCAGAAGACATTAATTATTTAAAATATGCAAAAGATGGAAGAAGTCTTGGAACATTTTTCTGTTGAGAGGAAAGAAGTTGGAAATTGTGCCAGGAATTTTAGGTGAGGAATGACATCTCTCTTCTCAAAAATAAGTTATATCTTCAGTGATTTAGGTAATTAAATATTTTCACTCAAAACTATTGTTAATAATAATATTTTACTGCTACTTTAGTAGATTTAAGTGTTTGAGATTCTTGACAGAACCCCATCTGTCATAAGTAGATCCTTGAACTTATTCAGGCACCTAGCTCACTCTAGGATGAGTAGATACTAAGTGCTAAGTCTATTTGAGGAAGTAGAACTTGTGCACATTGTGTCAATTATCAAGCAGTTGACAGAGCCAAGAACTGGGGTCAATTATTTCATGTCACTTTATATTAACTAGTGTCCTCCTGAAAGTTTCTGGAAACCTTCCACAATACTGAAAGAGAAAATATCCAGAAGGTACTATATGCAAAGGGGATACTCTGGGTGAACAACATATAAATAATATCAGCCTAGAGATGTCAGTGCATTCTGGTGAATAATTATAAATTATTTAATCTTCTTTTGTAATCATCTCTCCATTTATCTGGTAAGCAACCAATCAGAATCTGAGAAAATATCAGACGTATATTCTCACCTGTAAGTAGCTTCCTCTATAACATCTTGTAACATACTTTCCTCACCTATTCCTGCAGGAGGTGACATGCTTCTCTTAACAGTATTCTCAGTTAGTAGCTAACTAGCATAAAATGAAGAAATTTGGAAAAAATATCCAGGGTGCTCAGAACCTCCAAAGCATTACTTGAATATCATTAGGATTATTTTATGAATCAGTGTAGAGAGAATACATTTCCCACGGCTAGAGAAACAATTGTCTTTAAAAGTCTCTCTCACTTTTTGGTTAGTGTGGTAGGGACTATAGACTAAAATACATTGATCACTGCGCTTTTTGATAGCAAAAGGACCTGATTTCCCCTATAGGAGGAGGAAGCTGCCACAGATAGATGAACCATACTCTGTGCTCCTTCATCTCTCAGCTGTTTGTGTAAGACTACAGCAAGCCCTGGTAAATGAACAACTTCCATGGGGTTCATTGTAAGAAATGTCTTCTGGCTATTGGCATCCTTCAAATATCTGACAGGACAAGGTCCGGACCCCAGAAATATATTTAAATGAGTATGACAGTCAAGCTAGAAACATATTTGGTTGACAGCTGACTGAACATGAGCCAGCAGTGGCCCAGGTGTCCAAGAAGGCCAATGGCATGTTGGCTTGGATCAGAAACGGCGTGACCAGCAGGTCCAGGGAGGTTATTCTCCCTCTGTACTCGGCACTGGTGAGACCGCTCCTCGAATCCTGTGTTCAGTTCTGGGCTCCTCACCACAAGAAGGATGTTGAGGCTCTGGAGCGAGTCCAGAGAAGAGCAACAAGGCTGGTGAAGGAGCTGGAGAACAAGTCTTACGAGGAGCAGTTGAGGGAAATGGGGTTGTTTAGCCTGGAGAAGAGGAGGCTGAGGGGAGACCTCCTTGCTCTCTACAACTACCTGAAAGGAGGTTGTAGAGAGGAGGGTGCTGGCCTCTTCTCCCAAGTGACAGGGGACAGGACAAGAGGGAATGGCCTCGAGCTCCGCCAGGGGAAATTTAGGCTGAACATTAGGAAAAAATTTTTCAGGGAAAGGGTCATTGGGCACTGGAACAGGCTGCCCAGGGAGGTGGTTGAGTCACCTTCCCTGGAGGTGTTTAAGGCACGGGTGGACGAGGTGCTGAGGGGCATGGTTTAGTGTTTGATAGGAATGGTTGGACTCGATGATCCGGTGGGTCTCTTCCAACCTGGTTATTTTATGATTCTATGATTCTATATTTGCTCTCCATAGTAATTTCACCCCTAATTAGTCCCAAAGGACTAATAGGCTTTGTTAGGCCAATCCACCATTCATATTAAATCATCAGGTAAATTTCCTGGAGGATGATTTGCAGATGGTCTGACTGCATCTGACTGCATTCATAAGGAGGTGTCTTCTGGAAAGGCAAATGGCACAGGCTGTCTCTACAAGTGTAGTATTTCCACTGACAGATGAACATATCTTAGATACTCTCCCGGATCATTGTTTTGGGGAACAGTAGGAAAGAAGAGCTGAAGGTAGCATCTACATGAGAGGTTTGCAGAAGGCAAATGAAACAGAGGGGATGACATTTGCAAGATGTAGTAGTAGCAGGAGTATATTTTTATATCTATATGTGGTCTAAGGAAAGTATGGAAACCTTTGAGAGGAGAACAGAATGTGCACTGTTGAAATGCTGGAGTGCTAAATGGCCTGACTATATTTTTGAATAGAAAACCTTATAGTAAAATTTTATTCAAGAATATACTGAGCTATAAGAGAAAAAGGAATTGTTTAGAACTTTCATTTTAATGGAATAAAATAAATGTGAAAGATGGAGAGTCTTTTGATGAGGTCCAGCGTGTCTCAGAGTAGAATGGATTTAAAATCTCTTTTAGTGATATAACTCTGAAAGTCCATGACTGAAAACTCTAGCCTTGAGAAGTTACAATACATCGTAAGAAAAAGGTGAGTCAAGATGTAATGTTTCAATTATAGGGTTCTCAATAGTTCACAGGTGGTGTAATAAGTAAGGTCACAGTCTTTCCGTCAGCAGCAACCTTGTTATTTCTGCAGTCACTAAGAATGGGAAACAATAATACTTCCGACTATGAAAACACCAAAGTTCAGAGCAGATCGATCTGACTGTTCTGAAAGGTAAATAGATCCAGATTTGTTATGCAGTTGGTATTTGTACTGGCTGGTCTGTCTCTGCATGGTGGTCATCCAGACCATCGTGGGGATGGTCAATATATGTGATAGTGGTTAATAATGACATTTAAAATACCCTCCCCCCATTATTATATCAAACAAGTGTCTTTTAAACCCAGATTTATTGATTAATTTATTTTCATTTTAGGCTGGCCTGTGAAATATCAACAAATTGGATATGTTCACAGCATGGCCACCTACCAAACCTGCTAGGTTATGCCCTGAAAAGGAAGTCTGAGGAGCTGATTCTGTTCCCAGCTTTGTCACCATCTAGCTACACTCTGTACTCAATAAGCCATTCTTCTCTTTCCACATATGCATTCCATTTCCTCTGCTTTTTCCTCCACTTTGCTTTGTTTGTTTAGACTAAGCTCCTGCAAGCTTGCACAAGCTCTAATTTTTTTCTGCTGTTGTGGTTTTGGCCTGAGCATTAGTGTTCAGAGTCCTAGCTGAGTATCTCTATTAGGAAGAAAAAGTGGTGGCAAGTTCAGATGCTTCTTACATTTCTTCAGCTCATGTGTACGCATTACTAATGACATGCTGATTTACACAACATGATAACCAATGTGATGTGTATTAGTGATGCAATAGAGTATTTTCTGGCACAAAAATGGTGCAAGAGTGGAATGATTGTGCTCCAATGGAATAGGAATGTGACTTTCAAGGACTCTAAAATAAAAGTAACTCCTAGAGAAAACGTCTTTGTGGCTAGAAAGGTAGGAATAAACTGAGAAAGGAAGTGCTAGATTGTCTTCATTTCCATTCCTGTCTCAGTCTCCTTTGTTTTGTTAAACACTTAAGAAATTCCAACACCAAAATTGCTGAAAGCAGGGGAGTAACAATACTGCCACTACAGGACCACAAGTTCACTTCAAGTATAAGTAACTCAACAAAGATCTCTGCATTGGTTGTTTAATGAATGAGTCTTGCACCTTCCTTGCCTAAGGGTTTTTTTTTTATCCAAGAAGGATGGACTCACAGAGCCAATAACCATCCATGCACCATGGTGATTTATTTTATCTTCTTTCTCTGAACTCCTTCTACATCTGCTAACTCCAACACTGAACTTGCAAACTCTTTGAAGTACAAGCGGTTCTTGTAGTTTCTTGATGGCATTTTCACAGTGAGCTTCTGTAACATGACTGCTCCATCTCTTTAGACAACATGACATATGGAGAAACTACTACCAAAAGGTGTCAGTAGAGCATGCAGCAACCTGAGGGAAAAATCCACACTGTCCCTTCTATTCTTTCATATTTAAAACTGTGAATACAAGACTAATAGTAATTTCAAATTCCATGTACTATCTAATCTATTTCTAGCAAATGTAGTTGGCCTATTATTTCTAGGATATTTTAAGTATATTCAGATACAACTTGTTGCTCAGGTTACTTATTGAAAACACACACCAGATACGGAATTGTTACTAAAGAATCTTAGCTTTTTAATTTCCTGATCTTATGCCTTAAAATTCTGAACCTCAATGTTGTATTAATGCAATTTTTTTTGCATTTTAATATTTTATCGTCATTTAAAATGTAGTGAAATAAGTCACTGTGATTTATACAGTAATCTAATAGCATTGTCAGATCCATTCAGTGTCCTCTTACCTCTAAGGCTCTTCTTTAGTGAGTTATTAAATGAGAGGGTACTTTTAATCACCTACTTAAAGCTAGCAGTGTATTTTGAGAGTTAATTACTACTATATCATAATTCAGAACAGAGAGAAAAAACCAATAATATTTTGTAATCATTGATCTTCCATATTCCCCGCGTCCAAAAAGTTCTTAATTATACTGAAAGCTTGACATGGTTGATACAACTATTTGGCACTGTCAGATTTTTTCAGTTACTCTTCCACTGCCTTGCCTGCTGCAGAAGGGAAGAAAACTGTTTCATTCTATGAAAAATACCCATCAAAACTCAGAGAAAACTCATAGAGATGGTGCTGTCCAACCTTACCTACCTGTCATTAAGATTTTTGAAAAGAGACTAAAATGTTGCATTTCCTTTGACATATTCTAAATCATTACTGATTTGTTGCCACTCACATGGTTGCTTTGGTGGCAACAGAGGAAAATTTTCAAAGCGTTTGTCAGACAAGAGGAAGATGTATTTGTGAGTGGAAGAGACAAAGGGGAAAATAAATTTTCAGAATTTACAGAAAGTTGCTTTCATTCCCCACCCCACTCCCTCTTCGCTGTGTGTTTGTTTGTTAATGAAATCTGACATGCATTAAAGAAATCCAGGGGGCAAATACAAGCAATCTGCTCATAAAGTGTCATTTTTATATTTCTGTTCCAGGGACACCTTCCTAATCACAGAAGTGTTAATTTCATCTGGTTGACAGCTATGGAAATAGCCTATGCATTTAAGCAGTGAAAACTGAGGTAGAAACACATTGACAGAGTGCAGTCTCTTTTGTATTTGAATCTAAAATCTAAGCACTGTTCCTTTAAAGGAGACCTTGCTATCTTGATAAAGAAAACTAATGAGGTGCCCTTTCTAGGGCTAGTCACATAATAGCCACGGTGACAGGGACCTCTATCAAGAAATAAAGCAGAAGATAAATGAGATTTTTCTAATATCCATTTCAGCCATTGTTCACAAGTGTCACGCGATACAGCTTCTATTTATCATGAGATAGTAGATAGCGGGCACTATTTTGTAAAGGAAGACTAAATGGCAACATTGTGTTATTAACAGCCCTGAACACTCTTTACTCCTTCCTGTTCTTTTTGTAACTGTGTAAACCTAAGGTGTGTTTGGGGTTTTATTTTTTTTTATTTTTTTTATTTTTTTGCCATTGGACCTAAAGTGCACTACTTCTATTTATACTGGATTCCACAGAGAATTTAACAGTAAGATGACAATGCATCTTTCAGCCAGCTAGACCGAAAACTAGTCTGTCCTACCCACCCCGAGAAGAAAATAACTGCACCTAGACCTTCTTTTGTCGGCTCTCTGGCTTCCTTTATTTCACAGTACAAGGCAGGTCATCTTCCTTCAGGGACATTTTAGATTGTGGGGCAGTTCGGCTGATCTCTCTGCAAGTGTCCCCATTGGGTTCCCTTTTTCAATTTAGAAATACCTGGTATTCCGAGGTGTGCCTGGACCTAATTTATAGTAAAGGAGTTTAGAATAAGGATTATCAGTTGCAATGACCTGCAAAAACAGAGGATTGAACTGTCTTACTCTGGATGTGCCCTTCAGACCACTGTTCCCCTGGTATTAGTTTCTGATAGTGTTCAGAACTTGTAAGTCTTTATTTCCCCTCTACTCCTGTATGATATAGCTACATACTGTGGGTCCAGGGAAGACAGTTAAATTTTTGCCCGCAGTAAAATATTTTACTTCACAGAGACATAAGATCAAAGTTTGGCTGAGGTTGGAAGGGACCTATGGAGATTGAGTAGTCCAGACTTCCTGTTTGAAGTAGTCACCTACAACAGGTTGGTTGCCCAGCCACGTTTTGAATATTTCCAAGGATGGAGACAACAAAACCTCTCTTGAAAGCCTGTGCTGGTACTCAGTCATCCCCATGGTAAAAAGAAAAGCGTTTTTTCTCATGTTTAAGCTGAATGTCCTGTATTTCAGCCTATGCCCATTGTCTCTTGTCCTGTCACTGAGCACCACCGAGAGGAATCTGTCTCCCTCTTCTTTATGGCTCACCAGCAGGCATTTACGCATGATGATAAGATCCCCCTGAGCCTTCTTTTCTCAGGGCTGAACAGTCCCAGCTCTACTGGCCTCTCCTTATATGAGAGATGTTCCAGTCTCTTAATCATCTTCACGGCCTGTCATTGAATTCATTCCAGTATATCCCCTACCTTTGGGAGACCTTATCATTCTTTATAGCTACCTGAAAAGAGGCTGTGGTGAAGTGGGTGTTGGTGTCCTCTCTGAAGCAAAAAGTGATAGCACAAGAGGAAATAGCCTCAAGTTGTGCTAGCAGAGGTTTAGGTTTGATATTTGGAAATATTACGTCACTGAAAGGGTTGCCAAGCACCGGAACAGATTGTCTACAGAAATGGTTGAGTTGCCATCCCTGGAGGTATTTGAAAGATGTATAGATGTGGCACTTAGGCACGTGGTTTAGTGGTGCATTTGGAGGTGTTGGGTTGTGACTCAATGATCTTAAAGGTCCTTTCCATGCTAAATGATTCCATGATTCTTTGTACTTAATGCTGCTCAGCACTGGTGTTGTTTCTTGATATTGATTCTTGGATAGCAGAAACAGAATACGCTAAGTACCTAGAGTTTTAAGTACCTAGAGTCTGGCAACCACAGCAGCTGGGATAGAAAACCTTTGATGGTTTAGGTGCACAGGAAATGTTATTCAAAATTTAATTATTCTAGTAAGAATATTCATAAGGTGGTTTGTGAACACAGGTGATCCCACCTGTAGTTCCTAGCCTAGCTCCATTGACATATTACGTTTATATGGCTTACAAGATCCAAGTATTGAAAGAAAAACCTAGTATTACATACAAAGCAAGTATATCATATTTAGTCTGTTGCAATTCATATATATCAACAACCTGAAACAGTGAACCAAAAATCTAAGCACCACAATCTTTGCTTAATCGGTGGAAGTGAAGGAGCTATACTGATAAATCAGTATCAATGACATTATTTAGACACTGATCATTTCAGTGAATGGAATGGGACCTGACAGTAATAACAAAACCCACTAAATTGCAAACGGAGAGTAGCACCAGGGCATGAAATGCTGAAGGAAAAAAAATCAGAAACAACGGAGGTAGAGATAAAGACGGTGAGAGGAAAGAGTAACCAACAAAAAAGTTTTCACGTGCTGTATATTGTGGTAACAGCTATTATGTTCAATTACTACATTATACCAGATTTGCCCCTTTGTCTCTGTGCAGAGAGTGACAATGAAAGGAAGCTGCTGTGAAAAGCCTGGAGGGTTTATGCCCCAATCCATTGACCCAGTGTCAAAGTCTGATCCATCCTTCTTCTCTGAACGGGTATGCTGTGTCCCCAGGAATTTTCCAAACCCTTAGCATTTTGCAGTAGGTACTGATTTTCCTTCTGATCCACCTTCCATTCAAATAAAGGTCTGGAAAAATTGTATAAGATTTTGATTGCTACTTTATAGGATGAAAACATCTGTGTGATTTACAGTCTGTGTAGCTTTACTGCTATATGGTCGCCTCTGGGGTGACAAGCCAGCAAACTCTGAGCAAACAATTTTCTACGTAACTTGAGAGGAAGGGAAAAATCCTGGCCGTGGATACAGGCACAAATCCACTCTTTCATGAAAACTCTCAATAAATCTTTAACATGCAGGGAGAACACCTGGAAAAGTCTTAAGGAACTGACATAAAGATGAAGCTTTCTGTTTTCTACCTCCACTGTTTTAAACTGCAAGCTTTTGGCAGTTAAGGGTGGAAAATATTTTACACAAGTAAGACCCCAATTAAGATAGTAGCAATAGCTGTCTCTCAGGTAATGCTTTTCAGCTCCAGATATTAATGTAGTCTGCAAAGTATCATTATTTCAATTTATAAATGCTGAAACTGAGGCACAGTAAGGGGAAATTGCATGTCCAAGGTCATGACAGGAGCATCAGTCTGGTGCCCCAAGTTGCACATTTCTGTGCTTTACTTACTGTGTCCCACAATGATACCTTTCTTGGGACACATAGAGTAATAGTGACGATAATGAGCACACAAATACCTTTTCTTAAAGGTCCCATCACATACCTGCCTGCATGGAACTCAATTTATATACCTTGGAAGTATGAAGGGTTGAGTCAATATAGCGTTAATATAATATCCTGATGGCTGTTAGCTTCAAAGACATCTTACCCTACTTTTCATGAGAAACAAGACTTTGAAAGGAGAGCAGTCATGATGCAGGTAAGTTCCATCCTTTAAATTATGATCAAAGTTGAAATGCACTGTAAAGTTGCCAAGAGGCCTATACGTTGGTTTATGGAATATACATACTAGATCCATTATTTCATACATAGTGTTTCTAGCCTTTGTGCTTGTATAATATGTCAAAAGAAGAGAAATTTTCTGTTTTCTCTCTTGAGACATGAAATGGAACAACAGACAATGTTGCAGTTCAGATACTATAATAAACAAAATAGAGTTCATAAAGTTCCTAGTACTGATCTAGACTTAGAGAAGATCACCAGTACATCAGTGAGCATGAAATTGCTCAGTACCTTTTGGATCTGGGCCATAGTGGCTTCTTTATGCATTGCTAAAGGCACTTTACATTTATTTTCATTCATTTAATTTCAAATTTCAAATAATAATAGTTGTTTGCCGGCCTAATGTTCTTGCTGAGAAAACAAATACGGTAGCAGCTCTAAAGGCACTCAGATTTTACAGTACTGAAGTCAGTGAAATGTGAAAGTAAGTGGGAAAAATCTTTTCTCTGAGTTGGGATTTGCTTCACCTTACAACATTTCTGGTAGATACTTGTCTAACCTGGTGGGGACTCTAACCCCCTTCTCAATTTATTGAAGAGAATTACTATCTTCATTTTTAGAAACCACTTTTAATGTCTAATTTGAATCTTTCTTTTTCTTATAGTATAAACCTGTGATAACTTCTTTTAACCTTCCATATCTTTAATACTTACCATATCCCCTTTAGGTTAAATAAACCCTAATAAATTTTGCTATTACCATCACCATCTTTTGGGATCCTTCCAGGAGATCTAAAGCCGGTCAAAGGACTGTGATCAAGATCTTTATGGGTATTCTATTGTCCTTCAGAGTGTTTTCTGTCCCTCACGGATTTGTGTCATCTGCAGTTTTAGTGAACATAATCTTTAATCCCTTGTTAAGGTTTTAACAGAGATTCCCAATACAATCTAAAGCAGAGCTGAATTCCCTGTAACTCTGTTTGATATCTCCCTTTAAGTTGATAACAAGCTACAGTTGATGAATTAACAAAATTATTTTGCTGCTTCCCTCTCTTAATGTTCTTTGTGACAACTTCACGTAAGGCAATGTCAAAAACTGTACGAAAGAGTCAAAAAACCTTCTTTCAATTGCTTCCTCTCTGCCCCCAAACCTTTCCATTCCAGTGGGTGACATCTAGATTGTTTTGACACAATTTCTTCTTGGGAAATTTATGCTGATTTTGTAAGTACCTAGGTAAGTGTGTTTGCATTAAATAGTTCCTAGAGAACAGTGATGTGTGAAATATTGTAGGTGTTGTCTTCATCAGCTGGATCTTGGATCTCTTTAAGACTGTTCAGGAGGAGAAACTGAAAGAGGAAGGGTGAGGTCAGAATTCTGCAGAGTGACAAGGAAAAGCAGGATTTACCATTTGACCCCTCATAAACTGGTTAAGGAAAAGGATGTTGGAAAGCACATCTCTGCCTGCTTTAGGAGAAGAAATTTAAAACTATTTAGTTTTTCTGAAGAACAATATTTAAATGATAGTGACCAACACAGTATATGTTAAAAGAAAGATTGTGATTACCAGTCCTGCAGTAAGTCTGAAAAACTAGAACTAGTGGCTACACAAAGTAGATAGCGATTCAATTACTGTCTGATATCCGAATAATAATCTCAAAGGAGCAAGAACCATCTAATACACAGTGTATGTTTCTTTGAACTTGCCTCCTCTAACAAATATACTACATAATTAATACCTTCTGTACACGTACACTGAAAACAATTCTACTGCATATACCTTTAATTCAAAGAGAGGGCTGAACACAAAAAGTGCAGGAACAGTTAGTAATGTTACTGCATATGGGGCTGGAAGGCTCTCAAATACTGTGTTAGTTGTGGTGTAACGGATGTATGGAAAGGGAACACTGTTCACATCTCATTTCCAAATAACATTTCCCTGAAAAAAAATTCACAACTAAAATTTTTTTCAACTTTATCTAAGGCAGTTTGCAAGGTCTCCTCCTTGCCTTAATTAAAATTAAAACATGTCAGGAATTGAAAATTGTATTAGCCATGAAAAACAAATCAAGACATTTAGGTATTATAATTTGTTACCCAGTGAGACTTTTATAACTTTCATGCCAATCACTGAGAGACAATACAAAAAAAGTAATATTTTCTTCTAGACAATACATTTTTTAGAGGCTTATGACTAATTATAAACCAGGAGTGGTGCTGTATATAACATTATTGAAGTATATTCATCATAACAATGTCAGAAGAAGCAATTTCTGGAAATCTAATTTATTATTTGTTATGTCTAGAGTTATAAAGTAGACCAGCTAACTATTTCAGATCATCTTTAACTTGCATAGACTTCTGCTGAACACAGAAGAAATATTGTTATGATTTGCATGTTTAATATAACCTAAAGAGGTCCCTTGGCAGGGCAAATGAGCTCCAGGCAACTACGGTGGGACTGTTACGGCATCCAAATGATCCATTGTAAAGCAGCCTCTTATGTATCTATAATATACAGTAGTCACTAAGAACATTGCGCAGTTTCCTCTGTGATCACAAGGTAGACAGGAGGTAATGACCTCCCAGGGTTCAGTTGATGATATAAAGCACTATCCGCTGACATTTCAAGGTAAGGAAACACTTCCAGAAGGCTGTCTGGAGAATGTTTAATGTTAACTTTGTGCTATACTTGTCCCCAAGGGTGACTTAGCTGGGATTTGACCTGGGATGATCAGAGCTAAGAATGTGAACTGCACTGACAGGAGGTAGCAAGGCAAAGTTCCACGTGTGCTGTACTGCATCCTCAGTCTTGTCTTTCTCTAAATTTGGTGCAGGATTAATTTGGATGCGCTCAGGAGCGTGCATTGCAGCAGGGTTGGAACTAGATGATCTATAAGGTCCCGTCCAACCCAAACTATTATATGATTAAAGAAATATACACAGAAGGGGGTGGGGGGAAGAAAACAGCATTTAGATGGAATTTTGTTTAAGACTGTCCTGACAGATATATCCAGAGATGTACTACAAGATGCCTATTAGAGTGCAATAAGAAAGAAAGAGGTCTTTCTACTCTGAGTCTGAGATTAAGTATCTTATCAGAACTAATGCTAGTAACTAAGGAACTAAGGAAAATATTGCCATGTTAAATAATAAATAATGACACTTCTGACTCGCATGGTTTTATACCAGGTCTTGCAATATTTGTTTGCGTTTTTTTGCTTTTTTTCTAGCTTAATGATTCATGTGACTTGAAAAGAATATCTGTTTCCATTTTCTTATGATTGTGGAGAAAATATTTTCCAACTCCAAAGAACTCTATTGTCTCAAGGACTGGGCAGGGAGAAAAACCTTGCGAAAAAAAGACTGTTAAAATAATTTCTTGGAGTGAAATAATTTTTCATTGCTTGGAGCCAGCAACATGAGGAGGTATTGTGTACTTTTTCAGAACTAAGGAACAATTTCTTTCTGTATTGTCCTCAGTGATATTTTTAAGCTACCATCTCTGAAGCCACTAATAAAACATTATCTACCCCAAACACATTAACATGTGTTAAATCTCCACTGTAATTAATGTCCTGTGGTTCAATTTCTCTTACAAATTCCTCTGGTTGTTTAGAAAGAGCTAGCTGAAAACCACAGTGCCAGTGTTTGGGGGGGCAGTGCAGAGGCTGAGATACAAATCGTGTTTTTGGTGTGAAAGGGTCTGAAGTCTCCCAAGAACAATAGAGTTAGTGAGCCGTTGTGGTCACAGGGAGAGCCTAACAACCTGAAATCTGCTATGCATGGGTACATGGTTGTTGTGAGGATTTAATTAACACTTGGAAAGCATTCTGAGGTCCTCAGATGACAAGGTTTACAGAAATCCAAATGACTGTTATTATATCCCCTCTGTGTTTGTGATGGCAGATAGCCAAAGAGAAGAAACGTTCAACCAAAACCAGGCATTTCTCCCAAAACTTTTGTTAATTCTAGGCTATGGTTGGAAAAAAAGAGGTGTATATGTATCCAACTTAGAGAGTGCAAATTACAAGTGTCTTTGTTGGGATTCCTCTCTATTTTGAATATCATTTTGAACATGATATATGTAGCCAACAACAAGCTGTCTTGCTGCCTGAGCATATACTTATTACCCAGCTAAATCAGAGAACTGGTTGCAAACTCTAATATTTGTGTAGAACCCTTCTATCTGTGACACTTCTTTAATAGAGGATACCATAAACAAATAATTTCCTCCATCTGCAACTTTGCTGGTTTTGAAAACAGTGTTCATTTTGTCAGACCTCAGCCTATATTATGAAAATAAACCCCAAACAAAATAATACACTCTCAAAACACTGCATCGTATTTCACACTTGATTCTTCCCAGGGAGAAGTTGAGCTGTTAACTGCAGATCTTAACAAAGGACCTTAAGGCTTGACATGAAAGTGCCCATGTATTGTTGTGATGACAATAGCATTAGAACATGTTTATAATAAATTCTATTCTAGACACATCTTCATATACATATGCACAAAAAAATATAATTTACTTTTTCTGGCAAAAGAATTATGTAACCCATGACATTTTCCTGGTTCATTTGCTCAGGGAGATTACGTTGTGAAAGAGAGTTAAAACCCCTTGCTAAGTTTCCAGTGAACTATCCTATAGTCATTAGCACAATGACTGGGATCAGCGGGATTGGGTTTTATGCATCCTGACAGATCACTAACCTATTTTATCTCTATGTGCTTAATCTGTGTTCCAAAGTGATTTTGGCTACTACAGCCACACTAGCATATCTACCACATGGTAGATATGAACATTACTGGTAATATTCACTGCTCAAGAGCACAATTTTTTGGGTAGCATTAGCCCATAGTGACTCACAAAGTAACATGAGCTGGGTTTACATTGTCTTGGGCCTCTAGCATGCACTAACAGTGCAAATATTTACATATTTCCTTTATTTCCTGAGCTCTGAACATGCAGTGGCTGTTGACCTCACTGGCTGTCCCTGTGGGGTTTCTGCACCCCAGATTGCTCAGTCAGCTGCAGCTTGAAGTGGTCAGGGCTGCCTGGGGAATACTAGTGCAAAAATGTTAACATTAATAGTACTGTCATGAGGTCCCCTAGCTGGTTTCCAGTATAGTAGTGATGAAGTTCATGCTCTATTTGCATCCAGTACCTCTGCCAGGTGTCCTCAACATTGATGTTGCAAAGTACCATGTCAATCAGAGAAGGGAAGGGATGGGAGGTGAAGGGGAGGGGAGGGAAGGAAACTGCAAATGCTATCGTATATCTGATCTGTTGACTTTTAGTGGACAGATGCATTAGAAAGCCAGAACAACTGATGAAACTGACCTCTTGGATGGGCACTTGTGCCTCCTTTTTGAGTGGCAAAGCAGTTGTTTGAAGTCCTACTTTTTCAAAGAGGGTCAGGAGAAAGACTTACTTAATGCATACATATATGCTATCAGTACATGCATGTGGAGAGCATTAAATCCTCATTTCCACTAAACTTCCTTTCATAATTTATCTTGCTTAAGTGATATTGATGCGAGTCATATGTTTCTATTGTGTTTTTATGCTAAAAGCATTTCTAAGTGTAAACACACACGATTATATTGCAAATGACTGATTCATCTCCTTTTCCAAATTGATCTATACCGCTGCCATGCAAGGCTATTAACATAACCAGACTCTGGATCTGATCTTATTGCAGAATTCAAAGCTGCTTTAAAAAAGTAGATACAGAAATGTTAATATATGCAGCAGAAGGTATTTTAAATAAATATCTGTCAGATAGTTAAATCTATCTCTCGCTAGTGTTAATTATGGAGCAATCAGAAGAGGACAGGAGAAAGAATATTTATTGCAGGCTGAAAAGCCAGTTATTAGGTCTGTATCACAGCAAACCATGTGGACTTAGCTTTAGAAACTGTCTTTCTGATAATGGATGGAGTTCTTTATAAATATATTTCAACCCATACTTGAATTAAGGATAGTAATAACTGGCAGAGAACAATTCCATAGAAATTAAAAGCAATGGACGAAACCCCATACTGGTCTAGAGCAAAGAATGTAAGCATTTACCCAATTATAAGGACAAAAATAAAGCCCATCAAGGTCAATGAAAACCCATCAAGCTGAAAGATATACTCTCATACAGTCCAAATGCCTGTGGCACATAGGAGGCTTGTTCCCATTTTTTCCTTTGGAATTTATGGCTCCAAAGACCTGTATGGATCCCGGCTTGAACACTTTGCTCAATCTGAGGTTACAAATGCGTTGGTTAGAAATGAAATTTTCATCTGTGCCTAGGAAATTTGGAGTCTAATGCCCATTGACCCTTAAGGGAAATTAAGCGTTAAGTTAGTAGCTCTTCTCTGAAATCCTTGCCATAAGGTACTAAGTTATGAATGGGTATTATTGCAAACAGAATGGTTAATGTACCTGTCTGTTCTGCCATGGTATATGTATTTCAGTGAACCCAAAGGAACCAATGGAAAATGTTACATGCTAAGTGTTATTTTTCTGTCATTGACTTGTACTTCATTAACAATTATAACACAAAAAATCCAGAGAACAATAGAACATAAAGAGATAAGTCAGCAAAGGTAAGTCTGATTGCAGATAAATCTGTCTCATCTCATTTTAGACCTACCGTGCATGAACAAATTCAAATCTGCAGAAACATTCACCACGCAGACATCTAGGTGACCAGAATTGGATTGAGGAAATCAGCAAAGTGACAAAGTTGTGATGATGTAGTGCCTGTGATGAATAAAACCAATAGAAATTCTCTCCCAATCTAAAAGAACTAAAGAGTTGCTTAAGGAAGCTGAGATGTGCAAAGAAAGGTTTGGTTTTTTACTGGCCCCACAAGTCCTATAAGTTGCCTAATTCTCCTTGTATAAGCTTGTTAATGGTTGTCCTGAACTTAGTAGAAAATCTGTGATTCACGTTCAGTGAGACACAAAAATGATTATTTCTAGCAGAAATTGCAGAAAAATAAAAAAGACATTGATGTTAAGGGTTTTATTTTTGGAGGCTTTGTGGTTTGTAAGAAATCAAATATTAAAAATGAGGCTATTCTAATTGCTGTCTTCTTGGTCTAGTCCTGTTCACAATGAAAAGTAAAGTGCCACATTCTTCCATGGTTAGAATGACCACTGACATTAAGTGGAAATGAAATGCTGTCTTTGCATCTGAGTTCTCACCAAGAAGTGGTTACAGTGAGAAATACGCTCTCCACTGTTTTTCAGATCAAAGACATGCAGTGAAAAAGACCTCTTTTTGCTTTCCCATTTCAATTACAGAAAGGCATCATTCTTGAGCATTCTGCAGTATGAGAGTCATGAAATTCAGTACTGCATCCAAAATCACGAATATAATGCATAGTGATTTCACAGTGCGTCCACACTCCCAAATGCACTCAACTGATGCTGCCACAAAATACTACACATGTAGAAATGGCAGACTGTAGGGTGCCTGATAGCAACAACATTTGATGATTTTGGTCTTTCTGAGGACAATTTGTCCAAGCTGATATTGGTAAGAGGTTTTTATATTGGTAATGGCAGTGTCTGTAGTTTCCAGAGAAATCTCTTTCCCAAGGTAGAGTTCACATTAAAATAGACATATAGGTTACTATCCAGGTTTGCTTTTCTTTTCATGTGATTTTTCTCCATTGTATACATCACACGCAACTGTTCTCCAGTCATAACTTCAGTGTTGAAGTTGGTTGCTGATGGACTTTAAAATCCATGGACTAGGAAAGCTTGTTGTTTTATAGGTACCTTTTAGTATGATACTCCATATGTTTCCATTAGACCACTGGCACTAGAATGCTCCTGTTGAAAGGCTAATTCACAACTTTGGAAAGAAAAGCAACTAGTAAGGCTTGAACTGCTAAGAAGATTCCTAGCCACTTGCATTTTAAAGGACATTCTTATTTAATGTCTAATTCTTCCATGGTTAGTTGAAACTTTGATATTTGTCTTTGTTCCATAAATACAATAGTTCTTTTTAAGATGAGGGAGGGGGAGTAATACACATGAGAGTTGTACAAATGAACTTCATGTTCTCACATAAAGCTCCAGAGGCAGGACCCTATTGATGATCTGTAAAAGGGTTCCTTTCTTTGATGTTGCTTTGATATTAGCTAGACCAAAGTAGAAGATGTCTCAATAAAAATGGCAAGTCAGATTTAGCCCATGAGATATTAGGGAAAGCAAAAGTGGAAATGTATCCTCTTCCACTTAGCTACTATTTCACCTAACTGTAGATCCTGGCATTTAAGTGAGAGGTAAGTTAAATTCTGGTTTTTTATTTGTTAAAGTACTACAGTCTCTCGCAAAAAGGCAGCAGACTCAAGTCACCAATAAGAGCAGAAACTAGTACATAAGGAGAAGGTGGGGTTAAAGGCCCTAAGGAAATTAAGTTTTACGTGAACATATCTTTCCTATTACTTGAAATTAATGGGCTTGTGAATTTTAAAGCCATGGAGGACCATTATGACTAACTAGTTCGACCTCTATCTAGTCTGAGTTCCTGCATAACACAGGCCGTGCTTCATCCAGGAATTTCTGCCTCAAGCCCAGCTATATGTTGTTAAACTAAGATGTATGTTTTATAAGCATGTCTGATCTTGATTTAAAGACTACAATGACACTTAGAAATTTGCCCCAGTCAGTTAGGTCATTACACAGTTAAAAAATAAATGAGTTTCCTTTTAATTCTAGTTTAAACTTTTTTTGATTTCAGCATGCAATTATTAGCCCTTATCCTGCCTCTCTCTGCTAGATTAAAGACCCCTTCAGACTCAGCGTAAGTACTTGTGCAAACACAGACTGTGATTTAAGTTAGTTTTAAATCTGTTCATTTGAGCAGCTAAACAGGGAATTCCTTTAAAGCGTCTGCCAGGATTGAGATGGTTTCTTTGGTGCTATTGAGATAAGTGATTTTTCTGAGGCATTTTGCAGACAAAATACAATTTTAGGGGACAAGATACTGCTTCATTTATCAAACTTTTCAAAGAGAGTCAGATTAGCCCCACGGCTTTTAACAGAAGTTAAAGCCAACTGAAAGAGGAATTTCTGGATTGTCCTATCCCCCTTCTAACACTGATAATGAATAAAGCAAAAGAAATTTAGAAATGTAGACCTTCTCTAGAGATGATTAGATGAGAAGTAGCTCATGTCATGCAAACCAAAGTTCAGTCAGATTTTGATATTGCATTTATCTATTCCAGACTGAGGCAATTACATGTGCACTAGTTACCAGATCCCTCACAACAGCTAATGGAGACCTAATTAACAAAATCAGTTATCTAAAGTGTGACAACATGCAAGTGTTGCTTCTGGGATTTGCCTTATGACTGTTTAGACTGCAATGACTGTGTAAAGAGGGGCTTGACCCATCTGCCCACATGTTGACATAGAGGTTATTCATAGAATCATAGAATCACCAGGTTGGAAGAGACCCACCGGATCATCGAGTCCAACCATTCCTATCAAACACTAAGCCATGCCCCTTAGCACCTCATCCACCCGTGCCTTAAACACCTCCAGGGAAGGGGACTCAACCACCTCCCTGGGCAGCCTGTTCCAGTGCCCAATGACCCTTTCTGCAAAAAATTTCTTCCTAATGTTCAGCCTGAAGCCTCCCCTGGCGGAGCTTGAGGCCATTCCCTCTTGTCCTGTCCCCTGTCACTTGGGAGAAGAGGCCAGCACCCTCCTCTCCACAACTTCTCATCTGTTCTTCAGCTACCAGTCCAGATGGGCATGGATCTTTCATAAGTTCTGTATCATAGCTACCAATAAACGTGAATGCCTAAGATATATCTGAAAAGCACACCTTGCAGGCCATACGTATGAATGGGCAACTGTTGGTCATGAGAGCTCAGCTACACAGGCCACAGATACACAGCTATATGTGGACACCTAAATTTCATAGAATCATAGGATCATAGAATAACCAGGTTGGAAGAGACCCACCGGATCATCGAGTCCAACCATTCCTATCAAACACTAAACCATGCCCCTCAGCACCTCGCCCACCAGTCCCTTAAACACCTCCAGTGAAGGTGACTCAACCACCTCCCTGGGCAGCCTGTTCCAGTGCCCAATGACCCTTTCTGTGAAAAATTTTTTCGTAATGTTCAGCCTAAATTTCCCCTGGCGGAGCTTGAGGCCATTCCCTCTCGTCCTGTCCCCTGTCACTTGGGAGAAGAGGCCAGCTCCCTCCTCTCCAGAACTTCCTTTTAGGTAGCTGTAGAGAGCAATGAGGTCTCCCCTCAGCCTCATCGCTCATTTCAATGACTTAATCTCAAACCTAGTAAATGTGAGTCCTCTAATATTAAATTAACATTCTAGGGGGAAATGGTAATCCTTTATTCCTCACTCATTTGCTGAAGCTGCTGGGGGTGGAATGTGTGACACCTAAAATCAGGGATAGAATTCAGCTGCCTCAAATAGACATTTAGTATTCATTATGTGTTATGGACTATTTTGCCGGTTTCTAGTTCTTAGTTTACGAGATCTTGTGCCTGCTGTAAGCTCTGCATCATGTCTGCTACCCCAAGTGGACATCTTGGATACCAAAGGGCATATAAAAAGCCCCTGTGTGTCTATTTTAAGGAACTGAATCCTACTCTATGTATTTAAAAAGCGTGTTCTTGAGCTCTGAGCTAGACAATATAGGCTATTTGTGGAGTTACTAGAGATAAATAGGCATCTTCAGAGGATAATGCATTTGACCTAGCAAAACTGGCCATTCTGGAGAAAATTAATAACCCTTAAGATGTAAGAATTTCTTTCTGTAGAATATGCAGGGAACATGTGCAGTTCAGATTTAAAGAAGAAAGTTTTAGATGCCTGAGTTAAGGCACAGGAACCTTGTCCCAGGTGACATTCATTTGTGCCCTTTGAGATGAAATGATGTGTTTTAATTGAAAGCAGCCCTAAGCCATTTGCAGAAGGATTTGTCCATTCATGAAAGAAGTGGTCATGATATGAAAACACAAACACAAGAACTGATTACAATCCATATTTTACATACACTAAAAACTAATTGAAAATTAATTTACAAGACATAGTATGTAATAATAGGCTGCCAATATATTCAATTTAAAATCTACCACATATGATCAAAGAAAGCCACCCATGGGATTATGCAGTTTGAATTCCTCAATAAAATGGCAACCTTTAGATGTATTAAATATTACATTTGGAAAAAAAAGTAACAATGAAAATCTATAGCTAAGAGAAACATAAGCCCAGAGGGAGAACTCAAGATCTGTTTATGTGTAATTGGGTTTTGCTTTGTGAAAATCCTGACAGCTAGAGGAGTTGGCTTACTTACATGTGACTGTTAATCACATTCATGGATCTACATGCTGCTAACTGCATACTAAATTCCTGAAGATTTACAGCCTTTGCTCTGATTTTACCTCATTTATGCCACACATCACCCTATAGAAGTTGCTTACCACATATGGGGACTGAAATTTTAGGGTTATCTCGATATCTTAATGACTAATCCTGGATGATGAAACTGTGAGTCCAAGCACTGATGACTAATCCTGAATGATGAAACTGTAAGTCCAAGCACTGTTGCACGCCCTGAAGTAATTTCAGTTGTGACAGTGTGTAATGACTACATAGGCACATGTGCATTTTAGATTAATAAAAATTGGTACAGACATATAAAATTTTGCATTAACATGTTATTTAGCATAGTTTCATAATTAGTAGTTTACATGTTAAGTTATGGCACATTTGTAAAGAGAAGGCTGCAGCCTGAGCAGAAAATTAGCAGCACCATGAAATATTGGGATGTTGCACATCTTCGGACTGTAGCTGCAAAAAATAAGAAAACATCAATGAGATCTGGATTGGATAACAGGAAGCTTCCTCCTTTCAGAGTAATTCCTGGCTTCAAATTTGAGTTCTTCCCTTTCACATTCTGAGCTGTTTGTCTCTCTGTTGTCTTTTCTTATTAGCATTTCTTTGCTCTGACTAAAGACCTTGCTTTTTCATCACTTCTCCTTCTGATATTTTGTTCCTCAGAATACTCCAAAATGAATAATTAGGGTGCTCAGTGGTTTAGGTTTGAAATCCCTCAGGCTGAGGATGTTTAACCACATTCTCACCTTCAAAATTTCTACCTAAGACTAATTTTTTAAAAAAGCCATTCCAAATCATCAAAATGAGAAGAGTTAGTGGACAAAACCAAAACAATAGCAAATGATGGAACATTAAACATGAGAGTCTTGTGATGGATATTTACTGGCAAAATTTCAATGTCAAATATTAGCATATTCCTGCTAAAAATTTGACCACGTAAACCTAGAGAAAAAAGGAAATGGAGAAGAGAGGAACATGAGGCTTTGGGTTTGTACCCAATGTGTATGGTTACTGGAGAGAGATTGTTGCCTCTGAAAAGACAGAAGTCAGTCAAACTTTGAATGCTAAATTTTGAGGTTTGGTAATGTTCTAAGTAAGAATATGTTAAGGCTGAAAGACTGTGTGCCTGTAAGTGCAGCCTATGGGCCGGAAATCAGAGTTTATGCTATTTAGGAAAGCCAGCTTGAAAGAAAGTAGCTAAGGGATTTCAATCTTGCCTTGGGAGTTTTTGTTCTTGTCCTTGTCTTTTGTTCTTACAGTAATGTAAATGGAAGAATAGAAGTCATTCTTACCCAAAAGGCCTCATATCCTAATGCTATGCAAAGCTGTGCAGCACTCATGCTATTGTGCTCCCACCCGTTTCCAGTCTCAGGGCTTTGCTGGGCACATCAGCACAGTGTGCATGATTGACTAAACCAGGATCTACAGAAAGAGATATTCTATCTGAACAGCAAGCATTTCTAAGCATATTTAAGCAAATATATAAAGTTAGGTACTGACTGGAGATGCCTAATGAATATGTGTATCTTTAACGGCAGACTCCCCTGGAAATGAAGCAGACTGGGTCATTGCATGGGATTTAGGTTTTTGAAGCCTTAGTCCCAATTTAGGTGTAACAGGGATTTAGGCATTCCATTTCACACTATCTACTTATACAATAAGCTCCTCACAACAAAAGTGATCTTCTGATCTGAAGACATCTGTCAGCATTTAAAAGTAAATAGGAAGCTCTTGGTTAAAGCAGGAGGGTAAGAATAAATCCAGGATTCCACATTAGATGAGAAGGAGATTTATAGCATGCTGGAGGTGTATTCTGCCGCACATCATCTGTCCAACTTTGGGAAAGTAACTTTTCTTTCTTATTCTTCAACTTCTGTGTATACACTGAAGGAAAAATTCTGTTCTTGCAAGTATTGTGTGTGCAATACATGTGCTATTGTTTAGAAAAAGCAACATGCTAGAGACAAACAGCTAATATCAAACCCTGGATGAAGAACTTGTATGCTAAACTGAACTTCAGATGAGCCTCTATGCCTGGATTTTGAAATGTGAGAAAATGGAGATAACACTGCTTGTTTATGGTCTACAAGGGATTTTGAGGTCTGTAGAGGATGCCAGCTTATATGATATGTGTAACATAAACAGAGACTATGTAAGACTTCATGAAGCACTTAGACCTACACAGGATAGGTACTAAGTGTTTTAAATTCATTTTCTGAATTTCACACCAAATTGAATAATTTGTAGCAGTGCAGGTTAAAATAGTTATTTACCTGAAGTCCATGAAACACTAATTAAAAACTGGAAAAGGCTTAGATTGAACAGTCCTTTAATGCAATCAATTAATAAAATAAATCCCAGAGCTGTCATAATTATCAAGGCTGGCAGTAATCCATTAGCTATTTCTGATTTCATACCGTACAATATAGTTTCTTTCTAATTCTGTTCTAAGAAGTGGACACTGACATTATCTGAAAGACAATCCTGTCAGCCATGTAGCACAAGACTAATAGGTAAATCAATGTTGATATCAGTGCTATGAACTAAAATTAAAAAAAAAGAAATCAAATACCTTAATTTTTATGGAATTCAGGGCTTCGAGATAGTGAAAATACTAAAATGAAGAAAGAAATCATAGCAATGAGTCTGTTTACCATAAAATAAGAGCAACAGTTTCTACCTGAAATAGTACAGTAGGAGGAAAAACATCTGTGTTTCCATTTTTTTATAAGTTGTACAGAAAGTTTGGTACAAATAACTAATGAAATTAAAAGTCATGCACGTGTGTTGTCTTTAGCCCAATACAGAGTTAATATTGAAAGGGTAGATATTTTCTCCAAATGAAGACATGTACTGTTGGAAATGTTTAAAAAATTCCCAAGATAAAAGGTTAGGCTAATGAGGAAAAATAGGAGAAACAGCTATGATGGATTAAGAATCCTGCAGAAATTGTAGGATAGCATTAAGGATGACTTGTCCTACAGTCCCATCATCTCAAAATTGTTTCTTTAGAATTAGGTTAATCGTATTCCAATATAGGAGTTTAAATTAGTTATTTTTTTGAGGTGGCTATTGTTGTCCATTCAGTACAAAGGTAGTCCTAGAGTAACAAGCTCTGTAAGTTTGAAAATACTGTGTTAGCACCTAAAAGCCTAACTCAGCCCATGCTCTGCTGTGCTAGGTATTTTATAAAGACACATAGGATGCTGTGCACATCCTTGCTCCACCAGATAGCTTGGAGGTGAAGCCAGAGTATTTGGAGACACACTCAATTTTGAAACTGGAAGCTATCTTGTAGAGTTTGTCAAGGATCTTTCAATAAAATAAATTTTCCTGAAAAAAACCAAGAATTCTTGAAACACGTAGGAGTTTTGATGGGAAAGAAACTATCACAAAAGAAGTAAATAAAAATATCACTCTATAACTGTTAATAATTTGGTGGTTAGGAACTGAATCCGAGATGTGGGAACTGAGGTTCAGATTCCTGATCTGAGTTATGTATAGGAGGAATTTAATGTTAGCACCCTACTGGCATGCCCTATTACTATCCTATGAGGACTGTATCTATCTTTTTGAAAATCTTTACATTCTTAGTTTAATCCTTGCTTGGAACACATAAATTTCTGGAATCTCATAACCTCTTTTCCCTCAGCACAACCCTTGCTTGTTGTAACCGTAACTTATCAGACAACCAACAAGAAAAAAAATAAAATTAAATTCTGCTGCAGCCAAACAAGAAATAAATACTGCGTCTGATTGAAAAGCCACTTAAAAGCATGAAACATTTTACAGGATCGGACTATCCACATATAAATGTCGTATATACACATACAGTGCTTATAGATATATAGTATATAGGCCATGTCAATGTTTCCCAAATACTGAGGTATATATCACAGTAATAGAACGATTCAGAATAGAAGCAACGTCTTTTTTATTTTTAAATGTCTCTGCACACCTAAAATGCCATACCAACAAGCAGAGATGACATATTTATGTATACCTATTTATGAAGGGTAGACGCCATTTGTTTATGCCAATGAAAGACAGAAATAAGTACATTTGAACAAGTATACAAATTTTTTAAATTGCTTTTTATGTGCACACCCTAGACCATAAATTTACAATTTGCCAATACATCTTTTTCCAGACCCTCTCCAATATTACAGCTGCAGTGAGAAATCCAGAAATCATTATCCAGCCTTCAATCAGTAGCTTTCACACTGGGGTAACTTGCTTTATCTTAATAGTAAGATAGCGACTGGCAAGAGCAATAACACTGCGATAAGACTGGGTTCATATCGCTCCTTGTCAACATTCTTGGCACACCACTTGTTTTTTATTCTGGAATAGAGACCAAATCAATCCTAACTCAAAAATTTACTAGTGGCAGTTCCTGGAATGTTGTAGAAGCCTTAATGATACATCACTTTTAGAGGCATTTCACTCTCATATCTTTTTATAGAACAGTTTGCAAAGGGATAAGTTTTATTTTATTCAGACAGAGAAACATATTTCATTAGGTGTTCTTACACCACTGAAGACACACGTGAAAGTCACTGTCATTTTTCCTTATTCCCTTACAGGGGTGACACATCTGCCCTGTGTGTGATACTGCCCCGAGGGTGATCCAGAGGGAGAGCAAACTATTTGTTAATAATGTTTAAAGGCAGGTTCACGTAGGTGAGAACATTCATAGTTCTTTCAGCACCCAGATCTATAAGGATACAAAACATCTGTAGTCAAAGTAGACTATTCTCCAGCCTCACAGCATGCTAGTGCCCTGCCCCAAAACCACAGTAAGTCCTCAGTTCTGGTAAGTTCCCTGCACCAGGCACTGCTGCTATTTGCTCTGTATGCCCAAGGACCCTAAGAGAGGTCACGCAATAAATCCATCCTATGGGTGCTGGTTGTGAAATTTAGGGAAATGCATTGTTTCTTTGTTTTCTTTTTCTGAGGAGTAACTAGGTATGTACTCTTTGTGAATATGTAACATGTCAACCACTGAAGTTGTTGGAGGCTTATTTGACCAAAGGCATAGAAAAGAATAAGTCAATTTATTAAATAAATTAATCAAATTATAGTGCAAATAAGAAAAAGCATGACTTCCCTAAAATATAGCATGAAGCATATACATACTAATCACCATGACTTGCTGTACTTTTGCTAAGAATATAATGTATACTCAGTCCAAATTCCTTCATAATAATATACTTGTTTACGATATTGGAAACAGACGCTAACCACTCTAACTAATAAAGACAAAAATACTTCTCACAAAGCTTATAGCATAGGTTTAGGATGGTCTTTGGTTTCATACATACACATGATATTTGTTCACGACACTTTTTTTTAAAGAAAAAATTCTTCATGACTTTTTGGTGGAAGCCAGTATTAGTTTTCCATCTTTTGAAAGGGGAGTAAAAGTAATTAGAAAAAAAATAAAAAAGATACGAGAGTAATCTTCCTAATTAAACACTAAGACTGCAGTATATAGGTTCACACCACATTGTAAATATGAAATTAGGGATCCTAGATGAAATGTCAGAAGCTTTTTCTTATGAGTTTATATCTGCAACTTGATTATCATTTTGATTCTGCATATCAATGAGATAACATCCCACAGTGTTTATTTTTCACCCAATTGCTTTCTTGAACATAATAAAATTAAATCCAATATGATATTAAATGTAAACATACAGTGATATTATATGTAAATATCCATTTAAAAATCTCTCTGCTTATTGATATTCAAATTCTCTCTGCAAGTGTAACATTGCGAACTACAATAATATATTTTTCAACCTTCATCCAGGGACTGGAACTAAAAAGAGGATAATCTTTTTCTATTCCTTTCCATAATAACATTGCATTATTTATGTAGAAGAAAATGAAAATAGTAAGTCTATTCTGCCTGAACTACACTTCTTAGTTGATCCCTCCTGATTGGTCCTGGAAAGCAGAATGGAAAAAAAGAATGTGATACACATGCTAAACCAGTTCTGGCCAGACTGAACAGACTGTTTTTATCCTTCCGTCTACAAATCAAGAGCTAAATTTAGATTGTAAACTGCTGACCCGGGCAGTCTCTTTGTTCTGTGTTTGTACTGAGTCTAGTACTATGGGGTCCCATCCTTGTCACTGGCCTCTTGTGTAATACAGTAACACAAATAAAATGACTTCCTTTCTGTTTTATGGAATTGAAGGCCTTGGTGGTGTATTTTTTTGTGCAGTGACATTGTGTATTGTCAGTATGTTCTGCATAGGCATAGAATATGACCCTGTGCCATTAAGAAACCATCCTTCTTACTGGCACTACTTGTACCCAAAAATGGGAGACAGAATCCCATTTTTTTTCTGAAATGGTGCTAGTGTCCTGTTTTGTCTTGGTGATGTTAAGTATTTACAGTCACAACCCTATGCCAGTTCCATACAAAACCCTGTCTTTCAGTTTCTTCCGTGCTAATTTGGTTCAAATGTTTACCCCGATCAGTTTTACTAATACAAAGGTAAAAAAAAAAAATTAACAAAATGCATATAAGCCAATAATAACCATCATGATTACCAAAATGTTAATTGTTACCAGCTAGCCAGTAGGAGACTGATTTGACGTTATATCCATCCAGTTTGAGGCAAATAGGTCTCAAATAGTTTTGTGCTGGTTGGAGCTTTCTTATTCAACAAAGAAAACAGAATAAGGAACATTAAAATATAAAACAAGTTTACACTAAATGAGTAATAACTAAGTATGAAACCTGTTTAGCCAAAATACTCAAGATTACTGGAATTCTCATTCCAAGTAAAGGAACTTACTTATATCCCACTTGGAGTGACTGACTTAATCTTTCTTAATTGATCTACTCTCCTTATTTTCTTACTTATTTCTCTTTCTCTACTTATTTTCTTTGATTTGCTACATGGATAAGGGGAAAGTTCAATCAATCGTTCAAAACTTTACAGAGTAAAACTAAGCAACATAGCTGTTGATTAAATTTTATTTCCATTCAGATTTGAACTCAAAGAAAGCTAGTGATTTAACAAGAACTAATCATAGAGCTGAAAAAAAAGGGTTCTTTTTTTTGTTTTGTCTTACAACTTCGTGTAATTACACATCTGAAATAAAATTATGGCTGTGGCCTCATGTTTGGTACTTTGCCTCTTAATACATGATATTACACTTCACTTCTCCTTTTGCAATTGTCAGTAGATAAGAACATAATTGCTTTCTTTGTCTAGCCTTGCCTTTGTGCTACAAGCTCTTCCTTTTGCATAAGACTATTTTCTGTGTTGTAGCAGTCGATGAGTTTTTACTTTAAGGGTTCTTACAATTTACTATTACTTTCTGCTCCACAGATACTGAACACCTCTTTCTCTCAAAATGCCATATTTGATTGACTATATCTTAATTAAAATCCATTAAATTTATGTATAATCTGGATTTTGCTGTTAGCCATCATACAGAGAATTTTAACGTAAGAGCATTTTCTTTTTCTAAAAACATTTGCCCTATTACAGACACATTCTTTGTTATATTGGCTCCTTAAAATGTAATGTTTTCTTTTAAGAGATACTATCCTGTTTGCAAGTTTATGGAAAAAGACAATGAATGGTTCCTTCCAGCTACTTGCCCAGTTCAGGTGTTATATAATACAAGAAATTATGTTACAGAGAATAATTTTTGATATTGCATGTTGTGTAACAAGTGTTTCTTGCTTTTTGATATTTGTCAGAACAATAACAGATGCAGAGTTGTTTTGCTTTTTTTTTTTAAACAATACTTATTTAATGGAACGGGTGAGGTTTGTTAATTCCTAGACTTCCAATACTGAAAAAAAAATTAAGGTATTTCCAAACATTACAGTTTACTTTTTGTTTACTGATTTCTATGTAATTATGTGCAGATCAGGATTACTTAGATGAAAGTTTTATAGTCTTTGAGGATGATGAATATACCTTAAATGACTGAAGATACGAAGAAAGAAATACAACAATATAAGCTTAAAATTATAAAAGTCTCACCTCCTATGTGCTAAAATTATGATATTGTATACCTATCAGAGGGAAACTTATAACAAAGACTTGATTCTAAATGCTTTGACTATAAAAGAGAAGTAGAAAGGGATTTAGTTCATGGAAAGGTTGGGCTTCACATTTTGATTTCAGCAAACAAAATAAACTCTCCTGATCCCTCCACTTTTTCTAAGGAAGCCCTGACTTCACATGAAATTGTGAGCATTATTGAAGGATTGAAATATGATAAGGAGTAGGGGCATGGATTGTTTGTCTGAGGAATATTGTGTACTGAGAGATTCAGCCCAGGGTGTGTGTAAGATGAGGAGTCTTGCTCTAGGAAACTGCTGGAAGTTTTGTCTTCAAATCTCAACTCTTTGGACTTATGAAAATTTGTGAACTTTTGTTTTCTCTGTTTCTGTCTCAAAAGTGGTAATAAGAATATTCCTTTATTCCAAGCAGAAATGAATAGGCTGCGGGAATTGGCTAAACATTGATGCACTTAATGCTGTAATCAAAACTAAAACCGTTTTCAATTTCACCATTTTTGGAAAATGGTTAAAAACATCTTGAAGTGTTTGAAAACTGATAAGCACAATTCTAAAAAACACAATTAAGCTTTTGAAATGTAATAAGATCATTGAGGTCCATAGGAACACAGAGATGAAAAAAAAGCATGAGAGATACATTGTGAGGATAAGACATCATCCTTTATTTCAGACAGGGAATATAGATCATAGTAATTCTGTGTAGCACTAGAATGTACTAATACTGATTACTGATATTTTCTCTGACCCTAATGCCTCTTTGGTGACTTCTCTACTGGCAACTGGTCTGAAACCAGATAGCACTGCACGGGTCATGTGCGTACAGCTGAACTCTTAACATCTTCTCAAAACATAGTGATTGCGCCTCAGATTATCTTGGCACGATTGTGCCCAGGAATTTTTTGAAAAAAATGAGGCTATCAACCCAAACCCATTTCAAAACCATCCTCTATCTGAATTCACGTGTTCCTGTTCTCCTCTGGTCTCTGGATGGAAATGGACCTTCTCGGGGAAGAATCCTCTCTCACTCTGAGCCTGATAGTCCAGGCTTCTCTGCTGCTCCTCACTCAGTTTCTGCTGCTCAGGTAGTATATTTGCTTAGAAAACATAGGACTCATCTGAAAAAAGATACTTCTGAAACTTTGGAATACTTGGCATCTCAGCACATTGGAAACACGACAACCGTAGTTTTGTTCTGGCTTGGAACTGGACTGGAAAGCAGAGAAATTAAGGAAAAGGGCCAGACTTGAAAGCTAGTGCAGATACTCATTAAGTGTGGCTTAGTCACACATGACACGAGTTGCACTCACTGACCTGTGGGATGTAAAATACCAACAGGCAGCTATTACACTGTGGTTTTCATCAGTGAAAACTAAGGTACTTTCTGAAGGTTAGTGATATTCAGTGGATGGGAAAGCTGAAGTTAGGACTTAAGCTGTATAGTACTAACTGAAGTGGTCATTTGGATCAAAATATTTACCTAGATTTTCAAAAATATGTGGAAAACAATTACCCCTGCAATTCATTGTCCTCTTTGTTCATTCTTCAACTTTCAAAGTGGTATAAAATCATCTTGCCTTTTTCAGTACGATGATCACAGCAGCAGAATGGATTCAAAGCCAGTGTGTATCTTGGACTAAGATTGATTTTAAAGCTTAACATGTATTGTTTTAAAGTGTCAGTAATGTTGTCCGTTACATACAAATCTCTTCCCTATCTTCCTGTATTTAAAAGGATTTGAGACTAAAGATATCACCACTTCATCTGCCATAGTCAGAGTTCATGGATACACCAAAGTAATAACTTGTTGCAAATGGAAGAAGCCAGAATTTACAGGGAGGCACTGGTAAAGTTATTTTACTGGATCTTAACAGATTGAGTATTTTTAATAGGTGAGAGCAAAGCAGACATGCTTGGCAGGGTTGGTTTAAAGACACCTCGCTTTGGACTCTGTTACTACTCTGTAGTCCAACCTATAGTTCAGTGTATAACTTGACCTTATGAACATTCTCACCCCATACCAAAACAACACCAGAACTTCTAGGAGTTTTTCTTTAAGATATTGAGGGAAAGATGGTAAAATCTTCACTATTACACAAATTTCTGAGGGAAAATCCTGCCCAACTCTGCAGAAGGAATTTGAATTATGCCATTGTTTGTGGCTGCCTTGCTGTTCATCAAATATACAGGTCTCAGGTGAAAGCCCTAGAAATAATGATTTCTATTATAAACTCTTCATTATAAGTAGCATTGATAACTCCACTGTAAAAGTGAGCTAACATAAATAAAAACTGCAAGAGACAAAAGATAAGTGGCTTGGCAATACAGATCATATGACACTACATAAAATAATAATTACATACTTTTCTATAGCATTCACTTTTTTTACCAGTACTAAAGGATGTAGATTTATTGCTGTATTTATAAAAATTGATTTGATAAACATTTTATACAAAAGGTCTCGGACATTAGGGAGTATAAAATTCCACATCTTTCAAAAACACCACTGAAAATTATTGTCTTGACACTAGAGTCAATCAAGCAGCCAAATGATGAATTTATTTGAACAGTTACAAATACAATGTTTCCTTTTGGTTGTTTTTATTGAAATAACCTTTTGTGAGTATTAATAGTTTTCATGTAACATCAGTTTCAGCAGCTTGACCTGACTCTAGACACAAAGCTAAATGTAAACTAATGAGCACTTAACTCTCCATTACATAAACGGACATTTATCAGATGACAAATTAAAACCAATACGACACCAAGACAAATGTGCTGTCAGCAGCATTAAGATGGGTCATTTTCACTACTTCCCTCAACTGCACATTAATAAGCATTCCCTATTGCAGTACATTCAGTTCTTTGATATTGATTTTTTACAGCAGTCCAACACAAGTCAAAGTTCCTCCACACAGTAACATTAAAAGTCCCACAAGAAATATGGTGAATGTAAATGTGTCTTTGAAGCAATGATGACAGAGAAATCTATTAAAAATTTTTCAAGACAACATACAAAAAACATGCTCATGGTTTTTGTATGTTATCTTCAGTTCCAGAAACTGAACATTTTGAGTACACTAAATATTCAGGCCGTATAACAAATGAAAGGTGAGTCTGTGCTCTATTTAAAAAAAATAAAAGCAAGAAAGTTTGATTTATTCAGCTTTACAGCTAATTGATTTAATGCGTGCCAGGTATGTCAGTTTTACTGGGAACTTTGGAAGTTTTAATTTTTATTTGACAATGCCTTTCATTTCTTCAAGAAGTAAATTTCTAACATGCGATGATCATTTTAGTCATGCTTCAGAACAACATTTTTACAGAATTAGGATGCAACTCCTACTGAAGTTAACCCTTGCCTGAATCCTGGGAATAACTCTCAGCCTTAAGGAGCAAATGCCACATGTAATATGAAGCCTCTGATGATGAGCAGCAAAATTTAAGTGACTCGGTTGTGAGTGAGCAGTAAGACCTAGCAGAGTGAAAGGCATTTGTGGAGTGGATTGTGGGCACAATTAATGATTCTTAGTGTTGACTGCTTGTGTTCATTTTGCCATGAAGTGGCAGAGTTCACAGAAGCACAGGGTGGAGAACAGTGTGTGGATAAGACCTGAAAATACATATCCATAACCAGTATATGACAACATGAAGAATTCCCTGTTGAGGTGAACAGACTGGACTATATTTTTTTCATAGGACTGGAGAACCCTAACCCTGAGGAAAGAGCATAAATTCTAACTTCTGCAAGAAAAAAAAAATATCTTAAAGCTTAGAAAAACACTGAATCAGAGAGTCAGAAATACAAACTTGGATTCATCCGACAAAAGCAGAGTGTATGCCTGAGCTGAGGCTTCAGAGCTATAAGAATAGAGAGTCAGTGGAAATGTGGGGGAAGACTTCTTTAATGAAGTGTAGTTGCATAAAACAAGGTGACACTTTTAGATATATTGACTGTCTCTCAACAGAGGGAGTTTAGAGTTAATTTGTGAAATGCTGAAACCAATATTTTATAAGTGTCTTTGCACATCCAGAAATCCATGTGTTGTCAGATGAACTCCACTCTGTGCAGTACAGACAGACTAAAAATAGTAATAATAATAATACTAATAATAGTAATGTAATAATGTAATAATAGTAATAGTAGTAGTAGTAGTAGTAACAATAATAACAACAACAACAACAATAATAATAATAATAATAATGTTTTGCTTTTCTTTTGGTCCATAGATAACACAGCAAACATTTTCAAGAACAGCTTGTATTTTAATTTAATATATACCATACTCAACCTGAGACACTTTAGTCTTAATCATCAGTGAGTGGAGACCATTGTCTATTGAAAGCCCATTTAAGGCATTTTCAAGAAGATTTCCAAAATCAAAGAACCCCAACTCAGCAGTCAAATGGCTAATATGTGCAGATATAGGTGCAAAATGTCCAGAATTCTTCAGGTGCCTTGTAGGTTTGCACAGAAACCCAGTTAAGAACGTAAATACACAGTCAAATGAGTTGCTGGAATCTGAAACAACCACCAGCTTTGTGCAGCTATGTAATGTGCGAGGATTTTCCCTGTAATTTCAGTTTCATATAACCAAAAGAAGGTCTTTCTATTTGAACTTTCATAGCAAGAGATTGGTTTAATCTTAAAAAATAGCTAAGCAAGTTTTCCTAGAAAATAATTCCATCACTTGTTATGCATTTTTAAGGACTCAAGGTCTATGTTTGATGTGTGGGGACAGTGAGAAGGTTTAACCTTTTCTCTCTTAATCCCCTTGTGATAATGAACATACAAAATATTTCCCACTATCACCTCAATTCCTGTCAAACTTCAACCTCTCCCTGGTATTAATTAGGTATATGATTTGCCCTAGACTGATAGTTTATTTTCAGGGGAGATGGTCAGACATCTGTTGTTGATGGGACAGTATGACACAGACAGGTATCTGGACTGCTGTAGCCCAGTGGAAGCTATGTGCGCTGTTTTCAGCATCAGCAATTTGTATTTGCCATTGTAAGTCTCTACATTTTAACGTTAGCTAGTTCCTTCATATGGAAAGTTTCGAAAAGCACATCAGACTGAAATCAGGGTTTTTTTCACATTTTTGTATTTGTAGAAATTTAAGTTGATAGTCCCTCTTGTGTTTAGTCGCTCCAGAAAAAATGTGAGGATTCTGACAAGATGAAATGTATCATTGAGCATTATTTTCTTTTACTTTATTTAATAAAAGTACGCAGTCCATATAAGTATTACTTTAATTGGAAAAGGGGTCAAGGTTTTTTAGCAAACCCTCATGGTAGGAAAGTTCTCTTTGTCTCTGCATTACATCAGAAAGTGATGAAGTTTTCTACCCTTTAACTATTCTTTAACTTTTTGGCCCCTTCTTTTAAAACAGCCTGCTTCTCCTATAGCTATTGCCACTCATGAGACCTGCTACAAGGTGTTGATGACTATTCCTGGAAAGATCTTGTAATAGACGTATTTTTTAGCCAAACCAAAATCAGTGCTACTGTCCTTGCTAAGGATGATGCTCACCCCGGGAGACATTAAAATCCTTCCTGAAGAGCAAACGTTTACCTCTAAAATAGGCTAGAAAGTACTGGAATCATAGAATCATAGAATAACCAGGTTGGAAGAGACCCACCGGATCATTGAGTCCAACCATTCCTATCAAACACTAAACCATGCCTCTTAGCACCTCGTCCACCTGTGCCTTAATCCCCTCCAGGGAAGGTGAATCAACCTCCTCCCTGGGCAGCCTGTTCCAGTGCCCAATGACCCTTTCTGTGAAAAGTTTTTTCCTAATGTCCAGCCTAAATCTCCCCTGGTGGAGCTTGAGGCCATTCCTCCTTGTCCTGTCACCTGCCACTTGGGAGAAGAGGCCAGCACCCTCCTCTCCACAACCTCCTTTCAGGTAGTTATAGAGAGCAATGAGGTCTCCCCTCAGCCTCCTCTTCTCCAGGCTAAATAACCCCAGATCTCTCAGCCGCTCCTCACAAGACCTGTTCTCCAGCCCCCTCACCAGCTTCGTTGCTCTTCTCTGGACTCGTTCCAGAGCCTCAACATTCTTCTTGTGGTGAGGGGCCCAGAACTGAACACAGGATTCGAGGAGCAGTCTCACCAGTGCCGAGTACAGAGGGAGAATAACCTCCCTGGACCTGCTGGTCACGCCGTTTCTGATCCAAGCCAAGATGCCATTGGCCTTCTTGGCCACCTGGGCCACTGCTGGCTCATGTTCAGTCGGTTGTCAACAAACACACCCAGGTCCCTCTCCTCCAGGCAGCTTTCTAGACAGACTTCTCCTAGTCTGTACCTGCACAGGGTTGTTGTGCCCCAAGTGCAGGATCCGGCACTTGGTCTTGTTAAACCTCATGCCGTTGGACTCAGCCCAGAGGTCCAGCCTGTTCAGATCCCTTTGCAGAGCCTCCCTACACTCCAGCAGATCGACACTTTCACCCAGGTTAGTGTCGTCTGCAAACTTGCTAAGGGTGCACTCGATGCCTTCATCCAGGTCATTGATAAAGACATTGAACAGGGCTGGACCCAGCACTGAGCCCTGGGGAACCCCACTTGTCACTGGCCTCCAGCTGGATTTCACACCATTTCCCACCACTCTCTGGGCCCGGCCATCCAACCAGTTTTCCACCCAGGAGAGTGTGCGCCTGTCCAGCCCAGAGGCTGACAATTTCTCAAGCAGAACACTGTGAGAAACTGCATCAAAGGCTTTACTGAAGTCCAGGAAGACCACATCCACAGCCTTTCCCTCATCCAGTAGCCGGGTCACTTTGTCATAGAAGGCGAACAGGTTAGTTTGGCAAGACCTGCCTTTTGTGAACCTGTGTTGACTGGGCCTGATCACCCGGTTCTCTTGCATGTGCTTCATGATAGCACTCAGTATCACCTGCTCCATGACTTTCCCTGGCACTGAGGTCAGACTGACAGGCCTGTAGTTTCCTGGGTCCTCCCTGCAGCCCTTTTTGTAGATGGGCACAACATCAGCCAGCCTCCAGTCCAGTGGGACTTCCCCAGTCTTCCAGGACTGTTGGAAGATGGTGGAAAGGGGTTTGGCCAGCACATCTGCCAGCTCCTTCAATACCCTTGGATGAATCCCATCCAGCCCCATAGACTTGTGGCTGTCTAGTCGGACTAGCAAGGCTCTGACCACCTCCTCTTGGACCATGGGAGCCTCATTTTGCTCCTCTAGCTCCTGGGTTTGTACACAGACGGAATGACTTCCTTTACAATTAAAGACTGAGGCAAAGAAGGCATTAAGTACCTCAGCCTTTTCCTCATCCCCTGTCACTGTTGTTCCTTCTGCATCCAATAGGGACTGTATGGTCTCCCTAGACCTCCTTTTATCGTTTATATATTTATAGAAGGATTTTTTGTTGTCTTTCACAGACTTTGCCAATATGATTTCTAGTTGAGCCTTAGCCCTTCTGATTTTTTCTCTACGCAATCTCACTTCCCTCCTGTAGTCCTCCCAAGAGGCCTGTCCCCTCTTCCAGAGCCCATAAACATTTCTCTTCTTCTTGATATCACTCAAGATCTCTCTGTTCAACCAAGCTGGCTTTCTCCCCTGCCGGCTTTTTTTCCAGAACATGGAGATGGCTTTCTCCTGAGCTGCTAGGATTTCCTTTTTGAAGAGCTCCCAGCCCTCATGGGTTCCCTTGCCCTTAAGTACTGTCTCCCATGAGACTTTGCCAACCAGCCTTCTGAAGAGATCAAAGTCTGCCCTCTGGAAATTTAATGCTACTGTCCTACTAACCACTCTCTTCACCTGGAACAGAAAACCCTATCATCTCATGATCACTTTGTCCTAGGCGTCCACCTACTGCCACATCCCCCACAAGGCCTTCTCTGTTCACAAACAGCAGGTCCAGGAGGGCAACCTCCCTTGTTGGTTCATTCACCAGCTGTGCAAGGAAGTTGTCTCCCACGCACTCCAGGAACCTCCTAGACAGCTTCCTTTCTGCTCTATTGTACTTCCAGCAGATATCAGGCAGATTGAAGTCTCCCACAAGAACAAGAGGCATTGATCTAGAGATTAACCCCAGCTGTTTATAGAAGAGTTCATCAGCTGCTTCTCCTTGGCTGGGTGGTCTGTAACAGACTCCCATCACAAAATCTACCTTCTGGTGGGCTCCTCTGATTTTAACCCATAGGCGCTCAATCTCCTCATCACCACGATCCATCTCAATGTTGTCCAAGTTGTCCCTTACAAAGAGGGCTACCCCGCCTCCTCTCCTATCCTTCCTATCCTGCCTGAAGAGTTTGTACTCACTATAGCTGTACTCCAGTTATATGAGTCGTCCCACCAGGTTTCCGTGATGACGACATCATAGGCTCCTTGCCCTACGACAGCTTCCAGCTCTTCCTTCTTATTCCCCATGCTGCGTGCATTGGTGTAAATGCACTTCAACTGAGCTGCTGAGCCATCTGCCCTCTTAGAGGGAACAGAGTTCATTCCCAATTGCCTGGTAACGGGAGTAGCTAGCCCCAGAGTGCCCGTATCTCCCTTAGCACCCCGAGGTGTGTTCTCACCCACTTTCTGTGTGGTGAGGTACTGGTGGTCCTCACCAGCACACCCTCTCCCAATCACCATTGCCCCACGTCCAGGCTCATTCCTGTCTAGCCTGGGCTCAACCCCGTCCCCCTTCACATCTAGTTTAAAACTCGATTTATGAGCTTAGATAGGTTTCTTGCAAGGGATTTAGTCCCCCTAGGAGACACACGTGTCCCATCCTTAGTAAGAAAGCCTGGGGGTGCGTGAGCCACCCCATGATCAAAGAAGCCAAAGCCCCTCTCCTCGCACCAGGCTCGGAGCTAGGCATTAATTGAATTCTTCCTGACTTCCTGCTCCTCTCTATTTAGCATTGGGATGGAGCAGAATACTACTTGTGCCCCAGAGCCCTCCATCACTTTCCCAATGGCCCTGAAGTCATTCTTGATGGTTTTAGCATTTTTGTTTGCTAAACCATCGTTACCAGTTTGGACTACTATCAGAGGATAGTAGTCTGTCTCGTGGACCAGGGAAGGAAGTTTTCTAGCTACCTCCTTCACTGACGCCCCCGGTAAGCAGCAGACCTCTCTGTGGAGCGGGTCCGGTCTGCAAATGGGTCCCTCCGTTCCTTTTAGGAGGGAGTCCCCTACAACAATCACCCTCCTCTTCTTCTTAATGGAAGATGTTTTTATCTTTTTCTGAGGATGGTGTGGCCTAGAGAAGGATTCTAGGCCGTGGGAGCCATCATCCTCATCCTCAGGGTTGGAAAAGAGATCAGACGTTTTGAAAACTTCCCTAAGGGACATATTTTGGGTGCTGTGACTTTGCAGAACACTTTCATTTCAATGAACATATTGCATTCACATTTGTGCCCAGGAGACACAAAAAAACCGTCTCAAGTGAAGACTGATCTTACAAAGGGATGTCTCATTGAGGATTTCTGCATCCATGTAGAAAGGTTCAGAGGCAGTGAGGCTTTGCAAGTCTGTGCACATTCCCAGGAATGGTTGACAAATACTCAGCATTCCCTCTTTGACTGTAGGGAGGCCTGAGAAAACAAATTCTTCTACCTTCTCCACTGTCAGAATAAACAAATCTACTAAATAGAGCTTATCAGAAACTGAAGGAAATTGGGCATCTTTTTGTTACAATTATGGCAGAGCACTGGAGAAAGCGAGGATTTTTCTAGTTCCCTAAGTCCTGTCCTGGGCTTTGTACAAGCTGGCAACAAACAGAATGCCTGCTCAAGGCTGTGCACAGGAAGCCCAAAATCTTTATTTCTTGCTTCTGTGTACTTGCTCTTGGTGGCTTTTCAGTCATAGAATCATAGAATGATTTGGGTTGGAGGGGACATTTGCAGGTCATCTAGTCCACCCTCCCTGCAGGAGCAGGGATATCTTCCACTAGATCAGGTTGCTCAGAACCCCATCTAACCTCATCTGGATTGTTTCCAGGGATGGAGCCTCCACTATTTCCCTGGATAACCTGTTGCAGTGTTTCGCTATACTAATTGCAAAACGTATCTTCCTTATATCCAGTCTAAATCTACCCTCCATTAGTTTAAATTGTTACCCCTCGTATTATCACTACACTCCCTGATAAAGAACCCTTCCTCTGCTTTCCTATAGATCCCCTTTATGTACTTAAAGGCTTCTATAAGGTCTCTCTGCAGCCTTTTCTCCTCCAGGCTGAACAACCTGAACACTCTCAGCCTGTCCTTGTAGGTGAGGTGTTCCAGTCCCCTTCCCTGATCTGTTTACAAAATGCATAAGACTTTCTTTAACAGACATGTCAGTTCCTCAGTTAACTAGACAAACTTTGAAATGGGTACATGATCTGGATATCCTCTCTAAGTTTTTGGGTTTTCCATTCTTCTCTTTCTTCATCCCTGTTTTGTCCTCAGTAAGATTTGTCTGATTTTATATACTCTGCATCAAAGCGAAAAGTATCAGCAGTACTGAAGCGTCCATTTTCTTGTAACATCATCATTACTGAAGAAATGTGATGTTATTTCTTTGACCTCACAGGCATGTCTTCGGGGGCTATTTTTGAAAGATGGTGGTGGCAATGACTTCTCTCATATCCACTGTGAGTTCAGTTAGCACAGGATAATCAGCCATCCTCACGTGGTCATAATTGAGAAGGACTTGAGATTATGGACCAGCTACTGCCCTTCCTTTGACCAGCTGTCTTGCTGAGCAGTACTGTCAATTATCATGGTGGGTCATTTTAGCAGTCTCTGCAAAAACCGTAAGAGTTGCTTTTTGTCAGCTGAACAACTGATTTTGGCGATCTGAAGACAATCTCCATTTAGACATTGATGATTCCGCAAATCAATCAAGCTGGCAACACAGCATCTTAATGAACCAGTAAGTACTATCATGAACCACTGCATATTCCCATTAACCATAGACTGTTAATTAGCTGTGACCTCTTTGTGGCATATGTACAGATATCTCCTTTCCAGACTACTCTTCTAATAATACTGCTTTCTGACGGAGCATCATTGATTTGTGGGGGTGTCCAAATCTCTCCACATCGAGTGTGAACAGTATCAAAACCAGGACAACTTGTCATAACCACAGCCTTTTGAGACCCTAAGTCTTCACCAATTACTTGGCTGTTTGTTTCTATCCTCCAAGAAAAACTTCCTAAAGTAAATGTATTTGAAGGCAAGGCAGCAGAAGGGAATGCAAGCTTCCATAGTTTGAGCTTAAATCTGTATAATTTACTAAATATGGAAAAATACTGATCTGAACTGGCTACCAAACATACCTCATCCAGTTTCTTATCGTACCAAGGCTGGCACTTGACAGCCTTCCTGGAAGCACAGGAACAATGTCAGAATGAAACAGAAATGGGAGTTAATCTGCTTTCCCCTATACTTATTAGTTTGCAAACAGATTTCTGTTACTGAAGTCTGAAGCTTAGGATCTCCTCACCTTTCCCAAATACTGCTAGCATTTATCATTATTACCCTAGTTATTCTTGCTAGTTTAATACCGTATTTAAACATCTCAAGTTGATTTTGGAGGGAGTGTGGATGGAAATGTGAGAGCTTTATTTATTTTTAATAAGGATAAGCTCAGGCACTGGAAATCAACTGTGCTTTCCCAGTTTTTGTATAAGTCCCCAAGCATCCTCCTACCACCATCTTACAAACTCAGACTGACACAGAGCTGATAAATTGACAGAAAGTATCAAATGTCAGCTAGGGCTCTGATTCCCTCTGGAGGCTCTTGGGAACAAAGTATGAACAGATTGTTCATGCCAGAATACCTCATTATTTTAAGCAAATTGACTTTCTTATTGACTACATTGAAAGGTTGTACACTAGTTATAATTACCAGTTCTACTTAATTTTCTTTTATAAAAAGGTCTGTACTCTCTACTTGACAGTATTATTTTGATTAACCTACTTTTTGCCCCACGAGGCCATTTAATATTTAAAAAAGAATGCCTTGATTGTATAGATGTATTGCACATGCACACGATTATTGTGTTATAATCACCCATATCTAATCTGAATGGTGAAGTGCATTATGTTACAGTTTGCAATGAACTATGAGATTTTGTAGAGATGGTAAGGTTAACAGTAATATACACATTAAAAATAAAAAAGTCTTACAACTGCAGGAACACAAAGAGCATTTTGTGCAATCTACCATAAAATACAACAGTGTGATTTGAAGTAAGAAGATTAAAGGATTTTTTTCACGCCCCTTGATTTTAGTTCGTGACTATTTTATGATCACTATATTTGGCTGATTTTTTAGTGTTAATAAATTTGATATTTTTTTTTTACATTCTTTCCTCTGTTGCTTTCAAATCCAACTTTCACCCCTCTCCAGTTTCAAGATGACAGAGTAATGTGAACTGACTACAGTTTGGCCTGCTCATATATGGTCAAGGTAATTGTTGGAAAAAGCTTCTTGGTTTTCTGAGCGATGAGGAAAGGATTGAAAAGAGGCTGCTGATGCAGAAACATCTACCTGGAATGAGGGCCAGTGAAATGTCACTTGTAATCCCATTAGAGTGATCTTGGTTGGCTGCCCCATGCTGCCCTGAAGGAAGCACTTGGTCTCCACATAGTTCATTGAAAAATAGTGGGAAAAAATGATGACTGGTTCAATGAAAATGATACTGTCAAGGGTCTAAAGACAAACATTGTACTTTCCTGTGTTCTTTTTTTTTAAAAAAAAATAATTTTTTTTTTCTTCTAGATTTTTCTTTCTTTATAATCTTACATACCTGTGGGACTCCCTGCTGGCCTTAGAGTCCAGTTTTGATGCTATTTCAGACTGGTCTTTCAAACCAAGAAATTCAGAAATAAACTTTAACATCCTGCACATATAAACTTTTTCTTGACACATTAACAAATCTCTGTGAAATGCTGTTTTACAATGACATATGACTCTGTAAAAGTGACTTCTTCTTATTCAGATATTGGCCCTTACTATGTTTATCCTTTTGACAGGAAAAAGACCCAATATGATTAGAGAAAGAAAGTCAAAAGTGAAGATTAAATTCGAATGTATTCTCATCATTAGAAAGGTAAAGTCAATCCTGCTTGCAGAACCTTTATTATTGGTAATGAGGCAAGAGACAAGAAGAACCCTGCTTGGTTTTCAGATCACAGGCAAGTGTTTGCAAGTGGGAGAAGAGAAAATAAGCATCCTTTCACTCATAAAATGAGAAAATTGGATCAGGAATCTATTGGTAGAAGACATATAGGAACCTACAGTGTTATTTTTCTGTCATTTTTCAAACTACAAACACTTTTTGGGAGCTCCAGTCAGAGTGTGAAGGAATGATCTAATAAAACACATTCATTATGGGGCTGTTGTGCCAGGGAATGAGTGAGCACAATTAGTATGACCCTAAGATGCTTCAGAATAAAATTTCTGAGATTTATAGTGAGTGTACGAAAAAATGGTAGGTTGCTTTTTCTGCTGCAGAATGATTAGCTCCCTCCAGAAAAAGGAAACAAGACCCAAGTATGTCCTGTTTAAGCAAAGGATTAACTGAAGACACAGGGTTGTCATTGAGATGCCAGAGATCTGTAGCCACTGCACTGGAGCAGATTTAAAAAACACATTACTTTTCTGGAACAAAATTTTGCTACAAAATTCTAAAAGCGAAATGTAGGGAAATTATTGCTTTCCAGTATTTTTTTAATCAAATTGATACAAAATGATAAGTATTCTACTTTAATACTGTGTGTGTATTTGGTTTAACTTCAGCAGTAGGCTGATAGGAAATGTGTGAAGTGCAAATCTTCTGGTACTCTATTATACACACTCCAAATATGGGGGTTATATAGAAATGTAGAGTAAGATTCAAAGAAGGTTGTAGGCAACTAAATTGATTTATATTTGAAAGTTAGGTTATGGGATGTCATTATTTGGTAACTGTCTTGTTCAAAAGGTGCCTAATGCCACTATTTGCAGAAAGCTATTTTGCTTAGGTTATTTCTCAGTAGCTTGTTATTCTTCTTTTGAATCAGATCAGAAGTACCATATGCAGTTATTTGCTGTGGTCTGAACAGCTATCTGCTGTATAAATTCCAAGTAAACTATTGGGACAACGTCTTAGCTTCTTCAGGTGCCCAGGCTAGTAGGTCCATGAATAATGTTTTTAACTCACATTGATACGAGCAGACTCCTCACAGAAAGCAATTTTATATGTACATATATATTTTAAACTTATTGAGTTTCTTATACATAAGTTTTACAATTTATTGATCCCCTGGTCAATACAGTTGAAAGCATCTAGACAGTAATCCAACTCACCTGAAAGCAGACAAAATAAAGTTGCTTAAACATAAGTTTCTTGTGCGACCTTATATGCCCTCGAAGATCTGAGGTGCATTACAAGTCTGGCTCACATAACACAAAATATATGATCCTCGGAGGTTTTTGTAGGGGCTCTCTGAAGGACAGGATGGATGCCTGACTCCATCCCAAGTAGCATTATATGCCAGTTTGAGGGCAGTTATATTGAATCCCATGTTCCTGATGACTATAATAGAAGCTTAGGTTCCTAACTTACATGTAATACGTGTAGATCTCAACATTTGAGTATCTTGATCTGAGTTGGATCCTACTTGCCTTCTCAGGCTTATGAAGAATCTGAGTTCTGAAATCCCAAATGGCCAAAAAGGTTTCTCTGTATCTTTTAAAAGCGGGGTTTTGTTTCTGGAGGAAGTGTTCAGGCACATCTTTTTGGCTATTGTAGGAGCCTGGAATTTACCTGGTCGGAGATGTAGCCCAGGGAGCAGGTAAAAATATGCAGTGCATTGAAAGGTCTATACCGAAAATGTCCTAAATCCTACCTGTTCTTCTGAGTTTGAGTATTAGCACGTATTATGAAATAACATCACTATTGCTATTTAGCACTACAGCTAAAATGTGTTCTGGTATTGCGATGTTATGTGTTAAACAAATATACAAATACTTGAAGTATATAAGAGCAAGTACTCCTTACTGCATGTACAAGAATTTATTGTCATCAAGAGTGCCATACTGCTTTATTTGTTGTATCTATCACTATATATGAATATATAGAGGTATGGCCATGTATTTAAAAAGAGAGATAGGTGCATGTGTAGTAGGTATAACTATATGTTATAATTGTTATGAGCATTGAAAAGCTAACATAAAAAAAAATCTCTGCAGAAGCATAATGGAGCAGTAATAAATCAGCTTAGTGCAATTCATTATGCTCGCACTTTGGTTTTTCAGCAAGATAACACTGCTCTGTGCACTTAAAATGTTAACGAGGGAATGGTGCTTTTACTACAGCTGTGATCCAAAATCACGTGTGCAGAGAAGTAGTTACATAACTCAGCTCTGGGTTGGCCTGTGCATTCAAGCTCTAATGAATCCATCTGTGCTTTCCTACCTTTGCGCCTGTGTTATACCCACACCTGTTGCTTTCAGAGAGGTAGAGCCAGCGTGTTAGAAAACAGAGAGCGAGAAATGTGAAGTTTGTGATAAACCTGTTGGAGGTTTCTAATTAACCTTCTACCATGTGGAACCTCTTTCATGGACATATGTGAACATAAATGCACTTTGCATGCAGAAAGATGGGATTCTGTTTCACATCTGTGTCTGATGTTATTAATGGTAGATACGGGTACACTGCTAACCTTTGGAGATCTCAAATCCTTGCTGTGCTTTGCAAGCCATGTTTATCACAGCAAGTACAGAGTTACCCACTCTGTCAAAGCAGCTCCGCTTTGCTATGAAGATGTAGCCTCAGTGGGAGAAAATTAAGGTCATTTCCATCTCTGAGTGTCGAGAGTGGCAGCAGGGATAACAGCAGAGTATATACCATGGTTACTAGGATGTTTTCTGCCCGCAGAGATGTGGGCTATTTCACTTACTTTCTTAAATGGCCACCAGACAGTAACAACTTCTGACTGATTTGTAGCTGTTGAGATTCAAGATATCAATTTATTGAGTAGCCTGGCTCCATGCATTCATAAATCTGGTATCTTATAAGCAACTAAAAAATGCCTGAAATACGTTGTTTTATTTATTTATTTTTTTTTTTCCTTTCTGTGGCATTAGTGTCATTTCAGAGATGGTAAAACTAGGGGTATTCCAGGGTTTGGAAGTTAAGCAATTCCCTTTGTATTCAAAGCATTTCACAGACCACAAAAAACTTAATATACCATAATGGCATTTCATTATGGGTACTTTACCATTGCACAATAAGCGTCTCGAGCGCTGCCTTTATACTTGTATTTTTGTCAAGAATTCTGACCTTGCTTTTCTAGTTCCAGCTCAGGAGCTGCATCGGGATAGTGGAACATAGTCCACCAAAAGAGTAATATGTAGTAAAAAAAATTCTGTCTTCAGGAACTGTGTGACTGAATTGGTCAGCGATAACCAGGTTCAGAAATAAGTGTGTTTCTGTCAGGAAAACAAGTTAGAAAATATTAGATATATGTATGGACTAGTATAAACATTTTCTAAGGTAAATTTTCTGATCTTTTTCTTTCCAGCTCAGTTATGTAGGCATCTGATTTTCACTTTGAAAGCAAAAATTCCTAGACTGAAATTTAAGATTAGCTGCTTCCATCATAGCTGTCTTGAAGGCATTTAAATACCACGTAGAACAGTGCACTTTAAAAGACCAGATGTTTCCCCTGAGTATTGGCAGGAGATGGTTATGACCCTCATGGTCTCTAGAACACAGTGGAAACTTCCACTAGAGCCACACAGCATTTAGCCAGTTCTATTCCTGTCATATACACCAAAGTTCTGTAGTTAAAGTTAACCATCTTCTGCGCCCCAACCGTTCCTGGTCCCCGCTTCTGTTCTCAGGTCTGAGAAACATCTGGTATGCTTTCTGACCTTAAACAAATCCAACTAAGCTAAATGTTTCTTAGATTTTTTTTTCACTCATCCTTCTTTCTCTTCTTTAATGTAATTCATCTACTGGCTCAATCACAGATAAACTAGCACAAATCAATGAAAAAGATTTCAATCTTAATTGCCTCTAATTCGCAATGGAAGAATTAACTGAACATACTGTATCCTGCAAAGATTCTGTCCTTTGTTCTGCAGTTTTTCTGTGCCATGTTTAATTGATTCTGGTAGTGGCTTATAATGAACTGCAAGAGCTCTCTCCATAAAACAATAAAATAAAAAAAAATTGTAAAAATACGAAATGAATTGCATGTGATAAAAGGCACGTTTCCAGCAACTGGATGGACTGTAACTTGTAAATTTTACCTTGGCTTGTAAAACAAACAGCTCTTACAATCGTCTTCTATACCTTCCTCTCCTCTACAAAGCAAGCAGATAAGATTTATTGGAGAGATGTAAGAAAGAGATAAGGATAAATTTAAAATTACTATGAACTATACTGTGATCCTAATGGCAAGGGTATAAAAAGAGACAATTGTCTGAAAGTTGTCGCAGCATCATCAAAGATATGTAATGTTGCTGCTTTAGCTCCTGTTGCAGAAAAACTTGAGGAATTATTCATTCGTCTGAACACTACATCAGTAGAAGGAGAAAAGATGATCTTTTTATTATGGCACTGTGATTTATTAGGGCACTTGGACTCTTTTTTTTGTACATGTTTCTGACAGCTCACTAAAGTCTGCCTATAATAAAATTTACTTTTCATTCAGCATTGCTTTTTCTTCTGCTGTTTGGCTTGTATATTTTCCTCTTTGGCTATGGTTTCACAAGAGCTTGAAGATTTTCTTTTTTCCCCAGTTGCCACAAAATTCTGTTCTCCAAGTTCCTTAAACATTCCCATTGCTCTCCACACAGCTGTTGAATTGTTGTTTTGGTTTGAGTTTTTTTGTTCGTTTCTTTCTTTTTAACTCAGTTAATTCTGGTTATGGTGCAACTCTGCAAAAAAAGCGTGGGTAGAACAAAGATATTGAATTATTCTGGTGAGGCATGGGCACGATCAGATAAAAAAGTCTTATACAGGCTTTTCAGCTGGAAAAAATGTGCCATAGAATGACACAAATGAATCAGACAGAAAAAAAAAGATGATGAGCTAGTAGGGCTGTTGAAAGGAAAATTCAATTGACTATCATCTTTATACAAATCTATAAGAGTCAGGCTTGAAAGTGCAGTGAAAAGGTCTGAGAGAGCAGGAGAGAGCGTTGTTAAAGTGCAGGGGGTTTTAGCTGTTTTTTAGCGTAGTTTTGTCCCTATGTGTTAAATTACAGCACTGTCCTACTTTACCATTGAAGAGTACCACTGAGATGCATTTTCATTTACTTGTTCTTTTGTATCATGTAACATCCACTTTGTACAGTGATGCAAATAAATATAAAAAGCATGGGGAAATAGCGAACCAGAATCTTTAATTCTTGTTTTGAGCTAAGACCCTCTCCTTTTGTGTTCTGTTCTTTTTTCTGCATGTCCTCTACCTTGTCATATTCAGATCATGCCTCATTTAGCTGAATTACTCAGGTCACCTTAGATTAATTGTGCAATTTGGCACTGATGCTGCTGATATATCTCTGTCTGAGTGTTGTGTCAAAAATCATAATATAAGTAGGATTTAAGAGCAGATCTGCTTGCAAACAAGAACACAAACCAGGAAATGTGATATTGACCATCAACTTGCTTTTTTTGAGTAATTAGTGGAGTAATAATCCTGTGCATTTGCAATTCTGCTCTGCATTTTCCAAGCCCTATCCCTTCAATTCAACCTCCCATCTTCATTAATTTTCAATGTGTTGTGCTGAAAATGTTCCCTTCCTACAGCAGCTTTGACTTGTAAACCTATTTTGTTAATTAAGAATTTTGCAAACAGGATGGCAGTAGGAACATAGGATGCACCCCAGTTAAAAATCATCTGTCCTGAAAAGCTGATTTTCATTTTCACTTAAAATCAACTAATACAGGGAGAAATTCAGCAGAAAAGAGATCCCAAATATTTGCATAGAAATCTATGCTGCCATAGAAAGACTTTGAATAAGAGAAATTGATGTTGTTTAAAACATCATCTTCTTTTGTATGTATTGTGAGTTAACCTTCCCCAGAAACCCTAATCCAGCAATACATTTAAGCATATAGTTGCTTTAATCAGCTACAACAGTGAATGGAATTCTCGAAGTGCTTAGATTTCAGCATATGCTTAAGTTTCATGCTTGATTAGATTCCTGGTGTATTACACCAATGTTAAAAAGTGTCATAGTTTAGAAAATCAAAGTCATGTTAGAGCTAGAATCTTTTCTTTTCTTACCTTTTTATTATATGTTCAATATGTAACATTAATATTTATAAGCATATGGAAAGCATATTTACAAGTAATTTGCTGTAAATAAGATGTTTGGAATTATTACAGCATGTCTTGGTTTTATTTTTCTTCATCCTTTTATGGTTTTATTTTTCTGCTTTCGATTTTTTTTCCTGAACTTTTGCACTTTACATTTATCATTCCTTTAATACACTGAAAATAAGCAGCATCCTTCTTTCTTTTCTCATTTAGAGCTGTTATGTCTGTTTCTATTGAATGATTTAACTTGTTTTTTAATTGTCAGTGATTGTCTACAACTTTGTTTTTCATTTAAGATTTCTTTTACTTTTTTTCATATCTTTTCTATCTCATTTCTAACTCCATGGCTTTCCCTAGTTTCCGCTATGCAATGACAGTGACAAGGAGTGAACAAACAATGTCTGTGGTATTCTCTTTGCTAAAGAACACCTGGAGAAACCCTGGCTCCTCACTATTTCAGACATGGTGTGCTTAGAAAGTGGAATGCTAAGAGTAAGATACCTGAAGGATAAATTTTGATGTCAGACCTGTAAACCTCTCCTTATCTAGAGGAGTAAGGATTTTAATTCCAAAGCAGAATCTTTACCCAAAGAGAAACACAGATAATTAGGTAGCAGTATATATGTTTCCTGGGGAATGCTTTGGAAACATTAGAAACCTACATCCATCGATTTTATTCTTTGCTGACTGATATTTAAATTATGAATGTTAAAAGTCTTACCCTAGCAATGATCTGAAAAGAGCCTAAAAAAATAAATCAACATTGTGAAGTTTATTGTCTCATTTAAAGCTCTAACATCTGAAGGCTATTTTATTAGGCTCTGAGGGGACAGGAACCTTTGTAATTTAGCTTAATAGATGTTTCCAGTGCTTATTCTGTTGTCATCTTAAAGCCAAGAAGACATAGAGGTTTTTTACTGTCCTTTATGATCATAGTGATTGAAAATTTTTGGACAAAGTTAACAAAAACAAATTATATGTCTCATTCCAGATGCAGCCCTCTGTGAGACACCTCCATCACTGGTTTAGCTGTGAGGCAGACTAGCACTTAAAGCCAGACACCATGGAGATATGAGGTCCTCACTTCTGGAATAGTCTTCCTGGGTGATTTGCCATAAAACCAGGGAGCTTATGAAATCCCTGCTGCAGTCTTGTAAACCTGATATCCTTACAGAAATACATGTAGCCAGACTGCCAATTTCAATGCCTCTTGAGAGCTTCTACTCTGCAGAAAATTCTGGGATAAAACATTTTCAGACCAATTCAGTGTTTTTTGAAAGAACAAGAAATTTTTTTCCACAAACTGGAAGCATAACCTTTTGTCTGAATTATATCCTTATCACCTATCAGGAATCATATATAAAAAAATAGCAGAAGTAGGCTGTTATCATGCTATTCTTAAGTATGAGATGACAATTATCTATATTCCCAGGATAAAAAAAGAAAACCATAAACTTCTTACATCCCAGTCCTGACCCTGCCTTCAAGGTGTCACATTAGCCATATTAAACTGTGTAACCTCTCTGTCCCTTAGATTAGCCTTCTGAAAAAGTATGGAATGCCATAGTTTGGAACTATTTTTCATTAGTACTCAATCCTAATCTGAAATGCTGGTTCTCTAAAGGGATCACTAGCCCTTGTAAACATTGCAGAAAGCCTAATTAAAGCAAATATTGAATCAAATAAGATTTACGTGGATGATAGCATATTGCTTTTTGATTATTCAACAAGAAGTTCTACTAACCTTGTTTTCACTGACCTGTAAAAAAAAAAAAATTCACTCTGTAGGTTTGTTACAGTAAAATCTGTAATTCCTCATTTCTACACACAAGTACCTACCTCTTCCCTGAGAAATTCTTGTGATTTATTTAGAAAAAGGTGCCTTTCAAAGTCCAGAGTGAATATATTAAAAAAATAACAAAATTACTCTTACTTGAAAAATACCTTGCATTCTAGTTATGATACTGTCTATGCCCAGGTCAGCTATAAATGTTTTCATCATCAATTCAGCATAAATTATGTCTCACACTGAAAATATGTCTGTCTTGTGATAATACCTGGGGTTTAGTTGCCTGGCAGCTGTGGATAATCAAAGCCTTGTTTTGGATAGAATCAGAGAAACAATCCATATTTTGTCACTGATGCTTCAGTGCAAATAAGCAAGTAGGACATGGAAGCAATACTATCTTTTCATTTTAAAGGGTACGCTTTAGAGCTGCCTGACACATCATTTAACACCCATTCAGAAATGCAGTATTCTTTGCTTAACACTGAACATTCATTTCTGTCTGAATTTATCTGAATTCCTTCTTTAGCCAAAGACTAACCTGTATCCCATTGTACTGGGCAATTTCAGAGTGCAGATGTTTCTCCTAAATGGACTCTTTTAGAGCCTTATGCACCACCAAACAAAATAAACCGTGTCAGAGGTACAAGGCAATCGTTTTATCTAAAAGCCACCCACTTCTCTTTTGTTTTCCTGAGAACATTGTGTGCTTTTTATTTTACATCCTCCTCTTCAGATTTGCAGATGTGAAACTTTAAATGCAGGGTATTAAGGAAAAAAAAAAAGAAAATTACAGAGCTTTGCAGTCAAGCACTATGTGTCTACAGTTCTACAAGAGAAGAGTAGACATAATTTTGCACGTTACTTACAGACATCCATGTGATAAAAGAGAAAAATAATATTTTCCATAAAAAATGCAGAGATTGCTATCTGAATTTAATACCAAATACTAAAAAAATGAAAAGTGCATTAGTTTCTATGAGATAGACAAGCTTTTAAAATGAAGCTCTAAATATGCCTTTCTATGAACAAAGGAAACTGTAAACTGATTATAAGAAAATGCTTGCTAGCTGTTAGAACTAGCACAGGTAGACACAAGCAGTGACACAATATGAACTCTAAACTTACGAGAAATAGATACTGTATTGGCAAATCTGCCAGAGCAACAATCCATAAGGAAAATCCTCTAAAACCTAAGAAAAGTCACCTCCGTGGCTAATTCTTAAGTTGTCTGATAAAAAACCTAGTACATCGCACCCTGCCATCACACCTTGCTGTTTTTGGGTTTAAGAATAGACTGCAGTTAAAATTATGGCTGCAAAACTCACTTTTCCTTCAATGGGCCAGAAATTCCCCCTCTGGTATTAAAGTATTCCTGGTGGAGGATATAGTTGTCCTTCTATCTAGCATGCTCAGAAATAAAAACGAGTAGCTTTTCTCTCTGTAATCAACAGGTTTATTGTAAGCATAGCATATTATTACTAATTGGTTTCCAATAGCACTTAGAAGACTCAGTAGAGTCTGAAACACAAAGGAAGAGATATACTTTGTCCCAGAGAACTGACAGGATGGAGATAAAAGGGGAAACAAAGAAAGATATTTGCCTAAGACTGAAGTTGGTGAATGAGCTTGGATGAGACCCTGGGTGTCTTGATCCTTGTGGACTTTCTGCAATCCACCACTTTTTGTGACTGGTAAAAGAGTTGTGCCACCTAAATGTGAAGCACAGACACTGGAGTGAGGTTTAGAGTTCTGGAGAATAAAATTCCACAGAGTTCAGGAAAGAGATATTAAATGTAGACACATTCAAACACGGACGTAATAGAAATATATTTATTTAGACTCCCACATATATTTAGATTGACATAAGACTTACACAATGCTTCAGCAGGAATAATTAGCATCAAATACACAGATATATAGCTATGTGGCTTCTCCTCAGAAAAGGCAATGGATTCTACGGTGTCTCAGTATGGGCCAGTATTGGGGAATCTTGTAATTTCCTCATTTCCTATACAGAGAAATCTAAGGAAGAACATAATCTACAAGACACAGAAAGATTCAGTTGTCTAAATGCAGGCATATAGAGCCATTTCAGCCATTCTGGGATACTTAAGACCTCAGTATAGAGCAGATAGATAGTACAGAGAAGCCATATGAGACTCATCCCTTTCTAAAGAAATAGATGGAGACCAAATGGGACAAGCTGATGCTATCTGTATGGGTATTAGATGGTTACATGGGAGCAATACACAGCAAAAGCCAGTTACCTCTGAGATCACTGTTCCAGAAATAATATCACCTTGTTTTGGCACCTAAAAGATGAGTTGTCTATACACTTACTATGCACAAATGAATCTCCCCCAATACTGATGTTGGAGTTTAAGATGCAATTAATTTGTCCAAAAGCAAGTATCCACTTTGCAATGAAACCACTTGTCCCCTAAACACTGCTGATTATAAGGAGGTGACAAGCTCTCTGATGCTATAAAAAGAGTATGGTGACCTGCTTAGCTATAAACATCTACATCATAGAAACTGGTCTGAAGTTCCAGTGAAGACAAAATCCCACCTAGAGTCCACATTTTACACACAGGACTTATGTCAAGGTAGAGAACCTTCAGAAGAACAAGGAAATACAGTCTTTAAGAAGTGAGTGAAAGAAATTAATAACCTGATGTGGGAATAGCAGCAGTTTTCAGATGCAGAATTGACTGCTGCAGCGTGAAGGGGAGCAATCTGTTCTTCAGGCCAGTGCTGGAAAGAATTAGAAATAATGAGTTTCAGTGGCAGCAAAAACATTGGGGGAAGTGTTGGGGGGGACCCAAACAAACCCTCTTTTGAACAGTGTGGATAGGGAAACATCAAGCAGACTGTCTGGGAAGTTATGATGACTCCGTCACTAGAAATCTGTGAGAGACCTTAAAGAAACATCTGTCAGGACTAACACATCTGCTGTTGATACCTCTTAGGGCAGGGGGATAGATGAGATGGCCTTTGAGATCCCTCCCAGCCATATGAGTCTGTGACATAGAAATGAATAATTCACTTTTTATCTTTGCAGAGATGTGGAAATAAATAATAACTGGAATTCTAATCTTAGAAAAACTCAGAATACTCAGAAAAACACATATAAATCATTGGTAATCCTGTAAGATAATTTATACTAAATTGCAAATGTGCTCAGCACCTAGACAGTTAGGCAGCTTTTCATAATACCTCAACTACAATTCAAATGTCAAGTGAAAGCAGACTTGCCAACCAACAGTTTAGAGATTTTCTAGGCAAATTACCATTTGAATTTTGAAAAATAGAGCAAGTAAGATGGAAGAATACTCTCTTGTAACCTGTAACATGTCAGATCTTTGACTGTACATGATCCATCATTGTGACAAAGACAACATTCGATTAATTTACAGTCAGTTTTATTGCTGAATCTACTAACTGCATAGTCTGTGCTACAATTTATCATAGCCAGGCATCCACACATGGGAAGAAATGGATATTTGAAGTATCTTTCCCCCAGAATAAGCCATGATAATTACTAGCATCAGTATTATTTATCCTGGGAACGTGCACTTGAACAAAACAGAGGCTGCATACAGCAGATGAAAAACAGATTAAAAACATTTGTTTCAAAAAGGTTAAACTGTGTATGAATAATTTATTCAAAATGCTCCATGTAATTAGCAATACAGGAATTATTTGGTAATAACTAAATCATTACTGTGCACTATCTGGATTAACATAACAGACTTTACTGTCAATCTATGAAAATGGTGTAAGAACTCAACAACAATTTCTCAGATAACTGCTTTTGCATAAGTAGCTTTGGTGCTTCTGAAACTGTCTTGTCTGGATTAACCACACCAGGTATCCTAATACGTACATTATTTTTAATTGGTTTTAATATTTTTTTCACTGATTGGTATCAATGTCCTGAAGGGTTTGAACTACAAGAATTCTGCCTGTACCTTCACAGTTACCTTTCTTGGAGTATTGCCAAAATAATGTATCTCTTCTATTTTCTTATTCCCATTTACCTCAGGTTCTGAAATGGTCTTGGTATGAAATACTCATCATTTAAGAGCTTCTTTCCCTAGTGGCCCTCACCCTTGTGTTATGTGGCTTTCATCATTAGAGGTACTGCTTGTTCTTTACTTACACCTTCGTTCAATGTGGTTGTGGTTTAAGTTGTTAACATAAACATTTGGCTTATTTAATTTGCTCCCATCTATGTACAGGATGTACAGAAGACAAGGTGGGTGAATGAAGGGTAAGGATGGAGTACTGGTCTAAAATCTCGGATTGAAATTTCTCAAGAAACAACAAGTGGCAAAAGCTGAACAAAGGTGCAAGCCAAATTCTCTCTTAAACATGTTCAAGTAAAGCTTCTAATTCCAGAAACACAGACCCTGGCTGATTCCTGAAATGTCACTGTATTATGAATACAGAAATTTCCAGATATTGTTTTTCCATCTCTCTTTTTGTAATCCAGTTCAGCTTCGCTGAACTTGAATGAAGCTATTTGTCTTAACACTGCCAAAATACTCTGCTATTTAGGTGTGTATGAAAGGGCCTCAGGGACAATTAGTGAGTTTCTAAATCTCAGATCTATGGAAATACACCAATGTCTAATTCTTGATTTTACATTTCATAGAAGCCTTATCTAGTATGATATGTGGTTTGGAGATGTTGGATCAGTGCCAAATCATGAATTTAAAGGTCTCTGCTTTATGATGGAGAGGTCCAGATGCTACATTGATATATCAAAGGAAGAAATCTGAGTTAAAGGAGCACATGGGAGAAAGGGAAGGCAGGAAGAGAATTATCCAACATGAAACATAAAAATGAGTGAGAGGTGCTGGGCAAAACCCAGACAGCAGAACACTGGACTTGTGGCTGGACACGAGCATGAGATGGAAGTGATATATACAATATGATTTTGCTGTCTAGCTGTGGTAAAACTTCTGGGATGGCAAAGGCCAGTTTCTTAACCGCTTCTTTGATTTTGACGTCTAGTGTAGCATAAAGGATTAAGCATTGGTATAAGATGTGGAAAAAACTCTTCCAAATCTAGCAGAATGGGGATTGAAACCTAACTTTTCCTCTTCCCAACCCTTCATCCAAGATGTCACATCAACAAAATAAAGGTCAATTGCTGTCTACAAAGGTACCATAAATCAAAACTTTCCACATGATACTTCTGAGCAGCTGTGAACTGTACTTTGCTCTTCCATTCTCCGTGACCTGAAAGCCTTTGGTCCTTGTTGCTGGCTTTCTCTTTTCTCCTCTTAAGTACAGAAAATCTGTAAAACCCACTTAAGGAAAATTTAACGGGTACATGTCTGCAAAGATTTAGGATCAATTAGACTGTGCATTGGGTCAAACCTTATCCAAAAGATTCTAACCCAATTTATTTAGAAGCTCGTATGGTATTATCCATTTCTCACTGGCAAGCAAGCCTGAAGAATGTTTTCCAAATATATATCTGAGTTTTGCTGTTTGGATGCTTAGCTGAAACCATGGACTTAATTTTCAGAAGTAATGAGTACCTACATAGGCCTGCTGATTCCAGATGGCTGAAGACCTTTGATGGCCTTTGAAAGTGCAGGATTTAATAATCCATTGAACATCTCAAAAGGAGGTAGCCAGCATTGATAAATATCACTGAAAATGCCTTTGCTTTTCCCCTGATATCTAAAATTCATACCAATGACACTTACCTCTCTTGGGGGGACATTTATTCATGAACCCAAATTTGAAAATGTAAAGAACTACAGACAGCTATGCTAAAAGTCAAGCAATGAAGACTCAGTAGAGTTCTCCCTCGGAAGCCTGCAGTGTTATTGTGCATTGTATCTTCCTGTCAGCTTTACATTTCAGCACTGAGCATGACACCCCAAGCATGCCAGCTGAACAAAATACGAATAAAAATTCATATTATCGCAGTTCTGTTACCAAGAAATCTCTATTAACAATGTCCAATTTTTTTCCAATATATGTATCCCCTGCTTAAATGTATTGCAGGCTATATTATTTCTCTCTGTGTTTGTATGCCTGCTAAGATGTATAGTGTATAACCATCCAGTTGACAGTGTGTTGGAGAAGAAAGCTCTGCAAATACAACGAATGTGCATAAAAATCTTTCCTGTAACAACAAAGAAGAAAGTATTTTTTTCCATATATTGTATGCAAAGCAGATGCTGATGCTGCTTTGAATGTTTCATCTGGTTTTCGATAGCATCTAATTTGCCTGTACTAGTTACAACATCAGTAAGAAAAAAAGAATCATTTTACAAATGGAAAAATGTCAGAGAACTAAGTTGCATATTTGAGATAGCAAGGAATCCTCTAAGTTTGCTTCCCTTTGTCTTTTTAGGGAATGTAGTGAAACAAAAAATGAAGAAAAAAATCAGCTGAGTCCTTGCAATTACTTTTTTAGATCATCTTAGCTTTTCAGCTTATGATGTTCATAAATTTTACTTGTAAAGTGGGAAAGACACTTTTGGAAAGAGCTTCAGCCTAATTTCCTCCTTACGGCCCCTCCTCTCAGGGCTCTTGAGTATCTCTCTGTCTTGAGGGAATTCTGTCATATACTAAACATTCTGTTGAGTGTAGTATCAGCAAAAGGATGTTCATAGCCTTTTACGAGTTTAGGATCTTTATACTGGTTGCATCTCTATCAGAGATGAATTTTGGGGGTGTGTCATAAATATAATTGTTTCTGTGTAAGTATCTCCCTCAAAATACCTCATCATACCTCTCCTCTCAATATACCTCAGCTGGAATGACTTTCCCTATTCTGTGCTAAAAGTTTATTTTTTCAGATGATACATCCATTGTTATTAGATGCAATAGTAGATGCAATAAAAAATACAAGAGTAGATTGTGGAGACTGTGATTAAAACGTTAGCTATCAACTAATTAAGAATATAGAAAAGAAAAGAAAAGTAATTTCAGCCCTTCCTGCAATGTGTTTAGTATAAAAAACGTGAAAAACTCTCTTAATGCAAGTCACATATGAGAGATGTCAAAAGTCTGTCTGCTGAGAAGTGGATCAGAAGCAATAAGTGAAAATATATTTTCTTGCACTTCTAATTAATTTTATTTCCCAGGAATATGTCCAGGTACCTGCACCTTCTCTTAAACCCTTCTGTTGTGCTACATCAAAAGTATGTTTCCATACTTTCATCACATTAGATAGGTATGAGAGCCCATCATATATACTTTACTTTTTAAGAAGCTGCATGTTTATTCAGTATAATATGAATAGACTAATCTGTAATTCAAGACTAATAACATGGTTTTAATGTCTAGGTTCCAGATTCATACTCAAACCAAAAAATTCAGATCTAAGTGATAATGGATTATTTTCTCACAAGCATCATCCTGTTCTAAAAATTAAAGTAAATTATACATAGCAACAAATTCCCCAAACTACAATGCTTCATCCTGCAAGAGCATCTCTCTCTTCATTTATAACTTCCACTTGTCCTGTTAGTTTCGTAACTGTTCAAACACAAACTATGTTTTGGTAACAGCTTGTTGAGAGAACTCCATCTTTTCCCAGTATGTACTTGAAGAAGATTAATGAGACTTACTAACATGCCAAGTCAATCTGTTCCCTTCTGTCAATCAACTCCCATAGAACAAGTATGTCTGTCACACTGGCTATATTTTCATGCAGATACACTGCAAAAGTTTAATTAAAACACTAACCACAAGTGATCATGAAATACATTCCAGAACGCTATTTAAAAAATAATTGGATAGGTATTAGGTAAGTCTTTTTATGAAGCAGCTTTCCTTCAGGGGGTCAATGAGGATGGAGGAGAGGATAAACAACATGAATAATTTGACAGGCTAATTTGACAGAATAATTCTTATGATTGAATTTTGATTTCTGTTGTTTGTTTCTTCAGCCTATTTTTAAAATGGTATCTGTCTACAACATCCTACTTGCCTAATGTCCAAGAGTAAATAATTTCTGTTTTAAAAGAAGTTCAGTATGAGTCTTAACTCACTGATGAGGGGCAGGGAGGAGGAGAAATGCTGTACATAGGGAAAGCAGATGACAATTTTTGTAAGACTGACTTTTTATATCACCAAGAGATAATGTATCAGCCTATTCCATTATATTAATGTTTAAAGAAAGAAAATAAGAAGCAGATGGAGATTTCTCATTCCTTTTAATTTTATGGAGTTAGAGTGTGGGCAAGACAATGTCTTCACCAGTACAAGTGGAAAATTGTGGAGTAGTCTACTTACTCTATATTGCTTACAACAAGAAAAACTTTGGTGACTTCTCTCAAAGAGATAAATCTGAAATGTTACACACTAACTGTGAGTGAATCAGAGCATGGATGAATTAGCCATCACAGTCAGATCGGACACTGGGAGGGGAGCAGTCCTTTGAGAAGGCACTGTCCTGCACTTAAAAAAAGAGATCCCTTAAGAGTTGCCTTTTTTTTTTTTCTTTTTTTCTTTTTTTCTTTTTTTCTTTTTTTCTTTTTTTCTTTTTTTCTTTTTTTCTTTTTTTCTTTTTTTCTTTTTTTCTTTTTTTCTTTTTTTCTTTTTTTCTTTTTTTCTTTTTTTCTTTTTTTCTTTTTTTCTTTTTTTCTTTTTTTCTTTTCTGCATTAACAGCCAACAACTTCTGGGAGAGCCCAACTTGTTCTCAGCTGATTTTCGGCTGATCCTCACAGTCCTTCTAGACCTAGACTCTGACTTCAATCCTCTAGTTGACTTGCAGTTTCTCTGCCATATCGTCTGCTTTTGGTCCACTTGAACAGGTAGAATTTGTTTGGAAATTGAATGTTGAAAGCATCCTGGATCGATACTTCTTTATGTGGTTCTGGGAGAAAAGGAAAAAAACCCAACTATGTCATTACGCTGCATGGTCAGGAAGACAGAAGGTAATAAACCACATCAACATCCAGACATGGACTGCTGAGACCTCCACATACAGGTCAAATTTTATAACTTTGTATCTGGAGCCCAAACCTGATTGTGTTACCCTGGAGACCATACAAAGAATAGATCAACAAAAAACTACAGGTAAATATCTGAGAGTCTAGTAGAAATGTCCTAGAACCTTCTGTTATTCTGTAATTTACAGGCCATGCTGTCGGGGGTGGAGTAGAGAGTGGTCGAGTGAAATGGAATGAGCACCTACTAGACCTCATTTATTATTAGGCTTTGTAATGTCAGCTGAAGATGGAATTTCATGGGCTGAATGAGGCATATGAGTGGAGTTTAGACAAAGGGGTGAGAAAGAGCTGCTCCTGCTATATATCACTGAGAAATGATCTAATTCTACAGTAAATTGTCTTCATGGACTTTCGGAAACTTGGTTTCTGTATCTAAGGATCACTGGTGGGCAGAACTAAGTGGCCCAGCTCAGACAGATGCTTGATGTTGGGAGAGGGAGAGACAGAAGAACGGTGCAGGCTGGGGTCCTCCACGCAGGTCAGTGATGACCAGGCTTTTTCCACGTGTGACACTGAAGTGTGCGGGGCTGATGAATTTGGGAAATAACATTTCTGGCCATGACACAGCTGCTTGCTTGGAGAACTTCCATTTGCCTACATTTATGTGCCTCTGCTGTCTAATTAAAGAGTTTCTGGGTTTATAAAGTTAGAGTTCCAGAGCAAGCTGGGAAGGTCATCAGCTTCTGAAGTGATGGTGGGAAGTTTAAGGACAAAAAGGAACCCAGACATTCTGTGCATGAACCTCATGAGGTTCAACAATCCAAGTGCAAGGTCCTACACCTGAGTTTGGGCAATCTGCACTTTCAATATAGGAGGGAAGATGACATGATTGAGAGCATCCCTGCTGAGAAGGACTTGAGGGTGCTCATTGATGAGAAGCTTGACATAAGTTGGCAATGCACGCTCACAGCCCAGAAAGCTAACTGTATCCCAGTCAGCATCAAAAGAAGCACGGCCAGCAGGTCGAGGGAGGTGACTCTGCCCCTCTACTCCACTCCTGTGAGACCCAACCTGGAGTTTTGTGTTCAGTTTGGGAATCCTCAAAATGAGAAGGATATGGAACTCTTGGAACAGGAGGGCTACAAAGATGATCAGAGGGATGGAGCACCTCCCATACAAAGACAGGCTGAGAGAGTTGGGGTTATTCAGCCTGGAGAAGAGAAGTCTCCAAGAAGACCTTATAGCAACCTTCCAGTACCACAAGGATGCATGACCTTGTGGAAAACATCTTTAAAGGAAAAGTGCATCTCACAGCCCTAATCGACTCGGTCCTTTCTCCAAGAGAATATCTTTCTTCACCTTTTGTTTCTGAACTGATCACTGTTCTGTTGACACAAACCTCAGTCTCATCTTTGCTTCTCAAAGTAGCATTTTGTTTTTCCAAGAGGTTTTCCATAGGCCTTCTCAGACAGAAAGCTACGCCACATCCCCAGTCTCTCCCCATGAGCTGCTGCAGCAACAACAGTGAACGGAACATTCCTTCATGGTTCTTTTGTAGAGCCTCACTAGAAGCAGATATTACTTGGGTTAAAGGGACTGACAGGGTAAGAGAATTCATGATGAAACTGTTGAATCTATGAAACGTGTAAAGACAGAACTTGAGCATAATGACCCCACCATGAAGAACTTTTCCTCCCAACTCACCTACCTAGGCCACCATGGCCTCAAGCTGGCAAGCAAGCAACTGAAGAGTCTAGACTTTAATGTAGATTTAAACCTAAGTGCGTATGATGGCATATGCATGATTTATGTTACTTGAGAGCCTGGTGGCGCGTCTTCATGGGGAACAGGAAAAGGTTGTCTCCTCAAATATTCCAGTCGTCAGGCATGCAGAGAAGGAGGCTGCCATGGGAACCTTAGAAGAAGCTGCAGAGTCCACAGCAGTCTGATAAATATTGCAAGTTTCTCTTCTCTGAGGTTCCTAGGATTAAGTGGACTAGAAGAGCTCTTCTCTTCAAGGTTATATTTTGTTTAATTTCCTTTAATATTAGAAGCCCCAAAAGCTTTTGTTCAGTGTAGAATGACAGTTCATGATTTTACTAAGTAGATCTAAGTATGCATTTCTTCACTGAAATTTCAAGCACAATGTCCTGAGAGAAGCATTAGTAAGTATTTTGTTTTGGTTTTAGAAATTTTTGATGCTCTAAATCAGAACTTTTATTGGCAAATGAAATGAACAAAAAATAAAAAGTTCTTACCCATAAGAATACCCAAGTCAAAGAGCATCAGAAATACCTTGTACATTAATAAGGAGTTGATAATTTAATTTTAGTATTGAATAAATGCAGAAACTCCTCACATGCCTACATAAAATGCCTGTTTATGTGGCATGGTGTGGTTAGGATATGTCTAGATATCTGGTATGCAAATACAATGTACAAACTGATCTTTAAATTGCTGATTATATCCTTAGGCAGGTTTTAGTGACTTAATAGGACTTGTTGATTGGTAAAAAATAACCATGAATCCTAGTTTACACAGTACTGTCTAACATAAATATTTGCCTTAAAGGTAGTAATTTTTAAATGAGTGAGTTAATACGCATAAAATATGAAGTATAACATGAACAAAATTAGCAAATCTAATTTAGCATTAAAACACTTCTAGAAATTAAAACTCATTTATGCTCACACAACTTAACAAGGGGAGGTCAGACATTTCTCTGCCTGTTGGTCATAACAGAAGAAATTCCAGCCTCTCATCCTCAGACTGGTTCTCATTCTTCTTAAAAGACACTTTCTTTATAATCAAGTGAGATCAATATCTTGATTTTTTCAGAATGACACACTTAAACAAGGCACAAAACTCTATGGTAGAAGCTAATGAAGACAGAGTGCTCAAGGAAATTTTAACAATTCATTTTTCTTTAGGGAGGTGAGAGAGGTTGTGATTGATTCCAGCTTTTCCTGCTCTCCTCCATATTCACGAGAATATGAAAATGACCTAGAGTTACATGTTTTACTTAAAAAAAAAAATGGCAGAAAAATCCAAGTGTGTTCCTTATTAGCCTTACTGCATGATAAACAGGAAAAAGGAATTCAGATGTGGCAGGTGCAAACTTATTGCTGCTTTTCTGTGAAAATTAAAGACAAGACTTTAGGAAAGGCCATTCAATATATATCTGATGAGCCTAATCAGAGCAATCTTAATGCTGAAACTAACTTCGCATGTCTGCAAAGTAACAAATCTGATACCTGGTTATAACACTCCAGAGTTTCCAGTGCTGTGGCTCTAAAAGACACAATCAAAATGTTTCATGAAGTGTAACTTGCACAACTGTACTTCTTTAATAATTAAAGAAACCTCTCAGACTCAGTGCACATGCTCCAACAGGAATGATGCCACTCAGAAATAAATTGCATGTCTGCTTAAGATTCTTCCACAGCAGTATTAGAATCTGTCCAGTAAAATGATACGAACTAAATTTGCCATAATGCTAATTTGCACTGCCATTAATGAGAACACAAGTTTTAAATCACAGACATAGAAGTACTATTGTGCAACCAGCTTATTTCAGCTCTACTTAGGGTGATAAGGCATTCTCTAGACAATTGTAATTATGAGTAATTTGTAAAAGTAATAAGAACTGCTTTTTATTACAGGCAATAAAAATCAATTCTTCATTCAATTATCTTTCCTGGCTATGATATGATAGCTGTCCTGAGTGACTGCCACAGGAAAAAAGCTGAGCTAAGTTCTAAGGACAAGAACTGTTAAAGAGAAAGACAACATAATTTGAAAAATAAATAATTAATAAAAGCTACTAAAATTTCCTCTCTGTTTCAACTTCTTGGCATAAAGATGGGATAATAAACACTAGCATCCTTTTTCTTTAAGATCCCAGCTTAACATATATTCATGTAAGTTTAAGTATGAGATCAGTTCCATTGATTCAGTGGAATAATTTGTGTGGTTAAGGTGAACCACAAATGTGAAACTCTGTTGAATCAGAGTGACAGTGAAGAAAAGCACTTCTCATTTGATTAACCTCTATATAAAACAACCTGTTGAACTCAAAGTTAAACAATAACTCCAATTTTAAAATGAATTAGAGCTTAAAATCACAGATAACTTCTATTTAATAATATATTTCATGCTTGGAACAAAGACATTTGTTTATTTCCAGTAGAGGCAGCATTAGAGAGAGATTTTGGACAAACAGGAAAACATCTGGGTACAAGTCCCTGGTTTTGATTTGTGTATATCTTTTCAATTTCACACTTTTCTATTCAATTAGAGGGATCTGGAAAAAAAGTCAAAAAAGTAAACCTGTCTAAAAAGCATATTTTGAACTTTGTCATGGATTTTTAGTTCTAGGAGAACTGGAACTGAGGAGCAAGGGTGACAATTTCAATTTTGGAATTGGCACCTGACTTTTGGTTATTATCTTAGTCTCGTGGCCAGTCTGAGATAAAGATGGGTGAAGACATACAGGGGCATAGAGATAATGAAACACATGAGTTTGGTTAGGTGATTTGCTGTTGTAGCACTCATTTCCTCATCCACCAAAGACATGAGATGTTTATGGAAGCAATAATCAGACCTCTGCTGCAGAGGGTATTTGAGGACGGGCCACTTTACCTCACTACCTTTGACCTCTCTTCTTCATAATGAATGAAGTTTGATTCAGAACAATAAAAATGAACCTCACTGGGTCTGCACCAGTTAACCATCCTATAAAGACTATTTAATGGGCAAACTATTCTAGGATTAGGTGAATCTAAAAGGCTATTGGGGATCCCCTTTTTTACAACCTCTCTAGCATAAGGCATCACTACTAAGACAGCAATGGATGTCAGCTGAAGTCAGGAGCCATTTATGGAAAATGTTATTGAAAATAAATCCATATAAAATACACGTTCTGGATCACATTCTTATCTTCAGTCTTTCTCAAACCTTCATTTGCTTACTTGTCTTATATTCCATTTTTCTTTTAAATTGTATGTATTTTAGAAATTTACCCTCTCTTTAGTTCTGTATGTCAATTACTCAGATAGGATAAAAATGCCTATAAGAGTTTTTTCTGATTTATATTTATTATACAATTTATAGTTTGCAAATATTTTGGAAGAGTAGGTTTTATGATATCACGGTAACCTCAAATTTGTAGTCAAGATATCAGATCCTCCTCTGAAAAGGGTTGTGCTAATTGGCAACTTGTGCCTCTAGTGACAGAAACACAGCTACCCATTTCATAGACAGAAGTCAGAAATTTCTGTTTTTTCAAAGTTAGGTGATAGAGAGGTAGTCTTTTCATATTTAGCTGGGGATTTTGAGGTACTCTGAGGAAAGCGATCCACCTGAGAAACCCATTTTTTCCACCATTCTAGTACTATGTGAATCAATACCATTGAGTAAACCTTCACTCTTGTCTGTTAATAACCCGTTTGAATGAGCAGACAGCATATCAATATGGGAGATTTGAGATGTGCCATTTCAGAAAACTCATATAACACTTATGCTCATTAAAACAATTAGCCAAATCCATAAAACATTGTCTCACATTTATATAGGTAGATGCTGTATCTCAGCGATTGATTAATTTTAGTTACAGCTATTTCTTCCGATCCTAAAAGGCTTATGTTATCTTAGTCCAGAGTGATGTATAATTAACTTTTAAAAGTATACTCTGTTTTTCTGCAAAGCTAACACAAATATGTTTAAATCACTTATATTTAGGAATATTTTTACAGTCTTGGGAAAGCAGATGCTTAACACCTCTGGTTTACCATACTAATTTTATACCAAGTAACCAAGTCCAACCTATCTTTTCCATGCTACTTTTTTCCAACGTGTAAAGTGGGTCTTGTTCAAAAAGCTACATGTTTTCTGCATGAAGAAGAGCATTATGTTTTCCCCCTTGTTCAGCCTTTACTCCTTTCAGTCAGACTACTCCACTTATGTGTGGTTATCCAGGGATAAGTAACAAGCTGACATTGTGCACCCAGAGCACCTGCCTTGCTGCTGTGACCAGGTAGTGCTCTGCTCAGCATAACCCCTGTGAAAAAGCTCTATTTCCTATTAAAGATCCTTAAGGGTAATTGCGCAGAGCAGAAATGCAAGTCTCCCCACTAACTCGAGAAATTCAGATGTTGACTAAAGTACTTATATATTGCCATGGTGTTTTGACCAAAGTTGTTTGTTTGATTACTTTTAATGTCAAGAGAGAATAAGATGCCTTAGAGCCTAGCCTATATACTCATATTTGTCCTTTTTTAATTTGTTTTAGCATGTAGTTCTGCTAACTTCAATTCTTTCTATATGTCTAAGTTAACTATCACCACCGTTAATACCAAAAATTTGTTATAGATAGCACATCACAATATTAAAAAATTGAAATTCCACTTAGCATCCTTTCTATATCTAGGTTGTTTCTTTTGATTGTCTTGTATCCATGTATACATTCTAAATCTAAAATAAACTTTGAATCCACCTGCCCAGTTTTCTGTCTGTCCTTGTGTATTTCTTGATGCTTTCCAGAGGCTAGTTTCCCAAAGAAATGAATCGTCAAGCAGCTTTTAGTTTTGCACTCTCTTGGTTTTCCTGAGAGTGTGGGAATTCAGTAGTTCCAATGAATGCAGATGGATTGCACTCTGGCAAAGCTCCATGAAAGTAATTTTAAGATCAGCGTTTTCATAGAATCATAGAATCACAGAACTGTTCGGATTGTAAAGGACCTTTAGAGGTCATCTAGTCCAACCACCCTGCAGTAAGCAGGGACAACTTCAACTAGATCAGGTTGCTCAGCAATTTTTTAGCTATTATCTGTTCTCAATAACCTTGAAAGGAAAATTCTCTTTGGCTTGAAGAGTACAGCTTTCTACACTGCTTCTAGGGTAAAATACTACCTCTTTTTGTGAGAATCATTCAAACAACTGTTAACTACATACAGCACAGAAATCTAAAGTAAATAAGCAGTCTAGGCTCTCAGTTTAACCAAAGGAGTAAATAGGTTCTTCACAGAAACAATTAATCTCATCTTGCAGGAGATAACTAAAATATATTATACTCTAAAAATGCCTGATTTTCTGTATTACCTATAAAGGAGAATCTAATGTGACTAGTTGGAAAGGAGACCTCTGCATTGTAGTTCTATAAATTTTGGTGAGGTACTGTGGGTACCTGTTTCCTGGTAACTTCAGGCACTTGGGTGCCTAAGCCATGCCTGGTTTTATGATGATCTGTTGTTCATGATCTAAAAGATAAATGTAAAATGAAAAATCCATGTGCATTTAACATTTTCTGCTTTAGCAGAGGCTTTAGTTCCTGCCTTTTCTTTAAAGCTGTATGTATGTGGTACAATTTATATCCTTCTTAACAGAAATCAGAAAAAAATCTGTCTCATTCTCAGCTTTGTCTGGGATAACTGATATATTCATTCCAAACATAAAAATAATGTGAGGGCTAGCTTCAAATATTTCAGAAAACCTTTCTCAAAATCTTTTGGAAGTCTTCTACATTACCTTCTCTGGCATGACTTCTATACTGTCCATTTTCTATGCACAATCTTTCCTCCTCGTTATTTCCTGACTACTGCATTTTGCAGATTGTAAGATTTTCATGTGTTATTTCTAGATAACAACTGATACTGCCAATTGGTTGACCTTATTCTGTCTTGCTTGCCATCCAGGGGATATTTTAGAAAGCTTCTTTCCAAATTTAAATCAACAAGTATATTCGAAGTTTTTAATCCTTCTCCTTCTTGGCAATCCATCATTCTGGGTATTCTGCACACTCTTAAATTATACTTTTTGATTAAGATGTTTCTTGGGGATATCTTCTTAAAATACTGCCTTTGGAGAAGTATCCAGTTCACAAGTAAAGAAGATGCTTTAAGGAAGGAAAAAGAATCAGGAAATTCTGCACTGAACTGGAGTGCAAACTTATTACCCACATCAGGAGATCCAATTTTGTTCCTGTTAATCCTTCACAAAGTTCTGATTTTAATCAATTAAGTTCTGAACAGAACAGCTGCAAAACATCAACATGAAATACTTAGGCTTTTAGAAAAAAATCAGGTCAAACTATTATAGTGAGTAAACTGCTTTTCAGAGTGCCCAGCTCTGGCATCAACAAGAGGGCAACCTATCTTGCCTTTAGCAGCGAGTGTAAAGAGGACTGGCATAACCTAGCCTCAAAAGCTCTCTAACACAAACTTGCTGTGAGAGAAGTGGGTGCTTATCCTGGCAAGACCCAGTTTTAATATTGGCAGGTGTAACGCAATCTTCCCCTGCATTATGGTTCCTTAGTCCTGAGCTACCCCATCCTTGTTATTCTACTCCTGAAACTCTCTCAAGTACAGAACTTAGCATTTGCATAAATTCCCTGAGGATCTAGGAAGAAAATGTTCCGAGGCCCTCCGGGGCTGAGTGTGTATGGTGAAGTATATGAATAAATCTGTCAGTTTTGAGTCATTAGGAATGGATGGCTTTAGGGTTGATTTTAAATGGGTGCCAGTATATCTTAGGGTTTTGCTAGAGACAAAGTATGGGCAGGATAAGCTTATATTATTCTTCTTGTTTGGATAGGGTTAATGTGAGTGTTATCAGGGATTGTGTGGGAGTTAATTGCATTAACAAGGAAAGATAGTGAGCCAAGCAGAGTCTGCTGAATGCCATAGCCATTTTTTTTCCTATTTTGTTTCAAGTGGTCTAGGTAGCATAAACCAGTACTGGTTCTGTTCGCATTTATAAAATTACTCACAACCGTCTTATAGTATTTATTTTTTCTCTATGAATTAAAGGCAAATCAATAGGTGGATAGGAGGCAGTGCTTTAAAGCACTGAGTTTTGATATACGTTAATTCAGATGTATGTGTGCTGGTCTTGTTAATGGAAGTACAGAATATTGGTTCAAGACACAAGAAAGTAAATCACTTACCTTGTCTTAGAATTCTGAACTTACAGATCGAATTACATAAGCTATATCCAAAATACCTTTTGGTCCCTAAATTAAGGAAGGATAAATCATGTATTGTCAGTCTTAGCTATGAATGGAATGTGCCTGGTTCTCACTAAGATTCTGTGTGAGATCCTCCATATGTTTAAGTGAACAGGCTTAAAAAAGTCCAAGAGGTCATTATTGAAACACTTAAGTTTTGCCTGGCTGATGTCCTAGACACTTCAGTCTACGTGTTATTTGACCTGAAGTCAGAGTGAAAACTATTTCTGAAAGTCAAAGTTGCTTAAGTGTTGTTGCGTTCACAAAAAAGATGTAACAAAAGGGTCCTCATGTGCAAACTTAGCTCCCCGAAAAGGCTAAAACTTGCAGAGATAGATATATACAAAAATATGATTGCGTCTTGAACTAAAAAGCAAAAGCTATAATTGGGGGCGAGGACAAATTATCTTCTGTGGATCACATTGACACTGAGGAAGACCAGTGCATGTTTGCTGTTCCTGCCTTCAAAGTCTTTATCTTAGACTTAACGTATTGGGGCAATGATACTTAAATACTATAATTCACAAGGCTTACCAGTGTGTCATCTCCAGAATGCCCCAGAAGGACTGGTTTGCCACTGTGATGTATAAGTAAGTGAGGAAGACTCTAGTGTGTCTAGCAATCCAGAGGATGTATTGTGGAGCCGCATTCTCTAATGGTGAGCTCATTTATATATGATATAAAATACATATATTTAAAAAAAACAAACAATGCCTGAGCTTGAGGAACAAAGAAAGGTACATAGATTTTCTGCATAACATTGTATGCATTAATCTTTTGAATAAGTGAATGATATTGGAGAATTGTCCAAACATAAATGGGCAGATCCTTCATTGTGTGGTGAAATGGTCAGCTTTTCTAGTAGGCTGCAGGGAATATTCCCTGTTTGCTTATGTGCAGCAGGCACAGATTCACCTGCCAGCAGGCAGACTCATGGATGCAACCGCCTTGGCTTTTAAGACAAATGCCTTAGTGCTGCACATGATTAGCTTTTACAGTGACATGTACACTAAAACTGCTTCAAGACACTAATCCAGAAGAGTCTTTTGCCTTTTGACATTTGTTCACCAAGAAAAGGTACAATCTCTTGCTAACTACACAGCGTTGCTAGAATCAGATATTTCCTGTTCTTATTATTGCCATACTGAAGACTCCATTTTCTTTAGACAAACCTCAAGAGGCAGTAATCTGGTTTTGAGCTACTGCCATTAGCTCACTCAACTGCCTAAATAACACAGTACACTGTTGGCTGTGATATCTTTCTTGTTTTAAATACAGGAAAAGTGAAAAATGCCATGGGTGCAGGAAAACTAAGAACAATTTAGGGATGGCTGCAGTAACATTAAATACTCTGAGCTTATCCAGTCTGGACTTTTCCCAAGAAACATAAATAGACACAAATGTAACAAGAAATTTTGAAATCTTTTTTTCCAGGGATGTTCTTTAATGTGTATATTAGATGCCTCCATTTCAATAATTTAATATGAGCTAATAATTTGATATAAACAGAGAATCTGTGAATTTCCATTACCTTTTTATCTCCTTTACCTTTAAATGGGGATTTATTTTTTGACTGCTAGACTGTTAATTGAGATTTGAAATCTTGGTCTCATCTGTTTTTTTCAAATACTTTGTTGCAGCTGTGAATTTCCTAGTTAAGCAGGGTTCTTTGGATTTTTTTTTGTTTGTATTTACTTTAAATTATACTAGCGCAGGTTTCTATCAGAAATGAGCTTGGCCTCTTGCCAGATTATCTGATAGAAGCCCAGATCATCTGGGGCTCTGGGAAGCTTCAGTGCATCAGCATCCTTCAAAGAAAAGGTGTTTAGGCTTTTGGCATCCTCAGCTTCAGCACAGTCCAGGCATGTTCATTGCTTTAGGAACAAGGAATTTAGAGCAACTCAAGGTTTTGAAAGGTTCTGCAGTTCCCAGGAAATGCCAGAAGTCTAGCAACTGAGAAATGCCCTGTGAGCAACCTAAGAACTGAGCGGGATAAAGTATATGAAGGAGGAAGATAGTCAAGAATGAAAGAAGTTCAGAGAATCTATCTGACCTACAGGAGAGAGAACTCACAAACTTGTCGCATTCTGAGCTAGAAAGTCCTGAAGTTTTGGTATTCTTTTATTTATTACCACAGGAAGAAGCATCTTTTAGCCTTTTTAGATTCCTGGAAATACCAAGGTGAGATTCAGGCTCCACAGCTCTGGGGCAACTCAGTCTCACAAAATCTCTCAGGTTTCCCATCCGGTTGTGCACAGGAGGCCTGAACACCTTTATATCTACTCCATTGTTTGATTTTACGCACATATATAGACATTCAGCCTTTAGTTTTTAAGGATGTGTCTCCTTAAAATAATGCAAAGAAAGGAAAAGGGAAATGGAAAATTAAGCTAGCTGCTGGTGACTGATTCATTTCCTTTTGACACATTGTTTTCCTAATGTTTTATTGGAATAACATAACATTTGCATGAATGTGAAATCCAGGAACACGGGCTCTTAATAATCGAACTGCTAACTTAAGTGTCATAGCAGTATTTGGGTGATTAATGAAAGGTGTTTATACAGCCAGTTAGTCTGTTTCATTTCAGCAACTGTGCAAAACTACTTATTGAGTGTATGACACGTTGCTCCCTTTATGGGGCAGTCTCCATATGTTCATTAAGGTGGAAAAAAACAAGGAAACTAAATGCAGGTGTCAGCTGAAACCTGCAGAGGATCACTGCTTCACTGGATTCCGCTTTCTTCTTTGATTTGCAATTAACATATTTCTGGACTTCAGAAATATTTTGTCTATTTTCCCTAGGGTATCAGCATTTCGTTTATGTGGTTTTATTTCTTTCTTGTTTTTATTTTTTTTATTTAAGGGTTACATTTTTACTGACACAAAGGAAGATGTCTGAGGGCAGCAAAGTGTTTTGCTGTATTTGACTGCCAAGGCACGGCATACTAGGATATCTCCTTCTCTCCCTATTTTTTTCTAAAGCACACAGATATCTTTATGCTGAGGACCTTGAAATCTCTTGGGAAGACCATCTTAAATGAAGAATCAAAACATTTCAAGCTTGTCATCACAACTGCAAATTGAAAAATAAGCACTCAACACAGCACATTCACTTGCCTAACTGAGGGACTTTCTTCAGCCTACATTTCAAGACAAAATGTAGCAAGTTTTTTGATTTGTATTGTAAGTGACAAGGTGCGTTGCATGGGACTAAACTACTGCATCTGTCCCAAAAGAAAGCAGTATGGCAAAGTTCGACTGCATATCCTCTCTTGCCTCCTGCATTCTGTTGCTGTCTCCTCTCTTGATAATATCTACTGTGTCACTACATAGGAGTGAACAGTGTTAATGTAGTGACACTCTTGCCTTGAATTGAAGGCTAGAAGCTAGAGAAATGCAGGTTAAAATCTTCTGTGGTGGACTATCATTTCTTATCTTCATGAGAGTGTGTGGTAACAATAGCTGATGTCTGGACCGAATTGTTGCAACTCATTATTCCTTTCCTCAAGGTGGCCAGAAATCTGGATGAGAGAGGCAGTTTGCACACTGGCCAGACTTGTGGCGGTATTTGAAAGGAGGTAGTTGTCATGCTTAGCATTTCCATGTTGAGAAACTAATGCTCTTACTCAGAAGGGTGAAAGTTAGTCATCTAAAATCCTGTGGAGAGGAGGGAAGAGTTTCCCAGATTAACATTAACAGAAGACAATGTACTAACCAAAAAAACATGGAAATAGAGAGATATGGATATGTCATAGGTGAGCAAAGATGTTTTTTGAGGATTCACTGTTATCTTACAGACTTCCTTTATTCTATATTGTTTATGCTGGTAGAAATGTCAGTGCATCCTAGTAGATGCATGCATCATCCATTTCTTGGACATGATAATATCAGTAAGTAAGGCTCATTTCTATGTACTTCATATGGCTTCCTTTTGAAGCTCCCTGTCTTGGATTTTTAATATCCACTTTATTTGTAAGTCTGTGACTGTATTACACGGTGTCTTGTATAAGCATATGTTCTTTAATTCTTTTGCCCCTTTGCTGACTTAATTGAGGTTGTGGTATATACAAGGAAAGCAATAATCCTACTGTTTTAACTCTCAAGTTATGACCTTATCCAGTACAGTCCTAGAAGCTTCATAAAAACATTCAAGAAACGGAAACTTGATGGAGAAAGCTACCCCTTCCTGAAGCACTGTAGTCTTTCCCTAATCCCTTGTAATTGGAGGTGGATTTAAGATCTAAATCTTCTAAGGTGCAAAATTTGGCTTGACGTTTGCCTGTTATTTCCAAAGACATAAGTAGGCAAATCAGTTTAAACAAAAGATGCTTAAAGCAAAACTTAAAAAGTATTTTTTTTAAAACAGAAGCCTGTTCTGTTTCAGGATGCATAAAAATTGAACAAGGGATAGATTTGACAGCTCTGCTGAGCTAGAGGTGCTAGAATTCAGTATTCCTATAAGGTGCCTGATTTGTGTTTACGTAGGATAACATTTTGCAGAAGGTACATATTGCAAAGAACTGCTCTGGCTGCCATAACATGGGAATATTAGTATGGGAATACTTAGTATCACAGCTGCTTTTTGCAATCATAGCTTTGCACCTGATGTATAATACCCTTCTCAGGAAAATGATTAGGCAGTAGTTCAGGTAGGAGATATGCATGTTAAACAGCTGAGGTTGCATTGGGCTACTCTCTCTGGAGAGTTGCTTGCTGGTAAAATGAGCTCATTCATTAAACTTGGGAGTTTTTCATCCTACAAAAGAAAGTCCAGCCTGTGAAAGAAAATATATCTGAGTCTCAGTATTTTCCTCTTTCCAGCTTATCAACAACAACCTTGATAAATGAAGGTTCCACATATGACAATCATATGTTCAGGAATGAATTTAGCTCATTTTCCTCAGAAGGATCTGCCAAACCAGGCACTTTGAAGATGGCCTGATGGAAATCTACATATTCTTTATTGCATCTTTAAGGAGTTCCTGTCCTTTTAATTGTTGCTTATGCTTCTTGTCACCTAACATCCCTGTCAAAATATCCTACTGAACCTGTGCTCAAACCTCTCCATTTACTCTTCTCTTGCTTTGTAAGGAAAGTGGGAGTACAAATAGAGATTAAAAAAAATCTACAAATTTGTTTTCAGAGTATCTTTCTTATAGGGCAGCACTCGGTCAATGGCAGTTGCTGTTACAACAGCTCAAAAAATAGAGATCATCTCTTTGCATTACAACGTCTTAAACAGACTTCAGAAATGCAATTTTTAAGGAACAGCATAAGCTTGGGTGCATTCAGCTGTCTATACTACACTCTCATATATACTTTTTGTCTTTAAAACCAGTATTTAAACGTGCAGTGACTACAGTAATTTATGGAGCAAACCCTGAAAAATACTAAATCAGGATTAGTGTCTATTAACTCTATTAAGTTCTATTTGGCAGTTGACCAAAATGTCAACTGAGATCACATTCCTTTTTATGCAGTAACTAATGCTGGAGAAGGCACATGTACAATATGAAGTGGAAAAAGATGTCCGGGGTAACAGTGCAAATTCTGTCCTGGCATAACTCATAGTGTTTCCAAGCCAAATGTTTCAGAATAGCTCGTCTGTTTGAATTAATTTTTGTATTCACTTTTTAATAAGCAACTTTCCAAGCAATGAGGGGTTTTTAGCTGCATGACTCCCATTAAAGTCAATAGGAGTCATGTGGCTAAAACCCTATGCGATGCTTGAATTTATTGGAAATTGGCATCTGGTGCTGAGAGCACTTCTATTGTTTGGTCTTCCTGCCCAGTCATCACTATCTGCCTGGTCATGCAGCCTCTTATGCTCCTACTTGCTGGAATTTCCATGCCTAACCTTTCTATTCCTTTCCCAATCTCCTTTCACACTAAAAATAAAAGAGACCTCTCCATGGAATCATTATTGCCTCATGCCCTTTTGTCTGGATTTTCTGTATGCAGGTGCTTTGTTCAGCCTCAGCTGTTGCTGAACTTTGGTGTTGGCTGCAGTGGAACATTGCATTGTTCATGCAATCAGTTACATTTGCGCAATACTTGAGGATCTGGTTAGATGAAAGGTGCTTGGCAAACACCACCTTAGCTCCTTAACATTTTATTCTGAAATACTAGGGCTTAAAACACTGTCAAGTGAGTCTGCTGTCATTTCTATACTAAAAATGAGTTTCTAGTAGGTGTTATCAATTATTACTTGATAATGTCTTGCACCCCCAAATGATGTTATTCAGCTGAAATCAAGGGCAATGTTTCAATTGATGAGAGATGCACATTAGCTGCAGACATGTTTTAACTGGTGTGAAGATGGGATGCAAAATCCAACCCTGGAAGCAACAGTGTAGGATTTACTTGTCAATAACAGAAAGCAGAGTATATTTTCTTAGAACCACCAAAACAACTTTTTCTTTGGTTCCTTGTATACTTTATATTGATATGCGTTTGGAAAACTTACTAATTAGTGTATATATATCCATAAGGTGACCTTTTTAAAACTGAAAAAAAAATTCTAACTATTTTTTGCTCTCAAGGCTAGGACATCTGCCCAGGTTACCTCTGAGATGTGCTTGAAAATAGTGCTTCCTCCAGCGATCATGGGAGTAGTTTTCAACCAAATGGAAAAAGAGACATCTTCACAGATGAAGATTTATCCTTTTCCCAAAGGTGGCTCTGAACATCTGAGTTTGATAAAAAGGTTTTATTAAATGGCAATGTACTAGAGTTTACATATAGTTTTTAAGAACACTGTATAGGAAAGTTATTAATGATTGAGCCTGTGACTGTATGGCTCTGTAATAAAGGATAGAGGCTGTCCAGTATCCTGAGGAGAAAACACAATTCAGATTCCTTCTGGCATTATATGTTTTTTAAAAAATAATCTCAATATTGAAAATCAAATCTATCAGGCAACACTAGTCAAGCAACTTGGAACTGTGTCAGGCAGCCTATTTTAAAGTATAGCTAAAGTAGGCTGAAGATTATCTTCAAGGAAGATACTGAAGAGTGACAGAGCACTGAATGAGTATAAAAATGTTTCTGGGACAGCTGTTGTTGAAAAACTCATTAAATCATTACTTTTTAACATGGATATGCTATGCAGAAAAGCAGCGTTTCCCTTCAAGACAATTTCACTTTTACTCAGCCTCCTATAAAAATGATTTTATTTATTTATTTATTTTTACGTTTCATTGAGTGGCTTTAGTGCTCTAAGATGTTAGAGCTTCAGAAGCTGTATTTGTCTACAAGAGGTGTAGCAGTTGTAGTGCAAATATCAGTCCTTGCACATCACTCCTTGCTTTCGTCTTTGGGGCCATAGTTAGATAAATGGGGTGGTTTGCTTATACATCTCTTTACACTCAGTCTTGCTCCCCTTCCAACCAGAAAAATGCAAACTAGTAGCAAGAGTTGTGCTGATTTTTTTCAGGGTTTATCCTGAAAATACAGATTAATGTTCACAGTACATTTTACTTGTAAGACTACTGCTGCCCAAGTTAAATTGCCAAGTGTGTTTCCATTTGACAGGGTTCAGCATGACCTTTGCTCATTTTCCATAGGATTTTCTGTGGAACATTTACCATAGCCATGTTTATCAAAATAGTTCCCTCAGATTTTCCAGTTTTTCAGAGGTCCAGTGTTCAGTCCAAGAAGTACTTTGTTCCTTTAACAGAAACTGTCAAAAATAAATTGAGTAACATGAGAGCACAAAATAAAAGTATTAATAGTTATTCTAGTGTTTTGGAGAGGGTGAGTGGATGGAAGTAATGTTTTGGAAGGGAAGGAAAAAAAAGACTTTACATTGAAATTAGCCTACCTGGAGCAAATCTGAACTAAGCTAAAGTTCACCTGCCCTGGAGAAAGCAAAAAACTGTGTCACACTATGAAACATCCAAGCTAAGCAATCCCCCAGCTAAAAGATTTAGCACAGAGAGTTAGTTTTAAACTAAAGAAGACCAGCACTTTAATCTTTTTGCTTGATTTTCTTTTCAAACACAGTCATCCATTTAGCTCCCTGCTGTCCTCATGAAGAATTTCCTTACGATGAAATCAGGGTTTGGAGATTTATTATGCAACGAGCAGAGCAGGTTCAAGCTGATAAAGACTTCCTGGGTGAGTGAAGGATGCTTAATGCCAGGAAAGATACTCTTTTAATGTGAGGTTCTTGACCATTTATTACATAAAAATGTTAATCTGATAGTGTTTTTAATCTGCTTGTTATCAGTGGTGGCTGCTTAGTGTTAAAGACAAGATAAAAAGGAGAGCTGAAGAAGCAGATTTGGGGAGCACTCACTCAGTTAACATGCCAGATACTACACACCTGCTTCCCATTTATCTGCTTTTGCAGAGTGAGGGGGAGAGGGCTTACAGCTGCGATAACGCAGCAGCTCGGTGGTCTGATTGGGCACTGGTGTGCACACACTAAAAGGGCACTGTGCAGGAGATAAGCTACGATAAAGGTTGGGATAGTCATTTCCCAGAAAAATCTGCAGAGTGAAGAAGGATTTGCTTTACATGCCATTTTGAGGGATTCTCCAAATACAAAAATATTTAATCCCTTCTTGCCAATCCACATCTCCCCCCTAACCCACAAACTCCTGTGTGAGCTGCAGAATTAATGAAGCCAAACAACCTGCAGGTTTGCATTCATGCCTTGAGCCTGCCGCAGCTAATATATGGGCTGGTCCTCCCCATGAAATCTCGGCGAGCAAGAGACAGTGTGATCAGCCCTGGCTTTCATGTGTGCAGAACCAACTGCTGCTGTAAAGTACAGAGTGACTAGCAAACTGGACTCAAGTCCACTCATGGACTCAAGAGTTATCAGTTATGGGGGGCTGGAGTACAAGCACTGTTATCATATAACCCGGGTTTTCTAAGAAGACCAAGATAAAGGTTATCTCTGTCTGCAAGACAAATATGCAAACTTTTTCTTGAGGAATTTGGTCAATAGTAAATTTTTTTAGGTGTTTTTTTTTGAGTTGACATAAGCATTTGCAATCGGTGGAGAGCTGTATAGGAAAGAGCTTGCCCATTTCAGGAAATGTGGGATTAAAATAATTTACCTTAGGATGAAAGCATTACTAGTCCAAGGTTTTTTATGCTGAAGGAGACATGAACTTATTCCCTGTATCATAACTGTTGTATTTCCCACAATGTAGGTGACTAGGATAGCATCCAGCCACATTTTTAGTTTGAGGTGACTGCTTTTTACCCAAATGAGATATTTACAGTACAATTCCTGCGCTGCCTCAAAAAAAAGACTGCTTTCACAATGTGGTATCTCCTAAAGCAAACTCACACTTCTGAGAAATTTCCAGCTGTCTCACAGGCTGAAGGTAGATTACCGCAGCAGCGGCTCTGAATAGGTGCAGCCTATACAGACAGATGCACAGACTGTGTTGTAACTGTATGGAGAAGCCACGGAAACACAGGCTGTGTGCACCTAAGAACAAGCTATATATTAAGCAAATAAAGCCTCTTAAATACTGACTTCCAAAGCTACTTTGAAGCTAGCAGGCTAATAGTTTGCGATGCTTCAGTGCAGGGTGAATATGAGCAGAGAGTCACGGTCAAACACGGGCAAATGGGTAGAGCTGGGTGCATGCTATGTGGGTGCTGACCAGCATCTGCTAGCCAGGCAGTCAGTGTATTACCAGAAATCCTCTACTACACCTCGTAGTCAAGTGGGATTTCTCTATCCATCTATGTTAAATACAAGAGAGACACATATTAACAATCCCATATCACAGGCACAGAGGTTCGTGAAGGAAACCATGGTTAGTGTGAAAAACACTCTCAAAGGCAGAGCAGAACTAATGAAACATCAAGTGTATGCTGCTTAGTCAAACATTCATTTGCTGATCTACTCAAGTGCATCTGAAAATGTGTGTATTGAAGAGATGCGCAGCTAATGCCATGAAACATCTGTAGCTGTACTTTTCCCCAAGGAGTGCAAGCATTATTAGCGCAGAAGAGTGGCAAAGTTCTCCAAAGTGACTGGGAAATACCTTGGCACAAAGACTATTTAAATGAGGATTTTTTGCTTAAATTCAGATCTGGGAGCTCATTGCCCAGACCACCAGACAGAGTAGCTTTCGTAGATGCTGGTTTTATGTTGAGAACTTCAATCTTCAGCCAGGAACTGTGGAATCCTGTGCCTAGGCAGTATGTGGTCACTCCTAAAATGAGTTCAAGTTGATCTGAAGACATAAAGCCCTGTCATATTTATCTTATATTGGGAAACAAAACAGAATCTACCATGATACAAGTCTCTGGTCATAGCCAGAGGACTGACGGGAATGATGATTGCAAAACAAACTGAGAAATATCAAATAATGAACTCCGATAAATGTTCTCAACTCAGCCTACATTAGTTCTCCAAGTAATCACCTGAGTCAATAGTCTCGGTACTAGGCACTAATTGGTTAAAAATTACTGGGCCAGGAGAAATACCATGTATAGCAGAAGCTTGTGCCCCTCTTGAGTTAGCAGGGACTATTAGCAGATGGAACCCAACTGAACTCTAGTGGCAGCACACAGGAAGGAGTGAAGAAGGAAAACAGTCACAGGCACAAACACCATTGTTTCATACATCAAGTCCAACACCCAAAAGCAAATTGAAAGTCAGTGCAAGCTGAAGAGAATAGGTGTAATGTGCGTTGTTCTCTAGTTCTGCTAAGTAAGCGATCAATATATTTACTCCCTGGATAGAATACAATTTTGCTGTTGTGACAGTGCTACTTCTACTACTTCGTGAAGAAAAATGACTACATGGAGTCCGTGATCCCTATCTAGTCAGAGCCTCCAATCATTGAAAGATTTTTTTAAAGATAACTGAAAATTAGAAAAAACAGAGTCACTGAACATTTGCAGTACACCAAAGCCAAGGAATTCAGATGTAGAATAAAATTCAATGGCTAATGATTAGCACAATCCATTTTACTGAGATACAGCCAAGTTATCCAGATTGTTTCAGCAGCATGCAGCACTTCTGCAATCTTTACATGTTATAGACAGAGTTCAGGAAAAAGATAAAGCTGTTTGCTGAAACTCCTTTCTTATGGATTGGTAAAGGAAACTCTTACCTTGTCAGTGTGGGTTTTTTTGTTTGCTTTTAGTTTTGATGTTCATGCTTATGCAGGTGTCTGGCTTTATTTCCCTGTTACAAATGCAAATTCACCTATGCAGGGCATTCAGGGCATTGGTGCAGGCCAATCAGCAGATAAAAATTATAAATCACAGCTCTCTTATAGCCCATTGGCTGCCAGAAGGGAGAGAAGGGGAGATAAGGAAGACACTGACTTCCAAGTAGAAGTGAAAAGAAGCTACAGTTACATGTTATAGCAAACCTAGAGATTGCCTGGGAATTTTCTGTGTCCCATATAGGATATCACAGGAAGCTGAGAGAAATAGAAGCAAAAAAGTTTGGGTTTTTTTTTTCTGGTAAGCTCTTTGAGGACTTAAAATCGTGGCAAAACCAGCCTAAAGGAATATTCTATTTTTTTTTTTTTTGATCATTGCAGTTTGTTACTGGGAGATTAATGAGAAGAGTTTGAAGCAGAAGATTAATGTGATCTATTCTTATAACCTGCTCTCCACCTCATAAATCTTCCATTATTACACATGCACTAAGCAGCATGTTGCTTCACCTTCTCTGAGGCTCAAGTCTACCAACAGCTCAGTTTCATTTGCTTTCTTGGACTTCTCAGAGGCTAATATTCTACTAAAATAATCCCTACTCCTTTCCAAACCAACATCCTCTTCCCCTCTATCAACACCTTCCCCCGCTGATAATGAACAGAGAATCCAAGCAGGAAAAAAAAAAAGAGATCAGACTCATGGAAATATTTTCTTTTGATCAACTTTTGATGTGAACATGTGGATATTTCAATACTGTCATTGAAATCAACTGAAATACTGCAAAATAAGTAAGATAAGATTTTGATTTTTCTTCACCATCACAGGTAAGTTTTGTACTTAGCTGTCTCCCTTTTGTCTTGGGAGAGCTAGACAGTCCTTTTTTTTTTTCATTCTCAATCTCTTGCTCTAAAGAAGTTAATGAGCTAACGTGAGATCGACACCACCACCTCAGCTGTTTTAGGAAATACACCCAGAAGGGGTAGAGCTAACAGCCTAGGTGAACTCACATATGCTGCGGCTCAACATGGAGCTATCTAAACACCTCATAGAGAACAATGTGCCCAGGAGAAGAAATCTTAGCTGTATTTTGCTGTTATACAAAGATGAAGAATTAGCTAGATTAAGTGATTTATTTAGGGTCACTCAGGACTTTTTTAGCTGAATCAGAACAGAGCTTCAGTTCCTGGAGCCATGCTCCAGTTAATGGTTGTATCTGTCCGGGTGACAGACTACACTTTTATTCTGCAGAATAACAAAAACAGCTCTCCTGAATCCCCCCTGTTAGAAATGTTGTCCCCTATAGCAAGATTGCAAGAGATTCACAAGCTTCCTACATGCACAGAGGCCAGAACAACTCTGCCAAATGATGTCCTAAACTATTCTTGTGTAAAATTATCTAGGTACAAAACAATAATAGCAGAAAAGGGGGAAGGAGAAGAGCTGTTCTTGAAAGTTTTTTCTTGTTATGCAAATATAGAGTCCAAAGATTTTCCAGGGAATTGTTGTGTTAAATAGCCACAGTTGTAATTTATGAATTCGTAAATGAATACAAATGTGTAGCTGTCATAACTGGCAGATGACACTTCCTGAAGGATAAGCTTGTACTCTTCCCCAGCGAAGGCGGCATGCAAGAGTTGCATCTCCTGAGACTTCTAATGTACAAATTCTTTGGCAATTCTTCCTAAGGCAGAACTGTTTTTAATTTAGAAGACGTCAACCTACTTGTTCTAGTGGGAGAAATTAATAAGCCAAGGATGCAGGTTGGCTGTTCTGTAATACTGAGTAGATATGTCTCCATTAATTGCAGGATTGTCTGTGCTCACTTAAAAGCTGTTCTGTCTCAGAGCTTGATCCTATTGCCTTTGCTCAGATAAAATTCCCTCGAGCTTCTAACACGTTTTCTGCTGCTGACCCCTAAGAGGTGGGTTTGTTTCATGTCTGCATGCACCACATGCTGAATCACATATTTCTTCTCTCTGGACAGCATGGATATGAATGTAGATATTCATATGTCCTCTAGTACCAAACTCCACTGTGTTTATCTGTCCTGGACATTTAGAAAGTCTTATCTTATAGATGGGGAATTTAGCAAAGAGAATCTAAAAGGCATATTCAAATGTCCTGGTTTGTAAACAGGGCTTTGGATCTAATATTTTCTTCTGGCTGCTCGAAATAGCTCCCTAAACGCCTTACTAAAGCATCAGCTGTTCTTCAAAAGCAGCTGACTCTCCCCTGACTAGACCTGGGTACCTCATCCTGCCTGAGGTAAAAACCTGGCAGGTTTACAATGTGTTCCAATACATAACAATAGCCAAAGACCTTCAGTTTTCCCCATCCACTTTCTTCATGATCATTCCACCTCAATAAGCAATCTATTTTCTTCTGGAATGACTTATACCTTACATTTAGTAACTCTATTCACACTACCCAGTGAATTATGTTCTTTAAATACCAGGCACATGTTATGTACAATTAGTCTTCCTAAATCTAAGGTTAGGGTAATAAAAATTTGCTGGAATTAATGCCGTGCTCTCCATATATAATCTATGTAAATGTTTCTAAATTAAAGCAAATTATAAACAAAAAAAAAAGAGGGAGCTTTTATTCTTCAGTGCAATTTTGTATGGCTTAGCATGCTCCTAGACAATGAGCATGGGTATTTTCTGAAATGTTTGCTCTTTTTCTCTGAAGTCTTCCCCTGTGTACAAAAGCAGCAGATATTAATTTTTTTGATGGTGCTTGTATTTAGGAGCAGAGTTCAGAAGATTCTGTAACTTCAGAAGTTCACCAAGAGGGTTTGTTTAGGAAATGAGTAGCTACTACTATCTTAAGTATTCTAAAAAATAGTTTAAGCAAGTGGAAAATATGCTATATAAAGTTACAAACAACTGTTTTAGCATCAGTAAAGTATTTGTTTTAACTGAGGTTGAAATAAGCCAGTCGGATTTTAATCTTAGCTAGATTAAAATATAATCAGTGGAGTTGTGAGATTTTTATATTTTATCAGTATAAAATAATTTTTGTTTGTTTTTTGTTTAGTTGGTTGGTTTTTATTGTTTTGCTTCCTGTCATAGGAAAAACAGTGCATAAATACTGGCAGGTTTTTTGAGGGGAAAGGTATTATAGCACAAGCTTCTGCATATTATCAATAAAAGGTGTTTATATAATACCCTTTTTTATGCTGCCAGCTCCATGAAGTCGAGGCAATCTGTATTTTGTGCAAAATGAACCATATTGCCCTCATCAAGAAGAGGACTCACCTATCAGGTCTGCAACTGTTAAGAGCAGCAGAGGGAATTTCACACTTCTGGGCAAGTGCCTACAATTGACTTACAATTGTATCCTAGTGTATAGTGCTATCTGGTATTTGATACAAGACTAGACCAAGACTCAGATGTTTCACTGAATTATTTATGACCTGGGGCAAATACACCTGCTGTCCTTGCAGGTGTCCCCATTCTCATTTCTTGCTCTTTGCATGTCTCCGTTTTTCAATGGGAAATTTTTTGATAGGGACTTCTTCCTTTATGTACAGCACTGTGCACAGAAAAGCCTCATTTTTAAGAAGAGACTCCCAAATGATCATATCAACAATAAACAACATCTACAACACAGTACAAATGGCTGGAAAATGGTATATAGAAGAATGATGTGGAAACAAATTAATTTGAGATATTTAAGGTTCAGAAATTTCGATGATTCAGTGTAATTGGACACATTAAACAAACTATATTCAAGGGATATGCTCCTGGCATGCTTTAAAGGCCTTTTTCTCCCCTTTCTAAAATGAGAAATCTGGTTAATTAAATTTAGTTACTAAACAGCTTGTATTACAACAGTAGAAAGTGACAGATGTCTTTTATAAAATTAGTCATATTGTGGTAATTTTCCCTTCTCCCCTAAACATTGTGTGATTATGGACACATCTTCTCCTTTTAAAAAGCTATCTGTCTTGATTGCTAATGAATCCAATGCAAAAATGTTCTGAAAGAAAAGGTGTTCTGCATGAAATATAGAAAAGTTTTTCTGTGACACATTCTCTCATTGCAACTTTATTCTGTGTGTTGTTAGCTGCTTGCAGAATACTGCATAATTTTAAAAGCTTATACTTATAAAGGCCAATCATGTATTAATTCATTTGGTATGCATTGAGAGACCTTTAATCATGATGGATTAATTTATTATAAATGCGGATATAATATGTTATTTCATAATATCACCACTGTAATTTAGCAATTAAACAGTCTGTTATTATTTCAATCACTGCCCAGATCTGTATCATGATACAATGTTTTGCTCCACGGTGAATTATTTTACATTACATATAGGACAATGGATTTTTTTTTTTTTGAAAAGTAAACCTTCGGGGTGGCAGAAATATATAAGATAATCCTTTCCTCTGATATTTTCCTTTGTCTCTGAGATGATTCATCCTAAATGCTTACAGTCAGCTAGTCAGAAGCTTGAAGTGGTTCCAGGACTGATCCAAAGCTTGCTCAAGTCTATGTTGCTCTCTGTATCTTAGACTCTGTTGTGAGTGAGAGGGGTGTAAATACTTAGCAAGAAAAGGATGTGAAGAGGACAAAAATCAGGCAGGTACACCAATTAAATGCAATCTGTGGGCAATAAGTTGAAATGGCCAGGTAGAAGAAAATCTAACCTGTTATTTTTGGAAGTTAAGTGAGACTCCATTAGTGCTAACCTGTACTCCTGCTCCCTAGACAGACCAATACAGGGTTTTCCAAAGGGGATGGGGCCATAATACCCCCATTCTTGAACTGCACTCTTGCACAATACTTATACCTTCTAACACCTCCCACTCATAAGAAGAACTGGGGTGCATGTATGCCGATTCTATTTTACCAGTATCAGATCTCTAAGTGTTATTATGGTGACCCACATGAAATGACCCACAGAGAGAATCTGGTTCAGAAGGATAATTACCATACTACAGATACACAAGCTGAGATGCTTAGAAAAGAGGTATCTTGCTTTGGTAACTTTAGTAAGCATAGATAGATAAGAGGCAAAATCCCTGGAAAATTATATTTAACTGTTTCTCTCCGTTCTAACCACTTGGCCTCATTTCTTTCTTTAACACATGCTGTTGTGTTTGAATTGACACCACAGAAGCATATAACTGCACCACTTGCCACAGAATCTAAAGCTTTTTTCTGAAGGGGGAAAAGGTGGTAGAAGTTGCCAAGTCTGTATCTCTGACCAAACTCTAGAGAACAAATTGATCTGTTACTTTGAGCTCATTTTTTAAACTCCCTCTATTGACATTTAAGTAACTGATTCTTTTCCATCATTGTTAGCTGTCCTTTTTCCTGCTTGTCAAGAGCTTACTAAATTAAGATTCACAACTCAGGATAGTTTTCATATGAACCCAAAAGGAGTCAATCTGTTTGCTTAGATAAATGGTTATTTTACAAGGTAGTGTAAAATGCATAATTTTCTGTGGTATATAAAGCCATGAAGCACAATCCATCATGAGTGACTCATTTAATCTCTGATGCATCACTGGATGCCTTCTTCAAAGAGCAATCTGGAATAAGTGATTCATATTAGGGGATCTTGAAAAAGCTGCACAGAGAGCAAGTGAAGAGATCAGAATCAAAATTATGATAATGTATACTCAATCATATGCTAAAGATCACAAAATCCTGTTAAATCCTCCAGTGTGTCACTGTCCCTGTCCAGGATTCACCCCCTCAAGAACATTTTGTGTTGCTTTTCCTTCTCACAATTGGACTGGATAACAGAGCTATCTGCAACTGGAGATGAAGAACATTTTTACAGGCTAACAAATCTACTAGAACCAATGGTTTTAATCTCGCCTTGGCTACAGAATCAAAGCCAAGTTCTCTGCAGGTGTAAATGGGATCTGCTCCACTGCCTTAGGTTGAGTTTCACTCATTTACACCATTAAAGAATTTGGCACCGAGAATGTTGAGATCAAAAGCTTCCAGTTGGCAAATGGATGTGCAGAAGAGACTGTCTGGGGAAATATTCTGGGAAGACTAGTCTATCCTGTGGAAAGAGAACTTATTTTTCCACAGAGGAATCTGGTATTGATAATTCCAAATATTATTACATTTTGGATTTTTTTTTTTTATGACCATGCTAATTCTAAACTGGCCAGCTACATAGGAAGCCTGTCCAAACCCTGCAGAAGGAAAGCCCAGTGATGTGGCCATCTATGTGGATTTTTCACATTATTATATTATATGCATAATGTCTGGTTTTATTTTCCATTGACTTAACACTTATTGATGATCTGTATTGTTCATTTATTAAACCAGGTTTGGGTTGTTTCCTGCCATAGCTGCTCAAGCCACATGCACCAAAAGAAGCAGCATTATTAGTATATGTGTCTGCATGATGACATCTGCTGCATTGCCAGAAATAATTTTCACCTAAATTGGAGCTTCTGCATATGCAATGAAGTCTTTGCCATTATTATTTCAGGGACAACTAAGAAAAATCTGTTTATTTGTTAATAATAATTTTGGGAAATATGGGAAGCAGTGAAATATCAAGGCTCAATTAGAAGAATTATCTAAGCCAACATTTCAAGTGAGTAGAATAATACAAACCCCTCTCCCTCAACCTCTCAGGCTCTGTTAAATGTACACAGCTGACTTTTGGAAAGGGAGAGTATCACTATATCTGTACTTTTACATACTTGGATGCTTGTTTGGAATCCAATTTGCTCCTGGACAAGGGCATATTGATGAGTACCTGATGTGTTTATTTGCATGGGTACAAACATGCTTAGTGTGAGAGCCAACTCCACTCCATTAGCTTTCATCAGATCTCATTAGCTGATCAGAAAGTTTCCTTGTCTCTGCACACACAGTAACAGTGTAACAGTGAATTACACACTGCATGTTTATTACACAGGTTACTGATATACTTTTGCATTTGAAAAAATCCTACTTAATCTGTACAGTCACCTCCTAGCAATTATTCCCATCTTCTTGTTTCAGGTCCCCTGTAGCAGGGTTGGCAAGTTATGAAACGGTACCCATCTGAAGTTCAAATCAGAGACGGTGAGTACTCTCAAGCAGAGAGCCCCTTTGCCCTGTGATTATATTAGTCATGTCTATTCTAATAAAAATATCAAGGCTTGGGTTGTGGCTTAAGCACTGTCATTCATAGTGACATAGATCCTTCATAGACATTCAGTTTACAGTGTGCTCCTCTGAAGAGCTTTGGGCTGTGCCAAGTAACAGTCTCCTTCAAAATATTCAGGCTTGGGTTGAGGAACAGCAGGTACCAATAGCAAGGTTGGATGCTGTCAGTCTGTCTAGGGTTGCAGGGATTGTATGCAGGTGAACACAAGCTTCACCTTGCCGGCAGGTCTTGGGGCTACAGGACGGTCTTTGTTTTGTTCCCTGGTACTGACATGATCATAGAGTTACGCTCATAAGTAAGATATGGGCAATTCAGTAACATGAACCATTTTCACAAGGACTTTTTAAAATCAGTTTTATTATCTCCCTAAGAACAAAATTTCTGCCTAGGAAAATTAATTTTAAGGCAATGAATGAAGCTGCATAGAGAAACTTGAAGGCATGGGCTATGTTTTGAGTTAAGACGTTTTGCAGCATGTGAAAATTAGTTCCTTTTAAAGTGTTTCCTGTTCTGCTTCAGTGATATTTAATTTGTCCTAATGTATTTTGTGAAACTTATGCAGAGATATACGTTTATGTAAGATAACACACTAGTTGGGGTCTTGGTTTATAATTTTTGTTCTACTAAAATCTCTGAAGAATAACTCATATGAGTTTGTGAATTGAACTTCATAAGAAAGGCTTGCCTGAGGTTTTTAATAGTTTGAGGTATGAAGTTGACTGGAAGAAACAGAAAAAAGAACTGCTTCTGTGGGTTCACTCTTGTATTCAATCAGAGATAAGCAGCTACAGCACACTTAATCTTTTACTTTTGAAAGAGAAGGACAGAAAGAAAAAATATTTTTCTGGTTTATGGTGGCTAGCTTAAACTCGTAGAATCATTTAGGCTGGAAAAGACCTTTAAGATCACCAAGTCCAACTGTGAAACCTAGAACTGCCAAGTCCACCACCTAACTGTCACATCTACACATCTTTTAAATTCCTTCAGGGATGATGACTCCACTTCTTCCCTGGGAAGACTGTTTCAATTCTTGACAACCATTTCAGTGAAGAAATTTGGCCTAATATGCAGTCTAAACCTCCTTTGATGCAACTTGAGGCCATTTCCTCTTATCCTATCACTTGTTACTTGAGAGAAGAGACCAACACCCACCTCACTAAAGCCTTCTTTCAGGTAGTGGTATAGAGAAATAAGGCTTGTCTTCAGCCTCCTCTTCTTCAGACTCAACAACCCCAGTTCCCTCAGCTACTCCTAAGACTTTTGGTCCAGATACTTCCCCAGCTTCATTGCCCTCATCTGGACATTCTCCAGCAACTTGATGTCTTTTTTGTAGTGAGGGCCCCAAAACTGAACACAGTATTTGAGGCATGGCCTCACCAGCACTGAGTACAGGGGGAGTTCATTTTGTCTTCATATACACAAGGGGTTGCTTTTCCTTGCTCTAAATTATATAGCTTTTTGTTTCGATAAGCATATGAACTAATGATATTTCCTTGATTTTCCAAAATGTAATATCTATACAGTAGATTATGAAATGTCCTGAAAGACAATAAATACGTATCTGAAGAAGAGGCGTACATGGACAGAGCACAGCCTTCCAGAAAATCACTTTATTGGCTTCTTTGAATTCTGAATTTGTAATTTTGGTGCAAAGAAGCAGCGTCTGGATATTTGTCAGTCAGCAGTTAGAAATGGGAGAACTTCTAATACAGAGGTACAGTATAAAAAAATATAGAGGTCCAATGCTCACGTTCTTTAGCATATTGATTTCTATCCATCTGCACAAAACTTTGAACCACTGCATCTATATAAGCAAGTCTGAGGCCTGTGAAACAGGTCAGTGTGCTTTGCTGCATGAATACAGTTAACCTATACTACAGCCTTACAGAATGTGGTAGTCCCTAGTGCAGGAATTCCTGGCTAATATAATTTTGTGCTTTGCAAGAAGTCATGCATTGTTGGATCAGTATCTTCTGTTGTACTTAAAGATTAGTCAGGCTCTAGTGGCAGGTCTCTAGCAGCTTCACTCTGGTGCAGGTCTCTAGCAGTCTTCAAGAGGTCACTGCTTTATATCAGCAGAAGGTCTGTCAGTCTTTGGTTGTGTGCGTGCAACACAAGAAAACAAAACTGAAATGAGCACTAATGTAAACCCCCCACATTTTAATGTAGTTCCGATGTGGATATAAATACTCTTGTGTGCCCACAACAAGTTATATGGTGAGTGTAGTAAAGTGTTTCTATTTTTTCCAGATTTATTCATAATTAAATTATTAATAAAGATTTCAGCTCTAGTGGAGTCTTTATCCTACCATAACAGGAGCTCCTGGCTTCATAACTTCACTGGAGCTAACCAAATGATGAATACGAGCTGAAGAGTAGAAGCCAAGTCCTTCTAGGCACTGTATATTTGTGTCTGCCAGAAAAATTATGGCCAGTCAAAGAAGCAGGAGATGGAAAGTAGCCACCTCTGCTTTGGCGCTTCTCAAAATCCGCTGAGGCCACTATGCAAGCCTTTCATACTTGGAGTGACATAAGTACCTCCTGAAGCTCAATACAGGAATTGGGGGGCAGCAGAGACTGCTTATTTATGAGTTAGCAGTCCCTGATGCAGCAGTTGCCATAATGCATAGCCTCAATGCAGCTTATTCACACTCCTGGCAAGGACTATTCTCATGGGGAGCTGTGCTTTCAAATGTTGCTGGCCAGAATACGAGCGTACTTTACTGCTTCTTTTGCAGAGTATGAGTGTATTCACTCTAGGGGAAGTTTTAGCATTTGGCCCAATGCCTGGACATCATTACTACTGGGCACTTACACTGAATACAGTCACGCTGACCAAAGTCTGCACTGAAAAGATTACATTCTCCCAAACCAATATTTTCAATTTGGCCCTCGTGCTTCTGACAGCAGGAAACTTTTAGAAACACCATAGGCAGTGTTTGCTGTAAACAGTATTACCTGAAAAAAACTGCGCAACATCACAGGTCTCATGAAAGCAAGATAATACAGAAATATGGTACCTTCTGGTTAAGTGGGATGAGCTGAAGTGAAACAGTTAAACAACGTGTGCTCCACAAGGCATAAAAGCTCAAACTGCCTTCAAGCAGCTCTTTTAAGAAAGCACCTGATGAAAGGGTTTGGGGCAAACTGACAGAATTTAATTTAACTGCAGAGAAGAATATTTTCCTGCTTTTACTGCAAACAGTTTTACCTTTTATAAAATTTAAAACGTTATTCTAGTTAGAAGTGGGACTGACAATCAGACAGCAGCACCACATGCAAGCAAACCCTGAATCAAAAGAGGAGTGAGTTTCAAGTTTCAAGCTGCAAGTATACCTATTTGTATAACAATTGTAATAGTGTTTTGCTATATCTGGGCATAAAGAATTGTAAAGCAGCTAAAAAAATTTATTTATAAATCTGAATATCGCCACATTTATGGCATCTTAAGGTATTGGATTTCCAGAAACTCTACTTGTTAGTTTGCTTGACAGAGTGGACTGTCTGAGAAAAATGTGATGGTACTTTAGTGCCAAAACATTTACTTACTTGCTGAATTTCAACATTTCTGTGGCTGCAGTGGCTTCTGTGGGACTATTCCCATACCATAATCTTGAGCACAGAATTGAGCACTTTACTAGATCAGTGCCTGAACAACCAACGCTGATTTCTATCGAATGCACATTATGTCAGGGACCAATTGTAAACTCATTGAAATGAATAGAAAGATCCAGCAGACATTGGATCAAATCGTGTCTCAGGACTGTCTTCAGAGAAGCAACACTGTCTCTTATTTACTCTTTTGAAGGCCATTGAGTTCCCAGACTTTGAGTCACGGATTACATTGTGTTATCAATTAATTTTGAGATTTGCCATCAACTTAAAGAGGTACAAGATAAGGCATGAAGAAACAAAAAACCAGAATGAGGTACAATTTGTGATTCTGAGTACATAAAAAGAAAACAAGAAAGCAGGCATGCTCATGAATTCATGGTCACAGAATCACACCCATTTTAGAGACTCTGTGCCATGTAATATGTTTGGTAATGTGCATTGTGTTTCTTTGCAACAGCACTGGAGAGACTTATACTCTCCTTCCCCTTCCCTCAATGCCCAGACTAATAAATCTCCCTTTTGTCTCACCTGTAGTTACAATAAAGCTGTTCTCAACAGTGTTAACATCTGCCATGGTCATTCTTCTGGGGTGAGAAAGGCAAAACATTTTCATTGCTCGTTCATTTGTGAACACTATTTAAGTGAAGCTGTCACTTGTGTCTAATTATGGGTGAGGATTTTATAGCACAGTCTCCTTCCTAAAGCTAAACTGACATGGCCAAGCCCCATTTTATAGGCATTCTTAAATTCTTCCCAGCCATATTTAAAATCTTTTTTCTAAGAGATGGCAGGTGCCATGTGTTTTCACAGCTACATTAACAAATACAATTTTGTGGCAACTTGACCATGCCAGTCAAGCAGTAAATTTCTGTGATCTCTGTGGATAAGAATTTCACACAGGACTTTACTGGGAATATGTAAAGCCAGGAGCATGATGAAGATAAAATTAAAATATCTTTACAGTATAAGACCGAAAAAAAGAGTAAAGTCTTGGGATATTTTCAGTGCTAGAGTAATGAAACCTGTCCGAGGAAAATGCTGAAATAGAAAAAAAACCTTTGCTTTGCCAGGCTCACACAACCTACTCTTTTTTTTAAATGATTACCACCAATTTAGGTGAGGAGTGATAATTTGGCTTACACAAATGCTAACATAGACTTAACCTAAAGCATAACTGGGATGCAAAGCTTTATAAATCTCTTTTGCAAACCCTTACTCCCTGTTAGAGTGCACTTATGCTTGGATAATTGTCTTCACAAATCTTTTTGCCAGCTTAGGGAGATGCAGCCAAAACTTTCCTAGTTCCTAGCATGTGTAAGTGGCAATGTTGTATCTGCACACTAGTCATTAGCTGCTTCGCTCAGGAGATCTGTGTTTACCAGAACGAGCTTTACTGTTGGAACTGAGACACCTTAGTGTCACTCAGGGCTTTCAAAGCCCCCAGCTTCAGCATCTCAGCCATGCTGAGGCTTGGGTGCACATTGCAACACATGTAGAGGCAGCGGGTCTGTGCATGGGGAAGGATCACTAAATTAATATGCTTTGGAAAGGGATCTATGCTGAAAAATGGGTCTTATACCATTTTTCTCCCTCTTCAGGTCTTCAACAAACTCCTCAAGATTCCCCAGTGGGTCTCAGGGGCACTACTTCCAGGACACTTTTTCACACACAGAGGCAGAGGCAGGATTGGCCTAAGACAGCTGTTAGATTTTTTCAACAGGGTATCTCAATTATCAGCAGCAAGCAGATGAAAGACAGCAGTTAGATCCTGCACAAATTCACTTATTACTGTTTTTCTGACTCATAAATATTTCTCAGATTTCCTATAAAATCATGTGAGCTATAGATTTTTTTTCTTTAAATAATAAAGATGTGATTCCAGCATAATCACATCACTCCAGGGGCTAGGTCATCTGGAAAATAAAGAAAATGACCTGTTCAGAATGCAATAGTAGCTAGGGAGAAGATTGCACTTTGGACATTTCACAAACTTCTCCAGCAGAAACCACTCCAACTGGTTTTAATATGGGGTTTGGGCAAAAAGCCTAAAGAACAAAGATCAAACAAGAAAACATCTTTGAATTTTTATAATTTGTTTTTGTTTAGTGTTATAGTGTTAGAATTGTTTTCAAAGTTACACTTAGTAGCTCCTTCAGTCTCTTAAGACTTCACACAAGCAAGGTTGGGGCAGATCAGCTCACACTCTTCTACACTCTGTGTGGCTGCACTGAAGCCTAAAATTCTATACACAGAGTGGCCCTTTGAAGTCAGTGGAGTTTTGTCATTGATTTTGAGCGGCCCAGGATTTCATTCGCAGTGTGTAAGGCTAAGCATGTGTGTAAGTCCTTGCAGGATCAAGGCTTAAATGTGTAAACCTGTTCAGCAAGAGTACCCAGCCTTTAATGTGCTGTGAATGTGGTCTTTTTTACTGCGTGGCACTGGGTAGGCTGCTATTGCTCTTCACTCAAGCACAAAAGCTTCGTTTAGTATGCACATGTCCTTCATGATTGCCAGTGACTCAGGATACAGAAAAAGACAGGCATTAGTAGAGCTGCTTATTAATGGAATGCTTATGGAAAACATTGACCGCATCAGATTGATTAAGAGCTACTCTTAATCTATGCTTCTGTCTCTTGTTATCTATAACAAAGGCAACAGGTCTTCTGGATTCCTCACTGTGTCAGTGATTTGTACAGTGCTTATACATTAATCACTGAAAATAGCAAATGTATGAGATCAAATCTTGTATTCAGAGGTCTTTTATTTTGTCAGAAATTCTATTGAATATTATCACATTTTCTGCATGCGTCAAAAATCCTGTCACTGTCCTTGCCCGAATAAAGACCCTTTCTGCAAAACATTGCAGAACTTAGGTTCAGAACAGAGCTACCTCAATCATGCCTGATGATCAACGACTTTTTTTTAAATGAATGGTAGAATCCAGTTACTCTAAGTTAAACCAAACCTACAATTAATCTTTAGGATGCTGAATATTATGTAAGTGAAAAGAGAAATTAATCCAAAGGGAGGCTATGTTTGTCTAAGGTACAATGCGCCCATACTAGTGAATATCTTTGTTGTTTAATATAGCCTTACATCTTAAACAACAATACTGTGTATCTATTTATGTATTAATAAATATGTGCTGACGTGTTTACTTTTAAAATTAATCAAATTTTCCTTAAAGGGAAACCTGATTGTGATGCTGGTTAAGGTCAGCCTTGAGTATCTCTTCCTCTAGACCTTACAAACAAGGCTGCTCTGATGTTGGCTTCTTCATACTCTTTCAACTCTCTCTTCAAGTGGGCTGTGAGCTCACCAGCACCACCTATAAGCCTTTATTCCATGTACTCAGGCACAGAATTGAATGCCTGGGCAGACTGCAGGGCCAAGAGGACACAATTAGCTGCTCCACAGATGGCCAGGTGAGATGTGGAGGTGCACTGTAACATTTGGGAGCCAGGGATCTCTCTGTAGTAGATGCTTTTAATACTGTAAATGCAGCCTTAGCTGAATAAATTTAGAAAGCCAAATTGTTTGTCTGGAAGCTTTCAAATACATGAAGCTTCCTCTGGGTAAGGGAATTTACATCAAGAGGATCAACTCATTAAAATGCTGGTGTCTAAATTAGGTAGACTTCATTATACTCATGGAGTTTTCTGACTTATAGATTTTTTTAAAGCATTGTGGTATAACTTTTAATGCCAGAGGTCTGCAAAGCAGAACAAATAAACCAATTGCAACATCTCCTTTCACTAGATCAGTTCTGCCTAAGAAAAGTAAGCATGAGGAATAACATTAGTTGTATATTAAACACACTGCCTGGAATGCACTTGTGACAGCATTTCCTCAGCGGGCCTTGAAGACTAATGATGTATGAGTGACATTACCCTGTCTATACAATCTTGTCTTAATTTCACTGTAATGAACCTTATTTTAAGCCCACTGCCAGGTATATGAGGCTCAGTAAGTCAATAGTACGATGACTGTTTTTCAAGGTACGTAATTTACAGAGTTTTAAGCCCTCTGTCTTCATGAAGTAGTTACAAGAAAAGCAAAGCAGATGAGGAAAAGATGTCTAAATTAAGCAATGCAACAGTACGGTTAATTAAGAAAATTTGTGGAGGAGAGGCAGTTAAATGATCTGAGTCTTGAATGTGATGTCCTTCAGTGGGATTCAAACAGATGTTTAAAATAGGTCAGATAAATCACTCCCTGAAAGCTCCTGCTTGTTTCCTGTGACTGTAATGGGAGCCCAAGGTGGTTAACTCAGGTGTAGGTATTTACAGAATAGGTATCTAAATTTGGTTGAGATTAATCCTATTGCTGGTGCCCAAATGCCATGGACAGGGAGCAAACACTTTTATGGGTGATATACAGGCAGCTGGAGATTCCAGTTTGAGAAAGCATATTAAAAAAAATCCATGTGCAGAGATTTGGGTTGCTCCCCCTTTTTACCATTCCCAAGGAAGACGACAATAAGTGTCTTTAACAATAGGAGTAGGAAGGATATGGCTCCAAGAGCTCTTGGAACACAAAAGCCTTAGGACGGGAGCTAAGTTATCAGCCTCCACAGGCCACAGGAGACACAAAGAAACCAAGGAATGCTTTGTGTGATAATTACAGTCTTGAACTGAGCTCTCTGGGGCTCTAATTCTATTTTTGCTTTGTTTCATTCTTGCTAATATTTTACTGTTTATCTTAATAGAATAAAATATTTATTTATATACTTATTTCATACCTAGTGACTTGATAAATACTGAGTGCTTTGTTGCCTTGGGAGTGAGGAAAGTAATTAGGAGGTAACAGATTATTTTTAGGGTTTCCTATACCCTACACATTGTTAGGAGTCGCAAGGAGCCTGCAGCTAACCAGCATTTCACCGGGATATGTGACCAGGTACCAGACTTGTGGAAGGAGTGTATCATGGCAAGTGTTAGCCCTACATGTTATCCATCAGCTAATGAAGGAAAGTCATAAACTTAGGGTCACTCTGAGCATGTGCAACCGTCTTGCTTCATTTGGTGTTGCAGAGGCTCATGAGTGGTTCTTGCTAAAAGAAGGACCATAGCTAATTTCTTAATTCGAATGGAAAGACAGCAAGACCCTTACAATGCCATACATCATTTGTAGTCAGAAGTGAAATGTAAAAGTCTTCTAATAGTAGAATGAAAAAAAAAATAATCCTCAAAGGTTAAAATCTAAGCATTTTGTCATGACTCTATGATACTTCAGTTCAGCTGACCGGAAATTTAATGCTAATAAATAATCCCATTCAGGGAAAGAGGTGCTGTGGAATGTTCTTAAGTACTTGTTCAGAATCCTGAGAGAAGTCTGAGAATCTGGTCTCTCTCAGGAGAAAGAAGCTGATAAAATCCCATTATTATTGCTCATGGCAATGCTGTGATTTACCCCAATTCTACCTGCTGCATGCAACTCAGACTTGCAACCACTACATCGAGATTTGGAGATGTGGAAGAAATACAGAATTATGACAGTTTTTTCCTGTAAAGTAAATTCGTAGCTATGTCATCAAAGTTTCTAATTATAACATTTCTTTAATATTTTATTATTAGGAGGAGAAGGAAGATGCCAAAACTTACAGCATTTCAAAAGTAAGATTATGGGTTGATTTCTGATTGGATGACAGGGCTCTAATAATAAAACTCATAATTTTATACTACATTCTTCTAGTGATGATAGAAATTCTTTCTGCATAATAGCACCATTTCTATTCTGGAATCTCGTTAACAGTTGTAAACTCAGATTATCATTTTTATTAGCCTAGTGTTTTCTTATTTCCGTGCTACTGACAGGAAATTATAGCAAGTTTTCTGGCTTGTTTTTTTATTTGTTAGAAGGGGAAAAAAGCAATTCCATTCAACTAGAAATTTCCAAGCACTAGGTAGAATACAGTATTGCTAGAAGCCAAGAACAATTTAAAGTGAACAGATTAATTAAAAAAATGTATCAAAAGACTAAATTAAAAAATAATATAGAGTGGTAGATTGGGTTAGGGCAGTGGGTGTTTTTTAAAGCACAGATGTCTAACTTCTTATACTTTATGACTTTAGGAACAAATTCCTGTCACCAAACTCAGCATCTAAACTTGCCTGTACTATGTTTTCCTGTTGCCTCATAACAGTAACTTAGACATCACATCTATAACTGAATATCCCTGGCTGAATTCAGGCTGTACTCTTTGGAGCCTTGTCCATTGCTGAGAAGCCCATGGGCAGTGGGAATCAACCAACGTGTACTTCTCATGCCTTTGGGTGATTAGGAAGCTCAAATGAGAGTATAGGTAGTTATTTCACCCCATTAGGCCACTTGAGCATTGTAAAACCACAGTTTCTAGGAGAATGTGAAACTAAAGCTGCATAATTTACTGTCAACAGCCTAGAGTTTATTCGCATTACATCAGATACGCTTCTAACTGTCAATTGATACCGAGTGAATAAAAACTTATTTCCATAACAAGAACACTGAATTCAATCCTTTTCTTCCCTGGTTATAAATGGATGGGAGTTTAGGATTGCAAGGGACAAAGCCTAATTTTCTGGGCCTTGGTATTGGGGTGGGGAGAAGCAAGTTGTCAGGGCAAAAGCAAGATGTGGGAGCTGCAACAACCTCATTTCACAAGACATCAGAATTTTCTGCTCAAGCAAAGTAAACCTTCTGAAGAGTACTGAAGGGTTTGAAGTTGAGGCTGAAACAGGGAGTGATGAACAAGTTGAGTGCCCTTAACACTGTGTCCTAACAAAGCTGCTGTGAAAGAATGTGATTTCCCCTATGGCATTGGCATATCCGCTCCTTCTCTCTAGGGACATATAAGGGAGTCTCTATTTAATCCTTGATTGCTCCTCATCTCACCTCTCCTTGGACGATTTTGCTCCTGTGATCACATTATGCATTTTGCAAAACAGACCTTCATTTCTAGAAAACCTGATGTATCACTCTGTAGATAATTAATTTCAACACACTTTTCTTTTTTTTTTAATACTAAGGAAATAGTATTCAAGAAGTTAGAGGACTGAATCACACTGGATTTCTGACTCCATTAGATTTGTCTGAAAAATCTCATCTCATTTTCAAAAAGTTTTCCTCAGGATGCCCACAAACCTGTGAACAACTAAGTTTAAGAGTAGCATTTATTCATGTATTATATACTAAATACTTCAGTAAAAGCCTACACAAGCCAGTCTTAAGTGTAACAACAACTAATTGCAGTTAAGAAAAGAGAAGCAGCTCAGCAATCATGAGATCCAGTCCTGCTAGTACTCAATAATTTCCTCTTAAATAAAGGACAAGCTCAGCCTTCCTGTTGATTTCAGTAGGTGTTGTAGCATTTAATTCCTGGTAGAATTACACCCAGAAAGCCTGATGAAAAAAAGTCACCTTAGGAGTTTTGTAAGGATAAATACAAAGCAAAAGCAAAACACATTTCATTTTGTTAAAAAAAAAAAAGTACTAATGTATTAGTGTTAGAAAAAACTAGAAAGCAGACATTGGAAATCGGGAGATTCGTAAGGCAGGAACTGTAGCATGTATAATACAAATATGATTGCATTTGGCAGGCTTGTATTCATACTAAGCATCAAACTAATCCTTACAAAAGCAATGTTTGGTATTTCATCTCAAAGTTCAGCTTCTTGCAATTAGCAGCTACAATGGTATGACAAGAGACAAAGTGGAACATCCCTTCCCCCCTTTTCCAGAAGAACAATGCAAGGGACAGCAAGAACTTTAGAAAGCACCGGGCAAGAATAGATCCTGGACACACTGACTCCACTCAGTGCAAGCTGAAAAAATATTTATTTATTTATTTAAAAAGTTTCAGTGTTGCACTTCCCTACCTAGTAAACAGCTGAACAGCTAGGATGAAACCCAAGACCATCTCCTCCACCCCCATCTCCACCCCCGTCATATCAGTGCTTCAGGCAACATTCAGGAAAAAAAAAAAGAAAACCACACACACAAAAACCCCCCAACTCAAGGATCTTTTCTGATAGGAGCATGGAACGGTAACCAAAAAACAATCAAGTCCTCATTGTCATAGTGCGACAATCACAGCACCGCTTCTGTTGAGCAAATAGTCAATTCACAGAGAGAAAAGCATCATGAGGACAGACGCGAAAGCTGTTATTATCCATTTTAAGTAATAGGAGAAGGTCACATATCAAGCAGTTACACCTTTTCATTATAGCCTAACCCTCCACAGCAGGGGAACCACACTTATGACCGTGTTAGATATACAAAAGCTTTCAGCTCCAAACAAGGAAAAGAAAAGATGGGGAAAAAAAAATTAAATTTGTCTTACCAGTACGTTGCAGCACCAACTTGCTTGAAGGAATGTTGCCTTTACAGGTTTCTCTTTTAATTATCCTGGAAGCAGAAGGGGGAAAAAAAGAAGACGACGAAGCAGGGTTGTTAAATTAGCGTGTGCTAGAATCTTTTCAGGTTGTCGCAGAGTAGAAAAATACTAAAAAAAAAAAAAGAACAAAAACCACGCAAAGAAAGAAAGAAAAAAAAAGAAAAAGAAAAAGAAAGCTCAGTAATTTAAATTTCCTGTCAGTTCAGGCAGCATCGCTCTGTCCCGCCCCTCTTCCCACTGGGTTCTACTACCTGCAGGGCTGCAACTGACAGCTACTGTGCAAACAAAAAAAAAGGCAAAAAGCATGCTGGGACCATGCTGTCTGCTGTCTGAGTCTCTCTCCACTTCTGATGACTGAAAATCATTAGTGGAAAGGTTCTGTTGTTGTTTGCTGGGATTTTTAAGTTGAGTTCTTTGCATGAAATTGAATTTATTTTTAATTGATACTATGTAGCACGTGACAGAAACGGGTGGTTTTGTTTCTCAGCTCTCCTCAGAGTGGAAACAAACCCGAACAGATTGATTTTATTAGTATGTTATATGTAGAATATGCATAGATGTTTACCATGCTGCACTTTGCAGCATGAATTCATGTAATATTGTATATAAAAGTGTGTGTTTGAAAGGAAAGTCGGGAAAGCGTATCGATTGAAAGCAGTTAAAACTCTGGCACTCAAAAATTTGCCAGTATGGTTTCTGCTCAGCTTTTAAGTTTTCCTTCTAAACTTTTTCAAATAATTTTTGAGAAAAAAATGTGACAGAAGTCAGAGGCATAATGAACAACTGGCACAGCACTCATGTAATAAAGACACTCTAACAAACACAGTATATAAAAAACCTACAATTTTCACCAGATGTTTAAAATCAATCATTTTTGAAGTTTTGTGCTGGTGACTGTTAGCATTCTGCATACATCATGTGAGTGTGGAATATTTGATGAAAACTAACAAGGAAAACAAGTACAATGACAATAAATGCCTTTTTATAGCTTTTTTAATTGTTGCTAATAGGCTTTTAGCAATAGGGCTAAAAACATCCTTCCAAAACAAAGAGCAGCACAATCTATAACTTCTAACTATAAATATATTCACCAAAATATACTTCCCAACTAATTATAAAATAAAATTAAAAGAGGGAAATGATGCTTTTCCTTAATACTTTAGTAGTAATTGCTTGAATCATGCCACAGTAAATATGCAATATTTGTATTCAGTTATTGCTCTACTTACGCATGTAACCATAACATAAAAACCTGAAATGTATAATATTAATTAAATTAATCTCTGTTTTACTCCAAGTTTGCCATTTACACAGAAAGAGATGCATGCATGCTGAACATGCCTTCCATAGACAGTTGGCTTTGAAATGGGTTTTTAAAAACTCAGCAGAAAGTAATTGCTGCTATGCCTGTATCCCTTCTGCAGCCTTTCCTCACTGAAGTAGCTCTGAGAGGATGACTCTTACCATCAGGAGTGGCACAACAGGGCTCAAGGTGTAGGTCCTGCGCTACAACCTGTGTAAGGCTCGTGTTCATGAACAGCCAACCATGTTAAATTGGCACCACTGCCAACCTTTACACTGCTTTTCTTCTCTTTTAAAGCTTCCAGATCCTTTTAGCAGGTGGCTATCTGAAGCCGTTTCTACAGATGGTAGAAATCTCCCACCATTCTAGAGATGAGGTTTTAATGGAAATGGCCAAGAACCATCTCTTTGCAAAGTTCACCAAGTTCTCTTAGCAGACTCATGCTTTCTATGAAAATTTTTGCTATCTTCTGTGGGCTAAGCCTCAGTATAGAATGAAAAGACAGCATAGAAAGTTGTCTTCAAAATGGAAACACAAATACATAAGGACAGTAAACAAAATCTGGGTGGGATGCAGCGCCAGATTATCCGAGTAGTCACAGATAAAGTTCATTTGTTTTTTCCTCTAGAATTTGCTCTCATTTCCACTTGTATAGCTTTAAAACCTTATTTTTATGCTAATAAAATATTTTAGTATGTGATTATGATTTCATCGAAGTTCAGTGTCTTCTGGCTCCTTCAGTGTCTTCTGGTGTCCTTTGTTTTAAATGCAAGACATTCCTTCTTTCTGCTTCCTGTTAAGAAGGAAAGAAGATAAATGGAAAAAAATAAAAGAAAAAGAAGGAGTAAGTCTTCGTGATTTGACAGCATTTAATCCTTATTTTGGTATCTTCATGCACACATACACACATGCACATGTACACATGCTGAATATCAAAAAATCTGTTAAATCTGACTAACCTATCCTTCTGTATCTCCTTGCAAAAGTCAAGGGTGGCCTGTTTTTAATGCACTTGGCATTTTAAGCAAGGCACTCAGACCTTCAAAAGACAAATAATTGAACTTTGCCTTTAATGGAATATGGTAGTGCACTAAATAACAAAGCCTAAAAAAGCTGGATTTAGCAAGGAGATACAGTCAAGAAGGCAATTTGACTAATTGGTTGAAAAAATGCACAAGAGCTCATGAAATCAAACATTTATAGAAACACCTTACTTGTGCTTTTATCTTGAAATAAAACCAGTGGAAACTAAGCTGTTAATATTAATCTTTTTCTCCTGTAATACAGGACACTGGAAAACACAAGAACAAACATTGAGGTGTTTAGAAGAGAAGAGTCTAATTGAAGTAAGTGGCAGCTTCATTCATTTTATGGTTTCAGTGATGCTGTCTATTACTATTAACCATTCAATGTCTCTGTTAAAATCTAATTTTGATTAAGGGTCATAGGTTTTGGACTATAGAGGTAAGTTAGGTACTATGGGAGAGATAATAGTTTCTTTGTGGTTCTATAGTCAGTTTTTAATGAATCAGTTAAATTAAAGAAGCAGTAATTAATGGAGTTTTCCTCCTATATAATGCAACAGAAAGAATCTAATTAACCTTTGCATCCTTTACAAAACACCACTGAGTGAAGCATTTTCTGGTCTTGTTTTAGTTAGAAACACTTTTGCTTTTAACTTCAGTGGAATTCATATTGACTGGTTGTTTGGGTTTTTTCCCCATAATTTTTCATGTTATTGACCATCAAGGATTAGCTCTTACAAACACTGAAGACATTTTGCAAATTTCCATTTCTTTTTAAAATCACCCAACGCACCAAATGTTCAAAATCTTTTTTTATGCTACATCTAAATGGACCCTGCTGTACTGTGATAGGGAAAAGATTGAAGGAGGGGTTTCAACCTAGCATGAGATTTGTCGCTGTATTGAAATCAAGACTTGGAAATTTGGCAAATATGATACGAGACCAGAAAGATCCTTTTTCCTCTTGTAGTCTTTCCCTGTAGCCAGATCTAACTGAATGATTTCACTTCAAATGAGTCAAATCCTGTGCTGTCCTGTCCCTTAGAAGCAAAGGAGATCATTCAGCTATATTAAGGCTCTTCCTCTATGTAAAGGGAATTTAGAAAAAGTGTGAATTATACACCCAAGAGATACAAATGTGATTTTGTGTAAACAGCCAACTCTGTTATTATAGGGACACTTTGCAATAAATATGGGCCATATAGCCATCCATGACTTTCAGCTTTCAGTAGTCACACATTTTCTGATTTACAATACGTATTAATTGTGTCAAAGTATTACTCAGCCTCTGGTGACTTCACGTACCGTATTTCTTTGTGTACAAGTTAAGACTTCTGTTATAATAATTGCTTCCTCCTGCAGCTTTAAATTGAGGGTGACTTTCTCATGCATTTAAATGCTTTCGTCTGCAGCTCGCAAGGAGAAAGTAGTTGAAGGTGGCTTCCTGACAAAGTTATACAGTAATTAAAAGCTCTTTTAAAGTAAGCTTTTTTGCACAGCACCTGCTGTTAATGGAGTACTTTGTGTACAGTTCTGTGTCATCTTTCAATATAGTGCAGTATTTCAGAAGTAGCATGTTGTTGTATCTGATGCGCTGACCTATATATGTTAATTACCCTATGATGAAAAAAACTCCCACGTGGAGACCTCCCTTTCCCCCAGCAAAACCCAGCCCATTAAAATGATTTGGTAAAGTGAAAAATAAGGTTGTAAACTTTTAATTGCCTTGTGGATAAGAATCACTTAATTTTATTTACTTTTCAGCTGAAAAAATGTCTTTTTACAGCTTCCATTAAAATAACATCATTTTATTATGACTGGTTTTTCTTAGCAAAATCTCTTATTGAGGAAGAAAAAAAATCCATAGCTCATGTGATTTAATAAATGGCAGTTACACATCTTAGTTCTTCCCCATTGCCTTGCCTGTGGTTGAATTCATTTTTCATACCTATATTGCTGTCGCCTTGGTACATCCTGTTGTCTTGCAATCAAAGGGGACTAACATCAAAAAATATATCTCTACAGAGTTTGATGCTTTGAGAAATTAAACCATCCTCGTGTGTTAGCCTTTCAGATGCTTGTGTCTTATGAGTAGCTTGTGGGTTGAAAATAAAGCTGTAAGACAAGTAAGACAGACAAATACTGTGTATTAGTTCCCACTCTTTTTGAAGGAAAAATCATGTGGAAGGTAAGGGTGCCACCTCTATATGTGTTTTGTGGTTTGCTTTGATGTTTGGTTGCATTCAATTGGATGTTAACTGACCATTTGATGGAAACTTCCAGATGTTAAAAATGGAAATACTTAAGCAGAGAAAAAGAAAATTATTCAGTAATATTGTAATGCCTTGGCTCTGAGGTGAAAGTTAATGTTGTTTTAAATAAGAAAGAAGATAATCAGACTTTTCATACTAACATCAAGTTCAGATGTTTGAAACTGACTCTTATGAAATTTTCTTCCTAACAGCCTCAGAGTAGAAATGGACTCATTAATTGGCTCAGGAAGTCTTTGGACATTTCTCAGTGCTGTGAACTGGATGGATATAAAAATCAAAAAGACATCTCCTGTGGTCATTATCAGAAGGTCAACACCAGTGCTTTACAGGAAACACTTATTTTGTGTAAAGATAAATCCAATTGATCAGACACCAATAGGCCCTATGTATTTTAATGGAAGTCATGACAATATTTTTTTTTTATACATATCTCAATATATGTCCAGAGTGTAATCTCCAGAAGAAATCCTTCCAGAAATGTCCAAATATATTTTCACAATACGTTCTGGTGAATATTTCATTCCTGCACTAACACAGACATATTATTGTACACTGGACTCCCTAAAACAGCTTCCAATATGCAGGGTCTGATGCCTTACAATGCTAGCCTATCTATAGCTCCTGCCATTGAAAGAACTGTTAGTTTGGAGGCTACATGTTGCCTGAAAACACTTTTCTCCAAGGTTCAAATAACCAGTTAACAAAGCAGTTTCAACAGCTTTAACCACACCTTTACTAGCCTGTAACTTCTGAGTCACCAACCCTTTAGGATTGTGAAGCTAACCCCTGGCAAGCATCACTGCATCCTTTCAGAGTCTAAATTAATGCCCAAGAATTTGATGGGACCAGCTGTTTCTTCTGCTGCCAAAGCACTCCAAACACTTTGGCAGATTCCCTAAATGTGCTCAGTAAATCCTGACATGTATCATAGGAGTGTGCTCTGCGGGCTCCTCAGCAAAATTGCATCCGGGTATGCAGCACTGACCCAGACATTTGACTTTTGTGTTTGCGCCATATTGTGTAGGTCTGGAAGGAATCCAACATGAATTCAGAAAGTTCAGATTGGCAGCTCCTGAACCAACATCATTTCTGCCTTTGAGTTTAAAACTTAACAGATGAGAAGTATGCAAATATATAGACAAAGACATGATTTAGTATTTATCGAGCCTGCCCGTAAAATCTTCTTTATCTTTTGCAACCTTTACAAGAGGATCAAGGAATATCAGACCAGTCAAAAAAGTGTTATTATCAGGGCTAGGAGCAGTGCTTATCAAAGTTTCATGATGTTTTCTTTTACACAGCCCTGGTTTTAGTTGCTTATGGCTTTTTATCACACCACAGTTTTGGATTATTTTTTCTCTGCTAGGGGTCTGCCTTTGATTGCTGGAAAACTTCAGCCAAATCAACCAAATCTTTGTGAGAGTTAGTCTGCAGGAAAAGCATGTTAACATGACAGTAGACCTTCTTTCAGGAGGTCTGCAACTATCGTGCTTCTCCCAGGATTCAGGCAAGGACTTGAAATTTTTCCATAAAGATGACATTTATGTCAGAGACCGCAAAAAAAATAAGTATATATCCATAAAGAATATTATACAAATGAGGATGTTTCCAGAGAAGCTGTCAAAAACCAGGATGCACATGCTATAGATGGCATAGTTTATAGGGTGGTGTTGCATGACTGGGGTGGCAGGATGACACTGTCCTTAATATGGGGGAGAAATTTCAAGGAGGAAGGCTTTGGCAAATAGGTTCGTGCAGTGCAACTTGCTCTCAAGGTTGTAACCCACTTCACTTACTTGTGTAGATATAGCTATTAAAATAAGTGCTGAGCACTTGCACTGCTGATAGAAACGCTGTGAAATAAAGAGAAGGGAAGCAAGAGTGGACTGGAGGCAATATGCTAAGACGGCAAATCTGGTCATTCAGCAGGACAGAGAAAGAAAGGAGACTGGAATTGCCTGGAAAAAAGAGAATTAGCACTGAGATGAACTTGGAGAGAGTTGGCTGGTTATACAGGACCTATTGCCTGGAAGTATGGTGGGCACAGTCTGTCAGAGGCATCTTAAGCATAGATTTTCATAACTTTTTGAAGCGCTCAGCTTCTATAAACAGTAATATTCTTGGAAAGCATTTTTCTTTGCTAGGAACTGTGCAAACTCCTAATGGTGTCCTTTGCTTGAGGTCCTTGGTGTTACTGAAAATACGAGTTGATAATAATGAAAGAAAAAGTAAAAATCAGTCAAATCCCATTAAACTCTTAACTAGTTTCTGTGCCTGTTACTTACTTATTTTCCTCTTGCACATGTATTTTCTGACAGCAAAGCTTTGCCTTGAAGGGTAAGAACATCCCATCTGTTAAGCTCCAAGGGTGCAAATGCTCTCCAAAAGAAAAATATTCATCTCTTTGGTGTATATAAAGGGCTAGAAGACCCAGTGTTGACTGCACTGGAAATGGGTAATCTCTGTCTCCCTCATGGCTAACTATGCACAAATTGTGTCATCTTGTACACAAAGGGCAGATCCGATTGGGGCATATGTTATCATATAGCTGCAGTCACCCAGAGGCCCTCAACATGAATACTATTAAAATGTGAAACACTCATAGATTATTTTAGGCTTCACAGAGAGCCATAACAGCTACTGCAATAAATTAGAGCAGTTGCCAGGCACTTATGTATCAGTGCACCCTAGCTGTCACTTTACAGGCTGCAGTGCATCTCTGCTTTGCTGTCATACCATACGCTGCTCGGATGTTCCCCAGGCCAGAGCTTACCTGCTTGTCTCATGGAAGAATTGTACTCCAACAGTGTTGTGACAGTCTCCTCTACAGAGCTTGAGAGATACATAAGGGTGAAAATGTGAGCTAAAACCCCACTGTCTGCCTGAACAACCTTTCTTTTCAATCCTTTCAAGATTTCAGCCTAACTCCCTTTCCAGGTCCCTCTGCTGTCTAATAAGGCAGGAACAGAACTGGATTATCTTGAGGACTAGTACGAGAAACAGCAGTCGGTCTGCCTCATGCCTGCGTCATCACAAATCCCTACTCTTTTTATGCAATGTTAAATGACCATTTGCTATGAAGTAGAAAAAGCAATGACCTTAGGCACAGACATTTCCAGGTACAAGTGCACTAGTGCTCTACAGAAAATTGTTTATATTGCCTGTGCAAACTTAGGAATTTGTGTGTTGCATTTAGCCTAAGTAACAAAGTAGCAAGTAATTTTTTAAAAACTCTATTTGTTTCATTGCAGTTGACTTTAGATAATTCAGTGGAACTAGTTATTAGTTTCTACGGCACTAGGGACAGATTTTATTAAAATTTTGGCCTTAACAATGACACTCATTAATCATTTTTAAGTATCGTACGTAAAATGGGAACATCTCACTGAAAGGATAAAAATGGTGTATGTCAGTGAGGAAAAATACATTAACACATAAATTAGGCTTAAAATTTGACTGATCTGAAAATTGCCATTTTCTGGGGAAAGCCTTCTGGACTATAAAATATTTAATAAAAAAAATCTATCAATTCAGAGTTAAGAGCTTTTGGAAACAAATGTCAGTAGCTTAACTGAACAAAATAATATAGATAATCTAGAATGCACTATCAGTGTATATATATACATAATATTTCATTATACAAAATCTCTCTCTAATACTGAAAATTCCATATATTGGCAGCAGCTTATTGAAATATGTACTACTATCTTCATGCTATCAGTACATAAGGAGAGTCTAAAAGACATTAAATGACTTCCCTAAAAAGACAAAGAAAGTCAAGGAGAGGAAAAAGGATAGATCTCTGAACATAGAACACTTTTCCTTGGGACACACTACTACTGTTTTATTTCCAAAACCACCCAGATGAAGCAGTAAATAACTAAGTACTATGCCTGATGTTTGGTAATATCTAGTGATCTGTCATGTTAATTAAACTAATGTGAACTTATCAAAAAAAATATATATCTCTATCATACATGAAAACACTGAAGCAGACCCCTTCAGGAGACAGGATGAGTTTGAAAGACGATTTCCTAGAAATCACATTTTATCAGACAGGAAAGGTTAAATCAGTCAAAAATAGCGTAGGTTACCAATGTGAAAGATCTGCCGTGCTGTCTAGTTTACTTTCCGATTTTACCAAAGTTTATTATTGCACAGCTCTAAAATTGCCTGCTACTTCCTTCAGATGCCTGAAGTGCTGAAGCTTATGTCTTCTCTGTGTGCAGTTGTTGCACTGGATACTAGACCTTGATTTTGATCTCTTTAAATTCATCTTATTCTCTTTGGTCAACTACAATGAAAGCATTAGTAGAAGAGGAAAATATTTACTTCTGGAGGGACATGCCCACTTTCATTTCACTTATTCAAGCCCACTTTTACATGACTTATTCAAGAACTTCTTTATTGTTTTCTTATGAAACAATCATCCCTGAAGGGAACAAAAAAATATCTTCACTCTTTGTTCTATGCCCTCTGGTACCGAGATGCTTTCATTTAGAGATGGTCTGTGAGATATTGCAACACACAAAGCTACAGTGTTTCATCTTGTTTTATGACAGATCTGAATTTTGCCTAAGTCTTTAACTCAACAGTTTTTTTTGTTTCTGCTTCACGCTGCAAATTTATCTCTAACTTTAAGATTTCTTTCACCCCAGATATCTTTCAATAACCCTGCATTTCAAGCTGTTTTTAGCTTCCTCCCTTTGCTGCTCAACATTAATTATTTTTTCTCTAGTGGGATTAGCTTGCAATTTTCCAGGCTAAACATAATTTTGCTTTAAGCCCACATTCCTAACCTATTCTGTTCCTCTTGCATTATTTCACTAGGGTTGATAACCTTTACTGATTTTAGTACCATCTGCAACTTTCATTAGTATTCTGTTTACTCTTTTCCCCTGGACCAAAATGAAGACATTAAGGCCTGACCTGACTCCTGCAGTACCTTCTATATACCTTCCAGTAACTTTCAACTTTGCTTTTCATTCCCCATCATTTAGAATCCTCTAGACAGTTTTCAATGTGAATGACAATAAAAAGATGTTTCTTCAGCCTTAGAATATGTATTATAAAGAATGGTAAGTAAAACTAAAACCCCTCAAACCCTAATAAAATAGTCAGTATACTTTGTCACTGCATGGCTCACTAGCACATTTATTGCTTTGTCTCTTCAAGAAATTCTAAGCAGTAATCCTCTTTCTTTCTGGAAAATGAACATTATCCACGATTTTTATCAAAATGTTACAAAATTTGATATACTACTGCATATTTACAATTTCTATAAATAAAATCTCAACAGATGCAACATGGAAAGCTGGTGTTTTACCTTATCTGAAGGCTCATTCACATTTTTCTATTGTAGAATGAGTTATGGGAGTGCCTGGACCTCCATCTTTGGAAGAACTTAAATTAGAAAGGAGTTATTGAATTGTTCTTGAGGATCTCGGCCTTTGTCCAAGAGGCATAGTGAGTAAATTCCCAAGGTTTCATGTTATACTGCCCTTCAGCTGCACATGGCAATGTCTTGATTATGCTGACAGAAGAGTGAGGCATGTAGGGAGCATCTGAGTTATGGTGCACCATATGGTGCATCTTTTCTGGAAATTTTGGACATCACATTTCTGAGAGAGCTACCTCTTGGACCTGCTATGGATTCCCAACATCCCCTACAAGTCTGTGCAGTGGTCCTGTGCCCCTTTGGATGTGCATATTCTCAGAAATGAGTGGGATGTCTAACTCTTCCATTTTGGGAAGTGTGGAGATATCCACACATAAAGATAACAGGTGTCTATGCTTTTCCCTTACGACAGAGACAAATCACAGACAAACTGGACTACATACAGTTTTAGAAACCAGCATATTCTGGAGGCTTGCTGCTGTTGCTGAGGGTTACCTTCCAGCTTTCCAGTGATCTCTTTGTTCTAAACGCACCCTCAATGGCATCAGGATACTGCAGTGAGTCAAATCGGCTTAGGAATCCTTTTGACCCATGTTCTCTTTTCCCACATGGAAACACATTTCAGAAAGAGTCCAAAGCTATCTGTATTATTTTGGACTGAAATTGTGAGGTTTTGTGCATGGAGAGGACAATAAACCCCTAGGCTAGCCTCAGTCTTTACCAAAGCCTAGTCTAGCTTAAACTTTTTAGATGTTTAAGTCTATGTGTAACAAGAAGTTGCCTTCTCAAAACAGAGCTTTGATCTAAAAGACAGTTTGGGGGGATCTAGTTGGGAACAAGAGAGGGTAAACAGAGGCATTAATCTTCTGCTGGGAATTTCTCTTCATACTTTACACAATATCAGACCATCTGGACCCTGCTACTGACTCTCTCAGGAACAGCTTTAGTGAAAAGCTGATACTAAATAGTAAAATCACTGTGTAATGAATGTTATCTCACTGGTTCCTTTTCAGGAATATCAGTTAAGAATCTTGGCAGCAGAAACTTCAGTCCAGCCTTGCTATTTGTAAAAGGTGAAAGTGCAGGTAGCTTTGGCAGAGATAGAGGAAGCAGTTAATCTACTTAGAAACATCACTGCCTTTCTCATTGCTTGGCTAATAGTATGGATTGCATCTTAATATGCTAAACATTGTCATGTTCGGATGTATACCTAGTAGTCGCACAGACTAAAGTAGTAGGGTAGAGTTCCTACATGCCTGTAGAGGTTGTGGCAGGAGCAGTTTCTTCTTCTGTCTCATGCAGGCACGCACATCAGACCAAACTTGGGTTTCCACAGTTGCCAGTTCCACAGTCATCCTGGATAGATAAGGAAACTGCTAAAGGAGCCTTGGGAGCTTCTAGGTGACCAAGGCCATAAATTCTGAGTTGCTGTCCTCTGAGAGGGTAGCTGAGGAGAGAGAAAATTCACTGCTCACGCTCTCTGTTATCAAGGGGAGAAATGATTCTCTTCCTAGAAAATGAAATTGTGTTCTTATATGTGTTAGAAATCCTCTATGTGGTACTTAAAGATGTATATATTTTCTCCTGCTGGGGGCAGACTTACTTCCCAACTTCTGCCTCTTCTCTTCCAAAGGAGAAAGGCAAGAGGAATTTCCCTAACACCATTCTTGCAGGTTCCCTGGCTGCAAATGAACTCCAAATCAAAGGCTTCTAGAGTATGTTTGTCTTGGATTGCCTGTTTTTGAGACTGTCACCCAAATGAAGTCAAACCAAGCCTTACATTGGTACCTTAGAAATATTGTACCAAGGCAAAAAAAGAAACAACACCCCACCCCTCAATGTTAACTATCAATAGCATTGATTGGCCTGTCTGTGAAAAATATAAAGTCACTATTTGACATACATTATTACAAATATTCATTTAAAAATATGTAGTGAGAGGTACAAGTAAAATCTCCTTAAGTAAAAACAGCAAATAGCTTGTTTAAAACATAATTTACTAAAATAAAGGCTGCTTTGGGCTATCTGTAGCTAATGCAACGGTTTATCTATTCATTTACAATGTTCCTAAACTAAATTAAAATATTTGTACATGTTTTTGTTTTTAAACTACTCTTTTGCCAACACCCACATTTCCTTTCCCTTATTTCTGGATGTACAAATAACTCTTGAAGATTTTCTTGATGACTTAAAGAAACCAAGGACAAATGAGACTTAATATTTTAGCAACAAGTTCTTCACTCTCTAACAAGAGGCAATAAATCAACCTGTAGCACTTGTGTTGAGAGTAGCTTAGTTGAATCTGGCAAAAATGGTCATGAGTCCTCTTTTTTCACCTCACTGCTAGAGCTCATATTGGTCAATAGGTTAGGAGTTCTGAGGTTCAGCCTCCGGTTATACAAAGAAAATTTTGCCTGTAATTTACTGAATGATATTTGTATAGATGCGTAGAATCGATGTGAATCTGTAGTGACATAAGCCTGTCATGGTACATGTAATTTGAGGCATGTGTGGTTATAAGAGAGTTAATTCAGCTCACATTAGGGCTGTGATTCACTGATGGGTCTTTGTGTTCCTGATTCCTTATCTCAGGAAGAATACAGAGTGTGAAAGTGTATATGGGAAGGCTATTGGGAGGAAATGATTGTCTGCTTCCACCATGCCTGTGGGACCAGAAGCACTACAACCTCATTAATGAAATGGCATATGAGAGACATTATACGCCTCCCAGCAGGGCTTTCTAATTCTGTTTCTTCATTGTGCTTAGGTGGTTGTAGAGCTTCAGAGGTGGCTTTGAACTCACTGTCCTAAGAGAAAGGTAAGATCATGCACGTACCTTTTATTAATATAGTTCATTATATCAAAAGTAGGGACACTAAAGTAATATAGGAGTTTTCATTTGGAAATAACAATTATTACCCCAAAATTGACAGTTTTAGAACACTTCACTAGCCCTTTTTCCAGGATGCTACACCTTATGATGGATGTGCTAGATCCCTTGAAGAGACTGACAGTGCAGGATCCGGAGGAGATAAAGGCCTGAGCCATAGAATCATAGAATCATAGAATAACCAGGTTGGAAGAAACCCACCGGATCATCGAGTCCAACCATTCCTATCGAACACTAAACCATGCCCCTTAGCACCTCGTCCACCCGTGCCTTAAACACCTCCAGGGAAGGTGAATCAACCACCTCCCTGGGCAGCCTCTGCCAGTGCCCAATGATCCTTTCTGTGAAGAATTTTTTCCTAATGTTCAGCCTAAACCTCCCCTGGCAGAGCTTGAGGCCATTCCCTCTTGTCCTGTCCCCTGTCACTTGGGAGAAGAGGCCAGCACCTTCCTCTCTACAACCTCCTTTCAGGTAGTTGTAGAGAGCAAGGAGGTCTCCCCTCAGCCTCCTCTTCTCCAGGCTAAACACCCCCAGCTCTCTCAGCTGCTCCTCATGAGGCCTGTTCTCCAGCCCCCTCACCAGCTTTGTTGCTCTTCTCTGGACTCGCTCCAGAGCCTCAACATCCTTCTTGTGGTGAGGGGCCCAGAACTGAACACAGGATTCGAGGAGTGGTCTCACCAGTGCCGAGTACAGAGACTGGAGTACCTCCCTGGACCTGCTGGTCACGCCGTTTCTGATCCAAGCCAAGATGCCACTGGCCTTCTTGGCCACCTGGGCACACTGCTGGCTCATATTCAGTCGGCTGTCAACCAACACCTCCAGGTCCCTCTCCTCTAGGCAGCTTTCTAGACAAATAGCTGGGCCAAGAACTCCTTTAGTTTCAACTCATTCTTTCAAAATCCATAAAGGAGCGGAATGACACGGTGAGCATCAAGGCATTTGAGCTTGGAACATTGTCATGTGGTTAATGCATGAACTATGGCTGACTTTTCAAAGACTTGTTTATCAAGAAACAAAGCAATTTGTGGGTACAAGTAGTCTGATACATACTTTTTCCATTACATGTGGTTTGACTATAACTGAACCACTTTATCCCATAAATATGACAGCCTGGCTGAACCTGCTTTGAGTATTTCCTTTTAGGCAGTGTGGCTGCATGGTGGTGACCTCCCTTGGAGCTGGGACATCTCTCAAGGGTACTCCTCGAGGCAGAGAGACATTTTACCAACAGCAGATCTTAGGTAAGTGACCAATATTGTGACTAAACTTGTAGTACGGTAACTTTGGTTTGTGCCTCGGTAACTTTGATTATGTGCTGGAATAACTCTAATGAAACATTACTAATCCATGTAACTACTCAGTACTAATCATGATAAATATTGTATGGATAACTCCATTAGGCATAAACTGTTTTTCAAAACTAAGATTAGACCTAGTTGCGTGTAGGCTCCTTAGGTGTTTAGAAAGGAAGGTGGTCCACTCTGAACCTTGTGATCTTCCTAATTCATTGCATCCCTGGTCTTTGTATGAAACCTTCTAGCCCGATCTAATGCAACTTGCCTTTTTATGTTTCTTCCACATAGTAGTTAATAGAGTGAACCTCGCCATCAAAGTTTGTTAAGTTGCACTTTTACAACATCACATTAAAACCACTTTTACTAATAACTTTGGCAGTGGTTCTTTAAGTGATGTAAATCTCCCATTTGCAACACACCTAAAGACACCAAAACCAAATTCATCACTGATGTAACCCAATGTGAATCCTGGGAGAAATATACTGGAGATTAGTTTGGCTTCTGTGCATTTAACAGCACTTCAAGAAACAACACTTCAAAGAGACAGCTCTGGGTTCTTTAGGGGTATTTTTTTATTTCAGTCTCTTCTTTATATTGTATAAATGATGAGGAAATTGCTCCTGTGCTATTATGCAAAACCTTATTTGTCAATCTCTTCAAAAAATCAGGAAACATTCCAGAAAGCTAGGGAGGAAGTTCATAGCAGCTTTAGTTAATCTGCAGAAAATCCGGTGTACATGACTCCCCTGTCACTGCTGCTCCTTTCATCTATTCTTTATAAGGAATCTATTGAACTTTAATTAATATGAAAAATTCAGGTTTTCATCTGATTTAAATGTGACTGACATCATGCTGTGAGTAAAAGTGGAACTAAGTCCACGCACGATGAAAACAATGCTGAATGTCTAGATTCAGAAGGGAAACTCAGAGCCCGCAGAAAGTGTAATCTTACAAATCTGTAATGCTGTGTAAGAGATAAGTAGAGGAATGCCAGAAACTCATTTATATAGATGTCTGTGATAAGGATAAAAGAGCGACACATGAAATACCTGTATTATCATCAGCCTGGAAAGTTTTCCGAGAGCTAATCTCAATTTTTCTAGCCAGGTTGCAGATAGTTAGAGGACAGAATATAAATTAATCCTGTCCGATCTTAGAATAGAAGAAAGGAATTGCATGTAATAGAGTAAAATGTATCTCTCTGTTTTTGAAGCCAAGCAACATTAGGAAATTTCAGTGTCTGAGGACTAGGTAGAAAATATTTCTTTGCCTGAGTTTCTAAGGGCTGTAGCATCTATATTTTGATGTAATAGGTTTGCAAAATGTATCCCCAAATTTGGAGTTAGATATATAAGCTTGTCATGCTATGAATTTGACAAGATAAAGAACTTAGAAGAGCAATGCTTAAAATTCAGCAGACCAGTCTTCAGAAAAACATTGAACATTAAAATCATCTCTTTAGAAATCAGGTTTCTTAATGAGGGCTATAGATATGTCTCTGTGTCTCCATGGAGGATATGTTTGAAAGTCAGAACTGATAAAAGCTCTTCTCCTTTTGCCCCAGCTGAGTAAGTGCCTCAGATTCTTCTCCAACCTGTAAGGATTTGAATCATCATCTAGAAAATGACATCCCTCTTTCAATAACGTTCATCAACAAAAATATATACACCCAGTGCTCTAGTTTGATGGCATCTTACATGGACATCTCCATAGTGCAATGTAGATAGATACACATACATCAAAAGACAGAATTATTTCATTGGATAACTGTTGGTTTATTTCTCTATTAAGTTCCATAAACCTGTTTCTACAAGGACAGCTGCTGTTATGGTTGGCTGAAGCCAGAGAGAATTGTGTGGAAAAATAAGTGTAAAAGTAATAAATGAAGACAAGTGTTTAAAGTGAGTAACTGAAATCTACATCTAAGCTTTCCAAGAAGTAATCTGACTTTCAGTTCTGTTGTTTGCCTTGAACTTCACAGCTGTGTATAATTTTGTTGAAAGAAATTAGTACTAATTGCTCTCGTGATATCAGTGGTGGTCCCTGTAGCATTGTGATATTTCCTCCTTGAGTTGCATGACCTATTTCCCTGAAATGAAGCAGGGAAAAAAAAAAGGAAAATAAAAAAGTCTTTATTTCCTTGATCGTCTTTACTTGTTAACTTCTGCAGTCATATTAAGAACTATTAAACCAACATCTTCAGCCTACTTTCAATACAAAGAGCTAAGTCTTGATGCAAATCTTTGGATGCACCATTAATGTGTTTTAGGCAAATCTTATTATTTCACTGGGGTTTGAGCATATTTTAAAGGAATTAAATTTTGGCATCTAGAAAGTGCTTTCATAGAGCTTTGTAGTTTCAAACAAGGCTTAAAACTTTTTCCCACAGCCCCCAGATTTTAGCAATAGAGGGGAAGGTAAATAATGCTCATGTAGATCTAACGCTCAGCTTCAGTTGAGTTTCACGCCAAAGCCAAATGGCTTTCAGACTCAGTGATTTATCTTGTGATTGCCCATATAGAGCAAGATTTTAAGAGGCATTGGCATATCTGTTCCCAGCAAAATCATCATTAAAGCTTCTTTATTTTTGAACTTGAGCTATGGTTGGCCAAGAATTCTGGAAAAAAACCCATGCTGAATTAAAAAAGTAGAAATATATACAATATAGTTCCAGCATCTTGACAGTGGATGACAAGAAGAATAATTAAAGCCTTGGACTGTCAATTGTCAGGAAATGTTTTCTGCACACAAAGCTCTTAACTCAGAAAATCTGGTTGGAGGCTATCAGTGTTTCAGGGCTCACAACATTTCATTCGTCCATCTCATTGTTGCAAAAGAGCATTTTACATGTTTTAAATATTGGAATGTCCATACTTTGAAATAATCCTGTAAATTTTGCAATGCTTTCACTTATGCTCCAAACCTGCCTGTAGAGCAAGAAACCATCTTAACAAAGAAAGTTTTTTCTCTCTAAGGCCTCACATAAAAGATATGTTTACACCATGGCAAGATAGTGGAAATATCTTTAGAAGTTTAAACAGCTATTTTTCCATAACAAAAAGGGTGATTTTAAAGTGGAACTACTGACATATAGTGAATACACAATACTTAGCATATGCATTCCCAAAACTGAGCAAAGCTTTATTTTTGTTACTTACAGGTGAGCAATTAAGGAAAGGAGTATTGTTGGTGTTGAATGAGACATTCAGTCACAAAATATTTGTTTTCAAGTGTCACACAAAAACTCTCAGCATAAAGAGAAATCCAAATACACACACAAATCCTGAAGTCTTAAGTAAGATCTTCACAGAATCACACAGAATCACAGAATCACTTGGAAAAGACCCACAGGATCATCTAGTCCAACTATATATCTACTATATATATCTTTTCATTGTGTGTGGGGAAAGACTATTCCAGCTGGGAACACTTGGTTGTGCAGACACTTTTGTCTCTGAAAGTAACAAATCTATTGTTTTTGTTCTCTGCAGCAGTTTGAATGTGGTATTATAAAATATTTTACAACTAATGCAACTCTCTTGAATTTCATTAAACTAAAGAAAACCACTCTTTATTTGAAATTGAAGACTTAATTTCCTGATTTTTATTACCTTCGCTTCCAGACACCATATCACAGTAGCTGTTCTGTCTGTTGGCAAGTCCAGGATGGGACAGGATACTCCAGAAGAGCAGGGAGCCAAGGTCACCTGCTGGAGGTGAAGCCATGTGTGATGACATCAGCACATACATCAGTGCAGTGATGCAAGCTCTCCTTCCACATCTCAGAACACATGAATCTGAGTATGGTTGGCCTCAGATGCTGGAATCCTCTTTCTCCATATCGTCTGTTTGACTCTTTCTCCTTGTTCCCTCTGCAGCTTATTAGCCATAATGGTCAACCTGCAAAAGAACTCCTTCCTACCTCCTTTTTATAAACTGGCAGTAGTTAGCAGTCACTTATATTCAAGCAGGCATAATAAGAGAAATAGCTTCTCACACAGGTACTGAGTTTATCTAATGTTGGTTGGAATTAGGATTTCAAGCATGTTGCTTAGATAAGTGATGTTGGGAACCTCTTTCTGGCTTCTTCCTACAAGAGCAAAAGGATAGGCATTTTGAAAATAATTGTATTATAAATGTGAAGGCAGGCTGTACAATTGATACCAGATGAAATTCTGGGAGAGGTCAGATGATTGTGGAGGTGTCGATGTTAGGATAGCAGGTCACAGCAGCACAGACAATACCTTGCAACCTTGTAAGAGATGTTCAATTACATTCAGGATTCTCCATGGAAAAACCTTCCTGGATAAATTGCCTATAGATTACTTACTGGCTATATCAGGTTTGGGTGAGATGGAAGTACCATCTTCTAGGTGTCATTTGAGAGTCTCTTAGAATAACTCAAAGGATGATTCAAAGGCATCCTGTAGTCAATGCAAACTAACAGAACCAGATTGTCAGTGTACCAAAGTGATTCTCCTGCAAAACAATGCAAAATTAAAGACTAGCCTTAGCTTATAAAGTTAAAAAATTGCCTTCCTCTGTGCTTGCTTAGAAATGTAAAAGCCTGTATTGTGGAGTGAAGGATTCAAGGTACTCCAGGTCCTCCTTAGAGAAGCATGTTTTACTTGTGGCAGAATCTACAGCACAGGGAGCATTGTGGTTAGGTGGCAGGAGCAGGATGCCTTCAGATCATATGTCAGTCATAGAGTAGAAATAAATGCTCACTAAAGATTTTGAAAATATTTGAGACAATCCTTCATTGCATTACAGCTAGGTATCATCTTAATTCTATGCTGCGTGTTGCTAGACACACAGCGCTCAATATGGTGCTTCTAGTTGTATCAAGAACGTGAAAAACTGTGTCTGGCTTTCTGTCATTAAATTACTGTCCATATCAGTATTAAACTGAAAGGATTTTGCCAAAGGTGATATCCCACACATTAAGCAAAAAGACATCTCAAAATAAATTCATAAGATAGAGTGGAAGGTAAAGTACTGCCTGCCAGGCCAGAGGGAGAGCAAGGATCACAAACAGCAGTTCGGTTCCCTGTCTAGTGCCCCCCTTATTAGATTGCATTTCTTTCCTTAAGGTGGTAACTGAATGTGATATCCAGCAACTATAGGACAAGGCTGGTCATTGTCTAGCCAAGTCGTTTAGGATTGTTTCTCTTATCTGACAACTATGCCTACATATTTTGCAAGTGATAATGGATGCCTATGTATGCTATGTTTTTTAGGTTTCTTGAATTCACCTCTTGCAATTATTGGAAGCGTATCTGGGCTTCTGCAAAATTAAAGCATCTGTGATCTTTCACAAAGTGACAAAAATAAAGAAGAAAGATTTCAAGGCATGAAACATGTAAGAGAATTAATTGAAACAGGTGGTTGCAGCTAAATGGTACTGCTTAAACTGTAGCATTTCATGGCTCAGTAGGAAATTTTACCTGACTACAGCTTTAAACCTGCTTCAGAAAGCTCAGCCAGGGGCTTTAGTTCTAAGTCACTACTAGAATACAGGAAACTTGTTCATATTTCTCTGCTAGTGTTTGAGCTGGTAATATAGTCAGACCACATTTTTAAGAAACAGAAATTAGATAAAACATTCTTGCATTCTGTAATAATACTCAGTACCAAATTTCTCACCCTGCCAGAGGATGTGATTTGTACCTCTTATCTTTAATTATGAACTTTACGATGCACACCAAAAGATGTTTGTTGCTACTGTTTAGTAATATTAAACATTCTAAACTATATGTGAAGATAATAAAATAAATATATTGAATCTAGAAAGAGATGCAAGGTTGGCTCAACAGGAGGTGGAATTGGAAACATAAGTAGTTTGAAGTTGTAGTTTAATAGCTTTATGAATGGGATTATTTTACAGGGTCGTCTAAAATCATAAGGGACTCTTTTCAATGATAGAGTTTACTGTCATCTTTCTGTAACTGCAAGGACAGTCAAACAAGCAGAGCACAAAAATAAAGCTCTTAGTCATTTGATTCCAAGTTTCTGTGATATGTGATACATCACTCAATGTCTGAGCACTACAACAACCAGAAGGGACACATTAAACATGTTACAAGATACGAGGTCATCAATTATGATGTATAAAGTAGATTTAAAAAATGGTACTAGGCAAGATAGTGTATCTTGAGGTGTATCTCAGTTTTGTGTGTCCAGCTTGATTTACTAAGTGAAAGTGTTTGTCATCAAAAAATTCCTCCACGGCTGGACAATTAAGATTGAGGAACCAAAAAAGAATATTCATATTTGTAGTTGTCTCCCCTGAGCTGCAGGTGTCCTAACAATTAGAATCATAGAATCATAGAATCACCAGATTCTATAGAATATAGATAGACCCACTGGATCATCGAGTCCAACCATTCCTATCAAACACTAAACCATGTCCCTCAGCACCTCGTCCACCCGTGCCTTAAACACCTCCAGGGAAGGTGAATCAACCACCTCCATGGGCAGCCTCTGCCAGTGCCCAATGACCCTTTCTGTGAAGAATTTTTTCCTAATGTTCAGCCTAATCCTCCCCTGGCAGAGCTTGAGGCCATTCCCTCTTGTCCTGTCCCCTGACACTTGGGAGAAGAGGCCAGCTCCCTCCTCTCCACAACCTCCTTTTAGGTAGTTGTAGAAAGCAATGAGGTCTCCCCTCAGCCTGCTCTTCTCCAGGCTAAGCAACGCCAGCTCTCTCAGCCGTTCCTCATAAGGCCAGTCCTACAAATAAAACTAGCTGCAACAAACTCTTAATGGCTAAAAGTGGGGGGGGAGGGTGAGGTGTGGAAAGCCTGCCTTATAAACTGTATTTCAAGCCAAATCCACCTCCCTGGGTGCCTTTGGACACAGATGAGCTCTGCAGCTGCCTCAGTTATCCCCAGCCTGGGGTGCATACCAGAGCTTGGTCACCAAGGGACGTGTCCTGCCAACCCGTCCAAGGCTGGAGGAGCTTGAGTAGATTCTTATTTCAGTTGGGGAAGAGCGGCACTTGGGACTGGGCTTTAAAGGTCAAGTCAGCAGCAAAGGTTAAGTTCAGTGTCTTTCTGACAATCTGAGAAGCAAATGCCTGGGTGAGAAGATAGGCCTTCATCGTACCCCATAAAGCCAGTTCCTTAGCTGATATAAGTCTGCTGAGCTTTACTAATGTCAATAGGGTTATTTCTGTCAGCTGAGCATTGGTCCCATATGAGCAGCAAACTGCTTTGCTGAGCAGGAGGAAGAAAAAAGTTCCTTATGCTAAAAAAAGTTCCTTGTGCTAAAAATCCCCTACAAATAGCTCCTTCCTGTTGAAATGTAGAGGCAGTTAGCTCAGGCAAAGTAGATCTCCAGCAAGTACGATGTACACAGAGAGGCAGTGAAATGAGAATTAAGATCCAAGCCACAGGGAGACTCACACAGCTATGCAAATCTCAAGTAGAATGGGACCAGAAAGGAATTGGAAACAGCTGTGAGCAGAAGTTAAAAAGACTCTGAAAGATACACGAGTGTGTCATCAGGCAGTATCATTAGGTAACAGATGTGGTTTGCAAGCTGCTCTACTGCTATGCTAATCAGGCCCACACAAGCAGGACAAGTGGATGAGTGGTGCAGGTCTTTGGAGTCAACTCAAAATAGAGCCCCTCACCTATCAAAGGTGGCTGCTGCTGACAGATGCTGAACGAAAAGACTTTGCGTAGTCTGTCAACAGTTGCTAGTAGAAGGTTTATCCTGAAATCATAGCACTCATTTGCAGGAGGGCAAAGATCAACTTTAATATGCAGCATTTTCTGAATTTTAAATACTCAGATATGTATCTTACATTGTTTCAGAAGAGATAATTATAGGGGCACTATTTGTAAAATAACAGTATGGACAAAGCAAAATCTATCTGACAACATAATCGACACCTAGGATTTTGACTTTCACTGTGGTCGTGCTGGTAACTAAACCTTTTGTATGACTGAGCCAGCAGCTGTTTGTCTTCCCCATGATTAATTGGCACTCGTGCAGCTGATGGCACTGCATAAGATCATTTTTTTTCAAGAAGAATACAAAGTTGAATTGAGAATGACCTTTTGGGTACTCTTTGGGTGTTCTTTAGTGGTCTGTAATCTGTTTGAGAAGCTGGCTAACTAAAGGACTCTTCAAAGAGGACTAATAGATAATGCAATGGTTTAATTCCACAATTTGCTGACTCAGATCCTTGTCTTCCATGTGTCTTAGCATAACTTCTAGGAGGATCTGCCCCTGATCTTCCTAGGTACAGAGGTGAGGCTGACAGGTCGACAGTTCTCAGCATCCATCTTTCTACCCTTTTTTAAAAATGGGTGAAATGTTTCCTTTTTTTCCAATCAGCAGGGACTTCACCTGACTGCCATGACTTATGAAATATCATGGAGAATGGCTTGGCAACTACAGCAGCCAGTTCACTACGGACTCTGGAATGTAACTTGCCAGGTCCCATAATCTTACATGGTTTCAGGTTCCTCAGGTGGTCACAAACCAGATCTTCTCTTACAGGGGAAGGGGACTTTACTGCCCCAGTCCCTGCCTTGCAGTCCATCCACTGGAGAGGTGTGGGAAGACAGGTTGTCAGAGAAGACTGAGGCAAAAAAAGTTGTTGAGTACCTCAGTGCTCTCCTTGTCTGTTGTCCCCAGTTTGCTAGGCTTGCTCATCAAGCTAGTGTACGCTTTCTTTGTCCTTCCTTTTCTAGACGACATACCTGTGAATCCCTTCTTATTATTCTTTGTATCCCTTGCCAAGTTCAGCTCAAGCTGTGATTCAGATTTCCTGAGCCCATCCCTACACAACCAAGCAGTGTCCCTACACTCTTTCCAGGATACCCGTCCCTGCATATTTCTTTCTTGGCCTTTAGTTTGACTAGCAGGCCTCAACTCAGCCATGTGGCCCCATTTGTAATTTCTTACACCTGGGGACTGAGAGGTTTTCTGCTCTAAGGAAAGCAACTTTGAAGATGTGCCAGCTCTGTTCAGCTCCCTTGTCCTTGAGGTTAGTTTCCCAGAGGGCCCTATTGACTAATTCCTTGAAAAGCTGGAATCTTCCTTTCCTTAAATTCAGGGTCTTGGTTTTACTCTTTGCCTGACCCAATATTCCTCAGGACTGCTAACTCTAACAGTGTGTGATCACTACAGCCCAAGCTACCTCCAATCTTGATGTCACTGATTAGCTCACCTATATTGGTGGCCATCAGGGCCAGAATTACATCCCTTCTGGTAGGGTGATCTATTACCTAGTTAAGAAGTTATCCTCAATGCACTCCAGGAGCCTATTGCCCACAGCTTGCCGTGCTATTTTTCCAGCAGATATTGGAGTGGTTGAAGCCCCTCAGCAGGATGAGAGCTTGTGAGCGCGATGCATTCTGTAGCTGAAGCAAGAAGGCTTTTCTTAATAGGCTTCCCTTGAGTGAGTAGCCTGTAGCAGACACCAACCACAAGCAAGTTCCCTTTGTTGCCTCTGTCTCTGATTCTTAAACATACACTTTCAAGCTTCTTGTGGCCATTCTTCAGAGACAGCTCTTCACATTTTATCCATCTCTTGATACAGAGAGCAATGCCTCCACCCCTCCTTCCCTGCCCATCCCTTCTTGACAGCCTGTAGTCATGGGATTTATCCTACTAAGTTTCATAACGGCGACCAGGTCATGGCTTTCTAGCAGCACGGTGGCTTCCAACTCCTCCTCTTTGTTGCCCATGCTGTGTGCATTGGTGTAGAGGCACTTCAACTGGGCTGTTGGCCACGTCATCTTCTTAGAGGAACATCCCTTCATTCTTTTGAGATATTTCACTGATGCTTCCTTGTTGGCCTGTATTACCTCAGGAGCCCCAGGCTCATCTCTGTACGACTTCAAGTGTGCTTCAGTGTAGACAGCACACCTCAGAGCAACAGGCTGATTGCCTTTGCTGGCTCCCCATCCCTCTAACCGTGTCACTTCATCCCACAGATTGTCACAGACCAGCCTGATACTATCCCATTCCCCCTTCAAATATAGTTTAAAGCCCTGTCAATGAGCCCCATTAGCTCCTGAGCAAAGACCCTCTTCCCTCATTGAGGAAGGTGTATCCCATCTTACACCTTCAACTCTGCTGCCATGTAGACCATCTCATTATCAAAAACCCCAAAACTGCAGCAGTGACACCAGCCACAGAGCTATGTAGACCCAGAATTCTTGCTTCTGTGTCTTCCAATGTCCGACGTTTTCCTTCTCAAATTCATCATGAATGAATTACATACAAGAGAGAATGCCAGTCCTGTACAGGGACGTTTACTTGAATTATCACTGAACTGCTTCCTTAGGCATGAAATCCTGAAAGTAAGGTGCAATATATGTGCACATCATCACATTCATCCTTGCAAATATGTAGTTACACCTTGCTTGACAACACTTTGCATTTCCAAGCTTTGTGAGTGTAAACCTTCCTCAGGCAGGAAGTTTTTATAGTTATCCAGATTGCAACATATGTTAGCAAGAACATAGGGAAATAATGATAAAGTTTATTCTGGCTTTATGTCTTTAGTATCAAAGTGATAAAGAAATATGCGATTCAAATCATTCTATTCAGAAGATATTTGTTATGCTTTCCTAATAATCATATAATCATAGAATCATAGAATAACCAGGTTGGAAGAGACCCACCGGATCATCGAGTCCAACCATTCCTATCAAACACTAAACCATTCCCCTTAGCACCCTTAGCCGAGTACAGAGGGAGAATAACCTCCCTGGACCTGCTGGTCACACCGTTTCTGATACAATCCAAGATGCCATTGGCCTTCTTGGCCACCTGGGCCACTGCTGGCTCATGTTCAGTCGCTGTCAACCAACACCCCCAGGTCCCTCTCCTCCAGGCAGCTTTCTAGACAGACTTCTCCTAGTCTGTAGCCCTGCACAGGGTTGTTGTGCCCCAAGTGCAGGACCCGGCATTTGGCCTTGTTAAACCTCATGCCATTGGACTCTGCCCAGCGGTCCAGCCTGTTCAGATCCCTTTGCAGAGCCTCCCAAACCTCCAGCAGATCGACATTTCCACCCAGCTTAGTGTCGTCCGCAAACTTGCTAAGGGTGCACTCGATGCCTTCATCCAGGTCAGTGATAAAGACATTGAACAGGGCTGGACCCAGCACTGAGCCCTGGGGAACCCCACTTGTCACTGGCCTCCAGCTGGATTTCACACCATTTACCACCACTCTCTGGGCCCGGCCAGCCAACCAGTTTTCCACCCAGGAGAGTGTGCGCCTGTCCAGGCCAGAGGTGACAGTTTCTGAAGCAGAATGCTGTGAGAAACTGTGTCAAAGGCTTTACTGAAGTCCAGGAAGATACATCCACAGCCTTTCCCTCATCCAGCAGCCGAAATATAATGGAAATATAACACTACTATGATACTCAGCTTCACATAAGAAGAAATTCTCTTAATTAGGAATAAATCTTGCATTATATTTGTTGCCTAAAAATTAGAAAACTCTATCAGATAGTTTCTTGGTTACCTCTACTGTTGAAAGAGAGAGAAATTTACAGTGTCTTGTATAGTCATATGTTTCAAAGCCAGGCCACATATCAAAGCTAAATTCTCAGTATTGAGGGCTAGCAGAATCAGGAGGTGTTAAAAATGAGAGGATGTTTCTTTCTTTCCATGAAGCAGGAAACTCTCCACTGTCCGACCTGTGATTTGATTGGCATTGTAACGGCCAAAGTAATCAAGTTCTTGTATCAAAGACCTTGTGAGTCAAAAGCTCTGTGCTTATGAGTCATTAGAGACCTGGGATGAGAGGGAAGTGTGGTTTTAATGAAAATGGTAACACAATAAGTTGATTTAGGGTCTCATTCCTAACACTAGGCACCCTGTTTTGTAAATGTTGACTTTAGCCTCTCATTTTCTGTTTAATCACCTATTTAATACTTTGCATGCCTATGTCAAAGAAGCTCTGTGAGATTTAATTAATTTTTGTAAAGGTCTTTGAGATCTTTAGATAAGAGGTACTATACTATATAATACAAAGTATTACTACATTACAGAAGAGACTTATCACAGAAAAGGTTAAGGTCAATTAACATTTTCTTGCCATTTATGCATATTTTTTCAGATCACAAAAAAGAAATTAGTATCAATTTTGTCTATTTCACTTGTATCCATTTTCAAATTAGATATTTATAATTGATTTAAGTTGAAGTCTTACAGATCATCAAAATGGCAATAAATTATACCCTGCTTATAAGCTTCTAACACCCTATGGTTTGAGGCTGCTTTGTTTTAATTGAAATCTAAGTGTTTCAATTACACATTATAATTAAAAAGTTTCAGGATCAAATTATCCATCTTTTTAAAATGACTCAGGCAAGTACAAAAAAACCCAAAAAACTAAAACTCAAAACCTCTTCTTATGTTCTTGGAAGTGTCTGTATAAGTGATTGCCTGTGTTTCTGATTATGAAATCTACAACTTAATTGGAAGCATAAAAATGTGTTTTCGCAAGAAGTGTTGTTTTCTAGATATCTGAAAAAGGGACATTGAATTAACTAACCCTAAAGAAATTTCTTCAGAAAATCACATTTAAACACTTTGCTAAGCACTCGGATACACTCACATGCTCCACTGCAACCTTAAAGAACTCAGACTAACAGTTTTCAGAGAATGTCAAGACTCTCAAATTCTATAAAACTTAATCAAGAATTGGGTAACTTTTAGAGAAAAAGTCATAAGGTTCAAGTTGAGTGACATCTAGATCAAACTAACCACACTGTAAATTAATTCTATTACACATGGAATATTAATCTACTCTAATAAAAACCATGCAATCTTACCATCATTTTTTAATTAAGATCTTGCTTTACATTCTCACTATTAGAGCTTCTTGAGTTAAAACAAAGTGAAAAAACTTAGTCAAGAACATTTGATAAATAAACACAGTTAATCAATACATTGCTTGTAGAGGGGTCATGTGATTTGAGTATTTAGTGAGCCAGATGGTTTTACAAAAATGCTTATGAATCCTGAAAGTGTCAAGCATACATGTTTGAATGGATGTATATTTGCTGTTTTCTAATTTATTGTTTACTATTCATTCACTCCATTTGCAAAATGTTTTAGGAAATTCTCATATGAATTACGTGACTAGCTACACATCTGGATTTTCTTTAAATCATTATCTCTCCTTAAATTGTATTATAATCTCAGAGTATGCAAATATTAGTTTTGTTACTGATTTTATGAGACCAGGTGCTAGTATTTTGTTTATATTGGAAAACCGATCAAAATTGGCATTTATTCATGTATCACATGCATCATAAAGAGAAGAAAAAATCATTTACTCCTCAAAATGCTAAGACCCCCCCCCCATCTTCATTAGCTTCACTGGAGAAAATGGAAATTGTACTGAGTGGACCTTTTTGAAAGTAAAATCCCCGGATTTTACATTAATATTTAATCAGCTCTGGAATAACTGATACTAATATATATATGTATATATATTAAAAACTACCCATGCTGTAATTACCCATATTGTAATTCCTTAATGTTGTTTTTTTGCTCAGATAAACATGCAGGTGGAGGCAGATAAATTCTTCAGCTCATGCACTCTGCCCCTTGTACATCAGAAACCATTTAATTTTGTTTGAATTGAACCAAATTGCAGTTGTTTGACTACCACAAAGACATCTGTGCTTGACACGAAAACATCAAGAGGCAGGGGAACCAACACTTTCATTGGTAATTTGTTCCAGTGATTAATCCCTTCCACTGTTTACAGCAGGTACCTACTTTCCAGTTTGAATTTGGCTCAATTCCGCATCTCTCTGTTACAGCTCTATCTGCTAGATTAAAGAGCCATTTAAAACCTCTGATTTTCTGCTCCTGTAGGTACTTATCAAGTCACCTCTCAAACTCCCTTCAAGCCGTGGCCTTGCATGTGGAGTTGCTCCAAGGGAAGAGCATGGAGTTGATAGAGATAGGAGAGGTGTGCAAAAATTAACCTGGGAAGCTGTCCTAGGAATAAAGCTATCTCACTTCTGGAAGGTGAGATTCTACTGCTACTTTCATTCCAGAACAAATTTATATTTCCTTGGTGTGACGCATTTTCCTGTGGTTGAAGGAGTTGTGTCCTTCAGTCACAACCTTTTTCTTGGGGTAAGCAAAGTTTTACAGGATACATATATGCATGGACTTAGATAAGAAGCACCTTAAACTCTTTAAACAGCAAAATAAAAGCTGGTTGGTTTTGGGTTTTTTTTTTCTAGATTTTAAGTAGTTTTTGTACCCTTTCCAATTGTTATAAACTTTTCTTAAAAAAAAAAATAAAACAGACGACAAGACCAAGCAATTAGGAATGTCACATAAACAATTAGTATCAATCTTTTGCCTCTCCTCTAAGAGTTAGAACTGTCCTTCCAGCCCAGTAACTTACTAGGACTTTATATCAAGTTGTCTTAACACTACAATGCTGTGTAATTCTAGAGTTAGTAGTTTACCAGGATGCAATCCCCAAATTTCAATTTTACGTGTGCAATGAGCTATATAGATGCAAATATATGTAGGCATCTTGCTTTAAATGGACCCTGCTTGTCAGATTATTCAGCAGGATTTCCTTGTCATTATCGGTATCTATCATTCTGCCAATAATTACCCATTTTTTGGCAGCTGCATCATGTTTACTTCTCCATCACTATGGAAACATTAAATTTTCTCAGCCCTAATACAGATTCCTGCAGAATCCTACTAGAAATACATTCATAGATTGAAATATTTTCCGTAAGTATTTTTTTTCTGGTGTCCGGTTCAATCTTTGTCTTTTAACTGATTTTCTGTGAATCTATTCTTTGATTACAGTTTTATTTGGTACTTTGCAAAAGAATATGTGTATCTGTATTTATATACCCATTTGAAGACCCATTATAGACTTTGTCAGAGTTTAGTGCAAAAAGGCTACTCAGGCTGTTATTCAGGACTGCGGGAATGCAAGCCAACACCTTCCTTTCTTTCCTCGGGAGGTTTTTTCTTTTCTAAAATATAGTGTAGGTTTTAGACTCATCTTCACTTTCTCTTGATCATGCTAAAGAATCTATCTGCTCAAACTGAGGCACAGCTTTGGAGACATTTCATCTGATGGACCAAATCTACTTCAGCTTCTTAGAAGATGTTTCTGCACCAAATGTACTTTGCGCTCCAAATAGATGACCAGGGCTGATTCAGCAGCTCTCTCTTGCCCAAAGAAGGCATCCTGATTTTTATTTACTTTCCATCTCCTATTGTCAGCTCCCAGCCACATACTCCAGCTTTTTTCCATATGCAGGCTCTGACATTTGTCTCAGTTCTTGATGAGTCAATTCCACCCATTAAAGCACAAGGAAATTAGTCCAGTAACACAGTGAATAAATTCAAGTAGAGTTTGCAAGCTGAAGTAGCTCACCAAAGGGTGAGATAAGTCCTACAGGAAATGGGAAGGAGTGGCTTGAAACAGAAGAAGGTGGGAAAGGGAAGGAGAAATGAGGGGGGAAGGGTCAATACTGCCTCTTTCAGGCAACAGAAAGCCGCTAGATTGACTGAGTCCCATCTGACTGTAGCCTCCGATAAGCACATTTACATGGCTTAGACCAAGTATTTACACACTGCCTAAGCCTACTGGAAGTTTTACATTAAGTAGGTGTTGCAAATCTCCATGTGAGGTCATTTTAGGAATTCTAATATCTAATTAGCATAACCAAAATGAATATGTTTCAGCTCTTAATTATATAACCTCACCAAAGATACATTCAAATTAGTACTGGCTGATATTTCATTCTTTGAATTTCCATCAGAAACTTGTTTCCTATATCTTTTTTACATATTTTCCATAACTTCATATCACTCTAACAACCTGGAAACTTACCAAATCATTCAGTGCAACTTTTTTGAATATTATCACATTAGTTGTTTCTTAAGCCTTCAGGGTTTGGGTTTTTTTGGTTTTTTTTTTCTGGTATTCCTTGATCTATTAGGAATATCTTAATAACTGAAGCACATTTCATTGAATAACTCTTAATGAAATGTAGGAGACAGCTGATATAAAAAATGGTGTATCCGTCAGGTGTTATTTTTGGTACTTTTCCTCAAGCTGAATCTCCTATTCCATTATAATACCTTTCATTTCCCTAAACAACTGCCTGTTCTTATGAAAGAATTTCAGTCTGGTTTTAAGACCTTGAATACTTTATCCTGGGGGAGAATACAAACAAACCTTCAAAACATTCTCACAACTAAGAACGAACAGCTTTTCTCTTGGGTTTCTGTGTGATGAAAAAGATAGTGATGGGAAATCAGAATGTCTTGTTGTTATCCTGTACCTTACAGAAAAGATTCTAC